>NC_140032.1:35495546-36148760 GCF_963513975.1 Fringilla coelebs | reverse complement strand
CCTCTTGCAAGTTTGGCAACACACTATATGCAGGAGTGACTGTCTTCCCTATTACTTTGATTATCAACCCATCCAGCACTGCAAATATCTATATGTTTGCAAAGAAAATATTGTAGGCTTGTAATCAAATTGTAAAGGGCTTCCTAAAAAGCTGGAGTGAGCAATTAAAGTCACACTAGCTACCCAGTACAGTAACTTGAGTTTCTTAGAACTGTATAATTCTAGTGTAAGTGACTTGTTGTCTATTTCTTTAAAGGACTATAACCACAGAGTTAAATGGATTTTGATACTTGTTTAAATCATGGAGTCTTATTAATGATCTTATTTGATAGATACTACTAATGTGCTATCTTTGAGTACTGTCCAGTTGAGAAGAAATATTATTTTGGTTATGTTTTAACCTTTAAAAGTAAGGACAAAAAAAATCCCACCCAAAAACCAACCAATAACAACAAACAAAAAACCCAAAAAAAGAGAGAAAGCCAAAAAACCTTCATTCCAAATCTGAAAAATAAGGAATTAGCAGGGAACCATGAAAAAAATCAATCCTCTTATTCTGCTCTCTGGTTTTGTGTATGGTGTGATGGTGATAGATGGTCTGATTATCTTTCAAGCTAGTGTTTTGGCTCCCTCTGTTTTTCTATACATATGGTCACTGTCCAGGTGCATCAATTTGTGGATGTCCTGTTTTAAGAAAAGCTATCACATGCAGAGTTTTTTTTTTTTTTAGTTGGGGCTGATTATTTTCTACTACAGAGTGATTGTGAGATGTATGTTTTAGGGAACATTTACTACTACTGAAAGAAAAGGTTTGGAGTAAAGAAAATAATGTGCAAAAACTTGGAAGTGCTACATAAAACTTGTAGTATGCTATAGATGAACAACTGATCAGAATAATGAGGTAATCACATCCAGAAACAACAAGAAAAAGGGAACCAAAAGTGAAAGAAAAGGTATGAAAGAGGAAGTAAAAAACTGATGAGTGATGTAGTTTCTAGAAATTATCACATTAAATGAAATTAAGAAATGAGTCAAAAATCTCAAATGTCAGCACCATGGCACTTTTTCTTATAGGAAGTTTATTCTTTTAAATTAAAGAATGCCATATGCAAAAGGAAGTTGTTATTGGATTAATTCCACCCGGAAGTAAACTAGGCAGAAGCTGGGAGTAAAGATAATTTAACCTTATTTCATTTTATATATGCACATAGAAAACATGTTTGAAAAGATTGTCCCATATGTCTTTGAGCTGGAGAAAAAAAAAAGAGTTACAGGAAATATTCATTTTTCTCCTGCACGCACCTATCACACATATCTATCTATCTATCTATCTATCTATCTATCTATCTATCTATCTATCTATCTATCTCACATGTATTAATCTACAGTTAATGACCATTGTTCAACCATCTCCAAGTGAAGCAATGCCAAGCTATGAGGCACCTGGTCCCAGCTGGTTGACTCAGATAACTCAGTTGAGGCCTTCTATGCATAAGTTTTTGGTACAGTTCATTGAGAGAATGAGATGTGTGATCTGAATGGGAAACTTCTCTTCTGAGCTGCTAAGAGCTTGTGAGTATGAATTAAACATCACATAGGGTTTATGAATAAGCCTTGAACTTCAGGTGTCTGTTCATTTGGCTCCTCCTGTAGTATATAACTCCAAAGTAATACTTGACTCTATAAAAGACATACTAGTGGGGTCAGAATCACTACAGCATACGTATGTTCATCTCAAAGAGCATTATGATGAACTAATCTGATTCCATATCTTTAAAAATTGTGCTTGTTTAAATGAGAAAAAAGAAATTTCATTGTGTGATATTTTTATACTTATACAGTAAGGGTTTTTTTTCTTCTCCTGGATTTAATGAGATTAAGGCCAAGCCCATAAGTCCAGTTTCTGTGTCATTCTAAATAAACTCCAGGCAAGCTGCAGGTATTTAGTGGCTCTTATGAGAGTCTGGTATGATCAGATTCCACAAACTAAAGACAATTTAACCATAGATAAATCATATGTCTTTAAACAACAGTAAACCAGTATTTTATAGGGAATGAAGGAAAAGAAGGGCATTGGTTTTAACAGACTTTCATACATGTGTTATTTTAACAAATTATAGAGGTACAAGACATTAAAAATACACTTGAAAATATTCTGTGCCTCTGTAAAGCCAATTACCTTACTCGAATTCTGTAAAAATTGTGTATTCTTCCTAAAGAAGAGTAATAATAGTACCATAACTTTTATTATCATGCCTGTTATTATTACTATATCCCTAAAAATATTTATTTATTTTATTTTGGACTTTTTTGCTTTTACAAGTAAATATTGTTATTTATTATGTCTTCTGTAAGGCAGAAATATGTTGTGTTCAAGTCAGTTACCTAGGGGCTTCCCAGGAATAAGACACTATGAAACTCTATATATGTTGAATCAGAGGGCTCTAGTAAGTACAAAGTCTATTGCTAGGCTGAAGACTTCTGGTTTCCTTTTTGCAATTTTGCTAAGGTCATGGTTTCACAGCATTAAGTGTGTAGATGGAGCATTTGTTTACTCAAAGTTTTCTTCAGTGTACCTTCTGTGCATGAAGAGTGAGGGTGGATTTTGGCTCCACTGTAGGGGTTTTTTTCCATATCTGCTTTGGCCTTTTTTTTTTTTTTTTTTTTTTTTTTTTAAGTTTCTGGGCTTTAGCTCAAAGTTACTAACCACATCTGGCATCTGGAGCAGATAAAGTTCAAGGCAGGATGTCTCAACAACCAGCAAAGATGTCCAAAAATTTAGAGAGTAAATATCTACAAATTCAAAATCATACACTAGGAATCTAAGAACCAAGACTAATCAAATATTGCGTGACTAAATGTAATCCAATGAAGCTAAGACACACATGAATTATTTTATGCTGATTCACTTACATCTATGACTAATCAAGCAGAATTGACAGGTTAATTAACACAGTAGCAAACTCAGAATGACAGCTGAAGAAATCAGCAAACTTTGCAAAAATATCAGTAACTGGGAAAACACTTTGCTTAACACTTAATTTATTGCACAAATTCATTGCATAGTTTCCTTCTATTGCTCTGAGAACAAATAATCAGCCTAAACAATCAGAGATGTGTCTATACTAGCCTTTTGCCCTACATCTCTCAACCATTAGCGTTAGTGAGGAGGCAGTCCTCATGGCAGCTGGTACAGCACGACTAGCACCAATAGTTCCTGTTCCTGGCATGCAGATAACTTGGGAATCAAGAGCAGAGTCAAAGCTTTCCCATAGCAGATTGCTACAGTTTTTCATCGTACTGTCCTAGTTCAAATCAAGACTCAGAGGGTTTCAGGCCAAGATCCACAAAACTATTATAGTGCCAAAAGTGGATCTGTAGATGGTTTGAGCTTCTAAATCCAAGACCATGATCTTCAAAAGTCCTGCTGAACCATGTAAGGGACTGTATTTTTCATGGCAAAACTCCTCTAATGCAAAAGATTCAATTCTTTTCAGTGACTGCCATCTTTCTAGGATTAGGAATGGTAGCCGTTTAAAACTCAAATGCAATTATTAGTCTGAAAAAATGGGGTTTTTTCTGCCCATGTATTTACCTGTGCAGCTTCACATTAACTTCAATCAAAATCTGGATGTTTTGACCACTTTTTAAAACTTAAAATGAGAGGGTGGTAAAGGTGATCTGTCTTCTGTTTTGTGGAATACCTAAACAATTAAAGTATTCACATAGAATATGTGGCTAAGGGGTTCAACACTTTCCACAAAATGAATGAGCTCAAATCCCTATCTCTCTAGAAAGTGTTTTACCAAAAGGCTGTGAGGCCTTGATACTGGTTTTGGTGTGAGGGAATGCCCTTATTTTGAAACTAGGGCACTTTAGGTAGTCCTTCAGTGGTTCCTGAAGTATGCCTGTGTATTTAAAAAACTAAGTGATCATTATATGTAGCTGCAGAAACATCCAAGCTTATGTGAGATATTTATGTTATTTGTTTATATGAATACCAACATGATTAATTTAAATTCTAGACAATGTAATTTCTTGCAAAGAATCCTGTCTCACCCTGGGTTTAAAAAATATCCTGCAATTATTAACTCCAAATGGAAATGAAAAATTCCAACAGAGAAGTTATTTTATCGTAACTGTGGATTAATTTTTGCATCTAGATACTGCAAAATTAGTCTCCAAGGAAAAAAAATAGAGAAGTAAAGCAGAAAGATCTTTGAGTCTGTCGAATTCTTACATGGCATAGTTTCTGGTCATTTAACCTAGAAGTTGTATCAGCAGGAGGTGTCATTTATCTTGACATTAACTAGTTGTGACTAGTATTTAAGAAGGAATATTTTTGCAAAAAATGAGGTAAATAAGTACAGCTGACTAACAACTCGCTTTGAGACAGCTGTTCTCTTTGATTTTCTGGCATCAGGCAGCATTTTTTGGTCACCAACTCTTAATGAATTTTCAATTCTGTGATTATGAAAGGCATATGTAGTCAGAAATAAAGTAAAATAAGAAAAACAGAACTAAAGAAAGAGAGACTGAAAATGAGAAGAGTAAATAAACACACAGTATGTGGTAACTACAATTTAGTATACCATAAATGTGGAATACAGATGGAGTATCCTGTAACAGCTAAGTTGCAACTAAGCAACTGTTTCTTCCAAATTTCCAGAGAAAAATAGATTTATAAATTATGTCAAAATGTGTAAGAAAATAGCTCTACAGACATGTCAGAAAATGTCAAATTCATATTCAGATTTTAGCAACTCAGTTTTTTGTGTTTATAGACTCTTTTTGGTACAGTCACTGTCAAATAAACAATAATCAATAACGATGCGGGTTTACACACAATTATTTTTTCCTTTAGATCCATCCCAAGAGAAGGTACGTCACAGACTGTCTATGTGTACTAATAAAGAAAGAAAATAGCCCAACTTTTGAGCAGTGGCTATTATGGCCATCTTCTGTTCCCTAAGAATTATTCACAGAAAGCCTCAAAGCAAAAATATTGAACTAAATCTTTGAGGTGTACTGTATTCTGTGAGACAACTTTTACTTCATTTTAGTGACAATAGTGGCAAGAATTCTGTTGCTTAAACATTTGCATCCACATAATTTTATATGCTTAAAGGAGTAGTAGATACCCACAGGTACATTTGACATAGAGCATCCAAGAAACTCAGATTTTCTGGAGCAACAGTGAAAATGTAAACATGTACATAACCATGAAACCCAAGTCTGCCCTATGCAACAAGTGGAGTTTTCCTGTAAGTAAATTACTTTCTCGGAGACATAAAGCTGTCATATCCACATGATAGTTCTTACAATCCTGAGATCCAAGAATTATGCTGAGGTGACAGAGCATATGTATGTGACCTTTATTTCAGGTGTGTGTGTACATGTGTCATACATATACATAGGTGGAGACAATGAGTTAGTGAGTTCATGGTAGCATGAAATGTTTGAGACCACATAAATGATCAGTCCTTAATCCATGGTGAAATAATTTTAGATTAAGCCTGGTGCTCTCTCACCTCAGAGAAAATCATTCTAAAGGCATTCTAGCCATGGAACAATATAAGGTAATAAATAAAAAAAGAATTTAAATATTTTTGTGTCATACCAGGATGTTTACAGCTGAGTATGAAATGAATTATTGCTTCAGGATGACTCCAGGAAGATGGTATAATTGTATTTGGAAGATGGGAGATTTAAAAAAAAAATGTTGCCTCTGGCACATGAGAGTGTTTTTCATTTTCATTTACTTAATGAATTTATTACTAGTGTGTAATTTAACTGTAGTGACTATATGCTAATAGCTGCTATATAGATTTTTGCAGCACAAGTACATTCATGTGACTATTCACTTACATGTCTTTAGCAGGATTTTAACTCCTCAGTTTGTTCCTAAATGTTAACACCTTTGTATCACCACTGAATAAAGAATAGATTTTGCAATCAGTGAAAGAATAATTTGAAGATCAGATCTCTGATGTTTTATGAATCTTTTCTGCACTTTGCAAGTAGTTTTCACTAAAGTTGGTCCAAATATTTCATGAGTAACATTTTTTCCACAGTAAATACTGGTAAACCAAAGCCACATAATTTGTATTGGCTTCAGAAAAATTTCCAGTACCATGCTCAAGTTGATTGAAAATTATGTTGCCTATTTGGTATCATGGTGGTTTTACTGTTTCATTCTGATTTGACTTCAGGAAGTTCTACTTTTCTTGCATGTTATTGCATGTGTCTGTTGACTTTGTGAACACATACTGAAGACACAGCTGGCTCAGCCTGGAGAGGAGGAGACTGAGAGGGGATCTTATCAATGTATATAAGTGTCTGGAGGGAGGGTGTCAAGAGCCAGTCCCTTGGTGGTGCCAGGCAATAGGACAAGAGGCTACAGGCAGACACTGGAACACAGCTTTTCACCTGAACATGAGGAAGAATTTCTTTGCTGTTTGGGTTACTCAGCACTGGAACTAATTGCCCTGTGACGTTGGGAGTCTCCTTGGAGATATTCAAAAGCTGTTTGGACACAATTTTGAGTAACATGCTCTAGAGGATCCTGCTTGAGCAGGGAGGCTCCTGGAGGACCTCCAGCGGTCCCTTACCTATTCTGTAATTCTGTAAAACTGCAATAACACTTGAAGTCTGCCCCTTGTCATAGTTGTAAGATTTTCCAATTGAAACTGTGTCTATTTTCAGTGGTGAAGGTAAGGGACTGCCCAGAGGAGCAGAAGTCTGTTAAAGATTCTTTAGAAAAACAGATTGATTGCATACATAAGTATACTGTTTGAATGAGGAAAAGAAGGATGGGGATTTACTAATTTCCCTAGTCCCAAGAAAGAAAGGGAACTACCTCTGATAATGCAATATTTTTTCTTGATCTGGCAATTTCACAATTCCCAGAGCCACAGATTAGGTTTCTGGTTCTAGGAACAGCAGTACAGGCTGTTCACAGCATTCCTCTGACCTTTATGTCAGAAGGAGAAACAGAAAAGAATCCTCTACTTCTGGAACACTGCTAAGTGGAACAGTTAATCTGCAAGTTTTGCAATATGAATCCCAAGAATCAGTGATTGTGAATGACCTAAGCCAAACTCTGACATAGAGGTACAGCCCTTCACTTTGAGAATGTTAATGATGTGGAAGAAGGACATCTGTAATTAGCCTAGGATCACCTGAGAAATCTTCTTCAAAGTCTCAAATCTCATATCATCTCTTTTCCCAGAGGTTGTCACTTAAATCTGTAACTGTGATTAGCTTTCAATTACAGAAAAAATATTGTTGTGTTTTTTCACAGCACCAGGCTGGATGCACCCCTGATTAGGAGATGAGGTGACAGATTACTTGATAGAGGTCAACTCCACTTGTAATTTTTTTAACCCAAAAATATTGGGTGGCCTTTTGATGGCCATGAAGATGCTTTGACTGTGATCTGAAAAGGCTGGGGACTTTGGGCATGACAAAACAAATTAAAAACAATCACAGAAAAATGTATTCCCTAGAAGGTTACTTCAGGTGAAAAGGAGTCAAGCACTTTGTCTGCTGGCAATGTCAATATAACATTTAACTGTTGCTTCTCATGATTTCATCAGTTCATTCCAGCAGCATGGCTCAACGCACTTTAGCAAGTCTTTTCAGAGGCAGCAAAAATATCATTGCAAACACCCTGGAGCCATGAACTCCACCAGGTAACATGTGTAGATGCTGACCACAGGGAATAGCAGAGATATTATATGCTTTGTTGCTGCTACTGTCTTCACTGACAGGGTCCTGGTAGTCCTAAAAAGAGCATTCTCCAGGGTCTGTAGTGCCATGGGAAGAGCACTTCTCTATAGAGGCGATGTTGGCAGAGTACAACTCATCATCTACCTCGTCCACAAGTGTCTGTAGGATGGCCCTGATTCATGTATCACACAAATAAAAACATATGGTAAGGAGGACATGCCCAAAAAAGAGCAGTTTACCAGGTGGTGCATTTTCTAACAGGTGATGAATAAAATGCTCCCAATGGTGTCCATGGAAAAGCACAGCATCGTGAATGAGCAATCCTAGAAGTTTCTGCTGAGTTTTTGGAACGTGACAATAAAACTTCACAGGTAGCAAAAATGATAACTTTTAGCATGAAAAATTAGAAGTTCTTTAAATGCACGTAGACTTATTTTTGAGGTGGATGATGTTTTAAACTCCAAAATATTATTTGCTCTTCCAGCAAACTGGTATTTCTGTGCATTCAGGAGCCAGAACACTGATACATCAATTGTAACTTCCTCTCTTTCATCAGGAAGCAAGAATGCATGAGAAAAAGAAGTCCAGAAAAACCTGACACAAATCTATCTGTGTTCAAGGCAACATCTTCATCAGACTGAATCAGCCTTTAAATTTGTCCTCAAAACCCTTATTAATACTTATTTTTTGGTTGTATCTTGAGTAGCATATCCCTCTTCTTAATCCTGTGGATGGAACCATTGAAATGGCCTAAATAGATGTGTTCCTCTAAATCTTTTATCCTAATAGCTCTTCTTCTGACTTTGATAAAATTACATAGACTACTGTACTTTAATAAAATCACATACACTACTGTATGCACTGCAGCATGCAATTGTGTGCTGTCAAGTCAAAGTATATTCACGCACAGCCCCTTAACTGTGAAAAAGAAAATAACAGCCACAATTTTAAAAATGTTTCAGAGATATTGAATAAATAAAATTATTCAATATAATTGAAAACCCACTACAAATTCGCTTCTGAATGGTGTAATTAAAAGCAATTCTTCATGCTTACACTATCCTTACACAAATCATCTGAATGATATGGTCTCAGAGGATTAGTCCCACAAAACATTCTTTACAGAATTTAGACTTTCTTTTAATGCAAATGTAGTCACTACTTTGATAGGGTAGCATTAATCTGTTGAGGACTCAGAACTAACATGCAATGTATTTGAATTTAAAAAATATAAATATCACATGTTCTTAAAAAAGGCTGAACTGACTTCAGCTTTAGACCTCTAGCTAAATCTACTTACTAAAGCATATTCTCTCAGCTAGAACAAAAGACAGATAACCTTCAAGACCTTGCTGAATTTTACAGAAAATAACAGGAACTAAACTGTCTAAAATTGAAAACAAAGGTCTTGCTGCTTGAGTAAATGGTCATAAAAAACATCTCAAAAAGAGAGTAGTGACCTTCTTTGAGGAAGTTAGGAGTGTATTTCTTTGGGGGATGTCTGGAGCCAGAAGTTATCTTTTGGATTGAAGGCATACCAGATGACAAGCAAATGGACTGAAAGGTTGCATTTTAAGGAAGTCAGATGTGTTGATGTGGCAGGTTTGAACAAAATGGTCATTTTGCACAAAAATGCACACCAAATACAGAAGGTGCGGTATTGTAAATGCAGGTTGTTTCTTCAGGGATGTGAAGAAAATGAAGCAAAGATCTAGGATTTGATCTGTGACACAAAAGTGTAGACTTCTAATATAAACTCTCAAAAGCACTCATCCTTATGTGGGGTATATTTTGCTCTTAAATTTGCTTGAATGCACAAGCAAACACAGTCTTGTTTTGAAATCGGTGTTGTTGCGCAAATTCCAGCTGATCGTCTGCAGTTTTAGAAAGAGCTGAAGTCAGTGCCTGAGGCACAGCTCCGTAATAAGTAATAGCATAATAACAAAATTCTATAAAGAGTCAGACCAAACAGCCAATATTCCCCAGTGGCAGCAATGAGCATTTTGATGTGAGAAATAAGGCAGAAGAGAGTGGTTCTTTCCCTTTTATACACATAATGATTTAAAAAGTAAGGAAAAGCTTAGTCCAGTTCCCCTTTAAAAAGCATTATGTGTTCCTATGCCTCAAACAGTGATTCCAAGTAAGAGAGTCATTCTTTGGCCATTGGGCAGATGTGGAAGCATCTGTCAAAGTGTCAAAATATGCAGCTGCAGGACATTGCAATGACTAAAGATATGGAAAAGGGAGCAAAAAATAAGTTCTCTGTTTTGGCTTTAACCAGGCAATTGAAAGAAAAACATATTTTCTAGTAAATAGGTATGTTTTATTGTTTGCTGTACTGAAATAAGCTTGATCCTTACTTTCATTCCCCACTTCTTAGCAATACCCTTTGTTCAAAAGGAATGCTTTCAAGGTTTTTTCAGAAAAGCAAAAAGAGGGAGTGTATTAACAAATACAGTCACCTTTTCTTTTTCCAGGAGGTTGGGATAATCAGACATTGAGTATAGAATCTGGCATTTTCTATGAGGAATTTTTGAGATTTGAAATAAAGTCCTTTACCTCCTGAAAGAACATTCTAACTTCCTGGGCGTGGAATGGCTCTCAACTATTCCTGTTACAGTCCATCTTATGGAAACTGCAGAAAGAAAAGAGTGAGACAGTAAAAACTGGAAGAAGAAGTGTAACTCTGGTCATTGCTTCATTCACTATGGAAATAGGCACCTAGATTCCCATTTCACTGAAATACTATTGCTTGCAAGGGTAGGTAGAGAAAACATTTCACCACTAAAGAAAGTACATTTAAGTGTCAGGAGATGCAAAGGTTTGAAAATATTTTTAACAACTTAAAAAAAGTCTGTTTAATCTCAAGCAGACTTTTCTGCACAAGCTGATGCTTGCTATGCATGTGTTCAAATTTTGGGGAGCAAAAACTGTGTTTCTTTTTGCTCTTTACTTTTTTCTGAGGTATGAAAGCATGCAGAATTTTTAGTAAGTTCATTGTATTCAGTACTTAGTTGTTTAATGAGAACCTTACCAAACTTAGAAAAATTTACCAGAAAAAAAAGATCTAACCACTGACCACTGTGTATTTATTTACAATATTTGTTTATATTTCTCTGTACTTGGATGCTGCCAAGTTTGGCTTTTCTCTCCCTCTAAATGCTTATTATTGTATGTGGAAGCATTAAGCTCAATCCTATTGTGGTTAAATAAGAAGGTTTAGCAATTTCATTCCATGTCTTTAACTGTTCTTAGCCATGCGTGGTGTCTCTTGCTACTGTTTGATCTGCTCAGGAGAGGCTTGGTTCAGAATGTCATCTCTATGGAGATCCAGCACAGTTATGAACGCATGATTTGGGGGCTGATAACGAAGATATTTGCTGTAAGATTGCATCTTCTTAGTGGTAAGTAGTTAAGGAAGAGAACAATAAAGCATTTTTGATGGTCACGTCATGGGCATAAATTGCTCAAGGGATGGAGCCGTGAAAAAAAGCACATGAGACAGAAATATTCCCCTCCAGGAGAATCCCAGGGGAGCCGGTGAGCAGGATGATTCCTGCAGTTGTCAGGAATAGTTAAAACTCCAGTCACAGATATGAAAAAAATTAAACAGAAACTAGTTCATTTGCAGAGAAGACTACAAGGGTAACACCAGGAAAGGAGAACCCAAGTAACAAAAGATAGTGGGTGAGATTTATTTAACTTTGCAAAAGGAAGGCTGAGAGAGGCTAAGATTGCTCTCCTCAAGGATAAACACCATATGGGAACAGATCTATTTAAGTTAAAGAACAATGCTGGCACAAGAACAAACACATATAGACTGACCCTGAAAAAAAATCTTGGATCGAATTTTAGAGGAAAATCACTAAGTGTTTATGAAGTGGTCTTCCAGCAGTCACAACCATCCTGCAGGATGACTGGCGTATATCTGCAGGTGAGGCTAAGAGACTTACTTCTCTGAGTGAGAATGCATAGTCCACAGGCTGAAATCATGTCTCTATAGGTGTATTTCTCTAGCAGCACCAGAGTTTTTCTCTTTAAATTTGGTTTGCCAAATGACTCTGAAGGTTTTATTAATGTGGACTCAGGTGTAAAGGCTCTCTTCCAAGCTCTCTTTCCACCACGTATTCCCAGATCATGGTCCCATTAATTTCTTAAAATTGAGCTGATAGAGGTTCAGTTCTTCTGTATTGTGATAGAATTCAATTCAAGAGAAACTTACTGACTTAATGCAGCATTTACTTGCTGATCTGCTCTGCTGTGTGCACTTGGTCATAACAAATGGTCATAATAGTACCTTCTAGGCTTAAAGCCTATTAATCTGTGGATGACCTGACCATGGGCTTACTGGAAACCAGGGTTTCATTGTTTTTTATAGATAACAAACACATTTTTCTTTAACAGCAAAGTATTTTGCCAACAGGGACTTTGAGGTGTCAGCTATAAAAGCTGCCAATAAGCTTTGTTATGACATTGCAAAGAGAAGGTAAAGGGGCTTTGAAAATTACATCATTTACAATAGATTATTTACTTTTGGCTGTCAGCAACAAAAGATTTAGAGTCTAGCCCTAGTTTTATTGCAGAACAACATTAGGGGTTATGAACTTTAAGGCACCTGGTTTTTTATGTATTATAAGACTTATATGACATTTGCAGTTATATGCTGTAATATCTTCCTGCAGGTAAACCCTCTCTTCCATTACCAGCATTTTACTGAGGGAAAAATGTATCCAGCTATTGAAGACTTTATCTAAAATATCTTTGCTGTCATAAGGAATACAGGTACAGGAGCAAACACCTGGCATAAAAACCAATAAGGACTATTGAGAGGAGTATAGTTAGATAAAATAAAATAAAATTATTTTAAAGAAGAAACTAAAAGTCTTTTAGTTACCAGATTTTTAAAATTTACATATCACTGAGGTCTTAGTACATTTTTTTTTTGGTAACAGAGTTGAGTAGCACTTCAATGATGAAATGAGAACTATGCTCCTAAAATGGGACAAGAAAGGATATTTGGGTTAGGTAAGAAATCCAATGGAACTTGAGGTAAACACAGTCTGAATGGGGATCAACTTGTCCAGACTAATTCCTGTTCCCTTGATTGAACAGTAGGTGAAATGCCTGGCACATGTTTTGGTGCTTGCTATGTTCTATTCTTTAATGTGCCATTGAATAGTGCGTGAACTGGATTCCTGGAAATCAGTTTTTGGTCTACAGAAGAAAATTTTCAGTGTATGCAGATTGAGTCATAGATAATATTTTGTCTGTCTTTTGCCCGTCTGCGTGTGTCCATCCTTAAATAGACTTAGCGGCAACAAGAAAGAGTAAGAAGAGTATTGAATATTTGCAGTTCTGTTGCAATATGTGGCCAGTCTTCAGAAAAGAACTCTGAGGGATTTCATGTGACCTGCCAGTGTTTTTTGCATACAAGAGCTTAAAGAAAATTAGGGAGACTCAAAGTCATATTAGCCTGAGCTTCTCTTGCATGTGCCATTAAACTTCCTCACATGGAAAGTGAGAATCTTCATAGGAGAACTAAATTCATAGGAGAATTTCAGCTGGAAGGCATTGGGACTGAATTCTTGCATGCAGATATTTCTCTGGGACATGTTCATTAAAGGCTGAGAGTTGTCTTTGGTTAACTCAATAAAAAGTAGGCTTCCACTTTAAAGTGCATCCCAAGTATCCTGGTTCATAAGATAATTTATTGCTAGAGGTCATGCTGAAAGGTGGTTACTGGCAGAGGTGAATACAAAACAAATATAGAACAAGTGTGCTAATAAGGGATATGTTAGAGATACAAACTTTTAATAACTTCCTGTTCTCCCCTGAAATCTGGAAGAACAAACTGTACCTCCAGC
Source organism: Fringilla coelebs (assembly GCF_963513975.1). Classification (NCBI taxonomy): domain Eukaryota; kingdom Metazoa; phylum Chordata; class Aves; order Passeriformes; family Fringillidae; genus Fringilla; species Fringilla coelebs. The sequence goes on along the minus strand of NC_140032.1, from coordinate 36,135,165 downwards.
ACCTGCCCTCTGCTCTGTGTATCATCTCAGCAAACATGCCGTCTGCTAAGCCCTGACACAGAGAAAAAAGCATTCTTCAGGCCTGTGACAATATTTAAAGGGCTGCTTATTTCAAGCAAATGTTTAAAAGGCTTCCTATTTCAAGCAAACATTTAAAAGGCAGATTGATGCATAATGTACCATCAGATTAGTACACGAGATATATCAAACACTTTTTGGTTTCTCAATAATCTTAGTATCAGTAATTTTTCAGTTTAGAGTAGGTTAGACAGATCAGTGGTGATATGTAGACAAAAAAACCCAAAACCCAGAAGCCTAAGAGGTCACCATCAAGGGGATTGCCGGCTGCTAGAACATCTCTGAGACTGTGTGAAATGGCTCCCACATCGCCAGCCTGACCACTGGATGTTGCGAAGAGAATAAGGAATGGGACTAACACTAACAGGAAAAAAAAAAGAAGAGGAATTGCATTAAGGGCAGGAGACACTTTTTGTAACTTACTTGTTGCTTCCATATGCTTTTGGAGAGTATCCATCCCTGTTGGACGCTGCTTTCCTGCGGAAGGCCTGTGTTTGTGTTTGTATATTATCTGGCCAGGGGCCTTCACCCCTTCTCAGCCTCCGGACACTGGGGCTAAATATGAGGCAGGTTCTTCAGCTCACCATGATTCCCCTCTTTGGGAGTGTCTTGCCCCTGCCTGTGTGTCCAGAATGTTCCAGGTTCTGTGGAACCACAGGCCACGGCCCACAGCCCTGTCCCACCGGGTGACGTGGGGAGAGGAGGTTCCAAGCGGCCCACGGCAGGGCCTCGGGAGCCACCTTGGGCCCGTGGTGCCACAGGCCCAGCCTGAGCCATTGTCACGGCCACGGTGAGCACCTGGGGGTTTGGGCTGCCTCCCCGCCTGAGCCATTGTCACGGCCACGGTGAGCACCCGTGGGTTTGGGATTTGGGCTGCCTCCCCGCCTGAGCCATTGTCACAGCCACGGTGAGCACCTGGGGGTTTGAAATTTGGGCTGCCTCCCCGCCTGAGCCATTGTCACGGCCATGGTGAACACCCGTGGGTTTGGGATTTGGGCTGCCTCCCCGCCACCAGGCCCTCACCAGTGTGACAGTCCCAGCTCTGATGGATGCCTGGGGAGACCCTGAGGCTCTCACCTGGCCTGCAGAAATCGAGTCTGAAGGAGGAAAGGATATCTGATCTTCATGTGCACAAGCAGAGAGTGTTATTTTCCTGGGTGAATATCGGCATTTAGTAATCCATGCCTTTTTAAAGTTCTGATCTCTGAAAAGAAGTGCTCAGATGACCCACACATTCAGGTAACTTCTGCGAGGGGACAGGAGGGGTAGGTACTGACAGCAGTGTGTCTGTGGTCACAGGGAGAGTGAGCCATGGAAATCAGGGAGGAGGGAGTTTGAAGTGGAAGAGAAAGAAGACATGGGCCAGTGGATTCCAGGCAGCAAAAGCAGCAGGCTGCTGCAGACCAAAGGCAACAGGAAAAATGCTCTGCTCTAACTTTTTACATATGATATTAAGATTCGTGTTAAATCCGCATAGCTGCCGAACTGCAATGGATTTAGTGGGTAATCTGGAAGTTATAGATTATATATATAACACTGTGTGATCTACCTGTCCTTGTGCCCAATAGCAGGAACCTGGAAAAACTCTTGTTGTTGTGAAAACTGTGTCCCTCCCTCAGATGCTTTAGGCACTTTCAAACTTAGTGTAAGGGTTTTCCTATAACTTTGAGATTTCCTGTGATTCCTTATTAGACTATTTTTTGTCTTTGCTAACATGTTCTGAGTCCAAAAGTTCGTAGAGAACCCTACTTAGCTGGCATACCCAGCTAATACCCATACTAATTTGCTGGGAACACACCCATTCACTGATAAAATCACCCACATTTGCCCCATCCTCACCTCCCCCCCAAAAAACAAATATTGTCAAGGTAAGGAATATTTCTTTCTTTTGTAGCCACACCCAGCATACTGTAACCATGACTCAGTCTTGTGTTCATCCTATGTGGCAAAACAATCAGCTCCTTTTGCAAGGGTTGGAATAAATAATCATATTTTTTCCAGCTGAAGGCATAACAACTATACATATTTCCTTCCAGAGGAAAACTATATAAAAATAATTTGCCCAATATCCTACTCTTAAAAATTTCTGACTGTGACTAAAATGTGAAGCCAAACTCTACTCTTACTTGCAGCCATTTAAATATGGAACATATCCATTGACTTCAATAAAAAGATTCCAGATTTTTGTTTCTTTAGGCAGAACTTGGCTTGAGTCCTTATGGATGAATATTTTTCACAGGATTACAACTTTTAAAATTCATGTGACATCATAAATCCTGAAGCAAAACCTTTGCTTTCATTTTAAGCTTTTCTAGAACAACTATTACATGTGCCAAAAGTACTAGGAGACTATCAGGGGGATATAGGGCTTCATTGCTTCTTTTACCTCCAAATCTCAAATAACTTTGAAATAATTCTCATTTATAAAGTAGAAAACTATGCCAGGTCACAGCTTTTTTTTGCTTCAGGGACAAAACCAAGGGATCTTCTTAATATACAGTTAGTATACAAAGCTATTCCTCTTAAAAAAGAAACCTTCTAAATATCAGATCTTGTAAATATTTAGACATGTGCTTAAACATGTGTAGATAAGCAGCTTCAATTCAATGGAATCTAGTCATATAATGTTTACTTGTAAATGGAAGTGCTTTGAGAATATATATATATATGTATACAAAGGCATTATTTGCATTCATTTTATCTGAACACCCTTGTCATAAGGGTATGCTGATCTGTTACTTATTTAGCCTTATGCATAATTATGATGGTAATGAAGAAAATACAGGAGCATGATCTAAACATCTACAGAAAACGCAATGAGGCATAAACTGGTATGAAATTAAAACACGAAGATGAACTTGCCGGGAAATATTTTGATATATAGTATGAGAACAGAAAAGATGTCAAAAAAGAGATTAAAAAGGTATGAATTGTTATACAATTGCCTAGGTTAATCGATATAAGTAGTTTTTCTTGGAATTTGCAGTTATTCATTATTATATAAGATTGAATTTCCTGTACTCTTGATGCATCAGAAGTAATTTACTAGATGTTGGAGTGGTCATGATCCTCCCAAGAAAGGTGACCAATGAAGCACCATTGGAGAAGAAATCTGTTGATCCCTGTTTATAATTTCTTTCTAATACAGGTTATAGAACTGACAGCAACGAAATACAAACCAAATCAACGCACTTCACTACTTTTCCTGAATATATTTTTTGAAACCTCAGTAAAGTCAATTTGATGTTTGAGAGTTTTACTTCAAGGTGTAGACCTTCAGTTCACTTCAGTGGTAAAAATATGTTTATGTCTTGTGCTGTGATTTATTAAATTTGTCTCACTGAAGGAGAACTTTAGATGTACAAATAGTATGCCCTTATTCCATATGAATAATATGTGGAAATAGAAAGGAAATAGTACGATATGTAGGACAATAAAATAATGGGGATATTTATTATTTTAAATAGTTAACCTCAGACATGTATGCATTTTTGAATCAATATATAGCCAAACTCTTCTTCTAACTTGTTTTTTATTTAGATAGTGTGTATATTTGTCTTTCAGTAGGTTTATTTAATATTGCTATCTCCCATTAGTCTCTTAAAAGCAAACATTCTAGAAGCTCTTTTAATTCCTTAAAGTAACTTTACAGTCTCTTGCTTTTAAATAAAACTGTTTTGTTTAGTCTAAGACAGCTGTGACAGAATGAAAAAATGAAAACACAGCATGAATATTAGCATTCCACTTTGCCTGTTAGCTTACTAACAGAAAGTCATATGAATTTTTTTGTTAGGAAGACTATCACATGTCATTTAAGATCCATATTCTGTTTATAATACATTTTAATGAAAATTCTAGCTAGTGTTACAATGGGAGATGTAATAAGATAGGAAAATAAAACCTATTTCAGATGGGTAGACTCAGGTAAAATATACTACTGCATTAAGCACACAAATCACAAATTTTCTTTCAATGTTAGATAGAAAGGCATTCTTTTGGCATGAAAAATTTCCAGATTTCAATAAGACCAAGGAAGCAGCTTGTTTCCTGAAATGGGAAACAGTGCTTATACCTCTTCTCTTCTTCCCTTTTCTTGGAGAAAGAAAAACATTAAAGGAATGAAGTACAACTATCTTCTTTCTCCCTATTATGAGATCAATTACAAAGCAGCCATGTCAAATTTGTGTTTCCACAGAATAAACCCCAAATCATTATAAACTAGAATACACAGCAAAGAAATCACATAGGACCATTATGCTTATCGTATTTACACCACTGTCAGGAGCAATTGTGAAGGGAGGACACAACTAATTTTTCGCTTTCCTGATCCTAAGTGACAGTCATGCATAGGAACTGCTCTTCATTGTAATGTCACTCTAAGTTAGCCTTGGATGAGTATTGCTGTGGATTGCTTTTGATTTACACCTCCTGCTGTTTCAGCTGTCATGACTTCCTCCTTAGTCTGTCCTCTGGATTTTGTAATTCACCTTCATGAGATTCATCATCACATTAGGCTGTGATCCATTGGTTTCTATATTTTCTGATTTCTCTTCCTAACTGTTGCGCCACCGGACATGCAGTGAGACCAAGAACATGACATTTCAGACTCTGTGACCTAATGAGATTTTGGTTGACAATGGCTTATGTTGATATGTGAGTCTCAAAGATTTGGAGCCTCACATAAGAGACCTCTTGCTAATAGAAGTTTTCTGATAATTAGTTGTGACTAATTTGAAAAGTTAGTATCACAATACACTCCCTCTGCCATTTCCCATTAAAAATGCCTCAGACAAATAATGTCCTCATCATTAGGCCTGAGGCATACTTGTGATAATCTGCTGATAATACCAGTGTAGGTTAGAGATTGCAAACACTTAACTCATCTGAGCTCAGTCTTTATCACCAGCTCAGTCTGGTTGTGAATACCTGCCTAAGACTGTCATGCAGGTCTTTGTATTGTGTGGTCTAAACAATTTGACTGCTTCTTTTGGCATAGTACCTTCTTTGTACCCTTGAATATTCTACTGCAAATTTACTGAGACCTTGTGAATCACAGCAGTGTATGTTACATGGAAAAAGTCATGCTTCATGTCCTACTTGCAAACAGATTTTCAGAAAAACAATGAATAATTTCCAGTTATGCGGTCCTCTCCAAAACTATCTGTATTGTGCATCCATCTCAAGAAGCACTGGATTTTCTCATCTGACCAGTTTTCGTTGAATTATTATTATGATTTTAACATCCTGTACAGTAGTCCATTAGGTGTGACTCATGGTAATGAATATCACAACGAAACGCCACTGTGTCTCATCTGTTCAATATTCTGCTGTTGAAGCTTTGTGTGCTGTAGTTCCTACTGGAAAATATGGCAGCCAGGTTTCCCTTCTCAGTTTCTATAAAATTTCATTCTGCTTCAATCAGAGTTCACTTAACTCGTACTGTAGAAATTTCCAAGCTACCTTGCATACTGAAATGGTGTTTGGGTTAGAGAGATTAGTCTAGAAAGGTACAGAGTGCCTGAAAAGCAATGTGATGTTTGGAAAGTCAGACAATAGGAGAGTTAAAGCTGTGAATTAATGTCCATTTGTTGGACAGCAAGGACTCACATAATAGAACACTATCTAGTTGCTCTAGAGCTTCATCACATTTCTCCTGCCACTGCCAAATCATCCTGTTGTCTCAGCAAATAGACTTCCCTTGGGTACCCTCTGTGGTTACTCTAATTATCTGTGGAATCTTTTGCACAGCTTCCTGTACTATAAAACTTCATTTTTTCTTCTAGTGGAGTCTTCATCTTTCCTGTCATCTGTCTAAATTCCTTTTGTATTTACCATCTTTTAGTCTTCACTTGAATTAAATGAATATTTTCTACTTGGATCTTTGCCTTCCCTTTCATCTGTTTCTGATCATGTTCCACCTTGATTGACATTGTAATTATCATGTCCCAGTCATTACGTGGATGTCTGTAATAACTCCATACTTTTCACTGTTGTTTTGTTGAAACAATTTCCTCATTGCCCTTGTTCCAAAAGCTAGATGTTATCTATCTTGTAGCTGCCTTAGGAGTTCCACAGTCTAAGGATTCCTCCTTTAAACAGACTTGCCAATATTGGTCCTTTTTGCGTGTCAAGTAGAGTAAATATGTTTTCACCAACTAGTCTACGCTGAACATCTGTTCATGAGCAAATGGAATAATGCTAAGCAAAGTCCTATTAAACTGTCTGGGATTAAGATAAATTACGACTTTTTTAGCTGTGACAAAATTATAAACCTTTTTTATTGTGCTCATTTCAGCCTTGGCTGTGGTTTATGTGATACTTTGGTACAATTTTGAATCTGTCTCATGCAAAGAGTGATGATAGTGACTGACTGATATATGATAATGATAATAGTGACTGTCTGAAATATGCGCTCTGCTGGCATATTTGCACACCTACAAGGGCTTCAAAAATGCAATCTACTTTAGAGGAAACTGCTGACTCTAAAATCTTGTGAAATTTTCTAGGATCCTTTGAAATGACAGAATTGTACAGATGGGACAAGATTTCTATTTCTGTGCCTATGTCTTAGAAGATACTGCCTTTTCTAAAGTTTCCTATTCCTTTATCCTGCTCCACCCTGACTACATATCTTTTGGTATTTCCAAATACATAATTTCTTGCCTCTCACCTCAGCTATATTAAAAAATTCTTAGTGCTTTTTTTTGGTATGTGTAAAAATTGATAGTCTGTAAGTACTTTGAAGACTTTATCAGAATCAAAGCATATTCATAACCATTTCACATAATGAAAAGCTATTATGAACCTTGAGAATCCTTGCTTCTATGAATATTAAAGCAAAGTTTTTAAATCGCTTAGTACCATATTGTTTCCTGGAGCCTTGAGCTGTTTGAAGAATGGTCCAAACATCTCTACTTCTCTGCAAAATTGTCAAGAAGTTAGACTGGGAATCACTGACAGTTGTTTAGTGTGTTTTATTAATAGTGCTTTTAAGTTTGTTCATCTTTAGTTTTGTCTTGTGTCTTTAATTTTTTTGGTCATCTATCTATCTATCTATCTATCTATCTATCTATCTATCTATCATCTATCTATCTAGTTTATGACAAAATAACCTCTTATTGCTTTAACCCAAATGGTGTCACTTTTCACACAAGGTTCCCTTGCTGTTGGCTACTCAGAAATTCGGAATGAGCCCAAAGGATGATGAAAAATTCTCTTGCCAAACCCCATGCTTGTATCTGTCTGCATGAGAGCTGCTTCCAATTTCTAACAGAATCTTAGCTATTAGGAATGAATCACTGTAATTCATCAGCACTACAGTATAATATTTTGTGATAGCTTAGGAATTGGGGGTTGCACTTATACCCCTCTATTTCATGTAGTTGTAAAAGAACCAGATAGATAGCCTGTCCATACTAGAGCATAGGACATTCTTGAAAAAGATGTAGCACTTCATCCATTTAAATAGCTTCATGCTGTTTAAAAGGTGACTCAAGTAATCAAAATACTTAAGCATTTCATTATCTAAGGGATCATAATCTTAATGTGGATTAAAATAATTGAGGGTAGAAACATGAGTAACTGCAGAGTAACATCCCAATCCTTTGGAAAGATTCAGTATAGCTTTACTAAAGGGAAGTCCTGCATTGTAAACCTCTTGAAGATTTTCAAAGGCCTCAACAGACATGTGACTAAAGGTAATCTGACTGCTAGTTTACCTCTCCAAAGACTTGTTGGGTATTTATCCAAAGACTTTTAAGGGGACTAAATTATCGTGGAATTAGAGAGAAGGTGCCATTGATAAAACTATGGTTAACAAAGATAACCAAAACAGAATTTATATGTTTTCATTACAAGAGAGAGAGAGGTTACCATTGTAGTTCCACTTCATTCCACAGTATCTTGGATAAGAATCTTAGTTTATCAGCATATTTCTAAATTACTAGAAAATTATATTCTCAGTGAGTGAAACAGTTTTCAGATATTATTTATTAGAGCAGTTAAAGACAGCTAAAGGATCTCAGAAATCAATGTGACTATGTAATGAAGGGACAGCTAACATTAATTTTTGATATATACAACGAGATACACATGAGGAAAGAAAATCCTAGCTCTACATGAGACCTGGCTATCTGCAACTTTGCTCCTCATAAGTGAACCGGTGCTATGATAAATAGCTCTGTCAAAACACTGACTTAACATTCAGCAGTGGACAAAAAGGAATGTTAAGAATTGTTACAAAAGGAAGCAAGAGCAAATGCCAAATAAATGTTTATGTCACTTTGTAAATATACGCTTCATCTTCTCCTAGAATTCTGTGATTCTTTCCTTATCTCACCTCAGCAGAATATAGGCCTATAGCAGAAACTGAAAAAGTTCAAGGAACAACAAGGATGATCAAAGACATAAACAGCTTCAGAATGAATAATGGTCAAACTGAAGGATGCTCAGCTGAGAGATTACTGGATAGGCATATCGTAAAGCTCTTCAGAATCATAAATATCTGGAGGTAGTTGTGTAGAAGCTAGAGAGACCTCTTCACTGTCTTTTACAGGACAGGGACTGGGAGCTAATGAATAAAGCTGTAGTGTAAAACAGAAAGAGATGGTTGATCATACAGTGGTATTGTATATATTTTGAACTTTTTGCTAAATAATATTTTATATTAAAAAATAAAAACATGCTCAAGCAAACAACTGGAAAGACACTTAGAAATGTGGTGCAAGTGCTTGGGAGGGGTTATTAAATAGACAAACTACATGAGGTCCAAAAATTTGATAAACTGAAAACTACTGAGACCAGGAAAGTATTAGAGAAAATATAATCTGCACTTGCCCTGCACTAACTTTTTCCTAGTTACATCCTTGTCTTTTAGAATCAGAATGCTGGGAGACTAATTTTACTCAGAGCCCGTGGTCTCATAGTTTTATGCACTTCAGTTCTGGTTCATTACTTATTTTCATTTTCTATTTACTACTTTTTTATATTTATTCTTGTATATTAAATCAGTCTCTGCATTAGTGAATTTCAGTAATCACTTCATTGAAACGGATACATTTGCACTGGTATTCTTAACAAATTTGTCCAAATTTGGTTCTCTGTTAAATACAAGCAGGCTGCCAGCCCCTGCAATAACCACATTCAAAGAATAAAACTGTCAAAGAAAGACATTCATGTGATTAATGAGGAGCATGAATAAGAACATGTATGTATTTACTGGAAATTACTGGATGAACTTTGCCATTTAATGAAGTTAATTAAATTTGTATTAACTCAATTTAATTATTATTGTATATGATTTCTATGTGCAGTTGTTTCTTCTAGGTTTATACTGACTTTGCTTGCTCTGTTCAGGAGCCATGGTACAGGATAAAGTGCAGAGTTGCTTTCAACTTTTTCCTCAGAACGTACCTAGAGATATTATTTTAGAGAAATTTTATCTTAAAGCGAGACAGGAATAAGCTTGGTTCCCTGTAGGTCCTCTTGGAAGGGAAAAGTAAACTTCCTAATATTTAATAAACAGTAATAATTTCAGAGTACTACCAAGCAGGCATCAGGCTTACACTCTTACCAACTGCATGCAACGAACCTTCCAAACCCCACAATTATAAAAACCTCACTCTGACTATTAAGTAAGCCTTTACCTCAGGGTAATTACTACAAGCAAAATGCATGCAGTGACAAGAAACCTCAGCTTTTCTACCAGGTAAATAAATATGAAACAAAAAGAGACACCTGAAGGCATATTGCTAACCCAATCTATTTTACCCAAAAGCAAAACTGAAGAACCTTGCCTCTACTAAGCAAATGCCTCTACTAAGCAGCATGGGTCTGCAACTGAATGTAAAAATGAAGCAAAGCGAAGCAACAATAAAAAACAACTCCTCTCAAATTACGGTTTTCTAAAGCAATAAAGCAGGTTAATTATCTCCACTAAAAACCCCAAAGCATAACAAACAAGATTCTAGGAACATTACATGTGTATGTTTCACTTGGAAAATCAGGCAAATCACCAGAAGCCTGGCTTGGATTTTTAAAAGAATATTAACCTTATGATTGCTTGCCAAGAAAAAAAATTATTTTCTTTAAAACCTTCTACATGGTTCAGTCTAATTAGCAAATTTTGCCAAGAAGGCCCTTAACAAGGGACCAATATCTGTCCCAACACATAGTCAACTCCCCTCCTCCCTGCAGTCCTTATGAGTTATTTTGCATCCTAATAGTTCAAGAAACTTCCTTCTTTTGTAACACCAAGATGATAAAGATCGCCAGACTATTCTCAGTGTATTCATTAGACTTTGTTTTCAGATGAGTTGTAATTTAGATCTCAAGTAAACAGATGAATTCTCACACATCTTGTTTTCTCCAAAAAAAATCATTACTCAGTTTAGCTAGCACATGATAAACAAGATTACTAGTATGAGGTAAAGCCCTTATGAAGATAAATCTGTTCAGAATTTCAACATGAATTTAGAGATCAAGCTGGACCTTTGCTGCAGCAGAATCTGCTGTGGTGAATTGCTACTCTATGAAAGCCACACATTGCCTGTCTTCATTAGGAATTTATTAGGCACTTGTTACCTTAGGTGACAGCACACCTGGTTTCCTCCTGAAGACACATCTCCATGAGAATGGCTTCCATGCTTGGAAAACATTTTGCTAGCTGCAGGCAGGTAAGTAAGTAAACAGGCAGACACAGGCACACAGAGCTTACAGTCATTTGGACTACTTGTCTGCTTCAAATTAAGCAGCAGTTAAATGTTTTGTGGCTCATAGCCTAAATTTTGGAATTTGAGGCCCTTCCCATTCCCCCATTGGTTTGAGAGAGCCTGCTGTCAAGACCTTTGAAGACAGTCTTATGCAGGCTTTTAAAGTTTTTGCTTAGAGAACTCCATAGGGTAAGGTTTTGTTAAATGTTTTTCTTTTCAGCAAAAAGTTCCTTATTTTTGTTTGCTTCAGTTTTGTTATCTTATTTTGTTTTCTTCCCTTTTTTGGTGTATGTTTGTTTACTTGAGAATACATTCATGTTGAGGTAGGAAGGTTGTGGATCCTAAAGAACAAATACTGATGATGCTAGATGAACAAATAACAGCTAAGATTGATAAGAAAACTGATAGCAACAAGTATCTAAACAAAACGAGTGGACTTCTACTTGTTTTCAAGAAAGTTAATGGAAAATAAATTTGGCAAATGGCAAGATTCCAAAAGCTGTAGCTAGAGCCTGCCATAATTAATTTCATATTTTTTTTCTGATGTATGTCAGATAATGATTCATTTTGCAATAACTGTTTAATACAATGCATGACTTCTCTCTCTTTGTTTTTGTTATGGAAGACTGAAAACAAAACAAAGTAGGAAAACTTTGTGTCTCTATGCCAATTATGGCTACAAGAAGGCAGGAATGGACTGATGATGTAGAAAGGTTCTTTTGCAGTTAGGGCAGAGAGTCTTACAGAAATTCTTCTTTCAAAAGAACCTTTTGTATGTCAGTCATGTACTGGTAATTTGCCTGTAGCACCGCAAATGTTTCCAGTCTCCTAATAATACAGAGTAAAATTCTTGACTTCTGGCTAAGTAATTGCTGTCCTCTGCAGGGTTGTAGGAGCAACAAATATTTCAAGTAGCTAATACATAAGGTACTGTTTGCAAACATTATATAAGCACCCATATATAAACATACATGCACATAGGTGTATGTAAACCATACAATTCAAAATAATCAGGTGATATTCAGCCATAACACATGCTCCTACCTATTATTACCAAAGTGGTCTACCTACTGGGCCTAGTGGAAAACAAATGACACACTTGTGAGTGAAAGCTCCAACAGTAATTGTCAGAGACAATTTTGCTGTGATACCTGTACACCTGGTGACACTGGACTTTTGCAGAAAAATGATGAGTACATCCAAGATCAGAATTCTGTAAATTGATATGATACTGTATCTGGTTCAAAGATTTTATTGTCCCACATACTTCTCTTCAAGCAAGACACACTTAATTATGCATATCAGTAATTCATCAATTTCATGTATGTTTTAACTAGAACCCACTGAATTGAAACACGTGTTCACTATCATTGTGTGCACATAATGATGTGACCATGAACATAAAGCCTGTTCAGAGAAAGCTTCTCTCCTCAATTTTTTTTTTCCAGGGGAAACAATATTATCAACAAACATTTTAATATCCTCTTTTCCAAGGCAATAGCTTGACATTTTTATAAGTCAACTGGAAACACTCTTGGCAGGTTTGCTGAGTACAAATTTAACATGTAACAGTGAACTTCTTGTTTTCATAATGTCCACAAGAACATGTACACAACTGAGAGTTCTAAATTTAGGAGATTGCTTTAGGCTTAAAAGATGTTTATTTTAACTGAGCAAAAGACCACCAGAAACAAGTCTATTTTGTAGAACAGATTGTACAACATCTTCCTCCTCCATCACCTCATCAGGTGAACTTTCAGGGTGAAAGAATTCTCCATTTTCTTTTTCCTAGACTATGCGAAATGATCTATTGACAGGTACAAACCCCTTCAGTGGTACCAAAACCTGCCTTTTATGTATTTTTGAGTTAACAGGATCAAGTGAGAGACAGTAGCACATCAAAATTCTCATAACAAGCTGACATTCAAATAAGTGGATGAAATTGGTGAGATAATGATAAAACAGAAGGAAACCATTCAGGATAAGTGATCTCACTCTGGTTTGTATTTTATTATTCTTAAACACACAACAACCATCCCCCACCCTCCTCTGAAGACATAAAGTCAAATTCTTTTACATTAACTTCTTGGACTATGTATTGCCTTAAAAAATGCTCTTCAAGGCAACTCATTCAGATTTTTTCAGGGAAAAATTAAAAGAAAGCAACACAAAAAAGGGAAACAACAAATGAATGAAATCTCTCTCCATTTTCAAGAAAAATTCTGAATTACGCAACAAGAATAGCTTATTTCAGGCTTCAAAACCCTCCGCATTGAGAGGGCATTTAGCCATAAGTTGGATGTCCAATTTTTCTCACCTTTCACAGAGGTCCCATTTCCAATATTATTTTTTCTGAAGAGCAATTGCCATGATTGTGCAAAAGCAAGGTTTAAAGTTCTGTGTCATACAAAAATCTGGCTTTCTAAAACTGTGCAGGTACTTTCATTCAGCCTTTTTTTGTAAAGTGAATTTCCTCATTCTCTTTTTGTCATAAAACACTCCAAAACCTCTCCTATCATGCAGATATGAAAAGTGATGGTATTTGTGGGATAAATTCACATTTGAGCATAGAAGTTTGAGGAAGTTCTTTCAAGTAGAGGGTGTAACTAAAGATACCAGAAGAGAAGGAAGAGCATGTGTCAGTGGCTTTAATTGCAGTGACAGAGAAGCTGGTGTCTATAACTTGATTTTTGGACTTTGTGTAATGTGGGATAAAGCTTTGGGAAGCTGCATGAAGACACGAAACTTACCACTGACACTGTGGGAAAGAGGAACCAAAAGTAAGTGTTCTGACCAAGCATCATAATTTTTACACAGAAATTAGTTTCCATATTTTTCTATAGAATCTCTAAAGGTTAAAAGTCATGTATTTGTAGTTTAGAGTAGATGCAACAAAGAAAAGAAAATATTTATTACTTTCAATTGGATGATGGAAGAATTTCAGTCCAGATGTTATATACTCTGTAAAAGCAGATGTATATCTGTGATTTTGATTATTTTTCAGCCAGGGTTTCTTAAGACCAACGAATATGTTTTGACTCCATCCAGTCTGACTCATAACAAAGCACAACAATATTTCCTCGGTACAACTGCAGCCCTTGTTCTTTTTGTGCAATTCCCTTCACAATGGGGAACCTTTCAACAAAAATAACGAAGGAATTGAAAGAGAGTTTAAGGGAAATGGAAAGGTATGATACTCATAAAAAATTGATTGCCATCTGTTTTCTGCTGAGGCACAAACCCATAGCTTAATATGTAATCCGTGGGTCTGATGATAACTAGAACTGCTTCTGCTAATACCACTGAGCATAAAAAAGATGGATGAAGGCAGTAAAATTAAAACATTAAGTGTATCCCATGTTTCTCTTTGGTAAAGTTACATCACTAAGGAACTTAAGGATGGGACATGATGCTGCTATTGGTTTATTATTAAGTAATTTGGTGAATTGTTTTTTTCAATTTAAATTTTAAAAATAATTTCTCATGGTACTTATTAATAATTTCTGCATTCATATCTAGAAAAAAATCCTTTTTTTCCACCCAAAGAGGTAGTGTAAAAATACAAATGGAGTTGTTACATTGCATTGTGATCAGTATTGTAGAAAAGACACTGTATCTTTTAAAGAATAAGATAAAATTAAAAATGGTGGAATTTAGTGCAGAATAACTTCAGCATTTTTAGTAATGATTTCCAGATTCTGCCTTGCAGTAGTAGTGGCTCAGGTTTAACAAGCTGGGTGTGCTGAAGATAGCAGGCCACGTTTTTTTTTCCTGTGTCTCATGAGGGGCTTAAGGCATAGCTCCACAACACAAAAGAAGTAAACTGGCTGGAATTGTTCCAAGCTGGAAGCATATTACGAAATTTTGCCAGAGACCACAGTTCCATCAGCTCTGTTAGCTGAACTGCTCATGGGATTATTTCAGTCACAGTGGACCAGTGAATGTCCAGTTGCTCAAGCTAATCCAGCTCAACTTGAGGACTGCTTAGGACTTCAGTAACTGAGCCTAACAGATTGCAAGCCTGAGAAGGGCCTTGGGTAGGGCCTTTGCCAGCTCGTTCAAGAAATACTACAAATTTCTTTTGCTCCTTTAGAAATATGCAAGAAACCCTTCAGTACTATGGAACAAATAATGTTGCTTCTTTAGACAGTTTGGGTTGCTATTCTGCATAATATTCTAATCACCAATGCCACAGGTATTTTTGGCTATAAATGTTAATAATGAGTTTTTAAACACGATATGGGTAACTGGGTTATTCTTTATTTATATGCATACAGTGCACTCACAAATACATGCAAATTTTTACCCATCCAAAAGTAATTTAGAGTTAAAGATTAATGCTAAATGTAAATGAGCGTATTTTTTGGTATAATTCTTGAAAAATTAGGTCTCCTTCTGGTTCCTCAATGTTTTGGTAGAATGATTGCCTAGAAGACATTTGTGGAGATGGCATTATTGCTCTTGAGAAGTAGGTTTTTTCATCTCTTTTGTGAATGCAGCTTCACATGACCTAATCAATTGAAGAATATTTTATACTAAAAAGCATAGCCTTGTCTCCCATGGTCCTGACTTAGAGCACCTAGAATTGACTCTCCCTTCCCTGTTTTTATTGATAAAACAGAAGTAGTGAGCTTAGTGACCTGAATTAGATTTCTGAAGGGAAGCCACAGAGCTGGTATGAGGCAGAGGGCAGGGCTGTGTATCTGGGTATCAGGGAGGAGGCTGGAAGGGATGACATCACCTCTTTCACTGTCAGTAGGTTGCTGGACTGCCTTAATTTTTTATCACACCTTCTTGAAGACTGGGCTGCACTCAATGCAGTGAGTGAGTTAGTACCAATTTCAGTAATTCCATCAACACTGTGGTTGAACTAACAATAGTAAAAATAGGCCCCACTTGGCTTTCTTCTGACTAATTGTAAGTCCACGATAGAGCAGAAATTGAACAATCCTCCAAAGCTGGTGCCCAAATGAGTCACTTTTAAATTATACACTGTTTTTTCAGGGCATACTAAGGTACACTCAATCCTAAATAGTTCCTGGAAAAATGTGTTTGTTCTTGCTTTGTCGCAGTGTTTATCTAAAATAAAAATATTGTATAACAATTTAATGTCAATAAAAACACTGACTCAGGGCTATACACCCAAAGTACATAGTTTGCTTTTCAGTGGCAAAAGGTTATGATATTTAATTCCTGGCCAACCTTTCACATATCCCTATTTACTCTTCACATGCATACAGTCAGAACAAATACTGCTATGGGTAAAAACATACTGCCATGGATAAAAACACACTGCCATGAGTAAAATGCATTGTATAATAACATACAGTTTCTACACACTGCAAATTTTATCTGCATACACATGTATGTGTATGTATGTGCACAAGTACATATTCACACAGTAATGGAAACAATGATCTAGAAGGAAATAAGTCACTGAGAGAAATCCTATTCTTTTGTAGGAAAGCACGTTATGTTCCTTCAAAGTTCTCTATTTGAAGGCTTTTACTTCTACTGATTTCACTAGAAGCGTATTCCAAATACTGAAAGCTCTACAGGTCAGGACTCTTTCTTCTATAAGAAGAAAGTCTAAAGTACTAATGACCTCTTTTTTTCTCCTGGCATCCTTTCTTAGCTTAAAAGAGTTCTTTTATTTATTCTTGGTGTTTATCTCTCATCAGGATTACAAGGATATGTTCACTTTCTGCAAATCAGTCATATATGCTTGCTGTTTCTAATACCAGATTAAGAAAATTAAGCTTATGTGAAAGACAAATTTCATATTTTTTTTGTATCCTAAATAGTCCTCCTCTGTATCTGCCTTAGGTGTTTGAACATATTCATTCAGAACAGTTCCAGGTTTGTTGAAAGGGATTTTTTTGTAACAAAAGTGTATCTGATTATCCTTCCTATGATTCCTTTTGCCTTTTTCTCTCCTGCAATGCATGACAGTTTAGTGCTATTCTGTAGTCATCTTTAAAGCCTTTTTTCTGGGCATTTCAAGCAGACCAGATTCTTGTTTACTGAATAATTTGAAGACTTTCTCTTTTATACTATTGAATGAAAGTTGGTTCTTCCTTTCTTCTCTAGCATACAAAGTCATTGAGAATTTTATAGAAACTGTTTTACTCATTTCCAGACAGCTGTGTTTGGAAGTTGTGAAGCTGAATTTCAAGTCACACGTTGGAGAGTTACAGAACTTGCTGTGAGGATGGATCATGTGCGCTGTTAATGTTGATCTGGCATTGTACCATGTGCTTCTAAATAGTCACAGGACTGACCAAGCAGCAGCTATTAAATGTAACTTAATCAACTGCGTCTAGTTCTTGGAAGGAGTTTTTGTGACCATGAAAAATATATGCCTATGACTTCATAATGGCCCTGGTGTGACAGGAGTGCAAAACCACACAGGGAATTTCCATGTTCAGTGTAATGTGTTTTATTGAAGCTTCATACTTACATGGAAATTTTATCCAGTTATCCCTTTTTCTCCTTTTATCATCTCCTTTCATTTATGGCTAAAAAAAGAGAACAGGGTGTCACTGTAAGGTTACAATTAGTTTTCAGATAGCTATTTTGTTTCCTTAACTGTGGTCAAACCAGCCCTTCTTCTCTGTTAACTTGTATTTTTGTAGTAATTTACACCATTGCAAGCTTGGAAAAGAGCAAAGTCAAAATTATAGAACACCTTGGATGAGCTGTAAGTAAAAAACAACAATGTCAGGATCCTAGAGAAAGCAAACAAATTAAAAAAAACAAGCAGAAAAAAGGGATGGGAATTCTTCCTACCATGCTGCATAATAAATTTTGACTTCATTCCTGTTTCAGTGGAACCCATTTCTCTGCATCACAGATATAGCACCACTGAAATAGCATTCTATCACTTTTAAAAATCTATTTAGTAAACCATGACAGCCATTAAGTATGAACCACAAGATAAGAACCTTATTAGAAAAATAAATTAAGGTGAAGAAAAAAAAGACTCTTTTTGAAATATTGAAATTCTCAGTGTCTTATTACTCCTTGCTGCTTACTCTGGTTTCCAGGGGGCACATAACCTCATGTTCCCTTTCTCATGAAGAAACCAGAGATGTAACTGATATGGAAGAGGGAAGGGAAAAGGACAGTTCACCATCCCCAATTAATGGTTATTGCCTTTTCTTTAGAAAGTGTTTAAGAGGACAAATATTCCACAGTGGATCTGAGACACATGATATAAAATCAATTTACAGTTTACATCAAAAAGCTTACTTTTGATAGAGGAAATACTTTACTGCCTTCCCTTCAATTTTAAAATTAGTGTCTTCTTCTGTACATGTTTTGCACAGATAATAACTACATGAGACAAAGTGTGCTAAAAATTAGGTCTCTTTTTTTGTTTCTTTAATAACTCAGGATAAATCCTTAGCAGTGGATTACTAATGTTTTTTCAGATGTTTGAAATTACATCAAGGGAAGCATTTGGATTTGCTGACATTTTTGGATTTTGGAAAAGTATCTAGGTCTTTTTTCCCCCATGTTCTATCTGAAATAACTGGCCGTCCAGTTTAATAATTCTTGACATGCAGAACAGTTTGGCAGGTTCAGAGAAAAATTAAAAATAAGTATTGATTCTGAACACATTGCCCTTAGCAACGGGAAGGAGGGAATGGAGATGTGGATGTATTCTTGGAAATCTTGGAAGCCCAAATGTAAGAATATTAAATTGTTTTGCTGCATTTTATTGCAATTTAGATAATTGCAATTATGTAACAACTCAAAATATTGAATTGCATACTCTCTAGCTGGGAAAGGCAACTTTAAAAACAGTTTTCCATAGAGGTACTACAGATTTCTGAATACACATTCTTCAAAGGCTTTTCTTCTCACTACATCCAGATGTGTTTCTGTAAATGACACTTCTGTAAATGTGATCACCTAAATGTGTTAGTGCTTTAATCAGCAATTTCAGATTTTTCTTTTCTCCCTCTAAAAAGGTATTATCATGCAGCCAACAAACTTTGAGGAATTACACCTAAGATGTTCTAACATTTATCACAAAAATTTTCCTTTCAATGACACCTCTTTAGGTGCCAGCTGTATGCTGAGAACA
This sequence comes from Fringilla coelebs, assembly GCF_963513975.1. Lineage (NCBI taxonomy): Eukaryota > Metazoa > Chordata > Aves > Passeriformes > Fringillidae > Fringilla > Fringilla coelebs. The sequence goes on along the minus strand of NC_140032.1, from coordinate 36,116,286 downwards.
TTCTAATAACTCTCTAACACTGACAGATCCTCCATAAGAAATTGGTTTGTGTCTGTGAGCGTATATGTATGAAGAGGGAAGGATGGAAAATCTGGTTTTTATTTTCTGAAAGCAAGAAATGGCATGAGATGAGTATTTGCTCAAAATTTCATGCTTTCTTCCTTAAAAGAACTCTTATTACAGCATGTGAATAATATGTATCTTGGCTATGATAGGGAAACTTTGTTCTAATTGAGTGATGGGGACAGCTCTACTGACACAGTCTTAAAACCTTTGAAGGCTTTTGAAGCTGGGGAAGGAATTTTAAAAGGAAGGTTCACAAGAAGTGAGAAAAGTATTTTGCTCAAATAAATGAAGTAGGAGGCTTACTAGTATTTGTGCACAAAAGAAAATCTATGGATTAGTATGGCTCAGCATGAATCAGTAGAGGCACGCAGCTGTGAAAAGGAAAACATATAAACAGGACTGCAAAACCAAAACACGGAAAGTAATCCTTCTCCTCTGCATCTCACTAGCAAGGCTTTCATTAGAATATTTTGTTCAGTTCTGTTTTTTCCTCTCCAAAACAGGCGGAGGGTTGGCTGAAATGCATGTAGGAGACAGAAGCAACAGTGACTTCAACTCTGGAAACCATGCTCTCCGAGCAAAGAATAAGCGATTTTGATTTTTTTTTCTTGAAAAACAAAAGAGAAGAATAAAGGAATATGGTGTGGAGATGAAATGTAATAAATAAGCCATTAGCAAAGAGGAAGGGAGGAATGCTTTCCCTGTTTGTTGTAGATAAAATGAGAAATAATCTAAATTGCAAAAAAGAAGGAGTTATGTAAGATATTTAGAAAGAAACAGCTTTTAGGAGTAAGAATAATGAGCTGCTGAGAAGCTGGGAAGTTCTTTTAAAGCAGTTTAACAAGTGTCTGTCCACACATATGTATCTGATTCTACATTAACTCAGAAATCTCTTTTACTTCTATGATTTTAGGTTCACTCACAACACACATTTTAGGTACACTGAACACATAAACTTGCATCACATAACCGGTACTAGACCTTTTTTTCCTTAACTAAAACATTTTGTTATGGAATATTTCAAGTGCATCCCTCAGCCTGGGGGGATGGATTCATGTTGGAGAACTTGATGGAGAACTGTCTCCCATGGGAGGGATCCCACATGGGAGGAGAGGAAGAGTTTGAGGAGTCTTCCTCCTGAGGAGGGAGGAGTGGCAGAGACAATGTGAGATGAGCTGATTGCAACCCCCCGTTCCCCATCCTCTTGTTCCACTGAGAGGCAGGTGGCAGAGAAAATCAGAGTGAAGTTGAGCTTGGGAAGAAGGGCGGTGTTTTCAAGATCTGGGTTTGTTTCTATCCTACTTTGGTTCAATTGGTAATAAGTTCAGTTTATTTCTCCAAGTAAACTCAGAGATTTGCCTGTTACAGTAACAGCTGAGTGACCTTTCTGTCCTTATATTGAACCATGAACCTTTCTTTATATTTTCTCTCCCCAGTTCAACTGAGGAGAAGAGTGCCAGAGTGCCATTGGTGGGTATCTGGCATTTAGAATGGGCCAGCCCACTACAAAATATCTGAAAATAATAATGTTATAATTTTGAATTTTACTCAATATATTTTATTTATCACCTACTTATGTTTCCAATAAAATTGTTGGTTTCACATAAAAATGAAATTTACTTTGATTAAAAATAAACAAACATTGGGCTGATTTTTTTTTTTTTTCAAATTTTTATTTGTGCAGTTATAGGAAAACTAATTATTTAGACAGATTCATAAGGAATTTTTACTCTCTCCAATATCCGGGGATGATTCCTCTGCAGGTAAAATATTGGTAAAATCTGTTTCATCAGCTGTGCATCACCCTGCTTCTGATGACCAAAGGGAGGTTCTTATCAGCACAGAAACCCCAAGTAGGCAGTTTATATGTTGGGACTTCAAGCAGTGTCAAAAATATCTATGTTCAATGGTATATCTGTTTGGAGGGTATATGCAGAGTCTGAAGTCCACTTCCTTCCATAAAGGACTTGCTCTGTTTTAGTAAGATTACTGTCTCGGGAAAGACAAGAATTGTAATTGTTTAATGGATTTAAAATGTTGATATAGAAGATTTCAATTTGGGTTTTCAAGTGAGAAAGGAACAAAAGCATGACCCATTTGGGATAGCTATGAATATTCTTTAAAATTTGAAATAAAAAGGAAAAAATAATCTTTTTCTAAATCTGAACACAAATATGTTTTTTAGAGATAAGTGATTTAAGTGTTTCTTTCCTTGTTCTGACCTCTGTTGACTATTTACTGTCTAGATATAAGCAGCACAAACAAAAATATTTAGTTTGTTTCCAGAGGTTTTCATTCCTAGAATTAAAAAAAAATAAACAACAAACAAAACAAAAAAGAAACAAACAAAAAAAAACCCCAAAAAATAGATTGGAGGATAAAAGAAGTGCCAAAAAGTAGTATGATGAAAATAATTTTTTTGGTAGTGTTTCTGGATGTTGCATGATTATTATGTTACCATCTTTGACAATATTTTCCATGTTTATTTTACTAGTTAAAATATTGTAGTATAATTGAAACCAGCCACTCTTGAGCTCTGTAGAAATATTTTCGCTTAAGGCAGGGCTAGATTTGATGGCAGGAGAATTAAGAGAAGCATGATGGCAAGCGTAATTTACAGATGTTCAAGTTTGGTTCAGATGCTCGAGTTCAATTTAGATTCTGCTGCACTTCATTTTTATGGAGAGAATAAATAGCTCATTAACTTACAGGCACACAACAATTAAGCACTGGAAAGGACTCACGGTTTGCCTAAATCCCTGAGTTCAGAACATCTGTTTTGGGTCTGAAGTAAACTGAAGTTTTTCAGAAAGATTATGTCAAAGATGGTGATTCAATTTCTTTTGAAAAAATGATGATTAAAATTCCAGCTACAATGAGATATATAACCGCTGCCTTTCGTAAGAAGGTAGACCATCCTGACCCTAATTCTCAGACATTTTTGCATTTCCTTCAGACCCGCAAAACAGAGCTATTGGTAAGTTCCCAAACAGGCTTGACAGCAAATTCTAGTTCAAAATAGATTCACAGAAATTCCAGCTACTAAAATTCTGTCAAGGCTGTTAAGCTCAGAGAATTACAACCACTGAATTTACTGACTCACCCACTATTTAAAATATTGACTATGCAATTGGAATTACCTTTTCAATGGAGACTTGTATCAGGCAACAGGAATGGGTATGCATAATTTGTAACATTCCCACAGAGGTGATATTATTTTTTCCAGGCAGAGAGTGCAGAGTGGTCTGGTAGCCTGGTTAGATACGATGCAAAAAATTTGTTTTGGGTGGTTTTGCACATGCCCCAAGAGGCACGCAGATTATGTTGTTGCTCTCGTGGTTGCAAGTAAAATATTCTGCTTTAATTTGAAAAAGGCTAAGTAATCTTACAAAATTCACAGATCAGCTAATGCTGGCTGAACCCTGAAATGACCCTGTAGACATCTCCTAAGTATTAGAGAGTGGGATATGGTTGGACGAGAGCTAGTACAGGCTCAGGAGAGATTATGAGGGTAGACAGGAAAAGAGAGTGTATAGGATTTTCTGTGTATTTACAGTAATTATCCTGTCCAAAGTCCCTTTGGACACCCCAAAAGAATTGTGCCCACCAGGTGAAAGCAAGGAAGGAAAAAAAGTTATAAGTTATGATACAATTTAGATATAGGTTTGATACTTTGAAAATGTGTAGTGAAAAAGATACTTCTAGAAGACTTGAGACAACTTGAACTTGCTAATACTGAAAAACTTTTCCAGGATTAGGTAGTAAATGAAGAAAAGAGGTGAGGAAGGGATCTAAGTACCTAAATTTTCTAGTAACACTTATGCCAAGAGAATGCTTGGGGTTTTCATGTAAATCTGAGTCCATACTTTCCCTTGCAGGGAATGACAGAGTAGGAATATAAGCATCAGTATTATGAGCAAGAATAAAGTATTAGAGGTTTAATAATCTGAAAGACAACGTAACTGTTCTACAAGTGGAGTAGCTGTGTGAAATATTGATGCCAGTCACAGGGTAGAAATAATTAGAAGGTGAGCATGGCTAACAAACCAGTTTAATACACTTGCCCTGTGTAACAGGGTGGTGTTGGAATGTACTGCCTTTTAGATGACAGCAGTGTTCTGGAGGTGTAATTAAGAAATAAAAGAATTAACTCAGGGGTCATGTAAGAATGTCTCAGAAAGGGGCCTTCTTATGTCAAGACTTTGCCTGAACACAGAACTACTGCCTATAACCAGGAGTAGCTTCTCCCTGTTCCCTCATCTAGCAGCTACTTTGATACTGCTTCAGAACTATCCAGAAATTTGCTTGGTCTCATATATTTGCAATAACAAAATTCAAGAGGTTTTTTTTTTTTTTTGTACTTATAAGCCTTAATTAAATCTGAGGCTACTGGAAAGGGGACAGATTATTTTTGAAAGTGCTTTTAAACTTATTTTCTCAAAATTGTGTGTAGTATAAAATTGTTTCTGTATAATGTCTGATCACAGTTATATACAATTCAAAAGTTTCCTATTGAAGTGAGTTATGCCCATCTTGACTTATTTTTACTGATCTTCTTTTATTATCAATGAAGTTAAATACAAGGTGTAAAGTATTTCAGTTGAATGATCATTGAGGAGAGCCTGCAAAGCCTATGAGGAAAAGAAACAACCTCAATATTCATTGATTTTAAGTTGTCAATACTTCTGTGAACCTTAAACATACAATTCATCAATTTTGGAGAGATATTTTATTGACTACTACTAAATTCAAAATTAGTAATGTTCATAGTGGTCTTATTTAATTAGCTCCTAAATAATGAAAGAAACTGCTGTACTGCCTTGAGAAACGAAGGACCAACAATCAAAGGATGTTAAAGGTACAGTGTAGTATCTATTCTTGTCTGCACTATTCTGTATTTTCTATCTATAATAACATTCTCAGTATCATTTCAGATCAAAGTTCAGGGTGTTCTTACTGCTCTTTCCATATTTGTTCAGTGAATGTGTGAAGTCTGCTAGGAGAGCAAGGGGGTGGTGATACAGCCAGCTATTACAAGACAAACTGAGTTACAGATTTACATCATTAATGCTGCCAAAATGTACGGGCTCTCCTCAGCTATGAGATGATATGAAGTTATCTATTCCTCGTTGAAACCTATATGTCATAAAATCATGGAATAGCTTAGGCTGGAAGGGACTTTAAAGACCATCTCCTTCCAACCCCTCTGCTGTGGGCAGGGACCATTTCCAGTGGACCAGATTGCCTAGAGCCCCATCCAACTGCTCTTGAGCACTTCCATGGGTGGGGCATCAACACCTTCTTTGTGAAACCTGCTTAGTGCCTCACTGCCCTCACAGGGAAGAATTTCTTCCTAATATGTCATGTAGACCTAATGTCTTTTAGTTTCTATTCACTTCCCCTTGACCTATGTAAAAAGTTTTCATGCCCTTGCAAAAAGTCTCTATCTTTCTGGAAAGTTCCTTTCAGCTACTGTAAAGCCTCAATTAAGTCACCCTGAAACTTTCTTATACTTCCTTCTTTGTGTTTATGACAGCATGACAACACATGTGTTGGAATAAATGGAGTGGCTGTTTTGCATATCTTATAAGTGATGCATTTGTACTTGTAGCTGCACCTGTACTCTGAAGGCATCCTTACCATGAGGAATCTACTCCAAAAACCTTCAATGTTTTAGTTTCTAAGACAGCACCACCTCAAAATGTTTCCATCACTTTCAAAATGAATAATGATTTGTAGCATGAATATTAATTATATTTTATAAATTTCTTTCTTAATAATGACTGTCGGGGGATGGAATATCTTCAGGAAGAATGCATTTCGCTGATTTTTGTCCTTGAGCAAAAAGCTCGTTCCCAAAGCGTGCTGCAATCCGCATGAGGGGGCGCCATCTGGCGGTGTGATTTATACTGTCCCGAGAAACGGCGGTGCCTTTGCTGCAGCGAAACGAGAAATGGGTGGGGAGGGACTCCTGGTTCCTGTATAAGTAATGAAGTGTAGCTGAGGTCCGTAAAAATGTCCGATAACCGACTTTAAATATGTTAAACCGAACTCGAGTAACTTGTGGACTTATTCTGATCCCTACGTGAGGTTTACTCTTCATACAGAATCACAGAAAGTTGGAAGGGACTACAGTGGCGCATCTGGTCTAACCCCTCTGCTTTAACAGGGTCATCCTAAAGCAAATAGCACTGGATTGTGTCCAGACAGTTCTTGAATATCTCTGGGAGGGACATTCTACAACCTCTCTGGAAAATCTGTTACTGTGCACACTCACAGTAAAGTTCTTCCTCATATTCAGGTGGAAAACCAGCTCTATCATGCACTTTTAAAAACAACTGGTTAATGTCTCCTGTAGCTACTGAACATGCCTAATGAGAATAATCAAACACATCTGAAGTAACACTGAGAGGTTTTCAAGGCAGGTCAGTGTGTTGTTTGGCTTGTTATGAGAGGAAATAAAACATAAGTGGGTTTGAGGCTGAACTCAATACCTCAGTGGAGGTTTTAAATGCAGATTACTTAAATGGGGACTAATACTACAAGAAAAGTATTTTTAGCCTTGTGAGAGAAAGTGCAAAGCCCTGCCCCTGGACAGTGACAACCCCCACCCCCAGTGGATGCTGAGAGATGAGCAGCTGGACAGGGGGTGCTCTGAACAGGACCATGAGCCAGAAACATGCCCTGCAACAAGGACCCCTAATGCCAGCCTTGGCTGCCAGCAGCTTGAGGAGAGTGATTGCTCCTTTCTACTCAGCACTGGTAGAGCCACACCTGCACTGCAGTGTCCACTTTTGGGGGATTTCATCAACTTGTGTAAAAATTTGTGTGCAGTATGTAAAGGTGATGGAGTCAGGCTCTTTTAAACAGTGCTCGGTGGTAAGATCAGAGGCAATGAACACAAACCAAACCAGAGGATGTTCCCTTTGAATATCAGAAAACACTTTTTACTCTGAGGGGGACTGGCACAGGTAGCCTGCAGAGGTCATGGAGTTGTCATTGTTGGAGATATTCAAAAGCTCTCCAAACACAGCCCTGGGCAACTGGCTGTAAGTGGCTCTTCTTGAGCAGGGGTTTGCACAAGAGGACTTCCAGATGCCCCTTACAACCTCAGCCAATCTGTGACTTTGTAACTCTGTGAAATAAATATCTAAATATTTCATTTTTGTTAATGAGAAAATATTAAATATAAAATATATATTTCTTTACTACATTTTTCAAAATATTAATAATTTTTTAAAATATTGATAAATTTTTGAGAAATGCATGATTCATTTCCAAAAGGCAAATCGTTCTGTAATTCTAGGTCTGTGACTTTTGAGAATTGTTGTCCTGGGTTTTAAACTCACAAGCTGTGTCTTATTCAGAAAAAAAAAAAGGTATGTTCTCAGATCTGATAATGTATAGATAATACAAAAATAATCCACTGTGGGGATTGTGTGAAATTAAATGTTTTAAAAATATTTTAAAATATCTAGGTATTTCTAAAATTAATAGACCACTATATATGCAATAGTGAAAAGAGGATATTTGATATGTCTTTCCAGAACGTTGTCTTGAAAGGGCCATTTGGTTTATGGCATAAATCACATATTCTCCTTCAAATGTGTTACTCCTTTTTCCTATGACTCTTAGGTCACATTGCCTGGCTCTTACTTTCCTTTTTAATTGCTTGCTGCACACCTGGTATGGTGCATTTGCAGTTTTCATGCTCTGGGAACTGCATACCTCGTTATGGAAACATTTGCTACTGCAGTAGTTTCATGACACTGTTGCTTGTGACTATATCTGAACAAGGGCAGAGGTACCAGCTGTGCTTTGCTTTAGGGCAGACAAGATGGTATAGATCTGCTGGAGCAACAGCTGTCACAAATAGCAACGCTCTGAGAGTTCTTCAGGTTCTCTGAAGGCTCACTCAAGATTTCCGCTAAGGCTTCTCCGGTGCTCTTGTTTCATTTGACTGTTCCTTTGAGAAATTTCCATTTTATAGAGCTCCAAGCTACAGGTTTGCTGTACTGAATTACTTGCAACTGATAATGGAAACACTTCATTTGTGAGTATGTCAAAGTTGCTGTTTTGTGTCCCATTGACATGAAAAGCAAATTGAGGGGCGTGAACTGATGTCGCCTTTTGTGGGCAGGGAGTGACAAACAGCGGAGGTGTCTCCTGAAGACAGGGCTGTTACTGAATGTGCTCTTTATAAGAGCATTAACCGTTGTAATCAGATTAGAAGAACTCAAGACTGTTCTCAAATGACTTCTTATCTGCTAACTTCAAGTTTTCTATCAAGGAGTACATAGGAGGTTCTCAGACACCTATAAAATTTTCATAAGGCTATTTTGCTGCAACTGAAACTCTTTGCCTTTTTGATAAAAAGTTCAGCAGGACTATTTTGGAGTGGCTGAACTTATTTCAATAGGCATCCATCAAGATAACATTCCCTGAGTTTCAGAACAAAGGTTTTTTTCAGAGCCAGAGCCCTTATAACAATCAAAGGCACTCTACTCAAAGGCACTCTACTTCTTCTCTCTCTTGCTTCCATTCCTGAAATACTTAATGGTAGTGCACGGTAACTACTGCTTCGGGTTTAATCCTTTTTTCCAATGGTGTTGTCTGTTCCTCTTTTGACTTTAAATTAATTTAAATTAAAAAATATAATAAAAATTACTTCACAGTTTCTGAAAAAAGATAAGTTTATTTTCCTTTTTGAACAAAATATCTACAATGACATGGGTGACACCATAAATTCCACATTTTTAACACTTCTGACTGCAGAGAATGTCAGTTTAAGTGCAATATGATACTGTAATACAATAAAAAGGAACCTAATAAAATCCATGCACAACACATTTATAGATTTTTACCAAAAAAGGAAGTACTTTGAGATGAAATTGCTGTCAGAGGGAACTCACAGGAGAATATCTTGAAAACTCACAGACAAGTTATTAATACACTATCATATAATTTATTTTTTTTTCTCGCTGTAGCCTTTAAAAAGCCAGGATCACTAACACACAAAATACCATATACTATGTTAAACCTTTATGTCAAAAGCTTATGGCACAATTTCTTTTTATACAGCTCACAATTCCACATTCATGGAACATCAGTAGCTACTTGAGTCCATTTCATCTGTTAATATCACTCTGACGTACATTAAAATACAAACATAAGAAATGTTTCTTGCATATTTCACAAAGATGAAAGTGAAGAAGTGCAGTAATATTCGAAAATGTCAAGAAGACAGGATGAGCCAACACTTTTTCTGGCATTAATTTACTGCTTCTAGCAATCTAACCTGCTTCCACAAGCCTTCCAAACTGATAGTACTTCAGTAATTACTGTAGGTTATTGTTGCCTGAAGACACCTTTTATGTAACCACTCCAAACCAGAACACCCATTTTATTACTAACAAGTAGTCTGGTTTGAGATTTATGTTTTTCTTCTTAGTTGTCTCAAAAAGGAAAAAAGCTGTGAAATCTGATATTGTACTCATCTAAATAACCACATGATTGTGCACTAAGATGTGGATAAAGTTGTTTTACTACCTCCCAGGGGTACTGTATGTATCACTAGCTCATTCAGCAGTTTCACATTTTAAGGCCAAATTCTATTCTGTTGCATTAGATTAATTTCTATGATAGCTCAAATGAGAGCAGAAGCTGGACGAAAAGTGTCTCTTTTGCAACCAATCATGCCAGCTTGGGCTGGGAATGGTATAAATAAATTCATTTCCTTCTACTATAAAATTATTGCTGAAAATAATACTTTTTCTAAGGTTAAGGAAGACTTTTTATCTTTCTCTACTGTTAAAAAATATAAGGTTTTGTACAGTTTATTATATTCTATCTTTATCTACATTATCAGTCTACAGTTCTGTAAGGGATTATACACAAAGTGGAAGCAATATCTCACTCCTTAAATGTAAAGTGCACATTTAATCACCTAAATATTTCTGTCTAGTGAGTAAACAGAATCATCTCTCACACATCAAAAATGGTTCTTTATAAAGCAGATTTTGGAATGAACGGTAAGAAAAGGAATTCAAAGAAACCTAATGTATGATTGAGCTGAAAAAATAATTAAATCTTAAGTAAATGCTCTATTCCTCCTGAATTACAGTAACCTGTTTAAACAATACTGCTTGCTGTCAAAAGTCCTTGAAAGTAAAATGTACTTTATTTTGGTGTTAAAATAGCTGAGTTCTAAGTAGTACAATATTAGTATTCCTTATCCCTTACATCTTCACATAATTTATCAGCATTATAGAGAAAAAAGCCATCCCTCTAACCATGCAAGCCTATTGTGTTGATATTTGAATCTAGTTTTAAAAATAAAATGCATGTTGCTGTTTGGAATTTTAAGTAGGAGTTTGGCACAGAGATAGTTGAATATTTCTACTGCACCTCTAAGGGGCTTTTCTTCTCCTCTCTCAAGGTACTGAAGTTTTTTGCCTTATGAGGGGTGACACGGATTCAGCCACATCTCTCTTTAGTGAAGAAGGGAAAGACAGTCATGTAAGAGGTTCCAGGCTCTGCTTTGGGCTTTCTCACTCCCTGTGGCTCCTGTTCTGCTATGCACAGCCCAGACTTTTCATCCTGTACCTTCCTGTTTTGCTTCTCTTTCTATCAAGAAAGAGGATGGTGTGGAAGTCAATCTGCACAGGTAGAAACCACTGTCACAAAAGAATATAAACTTTGCAGCAGATGATATAAATTGTTTCCTCCTGTAGTTACTGCTTCCACTTGAGCAAGTGTACCTACAGAGATATGGCAGGATTGGGGAAAATTCTAGGGGTGCTTGATCCTTTCTTTCCGTTCATGGTGACTGTGTCGGCTCCTCAGTAGCTCTGTTACTGGGGTATTCCACCAGATCCTACAGTGCCTCTGTTCTCATTGTCTTACAGCATCCTTCTAGTAGCAGTATTTAATTTTTGAAGCATAGGGCTGGTCCACAAAAACATGACCTGAGAAGTACAGGGTCTGCACCTATGTTGAATGATGACTTGGGACAAAGCTGCATTGTCCTGTCTCACAGGGATTGTGCTTATGAGAAGCTTTCTTGTGTGGCTTTGCCAAGGACTTGTTCTCTGCAGAGCCCAGGTCCAGTGATAGTTAAGTGAGGTAGCTATTACTTCTGCCTAATGAATGGGGTCTTTTTTATATGTTGGAGGAAGCCTGCTAGGTACCATTTGCCTCAAGCATCATCTCCGTGAGGAGTGTTTTTCTGCATTTTCACTGTCTCTTTGATGGGAGTGCAACAAAAATACTGCAGTCTAGTAAGTACTGCAGAGTACCTTTAAATTCTTGCATCTTAACATCATTTCCTGCTGCTTCATTATACAGTTGCAAAAATATCATCCCTTACAGTAATCATAGCTGATGTCAGTAGCTGTTGATTCCAGCTTTGCACAGAGGGCTGGAATGCCTGCTGGCAGTTTTGGACTATTCCTGTTGTCAGTGGTGAATAGCAGGCGTTTGTGCCTTGAAGTTTCTTATCATCTTAAATGGCATTTCTCTTTCTCTACCATGTGAATTTATACTAAGCAATTGAGGAATAATCTAAATGAAGCTTAAATTTAAAGTTATTATTTCTTTTGAAAAACAGATTAGTGGACTACAGAGGCTTATGTTACCTTAGTAAATTAAAAAAGTCCACAAAACCATCAGCTCCAGAGAGATCTTGGCTCCATTGTATCATAATGGAATCACCAAATGTTATGTGCATTTGAAAACAGCCCTTAAACAAAATTCAGTTGATTTTGCTGATAACAGAAACATGTTAACAACCTTCCCATACAATATAACTAACCCTAACTTTGAGAGAGGTGAGTATCAGCTATAACTTCGTGATACCCCCTCGCACCTTCATAAGTGAATGAGATTTTTTGGAACAATTTACATAAAGCAATCAATAAAAAAGCAGACACAAAAACAGCAGAAAAAAAAGAAAGCAAAAGTGAATTGAATTAATTTTAGATAATAAATTAAGCAAAACTATAAAATAATGATAGTTTTAAAATAAAGGTGGATTATACATGCTCTTTCTGACACAATTTAACAAAATGTGTGAGCTACTATTATAGAATCTCTCTAAGTAATCCTGGGAGGAAAACAATAACAAACCAAACCAAACCCAAGGTTGCTATGTTACAAGCCCCAGAACAGAGTTACATTGCTTCTGTTGCTTCGCATGCACCATGCCTTTGGCAGTGCACCAGATGTTTGCCTCCAGCCCATTCTGCTTTTGTATACACATTCTGATCATCAACAAAGCACAAATTTTAAACATGTCCAAAATAAAAATATTTTGCAATGAAAAGCAGCCTCACTGACTGGACTTAGAGTATCTAATAAGTAAATGTTATATTTCCACATCATAGCATGGTTTTGTTTTGCCAATACATTGACAAAAATAAATACTCTTGCCTGGACACTGTGCCATAAAAGTGTTCCATGGTATTACAATTCAAAGAAGCAACTAATATGGCTTATTTAAACCTAAACAGGGAAGATGTAAGAGTTCTAATAGTTGTTCTCCTATTTAATAATGTGAAATCCAGTAAAGTAAAAGACCATCCAGGTCTTTTTTTTTGTTTGTTTTAGAAGAGCTGCGTGCTTTTCCAAAGTTGTGAAGTGCTTCTTAACCAGTATCTAAGTCACATTAACAAACTTCAAGGAATGAGTCAGAAAATTTGACACATTCATAAATTAAACTTCCTGGAATTATGTAATATATAGGAGATGAATGTGCATAAACATAACTGTATTCATCCTCCAAATGCTTCTGTGAAACAGTTGACTCCTTGCTTTCAATTTTGGTACAAGATCTCTTTGCATTGAATCAAAATGAAGCATTGCAAATTTTGATGTAATTTGTCTATTTCATAAGCTGTATGAATTTAATGAATTGAGGAAAAAAAAACCTTAAAATATAAAAAAGATTAAAGAATATGCTGCAATTAACAAAGTATAGGTAATTAAAGGAAAAAGAAATTCTTTGCAGGAATCAATGCTTTCTCATATGAAATATAGATTGTTAGGCTGTATACCTTGTGCTGAGATTATTTCAACGTACACCTTCCAGGGGAACAGTAATATGAAGTACATTGAATAAATTAAATTACTTAAAACTGTTAAATATGCTCACTGTAAAACCACCAGTACTGTCCTTAAGACTAGATCAAGTCCTTTAAGCTGTCTTCTCCAATCAGTAATTTGTCATTATATTGTAAAAATAAAAGAAAATATACAAGCACTAGTCTATTCTGTAATACTGTGGGATTCACTTAGGGTATTCTGGAAACATTTTCAAAATTAAAAATACACCAGAATTAAAAAAATTTAAGGACCATCAAAGAGTACTGTACAATTATACCACTATGTAACAGTATGTATAAATACTTGGCAGTAAAGCTTCAGTAGAGAGTGATTTTCAATGAAAAAGTGGTTAATTTGTTCGACAAGGAAAGTTTGCAATAGCAGATGTATCTTCTTTGGGTTTCATTCTTCTGTCCCACTGCAGCTGGTCATTGCAGGCCATGCAGGATCCTTTTCCTCCCCCTCATTGTTTTTAACTCTTCCAATCACTCCTCTGACGTGCATTTCTCACAAAAAGCCTGCTGCTGAGTGTGACAGCCAGATCTTTATGCACTGCAAGCCTGAATCTTGTTACTGGTGAATGTCCTCATGCCTGATGATTTTGTAGATTACCCAATAAAAAATGTTGAAAATCAGAAAGGCTAATGGGAAGCAAGCTCTGGATATTGTGTCTATCTTCTTGGCCCGGTCAATGAATACCTTTCTCATCTCATCAGGGCTTTTTGGTACAGGTTGAACAGGATTATTTGGCCCCTTTTGTGTTATTCCATCCTTTGCTTGCACACACGGGCCCACTCCATAGGCTGTAATGCTAAACTGACTGTCACGTGTATCATCCTCCTGTTGGAAAAAAAATAAGAGAAGAAAGGAAAAGAGCAAGAAGTATTGTTTTTTTAAAATTATTGTTTACAGAAATCTTACCTGCTGCTAAATACCAGTTGCACCATTACCTCATTGACTTCCTGAATCCACACCTTATCTAAACTTGTTGAAATTTCATCCCTGTCAGTCTACCAAAAATATTGCTGGATTGTTAACAAGCACAGAATTTTTCTATTTGTTTATAGAATCTGTAATCTATTTAGAGAAATGAGAAAGCCTAGTAAACTAGCGTCAACTGGGCACACAACTTGTGATTTGGTTTAAGTTTCCCCATTTACAGTAAACATGTACAGTCTTCAAAAGGACAAATGTCACACTGCTCTTTTAGAAAACAGCTAGTAAGTCTGTACATTGCCTTACAACCCCGGATCCTGGCCTCTAGAGATGCTCATCATAAAATCACTAATGATATGCACATTAATATATTAGTGAGAATCCTGCCTACTTGGCCACTGTATATTTAATTAATCTCATCTGTATGCCTAATTTCTGCTGTTCCCTTTGAATGCATCAGATAAAAAGAACAGTAGGCAAAGTGCCATAGTTTAAAATAAAGGGAATGGAATCTAAAGGCCAGATTTTTCTTCTGACTCATTCTTTTGTCAATCCAGGGGAAAACTGGCAAAGACATTCAGGATTAGGGAACTATAAAAGAAAGTGATTCTTTATCCCAGGACACAGAAACGGTAGATGCTTTGAAGATACACATATTTTCATAGCATGCAATTTAAAAATGTATCTTGTGTCTGGAGACATCTTTTTTACTTCTCTTTACCTAGGAATCCTGAAGTAATAAAAAAGGCATATATGCAGACAAATAAATGATACATAATCTGTGAAGTCTGGGCTAGATTTGGTTCTGAAATATATTCCAGTGTAATCCTTTTTTACATAGACTACTCAAGAATAATGATGTAATTTTGATGGCATTAACCATTTTTCAATACTAATTTTAAATTCAGAAATGTGAATTTTTCATGTCTAATTTCGCCTAGTTGCTTTAGGATTTTACACTTTTATGAAATACAGAAATTATTACATTAATTCTTAAATCAATATTTTGAAAAATGATTTTTATGGATATTATAAAAACAGTTGAGCAGCTGTCAATTTTTCTTTTGTAGGAGAATTTTGGATATTTTAAAGCTCTTCCTAGCTGAAATTAAAATAAGTCTGAAATATATTTATTTGCCAAAGCAAGTCAAATAATTACTATTTCAATTCAATAGTTAGAAGCATTTATTGTTTTACTTTAGCCTCTTTATAAAACTGCAATTTCTCAAAGAGCACAAATTAAATCTAAAGTTGCAAATTTTTCATTTTTAAAATGTATGACATTTTGAAAATCTGAAAACACTTTTCAATGAAGAATTAATTTTAAAAATTTAAAACTTTCATCAAATAATTGCTAATTAATTTGTTTAAAAAAGTCCGAGTTTTATTATCAGTATTAATTGAATATGTCAGCTACAAAAGAATGCAGATAAATTGCTGCATTTAAAATGAACTATTTGGTCATCAGCATGAGCATCCAGCAGAGCTGTAGATATCAACCTACTGAAATACTTCTTCATATATGTAAATTGGATAAATAGTGAGACTGATAAAGTCACTGAAACTGCTATATCTAAAATCTATATTAGAATTTGCCTTTAAAAAATAAATTAAAAAAAGAAAAATTAACATGAAAGAAAAGGAGGAGGAAAAATCACTGACTGACTTTACTATGGAAATGAAAAACAGAAATACAAAATGATAGGATCATTATTTGATGACGTGATAAAACAGGGATTTAATTACTGCAATAGTGTTCCTCTCCTGTCAGCCAAGAATGGAAAATAACATATTTAATGTAGTAGTATTCTAGAATAGTTGTAGTCTTGTGTTGCAGATAAGAGAAATATTAAGTTAGAAATGCATGTACTGTGAGAATTTACTATGAACTTGCCATTTAAATACCTCCATATGTACTGCACAGGCTGTGTAAGATAATAAAATTATTCTTTCGAGTAGCAGATTTCAGCTGTGCATGTTTTCAGGATCAGGAACTATATACTGAGATTTACTGTCTTTGTTTCAAGTTTACCTGAATGGAATGATCCCCTAGAATGTTTTAAAGGCCAGGTCTCTCCTTATTTTTGTGCTTACGGACCTCCTGTTTTTCATCTGCAAGCAGAGTCCTTGGAAATGCTCTCTGTAGTTGAACTGATGTGAAGGTCCTTGTAGGAGTCCAGCATTCCTGCCCAGTGTCTGTTGGATGGTGTCTCCAGGAGGGCAGGCAGGATGCCTGGAGCCAGCCAAGTCACACCCAAGTGCTGAGGCTGATGGATATGCAGGAAAGGACCTTCTGGAGGATACCAAGAGCCGCCAGAATTCCTTTCAGGGGCAGCAGCTTGAATATTCAAAATGGGGTTCTGCAAGTTTTCCAGCAGATTCATAATGCAGAAAGATCACTAGGTTGGCTTCAGGTTCATATCTGGGGGTGCTTGTGCACAGGAGGAAAGATGCAGTTACTGTTGTTATCAATATTAGCTTTGAGTGCCTTTTTGAAGGCATTTATGTCAGTGATATCCTTTTTCTTTTTTTACTATTGATTGACTTGGCTAAAATCCCTCTTTTTTACTAGAAATGTCTCAGAATGCATGTGTCTGAGTCTACAGATGTAAAAATCATCTGAAGGACAATACCCTACATGACCCAGTTGAGAGCCTTTACAGTGAATCTTCCTGAAAGAGTCCTGCATATTGGTTGAATGAATAGAATTATTTTTTTAAATGATAAGGAAGATTTTGTTTCTTTTGTGACCTTTTTAGTGCATTATCACAACAGAAAGCTATTTATTATAGATTTTTGTTAAAACTTTAAAAATCTTATTATAACTGAACTTCACTAAGAGCTTGATTTGAAAACATTTTTTATTCATTCAGGTTTAGAATGAACAACTTGAAAGTTGTTCTGCATGCAGTTACATTTAAATATTTTATCATTTCTATTGATAAAATAGAAATAGAAATTAATAAATGGAAATAGAAATAAATTAATGTAATTAATAAAATATTACATTAAAATATACATTTAAATAAAATATAACATTTAAATGTTTTATCATTCCTATTGATAAAATAGAAATAAGTTAATGTAATTAAGGAATGGAAAAAATTTAGATAAGAAGTTTTATTTGGAAAGTTAGAATTCTTTGGTGGTCTGAAGAAAATAATTTCAATTCATTTACTTCTGTATCAGTCTTGTTTTACAAAATACTTAGCTATAAATGAATAGAAAACTGTGAGTTTTGTGACTGTGGTGTTTTCAGTTAGTGTGCTTAGTAACAAATTTATCTTGAGAAATAACACGTATATAAGGGCTGAAAATAACTCCATAGCCATTTGATTGTAAGGGGTCATAACAACTCGAAAACTTATTTGAAGCCTTGACTTTGGTAATTTGAACACTCTTTTTTGTTGCTCAGTTTTGAGAAGGAAAGTGGTATTGAGTAGTTTTGCACTACAAACAGTGCAGAATTTTAGTACTATGTTTTAATCCAGATTAAACAGATCGAAATGGATTATGAAATTAACAAGACAGTGCCTTTACTAACATTTCACGTCATCACATACAGGTAGCAATGAAGGTATATGAAGTTCACATAGGAAGATGTTATTGTAGACAAAAGGACAGGGCCTCTGTTAATGATTGGATAGCACATTATGACAAATGGGACATCTTCTCAATAGTTTACCCTTAAATTTGTACTGTAGATTTGAGGCAAAGTCCCGTCTATACGTCCTGCACATCTCAAGCCATTGCTATGCTGTAATGATTCACTGATTTCATTTCCATCAAGAACTCCCTCAAAATACTTTCATCAAAATGGATGGTTGACCAAAAAGAAAACAAAAGAAAAAAGGTGTGATTACCATTAAAGACAATCTAGTTTGCATGTCTATTTTCCTCTCTAAAGATATGGTGATCTTTAGATTTTGAAAATAGAACTAATAGACTGAATATTCCCAAAACCTAAATATATTAACAGCTAACCTAAAATGAAATTGTTATTATTCAGTATGTGTAGACAGTTGATATTTTTCCCATACAGTGTAAATGCAACTGAGAAAAAACAAAGATCACAGATGTGTTTCAGTATCCCTGTATGACTTCTTTTTCTGCCTTTTTTTTTATTTTGTCTTTTAGGAAGGAAATGAATAATTAACATTCATTCTGAAGGAATGGTAGCATAATATTTCTGAATTGTTCTTTTCACTGGCCAGGTTTCTTTTTTTGTCATAGAACTGTGGCTCATATACTAAGTATCAAATGAAATCTCAAACTGGGAACCAAAATTGCCCTGTTCTCAGGACTGGTTATGCCATTTGTGTAATCATAAAGATATTAGACATTTTGGAAAAAATCTCCTATACCTACCGTGATGCTTGTTGGAAAAAAACATTGAGTATGTTGCAACAACAGCTTTCATTTGTAAATGAATTTATAACACAATCCCAGACACTTCCAAATTTTTGCTAGTTCTGTGAAACTGGGCTGGGCCTCTGAAAAGAAATTTGCCTTTAAGTAATTTGGAATCACTCAGTGAAGTCCATACTTACAATCATAAAAATGGTGGCCAGAGGGTGCAGTGGTACCTAAGAATTGTCTTTGGTGCTGCTGTTGTTGTCTGCGAAGGGAGGCCACAAATGAACCAGATGGTGTGTAAAAAAGGCAGTGACTGTAAGTGGCAAAAGCATAAGGAAAATGGCAAAGATAGATGAACTCTGGATGCCAAAATGTCTTGTTGCAGTTCTCTACAGAACTGTAATTTGTATAACAATAGAATTTACTGCAGGGAGTCTTATCCGAGTTCAAACATATGCTTCTTAATAGAGAGATTTCAGTTCCTCTGTGTTTTCAGAAGGACATAACCCATAGTTTACATTAATTTTTAAAATATTCAAAACTATGAAAACCTGAAAATTTGTTTGAAGATATGTTTAGAAATAAAATTGAATTCAATGATTCGAACAAAGCATCTGAAAAATACAGGAGAATCAGTAATTATGACATTTAGTCAGAAATAATCAGCTTTGTATTAGATGGAAAGCCAATGTCCCTGCAGGGTGCTTTTCTGAAAAAAGACCCAGAAGATATGGAAGATCACAATCATGATATGGGTCAATAACATGATGTTGTTTAAAAGGCAACTGGTTTGGATAAACAGCTGTATTACTTCATCACTTGATCCTTTGGCTGCTTTCAACTGCTACTGTACAGGTTTCCTGTTGTTCATGTTGCAAACATAGTTTTGAGGAATTATATGGACTTACTAGGAGAATTTCCAGGGAAGATGAATAAGAAAAAAACAAAACAAAACAAAAACCCCAAAACCCAAAGGAAGCCAAAACCAAGAATTGTGTCTGCTGGGAATATTGATAGAAAAGACTGAATGGAAATGTGCAAATGGTGACATGAAGGAATGAAGCAATCTGGTTTCTGTGTCTTTTCTAGACAAGTTATGACAGGCCAAAAAAACACATCAGTAAAAAAAAAACCTTTTTAAACAATTGGAATAGATTTCAGGGGACCTCATGGAATTTTTTTTGGCTGGGATGAATTAGGTATGAATGATCTTCACTTAAGTCAAGAAAATGGATCCACTTACCTCTCAAAGACACTGAAATTCAATCATAGGACTATTGCCTTTGTTACTTGGTAAAAGTAAATATTTCTTGCAATAAGCATATCTTACTAATTACAAAGAAAATAGACTTTGGAAATTCTTCAGCTGCCCTACACATACCTGAAATGAAACAGTTCCAACCTGAAACGGATCTATTTTTTGCACTTTTGCAACATGTCAAATCATTAGAAGTTTTGCTGTACCCTTGTAGATAAAATGCCAGTGGTGAAAAAAAATCTGTATTCAACACTTAGACTTCACTTGGTAAAAAAGCCTGATCTTAGGAAAATGTTCCAAGATGGCAAGCATACAGAATGAAACAGTCTAATAGGATATCCTATCTGCTTTATTTCTCTAATAGTTTTGGATGTAAATACTGAATAGAATATTGTTTTTCTCTTTGACAAGGAAGAAGATGTAATGTTCAAGGAAGCCCCTGAAGTTTACTTTAAATGCAGCCTTTTTACATAAACTCTTTTCACCTCTTGACTTTATGGTCAAATGAACATTTTTTAATACATGGCAGGTTTCAAAGTCAATAAAATCTAATCCCTGAGAGCCAGTGGCTGTTTGACCTAGTCCAAAGGAATAACAAACATACAGAACTTTATAAGTTTGAGCTCTAGTAACTGACTTTGAAAAAGACAAAAGAAGAAGGAAAACCAAGTTAATTTGAGTTATGATCCTAGGCCTGCATTTCCTGTTATAAATTGTGGTGAATAAATAATAATATTTGTGATAAGGAAGGCAAGTTATTAACTGCAGTTCTTAATCTGTATAACTCATGTATAATTCCTATAGCAGAGGGTTTAAGACGTGATCCAAATTTCTTATTGGATAGAATCTCCATGCTGTAATGTTTTAAGTCCTGCATACTTGTTGGGCAAGGAAAGGTTTCACAAAACATTGAGAAAGAGAGAAAAAATTAGCTGAGCTGTCCATAGAGTTTGAGAAGCTGCATTCTCAATGGTAACTCTGTCCAGGAGCTCTAACTCTACGTGGAATTAGAGTGAGTTAAAAAACATTTAATTAAAATAATATTTTCTGAAAAATTACTGTTTTCCTAAAATTATAACCTTGTACAGGAACAATGAATTTTATAGTAAATTTAGACTGAGAAGCTTGTCTCATGGTGAAACATATAGGTACAGGAAGAAGGGAAAGCCCTATACCCCTGAATATATTTAACACCCTCACCTGAAGGACATTATGAAGAAAATCATTGCAGATGTTCATTGCATCCTTCAGAATCAAAGCGAAGTACTTGGTACTTTATTGTACACTCTAAAGTCTCTAATTCTAACTCTGTAATTTCATGAGAATTTAGCAGGCAATCTACTTGAAGCTAAAGACTGTCTAACGAAGGGTAAAATTAGAATAAGGACTTTTAAGTGTGAATTCAAAAATACCGTGATCCAGAAAAATACTTAAGCCAAAGTGCTTATTCATGCACAAACCTTTTTTCTTTAAAAGTCCTTTTACTCTTAGAAGTCCTTTTCATATTGTGGTTCCTCTCTCACATACCTCCAGGCTGAAATTTAATTGATTGCTATTGCTGAATGAGAGCCTTTGGTGAATTTGGAGTCTAGCTAAGAGGGAGCTGAAAAGAAATTTAGTTTGATTCTGAGGAATGAAGATACTTTCTACCAGTTCCTAATCCTGTGGTCATAATAATTGACCTGCTTTTAAAAGTGATATCACTTAAGTTGAATCTGGTAAATTTGCTTGAGATCCAGAAGAAACAATAATACATGGTGAGAAAGATGAATGGACTAAAAGTATAGTGACATAATATATCACTTACCATGGCTGTTTGATACACAATTCACTTGTTGTGACTTACCTAGCCCCTATCAGTAATTCCTGTCTGCCCCACCCCATTCTTCCCATTCCAAGAACTAACTTGCCATATTCCAAGAACTAACACCTTGTAACAAAAGTGCTGTTTTTTTCTGCTACTATCAGCAGGAAGAAAGAAGAACATTTTTCATGGGATCAAACGTTGAACACGGGTACTTGCAGTCTGAATCATCCTCTAGTCTACAGTACGTGAGTTTCTCTGGGCAGCTGAAAAAGTCCAGGACTCACCACACAGAGACAGGCAAATGTATGAAAATTTTTCATTTTCACCTGACTGTCTGGCCTGCCTTTTAACACTGAGTCTTACTAACAGAGACTGCTTAGGTAGGCTTTACAGCAGTGCAGATCTTCTAAATGTGAGGGAAACTTGTAAAATATCTTCTTCTGCTGATGTAAGTAGCAGGCTAAGTCTTCAGCAATGAAAGATGGTTGAACTGAATCATTTAGCTATGGTCAGACTTTCATCCCCTAGTAATATTCCAGATAGTGACTGATAGTGACAGGCTCTGCGTTACATCGTTGGCAGGGGGTGCTCACTTAATAAGTAGACTGGACAACTACTTACACTTTGTAAAATCTGAAGTAGGAGTTAGACATTGTAAGAAATGTTCCTTATTGCTTGATTTAACCACAGATTTCAGAATTCTAACTTGTAACATTAGTTGTTTGGCTTTGCACGCTGGTAGTGAGTTATTTTACTGGTAGTCTGTATAGCTCCAGCTCTAATATAAATACTAACAACCATTACTATAATTAAGTTTCTTACCAATAACATGACCAACTAAAACAAAATTGCTGGACAGAAGAAAAAAAAACCCAAACTTACCAGCATTTTAAAGTAAAATGTTTGTTTTTCTACCAGTAATGTTAGCTGAATAAGTATTTTGTGTATTAAAAAATATGTAAGTGAAACATGGCTGAATTGAATATTAGAATAAAATGGGGAAACAGCATTTGTTGAATCTCACAGTAGTAAAAACTGCCTCACATACCAGTAACATTCATTCACGGAAGTATAATCTAACTCTTCCAACAGAGTGAAATTCAGGCTTGTGCAGATGGCTCCCACATGGCCCATGCCTCATTTAAATCCCTCTTAATCCCTCTTTCGAGAATTCAAGTTGGATTTATGCAATTCATAGTCCTTGTAGTGACCCTCTGCCTAAAGTGAATTTTATGCTGTGCTGCCATTTTATTTCTATTGCCCCTTCAAGCTGCAGTGTGTTGACCAAATTAACCCTGTATCTCGGCACAGCTCAGTCAGACCCTTTAAAAGCTGAGGACACCGTTACTTTTACCTTGCTCTTCTTCCTCTTGCGTCGGAACCGCAGGAGTTCTTTATGCTGCCTCGACACGAAGTTTACAGCTGCATACTCCAGCAGGGCAGAGAACACAAAGAGCAGACACACCGCCATCCAGATGTCAATGGCTTTGACGTATGACACCTATGAGAGGAGACAGCAGAAGCCTGAGTGTGTTAAAATGTTCCACAGATGTGAAGTTTAGTACTTCATGGCAGGAGGAAGTGCATTAATATCTCCATATCCCAGCAATACTTTTATAAAAATAAAAATTTGCATGAAAGTTAGACAACAATAGGAAGAACAATTCAATTTATAAATGTAGAGTTTTTGTTAAAAAAGTGTATTTTACAAAATGTGATTAAATCATTAACAGATCCTTATAGTGTATTACATCACAAACAAAATAATCCTCAAAAAACACACGCTCTTCCTTCATTTGTCCCACTGAGATCTGTGAATGACGCTAAGAAAGCAAAAAATAGCTTGCAGTGGGACCAATTGGAATTCCTGTATTGAAGTGGATGTGGCTGAAAGTTTCTGGAATAAAAATTAAGTAGAAGAAAGGAGATAGGTAAAGGAGATTGGTCTGACGGGTTCATTCTTTGCTAATATAGGCATAGGAAATGTATAGTTTCAAATTAGTATTGTAGTTTTGTCACAGTGAAAATACTGAAAATCAGAAACAGGTCAGAGCTCATTGCAATCCTGCATTGCCAAGACCAGATGCAGGACATGATCTGAACCTACTCTGTCTTTGCAGAGTTACAAGAGCTTTTCTATGTAAGCAAACATAGCTAACTTCAGGCCTCAAAATGGGACCAAATAATCTGCAGCTCTCTGTCAGCCTCTTACATTGTAGATTTTTGAGGTTTTAGAGCATTCCATTTTATCTGTTGATGCTAACTTCAGATACATTCAGTTCCATATATTTGGGTCACAAAGCATGCTCAAATCTGTTAGGGCTATCTGTTTTACTTAAAAAAAAGTTAATTAGATAAAAATATGGTGTTAAAATTAATTCAGAATTGAAATTTATTTATTTTATTGTATACATTTTATTTCTATTAGCTGCAATGGCACATGAACATGGTCAAGGTGTAAGCCTTAAAATGAAACAGAAAATATTTAAAGCAATTACAAGTAAGAAAACAGAAATAGTTAATCACAGAAATAAACTTTAAGTGATTTTCATTGTGTTTAGAATAATTTTGTGCAATTGTTTGGAGCTGTTAAGGTTCACATTTTTCTACATCTTAATGTAAATGTGTTTGTAACTAGTGAGCAAATTCATAATTTAGGCAGTTTTGAGAAAGGAATACAATTGAGAATCTATGGTAAGAATTTAGAATTTCAGTCATATCTGCTAGCATGTCACCAGATACTGGGATGTAAAAAAGGATGAGCCTGTCAATTGTTAAGCAGGGTATATATAAAACTGAATAACATTGTTTTGACTACTTGTTAAGGTTTATGGAATTAACTAGATACGTGGCTGGCTATATAGTAGAGACAGTGGAGAAATAGAATATATTTGATTGGAGAATCCCAAAACCCCTAAATATTTCAAACTTATTTATCTAGTTCAGGAAGTGGTTGGATGCTAGTAATTAAAACACATAAGGTTGACTGAAAGTGCTTGCCATAAAGCATTATGATTAACTTAGTACAAGCAAAGGAAGTTTAGCCTACCTTTGGAAGAGATGCTCGTGAACCTGAGCTTTGTGTTGTCATGGTCAGTACAGTAGTTATGCCTAAAGCCACTCTGGCTGGAGCTGCATCCATATTGATCCAAAATGACACCCAGGAGAGAATCACGATCAAGAGGCTCGGTATGTACATCTGGATGAGATAGTAACCCATCTGCCTCTCCAGGTGGAACCGGACTTCAATACACGTAAACTTTCCTTTTTACAACAAAGAAATATTCAAGAGAAATAGAATGCTTTTACTGTCAACATCTAGTGCACACTCTAAAGAATGTATGCTATGTCAAATATATTTGTTCTCTAGAAAAAGATTTGTGTTTTGAATTCTCCACAGTGACTTGTAATAAAGACAGTCCCCATTATAACAGGAGTATCTATTGGAAAGAAAAGGAGCAGAATATCTGAAAAATTAAGAATTTGATAAGATCTCAAATTCTTATTTTTTTGTAAAAATACCCTACAATTCATTATAACAATAGGAAATTTCCTCTGTGAGATCACACTTTTTTTATGACTTAGGATTTGGAAATCCCTCTGTGTACAAGGAAAATGCTTGCTTCCCCATTGTAAAATATCTCCTTTTTATTTTGTTCAATTTTAAACTTAATTTTATTTTTATTAAAAATTGGGAAAATATAGTGATAGCATGGGCATTAGATTATCAATAGAAGAATCTGGAAAATCTCTCCCTGTGTCCCCATTCAAATGGTTTCAGCTCAGAAGATAAATGATCAAGATTCAAACACTGACTGAAGACTAGAAAGGCCAGAGATTAGGAAACTTTAGGAAGGAGATTAAATGACCTAGTTTTATCCAGGTACTAAACATTAGGCAACTTCTACTGACTTATTCAAACTAGAAAAAAAAAATCTACTGGTAGCTCATAAAAATTTCATAAACCCATATTTTTAGATTAACCAGATTGTTGTGGGGTTAGGTTTTTTTTTTTCCACCCTGCAAACTGTAGATTACTTCACAGATATTGACCCAGCCTCATTAGATTTTCTAATTCTGCCCAATGGCCATATTAGTCACATAAGGATGGTGCTGAAGGCAATGCTGTTACTGCAAGTGGTGTATACATAAAACAGTTTCTCACAGCAACAAATACACATAACTCATTTTCTTCCTTATTTTGAGTGAAAATTTTTCGTAATTCTAAATTTAACAAGGAAGGCTATATTCTTATATATTTCTTAAGTGGTATGAAGATTTTCTGTTATGTTTCCCACTCACTTTTGAATTATATTCTCCTAATCAATTTCTAGTTGCCAAAATGCCATCTTATACAAATTTTTTCCACATTAATAGAGGCTTGATACTTATCAGATTAAAAAAATTATGTAATGGATTTAAAAGCTTATACTATACTAATATATTATGTTTTATGTGACAATAGTGTTAGGCATACAGAAATGAACTTCAGATAAAGTAAAACAAATATTTTTTATTCTGGGGATATTGAGTGCTTCTGAACTTTATCATTTTCACAACAGTTCTTTTAAGAGGACACTAATTTTTCTATGATACTATAATGAGTGTAATTTTATGACAATTTTATTCTGCTGAACCACTAAAAAAATTAGAAAGACATTAGTTATGATGTTTAATTTTAAGGTTACATTCTGTATTTCAGGAGTTTTATATCTTCAAGCTCAATTATTAGTTCCTTTCCTAATTGCCAGCGTTTTCTGAATCCTGTCTACACTCCCGAAATCTGTGTCCCAGATCCTGGCTCCACCATCTGCTACCACAGCTTCAAGACTGATTTCTGCCTCAGTCACGGGATGAAATCCTGGTTTAAAAAAGTGAATGGGATTTAGGTGTTTAGTTGAGAAAAGGCCAGGATATTCCCCTAGGATATTCCCCTACGTTTCTCTTCCATTGTCTTCAAAAGGACACCTAAGCAATCTAGTGTTTCACTTAGCAGTTCAGTACGCCCCACATAACCAGAAGTTCTGCACTGACTGGCCTTTGTTGGAATCATATTCTTACTTCAAACTGGTTCTTACCCTGAGGATTTCTTTTTTTGTAACATTCTGTGTGTTAATTCAGCAGCCTTGGACAGCAGCAGTCTGTGCCTCACACATCACAGAAAATCGTGGTGGTAAGGAGTGACAGAAATGCATCAGCCCAATCTAGGTCTAAGCAAAGCCATTTCTTTTGGCATCATATCAGTAAGAATGGCTCAGCATGCAACATTTTCTTCTTACAGGGTCCTATATTCTCCTTGCAAATCAAATTAGGAAGGAAAACTGAGGAACATCAGACTGCATAATATATGCACTTGCATGCATGAAGTGTCAACAAACATTGGCTATTTTTTGTATGTTGGTTTTTTCCCATCCCGAGAAATGTGGGATGAGAGATCTGACTTTCTTTCCTGAGGACTCCAGTGGACTTGGACTATTACAGACCACTCAGGAGAAAAATTCTGTGGTCCTCAACAGTGAACAGTAAATAATATAGTAGCTATGGATTTTTTTTTTGTGGTCGCAAATTTGACAGATCCAATTGAACAAAGGAGCAAGACAAGAATAATTGTAAGCAACAGAATCCTAAAAAAAATTTAAGAGATTCTAAATGAAAGAAGTGTGAATGGAATATATTGTAACCCCAGGGAAGGAGAGAAAAAAGCAGGGATAATGAAGAGGCAAGAACTAGAACTGCTTGATGTGTCAGAGGAATTATACAAAAGCAGTTTTTGCTTGGTTTAGTATTTTTGTAAATATCTTTGGCCAAGGGAAAAAACCCTCCAAACCTATAACACCAAGGCCAAACAAAAAATTGAAAAAAAAAGAAAAGAAAGTGGAGTCTGTCTCAAAGTAGAAAAATACCTTAGCTTAGCTCCACAACATGTGTGACCTAGAGTCCTGCCTTTGCTTTAGACCCAGAAAGCTTTTGGACTTGCCAGGCATACTTCCAGTGCTTCCTAGTCAAGACTACTGTGTTCCTCTCTTCCTGTACAGCACTGAAAAATGAATATATAGCATCTCCTCAGCAAGACTGGTGGCTACCCATCTACCCTTCTCTGTTGCTCCACCACTGAGTGTTGGAGAAAGGCTGCAGGTGGCAGTCAGTCTCAGCACTGTGCTCGCAGCAGTTGCTGGTCTAAGTGTGAAAGAGTTGATGTTAGCTTTTACCCTTCCTGACTGAAATCAGAACCACCTGCATAAACTTGGCTAATGAAGCTGAGTGGAAAAAATAAAAAACTTGCTCTAGCAGATGTGAGTTCCAGCCAGCAGAGGCTGTGCTGTTTTTTCCCATCTGAGGCAGCATCCAGCTGTGGGCCTCCTTTCTCTTCCTGTATTCCATTTCAAACTCAAAGGCAGGCTAGCTGTGGTTTGATCTATTTGACTGGATGCTTGAATGGGTCAGAAGAGAGATGCCCATAAAGAGACATACCCATAAAGTCATCTCAGCTGGGGAATGAGATAGAAAAGCAACTAAGAGCATTGCTCTACTAATTCATTTGCAGTGCATGAGGGGTAAGATCCAGTTCACTTTGATATGCACTGTGAATGTCCCAGGGAGTGCCTAGCAGGAGGACAGGAATCCCTTCTGGTATTGTGGCTTTGCTGAGGCTGAGCAACAAATTAAGACCTGATGGCAGTTTCAGATTAAAGCTAAATATAAGTGTGCACACAATCCATAAAAGGGATTTTTGTAAAGTAAAGAAAAGAAAAACTATGCAGGGCTTCCCAAAATAAATATTTTTTCTTGAATTGAGGTTACATTGTTTGTAAGTCTAGCCTAACCAGGGATTTAAGTGCATGAAAGGCCCCAAAAATGTTGACTCGATGAGCATTGTACCTCGATGAGCATGTGGAGTGAATATACTGGTGTACATGCATGTGATGATGCATTTTTATCTCTTACCCATATTCTTTGGTAACAACAATGTTAGAGTTGCTGAACTGGCAAGATTTCCATGCAATGTCCATGCTGAAACCATTTGTGTAGTGAAAAAATAAAATTGTAGTCAGTCTATATGATTTTTCTTTTCCTCAGAAAGCACAAATTGCTTTTATTTGGAGTCAGTGTCTAGATCAAATACTATTTTTGTCGTTTCTTTCATGGCCAACCCAAGAGGAGTATTTTTCTACTTCAGGTCATCTTCACACTACACAGCCTCCTCAGATTGCGGCATGTGCTGTTTAAAAAATGGGCTATGCAGGCAGCAGCATGCTTGTGTCATTAAAAGGTACCGTCAGAAGTGTGGGATGTGCAAGAAAAAGCAAGCATAAGTTGTAAATTCAAGCCATAAAGACTCCTCTTTTGTAGTTTGATCTGTCGCAAACTGTCCCAGAGGTAAGAGCTGGTAAAAGTTAAAAGTATTTGTCTCCTTTTAGCAGCCCTTAAAGTGTCTTTTGGGGAAAGACTTTCTTACTGTACACCTACAATGTCATAAACATGTTACGATTCCCAGGAAGACTGAGTAGCTGTTTCTGAAGCTATACAGAAAGTTTTAATAAGGGAGAATTACTTCGGGATTCTGAGTCAAGGAAATAGTGTGCCTTAGAAATACTTAAGAAAGAAGTTACAACTATTAAACTGCTATAAAATTTAAAATTAATAACATAGATAAATATGAAATGAATAAGTATAAACAAATGAGAAAAAAAATAAGCATGCAGAGTTCGACTGTTAATCCATGCAGAATGGAGAGTTATCTGCTGAAGATTCTTGGTACTACTTTAGATAGTAGTAAATGGTAGCCTGACCTTGTAAGTCATTGATAATGCTAATAAATTATTTACTGTGAACTATCTTATGGATGTAGAGAGGACTGTGGCTGAAAGACTATACAGCTTAATGAAATTACATGAATCTATTCACTTAAAATAAGAAACTTATGCTTGGTGAATACTGAAGATTTAAAGCTTAGCAAAATTGAACAGTTAGGCAAATCTTAATAAATCTTTACAGCACTCTGCAGAATATGTGCCTTGGATCTGGGAAGTAAATATTTCATATTCTGATTCCAACACATCTGTCAGCATGGATGTAGACTACACAATTCTGATTTTACCAGTGACTGATAGCCAACAAGTAGCCAGTGTAGCAATCAAAATATTGCTAGTTATGGAGATTTGCTAACAGAATCCTGGGGCAATTGAACTGTGA
This sequence comes from Fringilla coelebs, assembly GCF_963513975.1. Lineage (NCBI taxonomy): Eukaryota > Metazoa > Chordata > Aves > Passeriformes > Fringillidae > Fringilla > Fringilla coelebs. The sequence continues at coordinate 36,086,569 of NC_140032.1, read as the reverse complement.
TAATGTTCTGTCCTGGTTCTGTTCCTTTGCAACAGCACTTCATTTTTCCTCTTGAAAAAACAGCTAGTGACAAAGGCTTAGCACGAAATTAGAGAAAAAAACCTGAGAGATAGCAGGAAAGGAGAAAGGGAGAGTGAGACTACTTCAGTGGCTAGGATATGCTCAACCTAAATGGCTGACTTAGATTTACATCTCTTTATACAATAGAGAGCTTCTCTGACTTGTCTGTCTTCAGGAAAGCCATTTCTTAAGCACCTAAATTCCTCTACTCCCTATATCCTGAAAGAGATCCTAAATTCAAAATGAGCTGGAAAACTGCATTAGACAGAGGATTTCCTTCTCAGTGTTATTCTAAACCTCTGCTGTATTTAACATTTTTAGACATGTAAAAAACAGATTTTGTCATTTTATGTGGAAAAAATAACATATTGTAAAAGCCAGCTGACACCCTTTTCTCTATAGAGATAAAAGTAATAATAGTTCTTCTCAAGACACAAGTTAGACTCTTCCCCCAAAAGAAAATAATAGGTGGACTCAAGAAAGGGATTTTGTATGGGTTGGTGTAATATGTGCACTGCATCTCATGCCTTTGACTGCTTTCTAAAGTTTAATACCTTGGATTAACAGGTTCTTTCTAAATGGTTGTCACTGCCATGCTTTGAGTATTCCTATCTACTCCCGGTACAAGGACAAGTATTTACTCAAAACAAATATCTGTTGCAGGACAACCCACACTGAGGATAGTTCATGACATATAATATATATTGCAAATATGATCAATTTTATCTTCTAACTGAAAAAATGTCTTCGTTGAAAATAGACAGTCTTGGGAGGAAATAAAATATATTGCCATAAGAGGGATCCCATAGACCACCAGCACTTTCCTTTTGTGCTTTGTTAAGTGCTTTCTTCTTTCCTCTGCATCTGCTAAAATTAAGATTGCAATTAACATCTCTTGGCAACAGCATGTTATGTATAACACTGCAGTCAGAATAGCAGATGATGTTCATAGAGAGGATGCAGGAGAATGAAATATAAAAACTGATTTTTTCATGAGGCAACACTGTCCCCTTTACTTTCTCTCCTGTTTGAGTTATTATCAGGATCAGTGCAAGAAAAGCAGTCTGTTCGATTTTACCTTTTTCAGTAAAGACATTTCCTTTTTATTCTTCCAAGAATGTGACACTTTTGTTTGAGAGCAGCTCTGCTTTACTTATTACTGAAATACAGCTAAATGCTTTCTGTTGCTCTGCCTTCCAGTGATAAAATTTTTTAAGCAAAAAATAAAATTAATAAATTATGTGTATGCAAAGCTCATTATTTCAAGAGATTTTACCTATAAAACTGATTGCATATAAGTAAACTTAGCTGAAATAATTTTCATACTTTTCTATGAAGAAGTAAGGATAATAAAAAAGCACTTGGTAAGTGCAGTCTCTAGAAACTTTCCAATTTGCACTTTAATATAAATTGCAATTTGAGTGTATTTTGCTGATAAAAGCTGCTTATAAAAGTACTCATATTTCCCTCATCATAAAATAGATAAAACATCATATCTATCTTCATACAGCCTGGATAGAAATTATGATTTTCCAGTGTCTAACACATAGACTAGACGAATTTTCATTTACATGGCACTTGTCTATGTATCTAAAGCCAAGATTCACTAAATGACTCTAGGAATATACTACCATTCAGTCTTTCTTTCAAGTCCCAGTCTGTGGATATCAGCAGTATATTGGGGGAAATCAGTGCTGAGGCTGTCCCCTGACTTTGACTACATAGATTCCTGGACAGGAAGGAAGTGCCTTTACATAGCTGTATTTGGAAAAAAATACTGAGGCAAGTGGTAAACATGACATTGGGGTGAGACTGATAATGACTGCAGCAAAAGACAGTTGAAAATAAATATGGAAAATAAAAACTATTTCTTTTTCATCTTGATAAATTTACATTTCTGGTTCTCAAGTCCCTCAGAAAGGAGAACCAAGCTGCATCGAGCAGGACCTCCGTAGGCTGGAGAAGCCGCACGACATCATGGCAAAGACAAATGCACAGATGGGTGATGAGGATAGAGTAAACCCCTGCCCTGATACAAGCTGGGGGTGGGCTGGGTAGGCAGCAGGTCTCCCAGGCTTGGGAGCCTGAGAGATATCAACAGAAGTCTTGTGATGTGAAAGACTTGTCATGTGCTGCACTGCGTTAGCCGGGACAGAGAGGGAAGTATAAATTAAACTAAAGAGACATCCAGATGTAATGTTTCCACTTCAGGACAGATGATGAATTTTTATTCAATGAATCTTTAAAGTAGAATGCTCAAATTTTCATCAGTGCAGGGTTGAAAACTGTAACCTCTCTGCCCTTGAGAAAAATGCCTTGTTGGAATCAGACTGCCTTTTTGTGCGCCTAGGGATGGTCACATCCTCAGCCTTCCAGAGGCTGTTTTACAAAGTGTTTATAATTTCTGCTTTTCCAGTGAAGGAATGAGCAGCTTCAGAGATTTCACACCCATAGACTATCTCCTGGGTAAAAAGTACAAAGCTCCTTTTTGGAGAAATGCTCTAGGAAAAGAAACCTGAGGGAGTTAAAAAGTCATGTCTTAAAAAGCACTCCTTTAGTCTCAGAAAGAGTTGTTTAGGTGTTTGTCAACCCAAGCAAGGGTTTGAGTTGTTGTCAGAGTAAGACATTGAAGTTATGTCTCCTTTAATGAATGCCATCAAGCTGGCAGCAAGCTGGCTGAATATAAGGCACTAGGTTGGTTGAAGGTGAGACTTAGAAGGGCCACAATCTACAGGAGTGAAGCACCTTTTTTGACAATGGTGGAACAAATGTGATCATGAGGAAAAAATGTGTTTGGGATGTGCATATTAGGAAGTCAGATGGGAAGTGTGGAGCTAAGGAAACATGCTGCTCATCAAGATTGCAATTATCAGAAAATGTTACACACAGAATCTATCAGTTCTGGCGGTGAGTGCAGCAATCATAACTCCGCTGTTTCCAGGACCACTACATCCAATTCTTTGATGCAAAAGGCATTATTAGACCCAAGACAATTCCGAGCAGCATCACTCAAGTGTGGGTGTAAAGCATTATCCATGATGCAGGAGTAAAGCCAAGACTCATTTATGCCTGTTAGCCAATGCCATTATGTATCAATTCATGCTAATGTACATTGGGCTTTTTGCAGCTGTGTTTGAAATAACATTTAGGTGTTGCATAACAGCCCAGGGAAGAAATTAATGTCACATTATGTGGCAAAGCAAGACCATCCTTGTAATGCAAATGGTTCATGTGTGATTTTTCTAGTTGTTATGATTCTACTTCACTTTCCAAATTGGTCACTGCGGATATGCCTGTGGATGCAAAACATGAAAATTATCAGAAATGTTGCTGTGTCACTTCAGAACACAAGATTTGATGAGCCATTTTGCTGTACTGTTGCTGAAACTGGTATGTCTCTATATTTAGACATATATTTATTTTTTGAGCTCTGGTTACAGTGAACCATTTTCAATTGGGCATGAAACACTGATGGGACATGCACTGATGAGTTTCCACATACTGTCCTGAAGCTTCATGCTAATTTGCTTCACAGGGAGAATTTTGGGATTTTTTTCTGTTTTACAGGATGTCTCAGAAGAGCTTTCCACCCTGTATTGTTACTAAATTTAGTTTGAAAACTCTTCCTTGGTCACTTCTGCATACCAGCTGCAGTTGTTTAGCATTATTTTAAGAATTCATTTTATCTAATCTGTCATAGGCTAGAGAAACAGACTTAATATCATGTTTTAAAAATTGCTTTTTGTAAATTTTGGTTCTTGTGGAGAATCCTAAAGGCATATCTGCCTGCAGCATCTCATTGCAGAAGCCTTAAGAAAGCACAGTACTGGTCACGTAACCAAGTGACATAGTGAAAATAGTTGTTGTTGTATTTTAATATAATGTTTATGGGGTTTTAGCCTACAAATGGTAGTTAATATTAATTAATAATATTGGTTATAACAAAGAAATAAAAGGAATTCTTACTCTCCTAGAAACCAAACCCCTCTAATCTGATTACATTTGCTTAATACTGAAGATTTGAATTAAAATAATAATACTTTGGACAAAATACTGTTCTCTTGAAGAGGAGGCTCTCACAATAAATGTAATCCTTCTGGGGTAAAACCACCTTGTCTTTCTGATTTGCCCTGACAAAGTTCTGTACCTGTAATTTTGGTGCTCTAACTCAGAGCAGGCCACTCAGCTGCTTCCTCTGGTGAGGACATACCTTTCCACCTGCTGTTCATCATCAGCATCATATTTTTTCCCCCTGCCCATCACAGGCAGGTCCCACAGCTCTGCAATTGCTTTATCTTTTGCTGACATCTTTTAGCATTCCCATCCTCTAACTACATCCAGGCTTCCAAGGTTTCTGTGTTATCCAATGCCTTGATTTTTTTTGTGGACAAGTTAAATGGTCCAATTACTTTCTCAGTATAGGTATGAGCTTTATCTTTCCAGGGCTGTGGGTTGCAGTCACATCTTAGAGCATGTTTGGGCACAGAAATGCAGTTTGGCCAAAGCAGTACAGAATACAACAGGCTGCTGGTTGACCACACTGTCCTCTAGACTTACTGCAGTAAACCCCTCCTCTCACCTAAATGTGCCAGAATTGCAGACACAAGCACACTTGTAGCCACATCTTGAGAACCATGAGGCCTCACATGCAGTTAATAACACCTCTTGCTCCTGCCTCTCCAGTCAGCTTAGGGCAAGAATGAGAAAACAGTACATATAAATTGAACCCACGTAACCTAACCTAATGTGCCTAGGCATAGTATATGTTACTATTTTCCTATTTTTCATTAGATAAAAATTGATATCAAGTTAAATAGGCTTGAAACAGAGATTTTTCCTTCAAAATATTGAAAAAATGAAGTTTTAGTCCAAATCACAGGGTTTGAACTCAGACGATTATAATGTAAGTTCTCAGACAAATGAGTAAGAGTACAACTCAGGTTTGGATGGAGAGTTTGGAAATCCCTGAAAATTCTGAGATTTCAAACCAGGTTTCCATTCAGTATGATGTTAAGCATCACAATAGTGTCTTAATTTCTCAGAGATTTTGGATGCATCATGTTATGCACATGAACTTCAGAAAAAAGAGAAGAGTACTCCATACCATGATTTCTCATTAGTTAATATCATATACAGGATATAGAATGCAACTACAGACACTAGTTAAAATGGCACAGAAGCAGGAGAACCCTAAAAAGAAAAGCTAAGTTGCTTGTATATCTCAAAGGAGACTGGAAAATAATGAAAATAAAACTTTCTTATTTGTCATAAGGATTATGATAGAAAGGAAAAAAGGAATAACAGGAATTTCTATCTTATCATTAACAAAGAAACGTCTGAGTGAAAAAATTACTCTGCTATAGGATATGTATCACAAATTTTAGAAGGTTTTCAGGGATTATCCAGATATTAGTATTTGTAAAATAGAAGTGCATGTTAAGTATTTCCAATTTATTTTAGAGAACACTTCAAAATATTTCTATCAGTATCTTCCTCCTCTAAATGGAAATTGAGAGAACCTTCCTTTCTCTTAGGGCAGCACTGCAGTTGTGATAAAATTCAGTGCTGGAAACCACTTCTCCTTAATTTTGATCGTAGCAGGACATTCCTTATAAACACCACTTATTCAATTTTTTGCTCCCTCACATTTCAGCAGAATCCAAATGAATCATTATAATCTTCGATTTTAAGACATGCTTAATCATACTGGAAAGCAAAAATTAAAAGATTTATGAATTAGAATGGAAGAGTTTTTGTTTGTTTTTTCTCAAGAGAATATATAAACTATGCATTCTTAGGCTTTGCTTTTCAGGATTATTGTCCTTGTGACTGTTCAATTATTAAAATAGTTTTTCCCAATTAAAAATAAAAACATAATAACTATATTATTTATGTTAATCCCCTCCTTTTTCAAATAATCCCAGAGATGAGCTAAATATCTCAGTTCAACAAAGGCCTCAATTCAGTATCATGGAATTAGAGAATTATAGAGGGTTTGAGTGGAGACACCCTAAGGATTACCTAGCTCCATGGGCAGGGACACATTTCACTAGATCAGGTTGCTCAGAGCCCCATCCAACCTGGCCTTGAACACTTTCAGGAATGGGGCAGCCACAGCTTCTCTGGGCACCTTGTTCCAGTGCCTCACCACCCTCACAATAAAGAATTTCATCCTGGTATCAACACCTACTCTCTTTCAGTTAGAATCCATTCACCCTTGTCCTGTCACTGCATACTCATGGATAGTTTGTACACCTGGCCATTGCCCACCAAGAATCCTTTCAGCTCATTCCCTTGCTGTATGAACTGGGGCAGGGATAACTTGGCTTGGCAGCCCTGTGTCCCTTTTTCCTGACTGATCCAGGCTATGATTAGTGCACTGCATGTAGACCTTTGGATTTCAGTAGTTCTTCTGATCCCACATGGTAAATGTGGTCACGGCACCTACTGAAAAAGTAAAGCCCCTGAATGAACAGTTTCTGAATTATTTCACATCTATTTTGTTAAAGTACCTAAATTAAAGTTTGTTCAGTCTTCAGGTAGTTTTAGTTTGTTTGCCAGTTATTAAAACTGCATTACCTGAAACAAAGCACCTGTATGTTTTAACCCTCTTCTGAATTCTGTGAGAGCATTTAAAATATACTCCAATATACTGTGACATTTATTATAACAATAAATGTTAAATATCTTTTCAGTTGTAATCACTTTCCTACCTGTATTGTAATGCTTGGTGCAGTAACATAAATCCTTTTCTTCTTTCAGCAGAAACTGTGGCAGAGTGAGACCTTCTGCTACTTGAACCGCTCCCTTTTCTTGCCACTCAAAAATGAGATCATTCATTGTGTATCCAACTAAAACAAAGAAAAAACCCAAATTAAGTCTGCTGCAGACTTTGAAAAGCAGTAACATATCAAATGAAAACATTTTAAGTAAATGTTATACAAAGGAGGTAATACAGAGGGTCTGCTTGTACCTGTTAATCACAAATTTTTATCTGCCATTTTATAGCACATTGAATTGGGAGAGACAAAACAGCTGTCTTATGAAGCTCTTTAAAATCCTTATGATTAGATGGTCTATTAATGGATTCAACAAAAGCATTTAAATTAGCTAAACATCCAAATCTCTTCAGTGCTTGGGAACATCTTTTTCTCCTCAGCCCATGAAGGATGAAATAGGCCCTTTACACTCAGATCTCTTCCTCCTTTTACTTGAGGTGAAATGTGGATTGTCAAAGTTATGCTTATGGATTTATGTCAATTTGAATGATTAAGTGCAAATTGTTCAAAGACAACAATGAATTCAAAATTCTGCAGTAGTATTAGCTGAATTGAAAAATTGCTTTTCTCTCAAACTGGAACAAGACATGGGAAAGCAATTGTTGTAATCTTCTCATGTTAACTGACTGTGACATATAATGATATTAAGCACTCATCTTTAATATTCAGACTCCTGCACTTATCCATACCTCATGCATGTGTATAATATTAGCTATAACAGCAAAAGACATACTAATCAAGGCCCAGACTTTGCAACAGCCAAGTACTTTTCCCTTCTATTTCCCTCTCTCAGATAAATATTTGCATGGGATGTCATTGGGGAAAATATCCCTGTTTCTTCTGAGTATATGATTTGTTAACTTTCCCAGGCATTTCATTCTAATTTTCTTTCTGAATAAATTTTATCTGGTTATTACAACTGGAAATAAAAAAAAAAAAGGCTTCATATTTTCATTCAAGTTTAAGTCACAGATACTAGAAAGAACCAGAAGGTAAAAGGAGAATTTTTTCATCTGATTTATATAGCTTTCAGCTTCATTGCAATACTTCCTTTCTGCTTTAATCCAATACTAATAAGCTGTTGAAAGTTATTCACAGGAATTCAGGAGGACTGTTGCTTTACTTGGTACTTTTTTGAGCCTGGATAAATCTGATAAAAAATGAGACCACCATATCCTTTTAAATAAGTAACTAAGATCAGACATTGCTCAAGCTACTACAAGCATATATCAATAGAACACTTGCTTTTCTTATCAATTGCATGATAGTCCATAAACACAGTTAAAATTCACTATTAAATGCCATAAACTATGAAAAATCAGAAGTATATATCTTATCAAGCTGCATGAATTCAAACAAAAAGCAGTTGTGTGTAAAGCAGATTACCACTTGAAGCACGTAGATTATGGCCAGAAGTGATATTCCCTGAGTAAAACTCATTGAACTGGCAAGAAACAATTGCTGTGTCAAAATGTATTTCACTAAATCAGGTTCATTCATCTCTAATGCATGCTTTTAATTTTGATTTTCTACTCTGCCCACTAATTCTTCTCTAATGCAATATAGTACAAATAATAGCAGCATATTCAAAATGCTGCTGCAGTAATTAGTTTTTGTCATGTTTACATTTTAAATGCCCAAGTATAGCATTGAAAATTGTAACTTCAGTTTTGTAACTCAAGGTCATGGGCATAAATTAAAAGTGTTTTAAAATACAGAGAACTTAATGGAGACATGAGTTTCTCTTATACCAAATGAATTTAAAGTAGTATAATGTTTCCACTATTATGTTAAATTAAATCAGCTTGAATTAAATCAAAAGAAAAAGTACTTTTCAATTAGTTTTATGAAGAGGACCTGCTGAATAGCACACTGCTTAACGTTCAGAATGCTCATGGTACTGTGTGCATTGTGTATAAGGGGAAAAAGACATTTTTATAGAAATCACTCCTTAATACAATCAGTGGTGACCATAGTGTAGTGTTTATACTATTAGAGTTTAGGTATGCGGTGCTATGTATGCAATGAGCCTAAAATACAGTCCCCTGGCACACTATTCTAGGACCTCTGCTGATTAATTGTGAAAACTGTCCCTGTCCTCTTCTAGAAATACTAAATCTGAAGTCCTCCTGAGCTTTTGGTTCTTGTCTGCTTGCTACCTGATTAACAAAAGTGCTTTATCTTTAAAATAATTTTAAAAAAACCTCATTCAGTAACATAAGTTTAACTAAAAGTCTAAATGCCTGTTGCTGATACTGGTCTGCTTTTGAAGATTAGAAATGCACTGTGTGTATTCTCCAAATGGTCTATGAGATAAAAAATATGAGAAGTTGTGTTCCATTACACAGTTATCACTGTGCAAATTGAGCAATAAAGTGTGTCTTGAAATGTGAAGGCTTTATTCTGAATGGATGTGTGGCTACCCATACAAACTTGCGCTATATGTGTCAGTTATATTGTTAGACATATTATGCAACTTGTAGGAACTGCACTGAAATATGCAGCAGTTATAAAGAACAAGATATTTCTCTTGAGGGCCTATAAGGGATTAACTGCAACCCAGCATGATATTTAGCCTCTCATTGAAACAGAAGCTTTTTTTTTTTGACTATGAGGTGGTGTTGATGACTATTATTGGAGGCTGTAATCTAACATGGTCTTCAGGACCAGCCCAACCTAAACTAAATCGAGTGGACTAGTAAAGGTTTCTGTCCCTGAAACGCAGCGCACTAGGGTTCACGTTTGCAGGGCATGAAAGGATGAAGGCTGGGAAGGGAAGTAGAGCTGTTAAATTGTGTTTTATGGGACCAACACCAGCTTCTGTGGCTGAAGAAGAGGGCAGATAGCAATGTATTTTGTTTTGTCTGGCTACTGCGCGGTACTTGCTCTTTATTTTATAAAGGTATTGCTAATTATACAAAATCTAAGTAGTATCATCGTGGAACTATAAAGAAAGGATAGAAAAAACAACCTTGTTATGTTTGAACAGTGGTGCTCAGGAGTTATAGGGCTGGTTATAGGTCTATTAACCCAAAGTCTGTGGTCTTGCACATTTAAAATGCAAAAGCAGGCATTAAATTATTGGTAATTATATGAAAAAGACATCACCCTAGGAGGAGAATGTTTCCAGGGGGAGTATTTCTCAGGAAAACTCAAGAACTGTGTGAATGCATGGCACTGTAGCCTCTGAGCAAACAGTTCTCTTAAAGACACAAGTAATTTTCAGGAGCCTGAAGTCATTCCAGGTAATTAGCTAATGAAGCATATAATGGCAGACTGAGAGCTCTGCCTGAGATAAATATGATGAACTAGGGAACATTTATAATTTACTAGAAGGGAAGAAGGCCTGAAACAATTTGGAAACTTGGATTTGGTCTGCAAAAATGTTTTCTACAATGTTTTCTAAATGTTTTCTAAAACAGAGTGGATGATAAGTGTGACAAAATGAAAGTAAAACTCTGTCCCACTAACAGAGGGAGAAGGTGGAAGAGATAAGGCATTGATGAAAAGTAGTTTTCAGGAATTGTGTCTGGAATAGTTGATGAAAGTTTTTGAATAACTGGACATCAAATAAAATTGAATTTAAGTGGTATTTTATTTAGTTGATATAAAAAAACTGGCAGATGGTTGACAAGACAGACATAGTAACTTTTGCCTTTAGACAGCACAGAAAATTGTTTAGCTAGAGTGAAAATTTTCAGCATTTCTACTACAGAAATTTCAGGAAAAAACAATGTGATCCCGCTGAAATATTTCTAAGTATCAAGGACATCTACAGTGTCTTGAAAGAAAAACCAAACTTTTCTCTTGGTCTGACTCATCTTTCCCAGAAAAAAATATCTTTTCAAAAACAGTCTTGAAAAGTTGTTTTCAACACTCATATGAGATTCCTGAAAGAAAGAATTAGACTGTATCTTTGTATTTTTTTGCACAAGCATTAATAACAAATATCAACTTTTCATTCATCCAATTTTGAAAATATAGGAATAAAGCCTGCCTTAAATAAATAGAGTCCCATTAAACCCACATCAGTCCACATTACTCTATAGAACTTATTGGAACCAAGATGCTTAAATCAGTTGCATGCTAAAAGTAGGGAGATTTTATTTTAGCTAATTCAGTATCAGTGGTAGGCATTAAAAGCCCATTATCTCATAGAAAAAACAGTGAACAGCCTACAAGTTTGTTTTTAAGAATTGTTGAAGTGTCTAACCTCTCTTCTCCTGCTCCCCTGAACCTTTAGAGACTCTACATCTTTGAACTGTCATTGTCTTGGCAATTCCAACATAATTCCTTTATCATTTCTGCTGACACGGTTTTATTTGCTTTGTCCATCCACCTTTAGCACACCTTTCCAAGCCAAGAGCAAACTTGTGATCCAGCTGAATATAAATACATCCTGTACATTTTCTACTCATTTTTTTCTTTACAGGAAGGCTGTGCTTCCCTTGTGTCATTTTAAAATACCTGCAGGTAGATTAAAACCCAACTCTTTTCCTCATGTTTAATAAACAGGCACATGCTCAGCATGAAACAAGCATGAGCAAAGTATTTTGTTTGTAAAAGAGTTTAGTTTAACTAGAGCATTTTTTTTTTAATCCCAGTTATTTATCTAAATTTACTCTCATTTCTTTAATTTTTAGTAAGGTACAGGTCCAAACCCATCAGTTCTTTAGGTCTCCAATTGAAGCAAAAACTACAGTCATGTTAACTAGGGTTATTCCACTGCTCTTCTGTTGGGCATCCCTCAGTTTGCCTCCAGGACAGGCTGCCTGCACATTACTGTTCCTAAGAGCATAACAGACATTTGAATTGTATCCTAAATTCCCAGCAACATAGCAGGGGGAAGATATGACAGAGCTAAGGAATCTGCCTTTGGCTTGAGGTTAGAAAAAATTCTCCTACATTATGCACTAAATATATTAGCTTCAGAAATGAGCTGTGATTCATTTCGAGGCTAAATTTGTGTTGGAGCTCCAAGCAGGCAGAATTTTATTCAATGTACTTCTGAGCTGCTTTGCAAAGTGTCTGCCCCTTGCACTGCCCTCTAAGTCATTCTGAAGGAATCTCTCCCTGGGGAGTTATAGGTTTATTCTTCTTAGCATGAATTTTGGAAAAGAATAACATTTCAGCTCAGCACTCTAGCACATCTCTCAAACCTACTATTCTTGCTGAAGCCTATAGGTGTTCAGCTATCCCTTTTATTCTAGTTTCTGTATGTCAGCAGCAGTTGTGCAGTTCCTACTGCCCTTTCATCCTGCATTAGTCAGGAGCTATGACTATAAGTATGCTGATCTTTGTAGCTGTGTGTCACGTCTCCCTTCAGATAGACACAATAGTTTGAGTCACCCATCTGCAGAATAAAAACCACAGCCTGAGCAGCTGATAATTTTTGTGCTGCTGAAATGGAAAGGAGAGAAGCAGTATGGTCCTACACCTTCTGGCACAGACAGGCATTGAACTAGTGTGTCCATAATTTCTGTCATTCAGGTAGAGACCTGAGAATTCCCTGGCAGATGAGAAATACGCTCCAGTTATTTCATCTTTCTTATGTTGTCTTTGTGCTGTTGTGGGAAAGGAAAAATGTGCATGTACTTTTCTGTAATGCATTAACTGTTACTGCTGCAGCCTGTATACCCATCTTTCCACTCGTACAATCTCCAAATTAGAGACTGGGGGGAAAGAAATTGTGCAAATAATCATGTGGTACAGAGGGAATTTTTTTAACAATCCAGAAGACAGGGGCATGATTGCTTAGAAAGACTAAAAAGCCTCCATAAATCAAAAGGGGGGGAAAAGGGCCATTGTTTAATTTAAAAATTAAACATCAAATTAAAATTATGAAGTAAGAAAGTGGTTTATACCTTACCTATGCTGCTTTTCATAGTATTTTTTCTTTTGTAACTTAGTCTTTTCAATATTCTTTGAAAATTCAGGGGTATTAAATGCCACATAAAGTAATAATTGTCACATAAAGTTATAATTGTAATTTATGAGTAAAGGAATGCTGTGAGGTAAAAAAGAAACTTAAAAAAGAAAGACAACAAGCTCTAGCATCTGAAAGAAAAACATTTCTTTCCAGGGAGACAGGCCACAGAAATAAATAGGTATCTAGCTGACATTTCTTTGTATCTTATTCAAGCAGAATAAAACTAAAATTATCCCACATGCCTATAGGCTGCCCTGGTGTAAGGCATAGAACTGTAGAAGGGATTATTTCATATGTGCATTTTCATTTGTTCCCTTTCTAAGATAAAAAAGCAGCAATTCTAGCTGCTGAGAAATCATTTGGTAAAATAAATCCTTTAAAAATAGAAGACATATCTACTGAAATATTTTTCAGACACTTCATGATCTAATGAAGTACTTTTACCAGGGGCAAATCCAGCTGCTCAGACTGACCTTGGAGAAAACATTACATGAGAGAGCTAAAAATAAAGATATCATCTGGGAATAAAAGCTATACATTATTTTTTCTCTTAGAATTTTCTATGATGGAGCAACAGTATGAGTGCTGAAGGAAAGTACCCAGTTCTAAAAGAAAATACTACTTAAAGAGAGACAAACCCCATGATCTGTCAGTTATAACTGTCAGTCTTTGCAACCCGGTGGTAAAATGAGTAAAACAAAAGATGAGTGATTTATTCTAATTTTCTTAGTGACACATTCTGAAACAAGGCTTGCAAGGTCTGACACAGTTTACAGAAACTGTGAGACAAATGTGCCTTGTAAATTCATAATGTACAATGTCCTACACAACTTGGAAAAAGCAGCAATGATCACCACTTCAAAAAGAAACATCTGGAAGCACGGCTACTGCTGTTTTGCTCCTGCAAACACTTTGGTTTCTTAAAATGTAGCCTGGTAGTCAGATCATTCACTCAGGACATGAGAGGACTGTGTTTTCTGCTTTGAACCCAAAAGTCTTCCCCAGACAAGGCATTAACCACTAGGGTTACTGCTTTGATCCCTCTGTTTACATTGTCTCACTGTGCACCAAAAAATGCAAGGCAGGCAGCCAGAGCAGAGAATGACACTGTGGCCTAGAAATTAGAGATGCTTGGATGGAATCAGGCTCTCAGGGTTGTGTCAGTTCTTACCTCGGGAGATTTGATGTGAAGCCTGGGAAAATGCCAAATGCACCATCCTCCTTTTTTCTTCTATAATTTTAAATAGAACTAGATGCCTTTTCTTAGCCAGAGAGTCTGGAATTTGAAAGTTTCTGCTCATCCTTTCCTAAGTTTTGGAAATTGGTCAGAGTTCACTCTTATATAAACTACTTTTTTTTTATTTTAACTTGTTTACTCTTCTTCCTGGCATGTAGATATTTTTTGTAACACTTCTAAGTTGTTTCTTTCCTTTCCTGTCCTTCCTGTAGAGAGAAACTGGCTATGGACAGATGAATTCCTACTCTCAAAGATCTAGGATCTTGGAACTTAGGTCACTGTACATATCTGTTTTGATCTGTCCCAAAATAATCTCAGGGAACTGCTGCCTTGTTCTTGCAAACCTAACTGGCTATTCTGCTGTCAGACATGTAAGCACATCCAGAGCTCCCACATGCTGCAAAATTTTCTGCCTCAGGCCATCATCTTTTCTCATAGTCTGTTTTTTGATGTCTGAAGTTACAGGTGAAATAGAATTAGACAAGGCAATATGGGAAAAGCTTTATTACTTGCAACTTCCTTATGAAATCAAATTTGATCTTTCTCTGTGAATAAAGAATTTGAAGCAGTCATCTGTATTTTCTTCAGCTTTCCTTTTGTGAGAACCTTTCTTTACCATGTGAATGTGCAGCTGGGAATTTACTCCCACTGAACTCAATGATTAAAAACAAGTCTTCAGTGAAAAATGTTCTGCTGGAAAATACAGTAGAACATCAACAGTGCTATTCAACTAATAAATGTTGGTTCCCTGTGGTGTAGTTTGTGGGAATGTGGGCTCCTGCAAGGTTTCTCTAAAGCAAACCAGATGCCTGCTTGTTCAAGAATGCTCAGTTGTTGTCTGACCTGTCCTCACAACAGCTGAAAGAGAGGAAAAATGCAGCTGAGTTTTATGAAGCTGCTAAAGCAAAAACTTCATAACTTTTCAAAACACTTTTTAATGATACATTTTGCTTGCTCAGTCAAACACTATGATACTTCCTCTTTGAAGTATAATTGTTTAGTGAGCATACCTGTCATCTGCATGCAACTGCCTCCTGTTAACCTTTTGTTTAGTCACATCATGTATACCGGTGACATAGGTTATCAGTAGGATTGTCTGCTCAGGTTCATTGTGGAGTTTTGCTCAAATCCTGGATATATAACATTGTCCTAAATTCCTTGACATTTGCAGCAAAAAATGATCTCTCCCTTTTAGTCAGGAAAATTTCTGCTGTCAGATTCAGCTGTTGCCCTCATATTGAAAGGCTGCTTCATAATGTTACCATCTGTCCATTGTAATAAAAGATAGATCTGGCTTTTATACTCACCCTGCAATAGTCTATAAATAGCACACCATACAACAAACAGTTCTGACATACTGACTGATAGATAATTACCTCCCCTTCCCCTAGGTGCTGCTTTGTTCCAGTAAAAGAAGAAAAAACCTCCAAAAATGTTAATAAAATTATGTGTGTTGTGTTTCTGATCTATGATATATTTAAAATAATCCAATATGTTCATTCTATATGCATAATTCTTTTATTTTTGAAATATTTTCGTTATTGGTCCTAAAACTGTAAATCTAGATGCTTTAGATGAATACTTTTTAATCTGTCTTACTCCTGTCATTTATTTTCACTAACTTCAGATTGCTGGAAGCCTTCAGAGAATGCTTTATTTTTTTTTGTTCTTTGCATAAGTAGGAGGGTTTTTCTGCTACAGCTCTCTTTCAAAGTCCTCTCAATTTAAGGGAAACAGCAATTCCCAAATACTTCATATCACAAGGAAAATGAGAATATAATGCATCAGACAGAATAGTTGATTTCTCCTTTTGTGAGTGTTCATGCCTTGAAATGGCATAGGTACTTTACACTTTCCATCCTCTTTTAAGTAACAAGATATCAAGGTAGATGATAAGTAAAATATATGATATGTTAGAATATAATATATGATATGATATGTTAGAATATGATATGTTAGAATATATGATATGTTAGAATATATAATATGTTAGAATATATGTTAGAATATTTATTTCACATAAAGTCCCATTAATCACTTCTTTATGTTATTCTTATGTTTCCATTATGCTCTCCCTATTATTTACCTCCTGCATGTGTGAACATAGAAAGAGTTATGGTGAAGCCCTATGTGCAGAAATTTTGTATAAATTGTCACTGAGTTTAATGTGACTTCAGATTTACACAAAACTCTCATTTTTCAGTTCAAATAGGTATGAAAGAACCTCTTCCTCTTAAAATCATATATATTTCACAGATTCTATTGATAAAATAGAAGTTTCATTTTGAAAATTTGTTTTTGTACCACTACAAGGGGTTTTCCTACCTCCTGTATAGCTGTTGTAATCTCTGCAAAAGTATGTATAGGATAATACATTACGCAAACTTACAGCTTTCCAGCTGCATTATACATGTTTGCACATCCATTGGAAAATTTTTGAGATCCATCGGACAGGAAAGTATTAAAGTCAATCTGAAAGAACACAAAAAACCCATTAAAAACATACCCCAAAAAAAGCCATAGAACTGGGCAGGAAGAATGCATGAATACAATGGAAGCAATTAGAAATAGAATACACGTTTCAGTAGAAAGCTCTCAGAAAAGGTCTCTATTAGCTGAACCCATCTAACTCAGCCTAGTATGAAAAAAAACACGGAAAAAGAATTTACAGACTTTCAGAAAACTAAATTTTTTAGTAGGGTTGTCTAACTTAATGAGAAGTCTAAAGGAATGCAGCAACTGTGTGCCTTTTTGTACTACAGCAGAATTATTGCACTGTTCCAGTATTTCAAACCCTTGGCATAAAATGTACCCAAATTTGCAAGAATTTCATAACATATGCCAGCAGTCATGGTGGAAAAGCAGTTTTATTTGTTACTGTTCTAAAATAAAGGGCTTAAAATGTCAACACAAAGGCTTAAAGAAACATTTTATGATATTGATGGTAAACCAAAATATGGCGGCAACTTTGAACTGTAGCTGTGCATCAGTGTTAGTCCTAATACTTCCTGTGAAATTCTTTGCAAACTATAGGCAAAGAGGTATTTTTAAATGTTAAAAATTATTTTATTATTTATTATAATAATTTATAAATTATTTAAAATAGTTTAACTTTCGAGCAGAAGTTCTCTGAGGAATCAAAATGACGAATTTATAAGAGATAAAGGCACAGGTTTTCCCTTCCTGGCTATGCTTATGTATCCATCTATCACCCAGGGCCATGACTCTACCTTAATCAATTCAGTTCATAGAATGTTCTACAAAAACCTGAGGAGCTTCAGTTCAATTGCTTACACATAAGGCTCTCCTAGCATGGCAGTGCTCTAATCCCCCTCTCTTGAACCCACTCCCCTGTTTTTGGCACTGGGGATAAGGGAAGTGGGCAGTAGCTGGCAAGTATGGCTGTATATTTCTTTTACCTATTTTTTTTTTTGTTGGTAACAAAAACTCCTTGATTTATTGTTGCTATAATTTCTGTTTAGCCAAACAGTGATAGAGCTGCATGGGGAGAGTCTGAGGAGGGAAGTCAGACCCATCCCCTGTTCCCAGGCTGTTAAAAATAGTTCCAATGGCAAATTCTGCTCTAGCTAGTAGGTTGGTAACACAGCAAGTCATTTCAGAGGCACCTGGACTTTACTTTGTGATTCAGTAAATATTTTAGTATTTTATATTAAGTATTCATTGAGCTGGGAACTGTTACATTCCATTATTTTCTTGTCTGTATTGTCCCAATGCAATTAGAGATGAGGATAAATTAGGGAATTAAAGAAAGAAGCAAATTTAGAAACCTCTTTTTTTCCTCTTCTAATATCAGCACAATAGCAATTAGCATATCTCCCCTTATCAGAAGGTTAACTCACTCAAATGCACACAACTAAACTAGATGCCAATGATATGATTTTAAATCTGTTTTAGGAACTGTTATAATTCTTAATTAAATCAAGGTAACATAAACTTTCTAGCTTCATAAGAAACAGAGGAACTATCTGGTGTTTGCTTTCAGCACAGTTGATGTTTGCCTTTATAATTTAACATGATACTCTTTCTTACATTTGGGGTTTTTCACCCCATTTCATGTGGCCATGAACTTGGTCTGAATTGAAGTTGCAATCCAAACTAGTTTTAGCTGAGTGGTGGGGCAATACTGTGGGCTGTGTGTATTTGGAAGGAGTAGGGCAAGGCAAGGAGTTTTTTGATTAGAGTGGAACAACAGCCAGTGCCTCTTGGAGTGACTCAGTCTGCAGATAATTGATTTAGATCTACTTTCTACTTGAATCCAGAGAAGGAATCCTTTTAACCTACTTTGAATCTGTTTCTAGTGACAGAATACATGTTGTGACACTGAAGATTGATTATGTTCCCAGAGTGGTAGACCAACCTCCTTTTGGATATGAAATCCTCCTAAGAATTTTAACCCAACCCTTTCTCCTTGTGTAAGCTTGGAGAAGTGCTGCCTAATGGCACTGGAAGGAGGGAAGGAGGAAGAAGACTCTTGCCACTGACACATCCATGCAAGTCATAAAGTTTTCTTTTTCTCCAGAGCACAAAGTGTTTAGAGATTCCTGACTTCTCTTCAAAGAGTCAAATTTCACATTAATTCAGTGTCATAAAAACATGCAAAGCAAAACACTGAGTGAACAATAGTATATTTATTTTGAAAAGAGTAACGTTTTGCACAAGTGAGTCACTGCTTCAACACCAAATCTAGTGGGCCATTAGCATACTTATATCTAATGTGTTTCTCATTAGACTGGGTTTTTGATGACAGTGGTAAAATGCCTACTGATGCCTGTATTAAAAGGAAAGTGGTGGGAAGAGAAGTAGGATAATTAGATTTTGTCAATACTTATGATTACTGCTTTCAGCTTCTTAAAACCTTTTCAAAAATTTACTTTCCAGTTTTCTCTTCATCTTCAGAGATGTGTAAATAACTACTCTTTAAATGTCATACTTCCTCAAACAGGTCATATTTTCAGGTTGAAATGCAACTGCAATATCCAGAAAAGGGGAAAAGAAGTAAAATTGGATTGTCGTGACATTAGAGGCCACAGAGTGTGAAACTTGTATATAGGCCAACTCAGATTATAATACTAGGATGTTTTGTTCTGTGCAGTGTCCTAGTTCCTCTAGGCTGAGGAGCTGTACTTTAAAATGGGAAAGATATTTTTCTTATTACTTTTACTATGTGCACGCCTAATTAGTGATCATTTTCTATTTTAATATAAACAATAACGCTGATAAAATTCTGCATTCAAAACTCTCAAATAACAGTTCTGCATGACTAGCAACTGAATATATGTTTTAGAAAATCCTAATTATACTTTTGAACTTCTATCTGATAAAAAACCCATTAGATTAGAGACTCACCTGATGGAATAAAGTACATTTCCATTCTTGAAGATCCGCAACAACTTATTATCTGTTGTAACTTCGTGAAAGTTGGCACCTTTTTCATTAGCAAAGAACAAATCAGGCTTCCAAATGGAATCCAGCATAGATGGATCTAAATCTAAAGAGTCATCTGGATATTCACTGTATGCGAGGCGTGGATCATTCCAATTCTGACGGAGAAAGATGTTCACTCGGTAATCCTGAATAAAAGAGAAAACAAGCAAAGCTTTACCAAGCATAGGGATTTAGCTTTTATTTCATTTCTTAGCCATGTAATCCCCTGTCCATCTGTGGATGACAAAAGAATTACTTAGCTGAATGCCAGAATGATACCTATTTATGTTAGTGGGGACACAATGGATGAGAATAAAGATGCATTTCAGGGCAATTGAAAAACATCCTAAGATAAGGAAATCCAACCTCCATGCACTGTTCATATAATTCTATATAACTCTACCCTACCTATCTACCTTCTGTATCACAAATTCGTCTTGAATTTGAAATGAGAAGCATAAAAAGAGTTTTATGGTGTTACTTTTTCTGCTCAAACCATGGCAGGGGTATTCCCACTTCCCTCTCTCTCTGTCAGTGAGAATCTGTCCCACTGTAAGGGACAGATTCTTTCTAATCCTTACTTGTTTTAGACCCATCACATAGGCTTTCTGTGCCTCAGTTTCCTATGGAACATTGTCTGAGCAGTAACTTGCCACACAGCAGTCTGAGTCTGGGCAGGGCACATGTTCCTCCTCTCTTCAGGAGAGGTAGAGACTCTATAAGCCTTTATGATAAATTAGATTAGCTACTGGAATTTCTAGATTAGCTACTAGAATTTCTACAGAAATTCCTGTCTTAATCAAGAGGGCTTTTATAGAAAAGATAAGTGAGTGCTTCAAACTTCTGGAAGTCATTTTGAAGCTGCACATAGATTCTGTCAGAAATGTATTTATGGCTCCACTTTCTTACAACTTTACCACTGTGAAAATACTTGGTTTTAAATAAAGGTGAAGAATAGCTTCTCATTATGTTGCATTTAGAACTGAGACTGAACATAAGGACATAGGAACTACACTTTTATTGGTCATAATAAGATTTTCCTCATTATTTGTACTGCATTAATGAAAAAGATCAAAATAAAATAGAGAAAAAGATAGGTTAGCTGCAGGGAGAAAATGACAACTGGATGTCAGACCTTACATGACACTTCTAAATATAACAGAAGTAAAAATAAATCACTTTTTTATGGTTAAAAAAGATTATGAAAATTCATTTTAACAAGAAAACTTTTTGAGTCAGAATGGGAAACGAAGCGTACAGGGTTGAGAAATAAAATTTAGCCAAAAACTATGGATACTAGATTTTATAGATTAGACTAACTAGTTAAAACCCCATTGGTGCAGAAATTGTTGGTTAAAAATCCAGCATTCAATTGATATTTCTCTTAGGAAACTTGGAGCATGCAGCCATGTAGTGGGAAGAATTACGTCAACAGACATAATAAAGGACAACAGGAGCCTCAATATGCAACATTTATCCATGAGAAACAGTTTTTCGTATCTTCAGCATCCTGCTGCTTTGGTCAATTTAATTACTCAGCTTGACTGAGTAAGTGTAGCCAAATATGCTAAAAACATGCTTACCAAATATTGCCAATACTTGCCAATATTTGCAAATCATATAGAGAAAGTCCCAGTAAAGAATTTTATGTTCACATGATTTTAACAGTCTTTAGCACAAAGAAGGTAAGTAGAAAACTACACCTGAAAAATGAAATTAATTCAGATTACTGTTTCTAGCAGAGGAAAAAGGCTCTCTGACCAAATGGAAGCATGCAACCTTAAATGCATTGGAATTGTTAATCAACTGCTATATTTAAAGAAATAAACTGTTAGTTAATTAATTTGTTAAAAACACACACAAAAACACACCCCAACCCCTTTCAGGAAAGGACTGAATGACATTTTCTTTTTCATCATGGGTAGGGACAGCCTCAAAAAGTCATAAAAAGTTCTTAGGAGAACCTGCTGGTATATTTTTTAATTAGTACCATGATGTGGTAGAACCAGAGCCGGGGATTTGTACTTTACAGATGCAGAAACAAGCCTGTATTTTCTGTGTGTTTCCAAAGTAAGACAAAATTCTTAGACAAGCATGTGCCTCAGTACTCACAGAACTATATTTTTGGTGTCTTATAATAAGAGGGAATAATAATCCCTGAAATATCCTTATTTCTTTGCATGACATCCCAAATATCATGTAGTACCAGTTTCCATGCCAGATTGCTGTACAAAATCAAAAGGACAGGAGGAAGAAGGACGTGGGAGCAATGAGGGCTCCACTGCCTTTCCCAGTGTGTGCGATCCTTGCACTGAAAGAAGCAGCTCTAAACCTGGGGCACTGGGGTGGGAGCACTGCAGCTCTCAGGACTTTGTATTTCTGCCCAACCCAAGCTTTAGATTTTAAATTAATATAACCTGAGGTATGTTTGTTTACTTTACTTTTCTCAGTAGAATATGAAGACTGTATGGACAGGATTAGTTTTAGAGTAAAGGTCTTCTCACATGTGTGAGACAGAACAGCTGAAAAATGCAGCATGAAGGCCAAATTAAAAAGAAAAATGGAGAATGACAAATTATGTAATAGTTTCAAAATTATATTAAGTTATTCTTATATCAGTATGAGTAAAGTTTATTGGTTTAAATTGTTTCCAGCTTTTAAGATGAAGAAAGTCCTGGTTAAACTTCTCACTGAAGCAACTGGAGATATTTTTCATCGTTATCTCCCTTGAAAACTCTGCCATTGGCACTCATTATTCACTTTAAAAAATATCCTAATCTATCAAAAGGAAAGAGACTGCTATTTGACTGCTATTTTATGAAGGACAAGTATTCATCATCTCAGTTTATAATTACACATTATGAGCACAAGGCCTAACTGCTTTAAACAAGTATGGTTGCTTGATGCAAACACAGACACCAGAATCAAACTGCCTGAATTGATTAGTTATTCTACAAGAGGCTCTGTATTCTCATGTGCTATTTGCCTGAAAGGATGACTCCTAATTCAAATAACTGTGACAGAAAAGTCCCTTGAGGGGAGGGAGAAATCATTATTTAAGTTGTGGTGACTTCCACAGCCTCATCTGTAACCTCAAGGCTGCCATTGTCTGAACAGCTGCTGTACCCTGCTTCTACAGAACGAGAGGGAGACGTGGGTCTGCACTGATTTCACTGTACTTCAAAACCTTAGCACAAGGGGAACCTTCTTAGAGGGTCAGGATACTGTTCAGCTGCTTCATAAGGCTCAATAAAATAAAAATTGGAGATCAGGTAATTGCTCTTTTCTGTCCATGCCAAGGCTCATGCCACCCTGGACCTTGGTACTAACATTTTGATTAATAATTTCCACCACACAGTAAAATCTGAAACACTTACAGGATATTTTGATTTCTACTTCATTATACTTCTACATATAGAGCTATATTACCACAACATACAGACTGTAGCTTTATTGAGATTTTTGCACAAATCTTCAAGATTCTAATTTCCTAATTAATGCTATTTCTTTAAAGCATTTTTCATATGCACTTCATTTGGAATCCTTCTAGATCTGAGAGATTCCAAAATATGCCCCTCATTTGAACATTGAATATCACCTGTTCTCATAAGTTTTGTATGCTGTTATTTGAACCAAGTCCTCAGAATTTCATGCATAAATTACAGAACTCTCTCTGTGCCATTCCAAATACAATAATTTTGCCTAATATATACTTCTAAGTGAAATCTAGACTTCTCTTTTGTATGATGTAGTCAAATGATTTTTCCTTCACTTGTTTTAACTCACTGTAAAATTTTAACATGAAAATGTTCTTACAGACTTTGGAAGAACACTGTTAAGAGTAAACATAAGACACTATAACAAATATTGTTCTTGTAGAAATTTTTTTCTTCATGAGTAAACTATGACGCTTGTAATGAAAGCTCATTTTCACTGCTGTAGAAGAAAAGCTTATATGTTGCAGAACACATTGATAATTTTAAATTTTACTTCTGAGATTTTCCAAAATAACTGTCTTGGTGTCTGGAAAACATGCAACTCAACATGCTTTATATTGCTGCCTTGATTGGTATAATTAGACAGGATGGCCTTCTTTGTGGTAATAACATCTTTCCATTTTAAATTTATTCACTGTTCTTATGTGGCTGCACATTAGGTAATCAATTACTTTGTTCAAATAGATGGAATTTTCTAGTTTTCCTTTACATGGTTTTCTTAGTCTAGTGGGGTGGTGTCCCTGCCCATGGTCTTTAAGGTCGATTCCAGTCCCTTAACCTTCTATGATTCCAGGGTTGAACTGCAGTAAGGATAGTGCATATATCTAACCTGTTTGGTATTTCAATTAATGAATGAAAACCAATTGCAACAAGCTTCATGCTCCACCATTAACTGTAACTCATTAATCTGTCAAAGATTTACCATAGCAGCTAAAGAGAAATTAACTATGATTTAAATCAATTGCTTAGTACTTAGCTTTAATTGACACATTAAATCTGCGCCAGAGTACCAATATTTGACTATTGCCAAACATCCCTGAGAACATGCTTTTCTGTACTGAAGAGCTGTAGGGCATTCATTACAAGAAGCAATGCAGATATACTGTTAATTTTGATAAAGTGTTTGTCTATGGCACAGAGAATTTTGCTTGGTGATCTGTTGCTGGATATTTCCACAGGTGGGATCTCTCTTTTCAAAACTGATTTTGGCAGTGGGTAAAACTAAGGATGTCCTTCTTGTTCAGACTCTGGAATTACAGAACCCATAGAGAGGCTGAGAGCAACTGCAGTACTGTACCATTTTAGTACAAAGCAACTTTGTGAATTTTCTAGAACCACATGATTCCTCCCTCTGACAGCAATGTATTCATGGATGTGCCTTAGAAAAATAACTTCTTGTAATTTTTGTTTCTAGTCTTCCTGTGATTCTTCTGTATAAGGAAAAAGATTCAGTCCACATGCAAACGCATGGAAAATTTTCCTGTCTGGGCCTGCCTGAAGTTAGTTGGTTAAACACACTGTGGATGATTAGGATGTCTAGATTTCAGCCCTTGAAGGCTGAGGATGAGCAGTAGGGCCTGCTCAGTTCCTGGAAAAAAGCTCTAATCCTAGTCTATACTGAAAATTGTGGGTGCTCCTGCTCCCTCCATTAAGTAGGACAGCCCATATGGATGGGAGGTTTAGATTACAACTAACTTGCCTCTGATCTCAGGAAGATTTAAAAATTATTTGAGCTATTCAGAAAAGACTGTTGATAGATTTGAATGAACAGCTCCTCTGAGAGTAGATTTTAAGATGTGTATCAATGTTTTTAATATTTCTAGGGTTTTGGGTTTTTTTGGTAAGTTGATTTTTGGGGTTTTAGTTTGGTTTTGTCTGTTTCTAATACATTTCAGAACTAGTAGATATCCCAGTGGGGGTCCTGTGAATGGTTTGGTTAAAACTTTATTTCGATTTTACCAAATTCCTTTCAGAGTTTGACTCCATAACCATCCATCAATACTCATATTGAAATCAATAGAACTAGAAGTCCCTTGGCAAAGAGCTGGCTAAAAGTAGTACTTCAACATTGTTACCTGCAATATCAGACCTCTCAGACTTCCTTACAAACTTAGAGTTCAGCAAATAAATTTACACACCACTTCTGCACCTAGGGCTCTCCCTAGGTGTACCAGCTGCTTTCATACCCTTGGATTCTGAAGTGGTATGGCTTCTGTTAGCATTCTGGCTGGCACAGATGAACATTCCTTGCTTTATTTTCTTCTGGGATAAGTAATACTTCATTTGCCACCGCTACAAATGATGGAGGATGAGAACCTACTGCAACTACTACGGTTCTGTCTCTGCCTTAGAGAAAGTATTGGGTCATTTATAGGATGCTTATTAGCACAGAGCTATCAGACTATCATTCAATCCACAGCTAAAAAAAGAGTATAGTCAGTAACTTCTGAGAGAGCTCCTTGATTTTTGCCTTATTTACTCCCTTGTCTTTTTCACAAAACATTCAAAATCAATTGAATTCAAGAATGTGCTACAATATCTGCTTACTTTCCATACCTTTTAGGGATAAAACACTGCAAATGGATGGGTTTGGTTTATTTTAGCATTGAGTTATTTTATTGAGTTTATTATCAGCAGCAATACTGGATTTTAGTTTCTGTGCTCACATATATAGTCATCAGAAGTCAAAGGTAGTTAATATCTAGGATGCTTATTCTTAAAAAGACTAATTATAGTACTGACACACTGTATAATAATGTTTGTCATAGCTCCCACTGCATGTCCTAGAATATTTATTAATTAAAGATTCAATATGCAACTCCCATATTTAATGGAAGCTGTGTGCTCCCAAGTCCTAATGCATTACACTAAAATCACATTTTGAAACTTGTTCAGTGTAATTGCTTTTTTAAGCTTTAGCTCAGGGGCTTTTAAAATGTTTGCACTTTCAAGCAGCTGTATAAGGGATTAGATGATAAAGGACATGACAATTACATGAACAAACAACATACATTAAGCCTCTGCCTTCATTTGGTCTTTGCCATGTTCTCAGTTGACAAAAGATTCTAGTTTTTTTTCTGCAAGCAAATGATGTGTCCCTGAAGAAGGTTTTGCTCTAACAGCAGAAGGTACTTCTTGCTAAGTGAAAAGTTAAGTTTTTCTGAGATTTTTCATTTGTTCAATTTTTGGTGCTATATATTCCATTTTGTTATTAACAAATATTATGTTAGCCCTTTGAATATGACTGGTTTCAATGAGTGACTGAATGGGCTAATTTTATAATTCTTTACTGAAAATATGTTTTTGAAATCACCCTCTGTTTCATCTCCTCAGAGAAATATAACTGAATTAGATCAAAAACAATTTTGGGAATTCCATATTAAATTTCTCTGATGCCTTTCTTGTGTTGGTAGACAAGTATGACATTGTCTAGAATAGGGTAAACAAGGTAAAATAAAAGGTAAAGCTAAACTAGGTCAAGCCCAGAAGCAGGGCCTGCTAACTCCCATGGTCTAAACGCCTGTTAAAGTGGCCTATGAGAAGGAATATATTTATAACTTAAACAAACTTGATCAGATATGAGTTGGCCTTAAATTTATTGATATGCATGAAATGCACCAAGAGGTCTGTTAGGAAAATCATGTTGATTTAGTGGTTTTACAATGATACCATGGCAACACATAAAATTTTATGTGTATTTGAACTGTACCAGTAGTGAGGACAAAGAGAACAATTTGTCTGTCTACCCAAAGACATCATCTGGTGGCATTTGAAAAGCCCTAAGATATTTCGCCTTTTGGCTGCTGGTTCAAAAAGATGCATGTCTCCTGCAATCCTGTGATATGTCTACCTTCCTAGATGACTCAGGGAGTCATAGGCATTATTAAGGCCACACTAAGTACACTTGGGCAACTAAATAAAACTCTTCAACAGACACAAACTCCATTCAGTATTGATTTGCTAACCTGTTCCTTTCATGAAGAAATTAACTTTGTGAACAAGTACATGTGGGTCTACATGAGTACTAAAGGAGAAAGAAGAAATGTAAATTTTATGGCGTTCCACTAGGTCCATGATGAAAGGGGTAGAAGTAAAAGTAACTTATTGAAAAATGAATCCTTATTTTAAAAGATCTCAGATATGCAATTTGTAATACTACGGTAATGCCAGAACAGTAATCACAGGCACAAATCTAAAACATTTTCCCACATTTTGCTAAGCTGGAAATAGACTTTTTACCTTGTAAGTTCTAGTATAAATATTTAGGAGTTGAAGTAAAACTAACCAAAAATTAATGAAAAAGATAACCAGCGTAAAATATCAATATATGAAATGAAAACTGTTGTTGTATTTGTATTTAGTATATATATTATATACATATCTGATATACATTAACAAGACATGTAAATTATGTATTTAATATAGTCAGTTTTCTGAAACTGTAGAGCAGCCACATTCACAAAAATAAGGAAAAATATATTGCAAACAAGGCACCTAATAATGGCTGACTAGAAACATCAAATTTCAGTATTCTATCCCTTCAATCCTACCAGGAGTTAAGTAGCTAAACCCTCATTCAATTTAAATCTTTTAAAAGAAGATAGAGGAACTAAAAAGAAGATTGTGAGAGATCCGGCATATTGTAGCTTACAATGTTTGTAGATGGAAATCAGACTAGAAATCTTCTTTAACTAATCCTGTTATGCCAATAAATTAGCTTGCATATGTTCCTATACATTTACGTTTTGAAAATCCATTAACTGAAAAAGAAACCTAGTGACTGAAAGATCAGGCAATGTAAAGACTGGTTGCAAGGGAATAAATTCAGATTCTCCAAGAGTGCCTTTGAAGATTATTGTTTTATCATTGAAAACCAGTAAACAAGAAATAATGAATACCTACTTTTTCTCAGTTATGTGTGTTCAATATATTTGTTTATAATTTACCTTCAATATCTTAATGGTTTTAATAAGGTTTTAGGTTAGTATTTATTCCCACTGCCTCAGTTTCCATTGAGAAGTGCCTTGACCTTGAGGACTTGGCTGCCTGTTTCTTTCTTTTTTTTTTTTATGGGAAAGAAAGATATGGGACTAAATTTACTCCTAGGCAAAATTAAATTTTAAGCCTAGAGGCTTGAAAGTTGGGATCTTTCTGAACTCTGGAGAAGGCTGCAGATTGTTTGAGCTGAGGTTAAGTCAATTTACTTCACAGTGGCTGTTACAGGGCTATGTTTTGATTTGTGCTGAGCACAAGGTTGATAATATAGATGTCTTGTGTTATTGCTGAGCAATGCTTTAACAGAGCCAATGATTTTTTTTTTCTTTTTCCAACTGCTGTGCTGGTGGAGAGACTGGGCGTGTGTGGGAAATAGGGAAGAGACAGAGCTGGCACGGCTAACACCCACTGACCAAGGTAATACACCCAGTAGGACCATATGGTGTCATGCTCAGTATATATTGGGGGAGAAGGGTAGAGGGGCAAGAAGGAGGAGGGGCATATTTGGAGTGATGGTGTTTGTCTTGCCAACTAACTGTTACCTGATGGAGCCCTGCTTTCCTGGGAATGGCTGAACACTTTCCTGTGCATGGGGAGCAGTCAATTCATTCCTTGTTTTGCTTTGCTTTTGTGTGCAGCTTTTCCTTGCCCTATTAAACTGTCTTTATCTCAGCCCACGAGTCCTCTGACTTTTACCCTTCCAATTAATTCTCTCCCTGATCCCACTGGTGGAGGAATAAGAGAGAGGCTGTGTGGCACTCGTTTGCTGGCTGGGATTAAATCATGACAAGAGATTTTTTTGGCTTTGCAGTGCTTTTCAGCCCTGGATGCAACTGCTGAGAATTTCAAAGCCTCAACAAGCTGGAGCACTAGAGGCATAGGAGCAGAGAAGCCTGTGAGTTGGGATTACCTGCAATTTAGAGAGAGGGAGGAAAGTGTCAATCTGTAGATCTCTGTCTAGAGACACCTGTCTGATGAATCTAAACAGCAGAGTAGCACTTCCTGGGTAAGATGGTTAATTAGACAAAGGTCAAATGGAAGTGCTTAGGAGTGAGAGAAGACAGAACCCAATTTCTGTGCTGAAGGAAATGCCTGCTGCTGCAAAGGCCCACATAGTATGTCTGAAATGCTGAAGTCATAAGGGTTATTTTGCGCAAAAAGAAATCAAACTATCTGAGAGATTATGAGGTTTTTTATTTTTTAAATTGGTATTAGGATCTAAAAGGATTTTGGGGGGGAGGAAGAGGTCTAACACCACTGATGTAATGGCAGTAATGACATAGGGAGTGGTATGTCAGTGGAAAATGTATATCATACCACACCTTGCTGTGATCATACTGACTTTTAAAGAAAATTAAAGTCTGATTCACAGAATTATAACACTTTTTGTTCTGCAAGCTTTTAATGGCCATAATTGTTAGCATACTGTGTATTGTCTATGGAAAAAAAAGAATCTGATTATTACAGATTATTACAAGCGCTTTTGATGAATTGCATAATTTTACTGTTTAAAGTACTATTAAAGGATTTCAATTTTTTTTTTAATATATGATTTACATTATATCTTTGCAGTATGGGTATGATGTATGGAAGTCTGAGCATACAGCTCTTTTATGTTGTGTGATTACTTAGGCTACTGTAATTAAAACTTCACACCCAGCATATGCACACCCAGAGTGCAGAAAGTACCAAGTGTTTGGAATAGAATGAAGACATGGTGGGAGAACAGAGTTTTTAACTGATGCCAAAATGACGCTTTGAAACTTATTCAAATCAAGAATTTCAAGGTCATGTAGAATGTTTGTACTGAGAAGTTTTCCAGGGCATATTTTCTAGAGTCCAGAACAGAAATTAGGAACAAAGGTGACAATCCAAAAATCCTTTATTTTCTTAATTGAGGTTCATTCAACCACTATTCTAAAGTCCACTGCAGCTCTTGTTACTGTAAACAGAGTTAATAAATTGCAAGTTCATGCAAAACTGAGAGAGACAGGCTGTAGTCATACAGTGATGGACAGGGATTTATGGACTTAACTCCTATTAGCATTAAAGGGAGTTAAGGACAAAATCCACATATATCATGATTAGATTAATTTCCATTGCTTAAATACATATCATGAAGCAGCTACACTAAAGATTTTTTTAAAACTATTACTTTAGACCTAGTCCTTTGATTTAACTATTTTTAATAATTTTTTTACACCAATATCTGCATTATAATTTTAGGAATCATCATGAATGTTGCATAATCATAAACCCAAGTGAGTAAATCTTTCATGATTGCAATAAAATAAGAAATTTCATAAAGAGCATACCTCATATGATGTGAACAGAGCTATATAGTGATGCCACAATCTTATTTTCACAGATACTAAGATTTCCTACAATAGTGATTGAGTAGAACTCAGCTTGCAAATTAGATATTTTCACATCTTTTTCTGGATAATGCTGCAATTGCTGTATCAGGATGTAGATTTTTAGGAACAGCCTGCCTAATCACAGCCTTCAAAGAGATTGAAAAGACTAATATAATAATGTGGAACTAAGTAAGTAGATACTGGGAGGGATGGGAGTAATGATTTCACACATGATTTCACATTGCTGTGCTGTGCCAGTAATGGTTTTCCCTCTAAGTGAAAAAGAACGACCAGAGGAAGAGGAATCAATGTAAACAAACATAGATAAGGGGAAACAAGAGGTGTGAACTGTTTCCTAGCTTTGCTAGAAGATTAGATCACTTTGGGTAAACAAAAAACATAAAAATTTAACTAAAGGCTGTCTCCCTTGGAATGAGAAGATAAAGATTCTGGAAGAACCTTTGACAAGTTTGTAAAGAAACCATTTTGGTTTTAGGAAGCATTAGAACAGGTGATGAGTAGCATTTAAAGCAGCACTGTGTGCAGTAGCAAGGGATGAGCTGATGATGTAGGAGGTTACTTCAGGTCTTCTGTAGCTAATGATTGCACTAAGTGCTATGGGGAAGTGGAAAGCTTTGTGTCTATAAACTGAGCTGTTCAGCTTTCTGTATTATAAATTGTTTTGCAAATTCTTTAAGAATGCCTGTTAAAATGCATCAGAAAGAAGGATACATTTGCATATTTGAACAAGTTGATTATAACACCTGTACTGGTAAATATTTATCTACTTTAGATAAACCAGAACAATTACTTCTAGCTTAGAGTAATAAGTCAACTGTAGGTGTGTATTCAGCTTTTTCTTCAAATGAGGTAAAAAATATTTGAAGCTAAGTTTCCATTAATGTAAACAAGAATTTAAAAACATGTGACCCAGCACACAAGCAGCAAGGCTACTACTGCTGCCATTTCCCTAGACCTAAGAAACAATCTCTGACTAATGTGTTTTGTTTTCAGAACTTGTTTATACCTGAAGTTGGTATAGATAGTTGTATACCTGATTTGACATTTCTTCCAGGACCAGGAAGTCAAAGAAGAAGATACTGTATGCATATGGTAGTAGTATAGAGAGATTTTCTGGGTATATCAGCAAATCAGATACTTGACTCTCATGTTTCTATGCACAGCTTCAAATTGAACTCATTCTTAACCAGCACCTCTGAAAACACATCCTCAACATCTGCTAGTGCAATACAACACATTATCCTTGATCCAGCCTTGCAATGCAATGCCATGTCACACCTTGCAACTTGGTGAGACATCTGGAACATGGCTGTGCTACCTTTGCCTCATATTTTGTCGTCCCTCTCCACTTTTTTATGCTGTTGTAGAGCCAGCCAGTGTTTTACGTGATATCTTCCACTACAATTTCCAGGGAATTCCAAGATTCCCTTCTAAAAAATTTCCTAAGCTAAAAGTTGCAGAGCAGAAGTGTACACAAAAATGCTTTCCATTTCTGCTTGGAAAACCAATGGGTATAGGAATTCCTTTTTAAATTTGGGAAAAAAAAAAGCTATTTGTTTGCTAATTTGTATCTTGTAGATGTACTGATGTGTTTTTCCAAGCAAACTTTGGCTGTATCCTATAGAGTTTCCTTATAATATGGAATAGATGCTCTATGTCAGGAGGGTGATATGATCTCTCTGTTTAGAATGCAGGTTCAGCAACAGGATTTGCCTGGATTACTTCACACATGTAACAATCTGGACAGCTGTAGGCCCACTAGAATTTGTAAAACCTTTGTCTACTCCTGACTCTGTAACCCAGGATCAGGGTGGCAGAGGCCAGTGAATGAAAAATAGAGTGGTCTATATAATTTGATGTCCAAACTTGCAAAAGAACAATCAATTTTTCTGTGCCTTGGAAGAAGAGAGTGGATTGTCAGATATGGATTTTCTTTTTTTTTAATTCTGAAACTGTAAAGTGGCCATTATTTTGAAGCCTCACTTTCACTCATCTGAGATACAAAGCATAGGTGTTTTGTCCCCACACTTCAGTATTAACACATTGCTATATATACTGGACAGATTTTTCAGTGTATTTTCAGTAAAGAAAGACATCTATTTCCTTGTATTTGAGATATCAGCCTAAATGATTCATTTGAGGAAAAATGCTTGATGACACTCTTTAGCATTGAGGTTTGTAATGTGTACAAGGGAACACTTCTTCCAAGCAACCTACTGAAAGACAACTTAGGATAGGTACAATAGAACAAAATCAGAAATGCTTATTGAAAAGAGATGAAGCTAAAGAAATTAAAGAGCTGTGGTTCGTGAAAGGACTGTAATTATGGCAGCTTAAAAATAGGTTGGTGTGGTTTAAAAGCACATTTTATTTGCAAATGCAAGATAATCTCATTAGTGGGGGGAGTACAGAAAGATCTATAACGTGCTTCCTATCAACATTCAATTCTTTTCAGACTGAATCAAGAAATACCCCTGAGCAAAAACACGGTAAGGCCAAATAAGAGACATATGATTTTCAGTTGTTAATTGAGATTAATTAGGAGTGTTAAATTAAAATCAAATTAATTACTTCAGCGTTAATTGTCTGCATTGCTGTTATTTGCCATCACATGTCTCTGTGAGTGTCCCCTTCAATGCATTTTGAGCACATGCATTATGCTAAGCGTATTAACACACACTGACTAAAAGTTGCTGTAAATCTGCATTAAGGCCAGTGCTGTACCTGACCTTTAAAACTCAGAAAACCTTGAACAAGTTTATCAGTCACATTTCCTGGAATAAAAGCAGATATTTTGGTACGGCCTATTACGTACCCAATTGAATAATTGTTTTGTGTATTCAGTATTCTGACTCTGAACATTTGCAGCTGAAAATGTTGGCACTGATATTATTCTGACCTTGTGTGACTGAATAATCTCTTCTCTTATTTTTTGGTGATTACCAACAATATATGGGACACCGCTCTTAATGATCACAAAATCTTTTAGCTTTAGGAGATACAGTGTGAATACAGCTTGAGCTACAAAAACTCTCAGGAACTTTTCAGGGTGTTTGATAAAAGCTGAAACTTAAGTTCCACTGCACCAGCAAGAAAAGTATTTGCTTTCCAGCGGGATACAGTTTGCATATTGCCAATATATATTTAATTTATGTGACCAAGCAATCCAATTGATTTATCAGATTTTTAATGTTATGTGTGCTTCAGTTCTACTGTTTATCTCAAATGAAAAACTTAACACGTTAATTTGTATTAAATATTTATGTTAATTTCATTATAATGAAATAATAGTAATTTTATTCTGTGTTTTCACAAATTTTAAATCTTTTATTCTTCTATACTTCTAAATTCTTCTTTGTAAAAAGCCCAGAATAACAGCAACATGTAAAATATGAAACACTGGTCCTACGTTTTCTTTTATATCTTTATATGTGTGAAGCAATAAGAGTTTTTCTTGTCTTGAGGGTGAGTGTGAAATTCTTACTTTGTGATTACCATTGAGACATGCGCAGATCTAGTGCTACCATTCATCTTGATAACACAGAAAAATTGGTGAGGCTGGATCCTAAGTGGTGCCAATGAGAAAAGTTTGTTTAAGGGTGTTTTCAATTATGTAGTTTACTTTTTTTTGCCTGCCTCCTCAGAGCATACATGACATAAATGAAACTGCTTATATGATCACTTAAAATCACCTAGGTCCAACTCAGCTTCCTAGAAGGAGGTGGCATTCTTTTTCCTGCTGTGAACCATCTGACTTGTATTTTGAGAGAAGGAAATAGAATATGAAATAACTAGAACCCATGGAAGGAAGGAAGGAAGGAAGGAAGGAAGGAAGGAAGGAAGGAAGGAAGGAAGGAAGGAAGGAAGGAAGGAAGGAAGGAAGGAAGGAAGGAAGGAAGGAAGGAAGGAAGGAAGGAAGGAAGGAAGGAAGGAAGGAAGGAAGGAAGGAAGGAAGGAAGGAAGGAAGGAAGGAAGGAAGGAAGGAAGGAAGGAAGGAAGGAAGGAAGGAAGGAAGGAAGGAAGGAAGGAAGGAAGGAAGGAAGGAAGGAAGGAAGGAAGGAAGGAAGGAAGGAAGGAAGGAAGGAAGGAAGGAAGGAAGGAAGGAAGGAAGGAAGGAAGGAAGGAAGGAAGGAAGGAAGGAAGGAAGGAAGGAAGGAAGGAAGGAAGGAAGGAAGGAAGGAAGGAAGGAAGGAAGGAAGGAAGGAAGGAAGGAAGAAAGAAAGAAAGAAAGAAAGAAAGAAAGAAAGAAAGAAAGAAAGAAAGAAAGAAAGAAAGAAAGAAAGAAAGAAAGAAAGAAAGAAAGAAAGAAAGAAAGAAAGAAAGAAAGAAAGAAAGAAAGAAAGAAAGAAAGAAAGGAAAGAAGAACCAGTTTACAGAGTTGACAAGCTGTAAGCCAAATGATGCTACTTTTTCGGTTTGTCTGCCAGTCCTGAGCTGTTAGGGCAGGTGTAGATGAGTTAAAGGGATGTGCTTGCCCGAGAGCCACACACTGCCCTTCCCATTGCCCACTGCCACACTCCTCGCCCTTGCTGAGAGCTATTCAGCCCAGCAGTGTGAAATCGGCACCGGGCTACTTTGCAAGCCACGCAAAGGGCTTTTTTAACCCCTTGCTCTCTGCCTGTTTCCTCTGTTATGCACAGCCGAGGCAGCAGAGGGAGCTCAAAGATTTTGGACATCAGCGAGACAGGACTGATGTGTTTGGACTCCTTTAAAGTTGGCATACAGCTTTATGTATCCCATTATCAGCTGGTAGTTTTAAATACAAGGTATCAGTGGCCAGTTTTTATTTTGCACTTGTTGCTTACTTAACCAGTTCTGTTTACAGTTTGGATAAAGAGGTATTTATCAAGAATTTAAAAGTCCTTTTTGAGTCTAAGAATTTGTTCTAATGAGTTAAGACATAGTTACCTGAATTTTAAGAGATACAATAAATTCAATTAATAAAATAGTGAAAATTGAAGACATACTGAACTGCAGTGAATTAACTGTAGCTAAAAATTCAGTTTGTGAAATGCAATATTGTTTTCATTGTCATTTAAAGGTAGAAAGATTTTCATGTTTTTCAGAAGTTCACCATCAGTATTAGGGAGAAGAAAAGCTGATAAACCACACAATTGAAAGTACTATCTAGGAAAAAGCATTTGTTCTGCAAAGGAAGATTTCAGTCTCTGAGAGGTCATGCACAGCCGACAATAGGTAGAAGTCTGTTTTGAGCTATGTCAGTGAATTATTAACCGAACTCAAGCATCATGAAGGTCAAGGTTGTACTTAAATGTCCAGTTTCTGAATGCATGAAAATAAGAGAATGAAAAACCTTGTGGTTCTGACCAGGTTTGGTATTTTCTGTATTATATTACATTACTTGGAACTATTTGTTACAGACCAGGTCATTGTCTACCTTGACTGTTTCAATTTGCTTTCAAGGTAACACAGAGCAGAATGTAGTTTGATTATAAAATAGAAATATTGTACTAACTTAACTAACTTGCACTGAAAGGAAATGCTTTTAATTCTCTGGCTTTGGAGAGAAAATCCAATTGAGATGTGAACTTGGTCATCCTCTTCCCAAACCAGGACCATTTTTGTGTGTTAACAACTCCAGCTTTGTATATATCCTTTATATAGCAATTGAGTGGCTAGGTCTTTGAACTTTACTGACCTTGTGGTCTGTCTCCTCTTTTGGACCAGATTCACTCATCCAGACATTAGGAAGTAGCTGTAGAACACTATTCTAATCATGTGGGTATTGCTTAATCCTCTGATTGAACCTGAATAAATCTCTCTAGATGCCCTGTCAATCTGTTCGGGATTTGCAATCTGGAAAGGTCCCCAAATACAAATTAAAGTAATTTTCTATCTGAAAAAAAAATTGTCTACCTCTCTCAATAACATCTACTACTATGTTCCAAGGTAGGTGAAGAACAGGCAGTTGTTAATATCACTTGGAGACAGAGGGCATAAATATTTGATTATATGAATTTTTCTTTTTGTTGTCCTAACTACAGGTCCTTGGTGACATTAGGGCTTTTTTTGTAGGTTTTCGTTTGTTTGGGTTGGTTTTTTTCCTTTTTTTGCTATATCAGTTCAGTTTTGTCATTCCAAGTACATATCCTGACTCCTGAAATTGTTGGTATTTCAGAGTATTTTATAAATTTGGATCTTACAAACTCCCACAGTTTTTCTGTCATCTCTCAGTATTTTAACCCGCTCTGCCCCAAAATTACTATGTAACTGTTTTCAAAGAGATGTTTTTAACTTTCTTCAAACAAATGGGAAACACTTGTAGAGAGAAGGAATGCCAATATCTCCCCACAATAAATTTTAGTGATTATATCTGTACTCCAAGTTACCAGCATATGTCTCACCTTTTAGTGAGATTATCCTGGGGGTTCTTGTCAATTCACAGTTCAATATCTAGTTTTGTTACCTTTACACTCTGACCTCTTCTCCTTATTTTGTGAAAATCTCATCTTTTCTCTCTGTCTTTCTTTAGTAGACAAATTTTAAATGTATGTAAAAAAGCATGCAGCCAACTTCTTTTATTCCAAATTTTATATACCTGTTCAAAGTTTTAGTAATTTCCATTATTTCAGTGCAATAACTCTATGGAAGAAGGACTTTTAAAATAAAGTATACATCTCAATCTACACTGTGTATGATGAAACTGAAAAAATATTATTAACAAAGCTGCTTAATGAATTAGCACTTTTTGAGGTTAGGAAGGTGAAACACTATTGAAACTAATACCTATCTAATAATTATTTTATTGCAACTGTCAAATAAAACTTAGGTAGAAAAAATGAAAAAAAACCCTTCTAGTCTTGGCTTTACTTTTACTTGGGTGTGATGGTATAATGATGAAATTTTTGTTAGGAAAAAAAATCAATTGGCAAATTAGGAATTCTCATTTTCCATTCTCAGAAGTGGATTTTCCTCTTTCCTGAGTTCCAGCTGAAGAGAAGCCCTAGCCAACTTTAGAGCTCATGAAACATATTTCACTTGGACTTCAAACATTGACTGAATTAAAGTATCTTACCATGGTTGTCTCTGCAATGGACCCAAAGCTGTTTATAAATATGTTGCATGTGACATTAACTGGAGGACCTGCAAAAGAGAAAAAAATCCCCACCAGTCCCTGTTCCAGAATTATTGCTTATTGATAGATTATTCAATATAAACCATTATAAACAATATAAACCATTATAAACAATATTTACTGGAAGAAATAATGCTATATTCACAACTAATTTAATGCACAATTAAATTGAATGGTTTCTAATAATTTTCTTTTGATTCTTCTAAAAGGTACACTACTTATCTGACTAGGTTTAGCAAATAAAAAAACCCATAGAAACAAAGTTCAGTATAAACCTGCACACATGCTTCTATAGAAAAATTGAAAAAAAACAACATCCCATTTGAAATATATAGTAAAAATATTTTATGTGTATTTCAGTGAGAATGCATGTCACTTCTCACAACAATTAGAGGGGAAAGTGACTTTCTTCACTCAAGGCAGCTTCTACCTTCAATGTTATCTGTCATCACTGGGAAAAGAAATGCATTATTGCTTCTCTTATCTCTACTGCTTACAGGAAAGTCATTTAGATTCTATTCCCTTTTCTCTTAAATTCACAAAATGTTTGAGTCCATTTATAACTGAATTCTTTGTAACCATGGGCCCTCATTCAACTGTTGTTTTGTCTTATCTTGCATTTTGAAGAATCAATAGTGGCAGAGCAGTCATTATGATAACTGAACAAGGAATTGCCTCTTCATGGAAAAGGGCTTAAATTATTTTCCAGAAGTCCCTTTTAAAATGTCATTGTGGAAAAGCCTGCTAATTTTTCCATTATTCCTTATCAATTTCAGTCCATGTCCAATAGAAACAAGGTTTTTCCATCTCCTTTTTTTTTTTTGTTACCTTCCTACAATTAAATATTCTTATATCAATAAACCACTTCAGCACTGGAGATTCTGGATTCTTTTTGTAGTTGTAAGCAGTCTAACAATGAAAGATCTATATCTGGAATGTAAAGACTGGTCTTATAAACCTTTATGTAATATCTCTTTTTTAGTATCTCTGAAGAAAAATCCTCTGCCACTACTGGTGGATTGCAACTAGAAAAACCTAACATGACCAATAAATTTCAAATTAAATACTTGAAGAATCAGAATGTCCACTAAAAATTCTCCCAATAGGACAGAACTCGGAACATCCAGCTTTCTTTTCTGAGAGCAAAAATTGTTTTGAAGTCCTGTACAATATTTCTAACAAAACACTTCTACACATACTTCAGTCTTTGCAATACACAAGACTACACCTATGGAGCAGAATTCTCAGGTAAGGAGGTAGCACTTGCAGTCACTTTGGTACACAGTTAATTATTTAGACTTGTTGACAATACCCAGTACTTCTGAGAAATCAGTAAAAGCTTTACATGCTCAACTCCTGAAAAGAATCAAGGGGAAAAGAAAAAGCAGGGACCATAAATGAAGGAAGTCACTAAAAACTGTCAGGGAGAAAATTGTATTTCTTGCCCATATTAGTCAATTGTTTGCAAGGCAGCTTTTCTTCCAAAAACTTCCATGTTGTAGTACCTGCCATCCTTTCAAAATTGATATGATGCTATCTTGTTTAAAATAGTACTAGACTTTAAAATATGTTTGCTTTATCAACATAGTTGCTTTTATTAGGAAAAAGCTCTAAATCACTACAGTGTTGATACCTAATTTCAAATTACAATAAAATAGTTAATAGCTAGTTAAAAGGGGTACAAAAGTAGAAGCTAAAAGTAGCCTCCAATGCTTTAGAGTTAACTCAAAGACACTGTGCTGAGAGTAAAAATGAACTTCCCAGAATATGGTCACAAAGAATCATGAATGAGAAGCTGTAAAAGCTGGAAGTCATGTTCCAACACAGGAATCCAGGCAAGTTGAACATAGATTAAAGAGAGGCAGAAAAGAAATAGAGCTAAAACTCACTAGAGACAGAAAAGCTAACAATGATCGCTATCTACAAGGCATTAAAAATAGAATCCTGCCAAGATCTGAAAGCTGAAAGAAAATGATTAAGGTATAAAGATATCCATGGAAGTGAAGAAGGTCAGAGCAGAAAAGCCAAATGAAGTCTTTGTAGCAGCATTTGTCTCCAATTGCTGGCTGTGTCAAATACTAGAGCCATTCTGCTGGAATTTTGTATGAAGACTGTAGAAGACATTTCAGACCAAGTGAACAGGAACAAACTGACTGGCAGAGGTGATATAAATCCAGACAGTATAAAAATCTTTGCAGAATTGTGGAAATACAATTCACTGTGAGTCAGCTGTCACCTGTGTCAATTTTGTAATCAGTGGAAGCATGTACCATGTTCTGCAAGTACAACTTGAACCAAACCCCCCCCCCAGATTTCAGGTAGGATGGTGGGGGACATGAACATGAACTTTATCCCTGTAAACATTACTTCTGTACCAGCCAAACTGGTAGAAATAATGAGAATTTTTTAAAATAAGAGATACAGATTAATATTATATATAAATACATTGCATGGATTAATATATTTATATACTTGGGAGAAAGATGTCAAAATGTCAAAAAGGATCAAAAATTCTATGAAAAGCTGCCACACTTCTATGAAAGCTGCCACAATTCTATGAAAACCAGCTTAAGTAGAAAACACTGGAAAAGGTATACAGTAGGCAGTAATCTGCAAATACACAAATTTGTAAAGATCAAAAGGAGGTAATACTTCTCCATGTCTTAGTATGTCACGTGGCTATAAAATCAGTAAAATAATCAGCAAATTTAAAGCAAACAAAAAATATCTCTTTAATATTCAGAAAAACAAAGGTTTTATTGCCAAAATATAATGAAAAGCCCGAAAAAATACAGAGTTTCCAGAAGGGGTCAGGAGAGCATATGTAACTAAATTATTTATTTTTTAAATTAAGTCCTGGTTTTCAAAGCTTCTAAACTAATGATTGCTGCAAAATTCTTACCAATACCAGGGCAAGTAATACTTTGCATTTTCCTATATAAATGCCCAAATTTTTACTTTAATATTTAATTTTTTTACAGCTAGGTTACATATTTGCATTCAAATTTAAAAGGCAATGAAATATTTTCCGTACTTGCAGGAATGGATATCATCTGCAATGTGGACAGTAAGAGAAGCATTTTACTATAGGCTTGATGTAACATTAAAAAAAAGTAAATTGTAACTGGAACAAAGCTTTTACAATGACTCTCAGTTTCCTGATGTATTCCATAGCTGAATAAACCCCATGTCTTCTCTATTATATTTTTTGAACAAGAACTCATATGCAGTATTCCATATCAAAAGCAGACCACAAAGACAAAA
Organism: Fringilla coelebs; assembly: GCF_963513975.1. Lineage (NCBI taxonomy): Eukaryota > Metazoa > Chordata > Aves > Passeriformes > Fringillidae > Fringilla > Fringilla coelebs. The sequence continues at coordinate 36,045,889 of NC_140032.1, read as the reverse complement.
TATATAATTTTGTCTTCCTGACCAAGATTGATTATGACTAAAATCAGTAACTAAAAACCTTGTCTGCATAGGAATTTTACTGGAACAAAAAAATAATTTAAAATTAATGTCTGAGTTATCTTATTAGTACTTACCCTCTTTCTTTTAAGCTGTCACCAATTTAAAACCTCAAAAAGGCATAAAGCCCCAGCACTTGTTGTAGGAGTAATAAAACTAACCAAAAAGTGGCAAAGTCACTTAAGGAGATACTTATTCTTAGTGGTAGGTCTGAATCATTCTGGACAGATCTGTTCAAACTGCATAACTGTCCAGAAGATTTAGAATGTGCACTTTTTGAAAAGGAGCAACGTCAAATTAGGTTTTGTCTCTTTAAGTTTCAATGGTTACAAAACAAAGCTCTAAATCCTTTGAATTATACTTTCAAGAAGTACTGCATTTAGTTTAGTAATCTCTAAACCATCTGCCTATTCTTCATTGCTGCTCCACCAGAAGATTGTGATTGGATGCTGTCCATGACCAACTATAAAATTCAATCCCCAAATCATATAGAGATGTGTTTGAAATTCCAGTGCACATTTATAATTTCCTGAGAAATATCAGCACCCCTAACTTAAAAAAGAGCAAAGCATTTCCAGCTGCAGCAAATCCTGGGTAATAAGTTTATATATACACAACCAACTGTTTATGGTTTGCTGATGAGGAAGTAATCTGACAAATCTCTTACATGGTCCTTATGAATCAGACTGAGCAAATTCTGGTAAAACCAGCACATGGCAGTGGCTTTGGAGTCAAAACCACTTAAGTTTCTGGAACTTGGAGATGTCAAAAAATTATAACATTTCTTGCTGAATAAGAATTAAGATGGAAAGGCAGTGACAGATGACTTAGAGGAGAAAGCTCTGCCAGCTTAGAGGAAAATTTTTGTAGTAAACATGGAGTAAAGCCTTATATGGGGCTTATGTGAAATGTTAGAGCTAAGAGAGTCTCTTGGACTCAAGAAGATAGGCATAGGACAAAGCAACTACGGCAAAGTAAGAATAATGTAATTTTTATTCACAATAGGTTTGTTCTTTCAAAACTTTATTTATATTCTGGGTAATTTAAATACTGATATCTTGTTTAAAAATTCAGTTATAGAGTTAAATATGGTTCCACTATAACACTGGATCTCCTTGTATTAAAAAAAAGAGTAGTCAAATTTACCCAGACTTCCCAGACCAGAATGGATGGCCTTTGTATGTATGATAATTTGCATATTCATATAAAAATATAGTTTGTGTAATCCTTCATTAAATACTCTAATGTGCCTGACTCTGGATAATATGCTAAGACCCTCAGGAGATGTAGTCATTCCATTTGCAAACTGTTTCAGCCTTTGAATCTGCTTTGTTTTAATTGAATCTCCTTTGTGATAAGTGCATTAAAGGCATATACCAAGACAAAATTCCAGGTAATGAGAACTTACAGTTTCAGTGGAGAAGTGGTAACAGGGAAAATAACAAGAGGAAAGATGGTCCTTTTGACATTTCAAGGCACAAATGGGGCCCAGGAAAGAGGAATATAATTTGGTGGTAGAATTGGTAACTAAAATAAGCTGTCTTGAGTTTGATGATCAATGTCATTAACACACACTTTAGAACCAGACAGACAAAAAGATTTGGCCAGTCTTTCACAGAGCTTACTTTCTGTAGTGTTTCATGCTATGGCAATCCAAGGTGGGAATCTGAATCCATCAGTGAGCATTTCAGGAAACGAAAGAAACTAACAAATCATATCAGACAACTGAAATCTAAGGATAAGGTATATTTACTAAAGGCCTGCAATTGGGCAGCTGTGAAAGTGGTAGGTGTAGAGTTTATTGCTACTGGAATGAACTGCCACACATAAAAAAGAAAGACTTTTTTTTTTTTTTCAGTGAATGTACCTCTTATTTTACATATTTGTTTCAGAAATTGCATTTTTGTGAACAGTAATACTGACATACTGAAAACCCGAAAGTTTAGTTGTGAAATTACCTTTGAAATTTGGTCTGATCCTCGCATCATAGCCTGACATCCTACCCATTAGCTTATCCAGGAAATCGGACGGCGACATTGGCATGCTACGAGATCTTGCACTGTCTGTTTCCTTTGTGGCTACCAAGCTAACAGCAAGGAAAAACAAACAAACAAAAAATTGTTAGAAGTTAGCAAAACTTTGATTTTATTTAGTCAGTCATAGTTCATTTTTGTAGGAACAGGAAAACAGGAAAGCTAAGACGGTTTTTCGAGCTAATTAATGCTTCAAAACCAATAGTAGTAAAGAAATTGAAAGCAAGTTCTTTTTATCTCTGTCATTTAATACATACATTTTATTCTGCTATGCTGCACAGTTACTTCTTCCTCAGAACTTCTGAAGATTAATAACACTTTCAGTCAGCAATAATCAATATCATTATCACAGAGTTAAATAATGTCATCTTCAGGCGTAGCTGTGTATGTCCTATTTTGGAGTCTATTCTGAGATTGATCTATTTTAACTGGGTGTGTTATAATAGAAGCCTGGATCAGAAGCAAAAAAAAAAAGTACTAAGGACTTGATTAGAATAGTACTGCTATCACCAATTTTTGTTTTATGTTGATGGGTAACCATAATAAAACAGCTCAGTCTCTTGGCAGGTCGTATGTAACATTGTCTTCGAGTTTCATTTCCTGTTAAAACAAAAGTGACTGCTACAGTGGGTAAAAAAGAAACAACAAAAAACCAAAACAAAACCCTAATGACTTACTGAAGAAATTATTTTATGGTAAACTTTTCTTCTCTGGTCAAGTCAAGTGCCATCTCCTATAGCTTCCTCTCCATGGCTTGCACAACTCCCACTGACATTCTAAAGTGTGTTCTGCACATGCTAAGAGAGCAGAATAGTGGTGCTGTGATCAGCCATGGGACCCAAAGGAGAAGGTTTTGTTTTGTGGAACAACTCTTGAGTTCCTTCTAACACACTGGAAAAATAACAATCAGAAAATATATAAATTTTGAGTAATATTGTGATATACAGTGGAATTGAAACCATTTGTGGCTTTTGGGCTCTCAAAAAAGATCAAGAGTTTTGCATGTTTGTGCTAAATTTAAGTAAAAAATCCATTACAGAAGGACTTAAACCTCTTTTACTTACCCAATTCATTGTCTTCATATCAATTCACTCTTTTAGAACCACTTAAATATGGTTTTGTTTAGATGTTAACACAGGGGATAATGTAAAGCCTTTAGGAATTTTCTGACTCATAAAAAAGCCATGCTAAACTTTGCTTCTTAACAATGGATAGAATATCAAAATGGAAAACTTCCATACAAGCATGTATGTATGTAGAGGCCATGTGGAGCACAGACTGAGAATGTAATTTCTTTCTTTCCAAGACACTTTTACCCAGGATGTTAAAAGTTACAGTGTTACAGAAACTTCCACTTAGAAGATCTGCTAAAATTTTTGTCTTCATGTTGGAAATTTGGATTTATTATCTTAAATGAAAAAGATTTCATATTAGTCCTTGAGAGTTACAAATTTGGGCACACATAGAATATGAACACAGAAGCCTCTAGAATGCTATGGCTTCCTCATATTTTAATTAAAAATAGAAATTAAGTCTTTTAGTTGTAATATTAAATCAGAAAGTTTAAATTTTATCCTTGAGTTAATTGCTTAGCAAGCATTTATTCTATTCTATGTATAAGTTGATTTGTATATTCTTAAATTGTTCACAAATTGTTTAATTGTCGGATATCTCTAAATTGTTTTCAATATTTTGGTATCTCTTTTGGTAAAAAATGTTTCTTTACTCTCTTTCAATATCTAACCTAGGTCTTTATTTCTTCCCATAGCTGCAGAATGTATTTCCATTTCTGAGAAAGGAAGTATTCAATATATTCTTTTTATAGTTCAGTTTGGAATTATCCTATTCCCATAATTTTCATTATCAATCATTCTGAACGGATCTGATTCATCACATTATTACAACTTGTAGTGATTACTGTTTCTGTAAAACATCACTGATGTCTATAAAACAAGTAAGATACAAGAGTCAGATTACCTTTGTGGGGTATTATCTACTTGGAAGGCGGGAGAAGCAAGTTACTGTGTGTATACACCTAGTATATGCACTTAAACACTTAGATTTCTTTCTAGTAGTCTTCTGTAAGGAAATGATATTTCTATTCTTTAGGTATATGAAATTTCTATACTACAGGATATACAATCCTATATTTTTATTTGTGATATACATAAATTATCCAGAACTCAAATACAGAAAGGCCCATTGTTTGCTTGAGTATCACTTGCTGGAAAGGAAGAATTTGTTTCTTTGTTCTATTTTTTACTTCACTGGAATTCTTGTAAATCTTTCTTTGCTGTACTTGTAGCTCTTGCTTTGCCATGGAATAAAGTAATTTGAAATTAGGATAACCAATGCTAACTGGGAAAAATAGTAATTACTGTGAATATGGATTTTCACAAAGTGACAGTTACCTCTTAGTATGATGGCATCATTAATATTTGCTTTCATTAGTCAATTTTAAGTCTCAGAGTATCTTGAATAATTTAATGCCTGCTTATGAAAAGAATACATTCAGCATAGTTAATACCTTTTGTATAAACAAGTTTTATCTCAAAAGTCAGTTGTAATTTGTAACTAAATATTTCTTCAAGGAATGTTTTCCCTTTTACTAAGCTTCAGGTGTAATGAGGAAAAGCTGTTCGAGTTCTGCAGAGTTCTGCCCTTTTGATTTAGCCCTTATAGAAAATATGTATTTCAAGAATAATGTTGAACAAATAAAAATTTCATCAGTCAAAACTGACATGTGGAATACTCGTCTAGTTAAAAAGGAGCTAGACTTGATAATGTAGTAAAACCCAAGTAAAGCACTGAATTTTAAAAAGGGATTTTCTGTTTCCAGATTAATATAAAAATTTACTCTGCATGGTAAGGGCTCTTCAGTTTTATTGCACACTGCCTCTGAAAGCTAGGGCTCTGGCTAAGGGGTTAGAGGAGGGTACACTCCTTTCATGAACCAAGAATTGAGCTCCTTTTAGTGTTAATAATGCACACAGCTTTGTCCTCGATACACAACTATTGCGTAAGTCCAGGAATGGCTTTGCGTGCCTCCAGAGGGAATTCATTCTGACCTGTCACAGTTCTTTAAAGAATTTGTACATGCACTTTCCAGCAGGCAAAATTATAGGAGTTTAATATCAGCAAGAGTTTTAATATCAGCAAGGTACAATGGACTCGTGTTTAACATAAAGTCATAATGTGACTTTAAATTACTGAGAAAGAAGGCTGTACATTTTTCAGAGGTAGAAGCTTCCCATTGCTGAAATCTTTTATTTGAGAGAGATTATAACCTGACAGTCTTCTGGTCTGTTCATATTTTATGAGGAAAAGTTACCAACCAGAATGGTCTCCCTGGTAGTGATTCTGAGTTGTTCCTGTGAGCTATTCGCAAATATTACTATCAGTTATAAGGATTTATACTATTTTCCAATTTTAGACTTAGAACAGTAGTTGACTTCAATTTCCTGGATGTATCCCAAACATCTTTAAAATGTAAATTAAGCCTTCAAAAACAGTTGAAAAGAAATTTGATACCTGAAGTTGTGGAAAAAAACCAAGAAAAAAAAAGAAAATGTCAAAAGATACATTCAAAAATTATTTGTGACCAGACAAATTTACACCATCAAAACTTAGGGTAAGATTTTTTGTTTCAAATAAGCTGTCACACAACACCAGACAAGATCAGAAAATTAGAATAATTCTGTCTCTGGTCTATTCTGTCCATTAACCTTTTTTTTCACTTAAAATCTGAGCTTCACATCAATGTCTTGAAGCCTGTCAAGTTGGAATTTCAATCACTGAGATAGAAAACTCTCCTAAATCACAGGTACTTTACCTACAAAGAGTCACATTTGAATCAGAAACTGTTAGGTCAAGCTGAAGATATTTTAAGTGGGATATAAATGTAAGAGAGTAAGAAGCAGCCTGACACAGACAAGATGCAGCTGCTCTAAATCAGCTACCACATCCGAAATTTGAGAAAGCAAGCTAGTTGTAAGAATGGTGTTCAGCAAAGCCATCTACAATCTGGAAAGAAAATGCAAAGCAGTTGATGGTTTAAAACTAAGACATGCAAAAAGAACTGACAGAGGCATAAATTCTGATAATGTGAAGAAAAAAGCCTCTTTCCTGAAGTCAGCCCATTTAAGCAGGAGAGTTTAAAACAATTAGAGCAGGGATATTAAGAGATGTATGAACTGTGAACATGGGCAGAATTGGAGAAAGCAGTGAAGAAGGACTCAGAATTCCTCAAACAGCTCTGCACTGTTGTGGTGAAGTTCTCACTGCCCTACTGTGTTATCCAGTGGTGTAGAAAGATTGAAAGAGTAGGAGCACGAAGGTCACTTATTATTTTATATGATATTAATGAGACCAGTGCTGGGATGTTGCATCAAATCATGTCTGAGTTTTAAAAGGACATTAAAGTATTTGGAAAGGTACTGAACAAGGCCACTAAACCATGACCCGAGAGTTAGGGAAATTTGCTTCAAGTAAGAGACTTTAGGAGCTTAATCTTCATAGCTTATCAAAAAAGAAGAGTGAAAAAAATAGCTTGATTGAAGTGTACAAATATCTCAAGACAGCAGAAAATGCTGGACATTTATCTAAAGAATAAAGGAAGAAGAAAAACCAGTGAGAGTTGGACAAATTCAAATGGGAATTTGGACACACAATTTAATAACTTAACAGAAGATCAAACTGTACCAACTAAGACAATACAGCTTTCTGGAAGAAACGATGTAATAAAATGTGAGGCATTGTTCTTCATATATGGCTAGCTTGGTGAAAAGGGATGAGTTCTGATATATAGAAAAGCAGGCTAAATTCAAATTAAACATTACAGATCTCATGCAGAAATCTTCAGACTGTCAAAAGGCACTTGACTGATTTGAGGAGCTTAAGGAAGGGAAGCAATGGGCATAGTTCCAAGTGTGAAATGACGTCTTAGGGTCCTTCTACACAGGGGCTGGGTTGCAGGCTTGCAGTTGCTGCAATGAGGTTTGAAAGTTACAGCTGTAATGTTGGCTCATCTTGCTCAATTCCTTTCACAGCTGGGTACTTGACTTACTAAGCAGTTGTATGAGCATCAGCTACTTGCACAGTAGGAACTTGAGCTCTGGAATGGAAAGTGCACTCAAAGTGTCCATAAACAAGAAGCAGCTTAAAGAATGAGAGGTTAAACACAACTAGAAAAAAAGAGAGGCAAATATTCTGTCTATGACATGCATCTGCAAAGAATAAAGAACTGTAAGCTAAACGATAATGTTGTCCTGAAAGCAAATGGAGGTGAAGTGTCCAGAAATAAATTTAGATCAAAATTAAAAGACTTTCAACCGCTGAAACACTTTAGTTATGGAATACTTTAACACTTTGAGCAAAGACAGATAGCCCTGTGTGTTTCAAGATGGAGCTAGGCCTTAGGATGCTGTGACATGTATGATTGTGTTTGAAGGTGATGGGATGCAGCTATTTTTTAATCCTCTCCTGAGAATATGTTTACATTATTGTTGATTCTTTTATGTTTTTAAAATATTTGCTGCTACAGAAGTCTGAAAAAAATATAGAGTAACACAGCTATACAGCCAGAGCACCAAAATCTACAGAATTTAAATGGGAGGTCTCATCTATCATCTGGCAATTTAGCTACCAAGATAAAACATGGGCCATGAATCTGTGCTCCTGAAATGCCTATTTAAAGCAGGAATGTTTGTGAGAGAACATCTCTCCTCTCCTCTCCTCTCCTCTCCTCTCCTCTCCTCTCCTCTCCTCTCCTCTCCTCTCCTCTCCTCTCCTCTCCTCTCCTCTCCTCTCCTCTCCTCTCCTCTCCTCTCCTCTCCTCTCCTCTCCTCTCCTCTCCTCTCCTCTCCTCTCCTCTCCTCTCCTCTCCTCTCCTCTCCTCTCCTCTCCTCTCCTCTCCTCTCCTCTCCTCTCCTCTCCTCTCCTCTCCTCTCCTCTCCTCTCCTCTCCTCTCCTCTCCTCTCCTCTCCTCTCCTCTCCTCTCCTCTCCTCTCCTCTCCTCTCCTCTCCTCTCCTCTCCTCTCCTCTCCTCTCCTCTCCTCCAAAAGAAAATCATTGGAAAGGAAAAATCTCTTCAAAAGGCATGCACAATTCCCACAAATTTTCCTTCTTTAAAACATTTAAAGCTGAAAAAAATCAGATTGCTTTCCCATGTCTTTTTTTCTCCTGTGTTCCTTTTTTTTTTACTGCGTTCTACCTGTAAGTTGGGTCTATCTGTCTGGACCTTCTGCATATTTTTATCAAACTTAAGTTACCAAAGCACAAACAACAGAGAGAAATTTTACACATGAAAGTGTTTTATACAAGCTTTATTTTAAAAGGCACATTTTCAAATGTAATTTCAGGCCTACTACCTTTGAGACTTATCATTCCTGTACTGCAGAAAGTGCTGTTTTTTACTGATTTCCCTCATTTAAACATTCATCTTCAAGGTGGGGTATTAAAAAATTGTTTTCAGTATGTGGTTTCAGCCTTAAAAATATATATATTTGTTTGAAAATATTGAAGAAAAAACGTGATGGAGTACCATCAGTATTTCTATAAAAATGATTGCGTCACTCCAGAAAGGCTTAATAAGACCAGTATAAACAAAAGGGAAGGAAGAAATTACATGTTAAAACATTTGCTGAGTCTTCTCGTTTCGTTGCTGCTACAGGGACGTGACAGAGATAAAGAAAGAATATGGTGTGCTGTAATTATACCTTGAACTGGAAGCTTCCTGGAGAGATGTTTCCAAGTCCAGTTTAGAGCAATCTGCTCATTTATCCAAATTAGCCTGAGTGCAATCTCCAGAGTCTCACAGATTTACTTTTGAACTCAATTGATACAAATTATCTTTTAATTATATGATAAGTCCATTTTCTCCCTTCCATAGGTAAACTACTGACACATTTTTTCTTGGAAAAGTATTTTCTCACATTAACGCCAAGTTATTGTCACCTTTGTCTTGGGGATTCTTTTCATCTGATCATAAATTACTAATTTTGTCTCAAACACAATCCATTTTAGTCATTCAGAGAGGTAGAAGGTTTGCATTTCATTTTACAATGTGAACTACAGTGCCAGTATAGGCATTGTGATGGTCCAGTAGGTTTCATTTCATTATTTAACTTATTCTCTCAGACAGCAAGTGTGGCCAAACCCCTGGAGCAATTAGATGTTGTGTTTGTGGTCCATTCTCTCCAGCTGATGTTTGAATGTTTTTAATGCACTTCATATTAAAATGCTTCCCAGAGAAGTTCAAAGAAATTAATTACACCCTTAGAAGGAAAACAAAAACTGAAGCCAATATGCATTTAATTGCATCTCACATACATTGCTACACAAAAGCATTTCAGCAAATTAGTCTAGTGGTACTTATTCACTGGTTCACCAGCAATGGTTAGGTGAATTAATCTCATGACTAGTCTCCTTGATTCTATAGCTGTAAGCAATGGTGATAGAATTCATCAGCTTTTAAAACAAAAAATATTCAGTGTAACCATGTAGTTAAAGAAGTCTACTAGGAAGGACATGATCCTCTAATTGGTGGTGCTGGATCATCTGGCAGTGTCTTGCACTTTGAAAATTTTAGCAGTAAGATTTTGTGATATGAAGAAAGCATTCAAAGCCTCTTCTGAGCGATACAGAACTTAATCAAATACATCTGGTAGAATTAATGGGGAAAGCAAGCTTTTAATTTGATGAGAAGCATTTTTGTAATGGTACAAAAAAGACTTTTTTTGTAATGGTAATGTCTCTAACTATCTGATCTACTAATTAAGTATGTAAAGGACTAACAAGATCAGAGTTTATAGTAAGCAGAATTTGCACACATTAGTCAAGAGGTACATAAACCTGAACAAAAACATCTTTTTGAGAGGAGAATGTTCCAGCATGTGACAGCTTAAAAAAAAAAACAAACCGGGAATGATTATTGAAGACCTCAAGCTGATCCAAATTAGTGTTTTCCTTGGTTTTACAAAAACAAACCCTGCTCTTTTTAGAAAGACAAAAACTGCTTTCAATTTTACACCAAAAAATGTAATACATTAATGTAACGCATAAACAATATTAATTTGTTTGATTTTTGGGGATAAGGCGAAGTTTTTTCCAAATTTTTGCACTGAAATTCATTTGTTCAGTTAAGTGGCATGACACAGCTATTCTTTTGAGGTGTTATGTGTTTTAACTGACTGAGATAGTTATGTCAGGAGAGAAGTACAAGTCTCTGTGTTTTACTGCAATACAGAATTTTAAATTTGGAAACCTTAAGATTAGCAAATATTGTGGAGTGGGAGTTCAGAAGACAGGATAGAAATTTTTTAAGCAATGATTTTTAAAATTTCAATAAAATTTAAACCCAACCTATTTACTGAAAATTAAAATGCTTCATAGAAAATAAAAGACAAGCAGACTTTTCTGATTGGAGGCCATTCATCAGCAATATTTATTTATGAAAATCCAGGGCCATTCTGGAATGCCAGGAGCTATGTCAGGGGGTCACAGCTGCATGGATCCAGTACTGAAAGTGACATATTAAATAATCTGTCACTGCTGTTCCATTCTAGCTCACACAGAGATACTTTCTTCTGAGAAACAAAACAAAATACAAAATTCATCTCCTTCTCTGAATTATCCTTGGAAGACAAGCTCTTTACATATCTGTATTGTGAACTCAGGGTAACTGACCTCCTAGTTTAGGTGCCCGAATTAGACAATGTTACCTTCTGCCATTCAAGGTTAATGTAAGGAGATAATTTTCTTCCAACTCCTTTATATTCCATTATGAAAATAACTCTATTTGAATAATGATTTATTGGTGAATAAATTAATTTCATTCTGAGGGACAAAAAAGAGTTTCCTATGGTGAAAGAATAGTGGAAGAGGGTGGCATATAATAAAGCCAGAGACAGCAAATGACAGAGAAAGAATTAAATTTGCAATGTGTTAACAAAGACTGAGATTGCATGTGCATTTCATTGTATTTCTGCTAAAACTGACAATAATGTGTTTCTTGCTAATTAAAGATGCAATCTCTTTTACTTGCCATAGGTCATAAAACTGACAGTTCCTTGTGCAAAGAAAATGCAGATTTTCATATCCTGCAATGTTTTAGATAATAATTTTATCAGAACAGACACAGAATTCTTAACTCATGTTTGCCAGTGTCATATCAACTAAGAAGAGCAGAAGCATTGTACCACCAAGACCTTAAAAAGGTATTTCCTAAGAAAAACCCTCAAGAAAATTTGAAATATTTTGTGTAAAATTTAGATTTTCTACTGATTTTCCACAGCTGCGGAAATTATGGACTATAGTTTCAAAAAACTTTGTATTGCTGTGGAATGTTTCAGCTCATCTTAACAGAGAGAAAAAAGAACCAGAATAATGTGATTTGAAGTCTTCTGATTAAGTAGCTCTGTCATGGTCACCATTCTAGTATATAATAGCCTAGATAATGTTAGATTTATGTAATTTTTTTTGTTTTTGACTTAGTACATATACATAAGCACAATGTTTACACCTTCCTCAGGAAAAAAATCTCTTAGGATAAAAGAAGAAAACTAATTTGCCAGCATTCTTCATAATCCTATGGGCAAGTGTTGGGAAGGAGGAAAGTTTGACAAGATAGTCTCACACATATGTACGCTTAGCAGAGAGATTTTTAAATGTGGAGTCTGATGAAGGAATAGAGTTGGAAGCAAGTTTTGATATAGGAGTAAAGAATTGCTGAGCCAGTCTTACTGGATAACCAAGGAGGCAAAGGGTGTGTTAGTTAGAAGGGGTTTTTATGACTTAGAGCAAAGGATAAACCCACCTCAAACAAGAAGGTGTTTTTACCAAGCAAGAAGATAGCACAGGCAAACAAGCCTGCCGAAGTGGCAAGTAGAAAAACGGTCTCAGAATTTTCCACTGCAAGAAAACTGAATAACAACTCCTAGCCTAAACTGTAATGTACTGACTTTTAGTGATTGGAGAATAGTAACATGAATATGGCAATGATAGTAGTTATGATAGGCTATAGATAATAGTCAAGGCACAGATTGGTTCTACTGTATTAAGAGGTTCAGCAAAGTATATAATGCATTGTAACCAAAATCAAAGGGTCTCCAGGCCTGCCTGCAGCTGGAGCTGACAGCTGTAGGCACAGGCTCTGTCACCCACAACCCTGGGCTGCTGCAACGTCTTGGATGGAATAAACTGCATTTTGGAGAGGTGCCTGGAGTCCCGCATCCCTCATTTCAGCTCTTGCAGGCAAGGCTTTCTGTCTTCATTAAAAGACAGAAAACACAGAAAACACAGAGACAACTGCAGGTTGTCTCTGTAATTTTGCCTTGTTGTATAAGACAAGTTTATTGTTACCAGTTTCAGCAATGCAACACGTGACTTAACATACTTTATAAATTAGGACTCTGTTCTGAATATCTTTCATTGTTTTCCCAGAAGAACCTACTTTTAGGCTGTTGTAGAGACTATTTTCATAAATGATCTAAACTCAGGTCTCAGTTTCTTGCCATTCTTAAATTTATTCAGCCTACTTTTGGGGAAGGAAAAAGCTAACTCAAAGAGGAGCAGAGAATATTTCAAATATTCAAATTCTGACAAATCTCTCACTCTTCCAAGGACCTAATGAATGGGTTTAGGTTTTGACAACTTTATTTTTTAATTAAAAATAGTTAAATATTACAGAATTTGTAAACCACTTATTTCTAGTAGTCTGAACTTGCATTATTATCTCATTATAAAAAGTAATTTGTGTATTCACTACATAATGCAGAAAAGTTATAGGCATAATGGATTGATTGCAAAATGACCAAGTAAAATAATTTCTTGAATAGTCTATGTTATTACACCAGATATTCTTCTATAAAAGCTGTCAGGGTTGAATAATTACATTTATTGTCATGGTTAATGCTGATTCCCCTAACCAAGTGACCCTGCCCAGGACCTGACTGGTGTCTTTCACCACCATGAGGATGCTAATGCAGCTGATGACAATGAGGCAACACAAGACTGAAAGGCAAATTAATGCAAATGAGACTTTTGACTGTAAACTGCTGTTTCTCAAGGCAATTCTTCCTAGGTCTAAGAAGAACCTGTGAATTCTGCAAACAGAGCTCTAAAGAGTGTAGCTGCTTTGTTGATTCTGTATTTAGAATACATTTCAAAATGTCCTTTAAATTGTAGAGATGGTTATCACTGAGTTTCTTAGTTCTAATGGATTTTTTACTATTATGGGAGTGCCCCATCAGCTTTGCATTTATTAGGTTGCTGTACTCTCAATAGTGTAACCAGAACAGTGTTCACTGGAGTGTACATCTGTAGAAGAGACACCTTTCTTGTAATCATAATTAATGGCCAATTAGAATGTCATGTATTCTGTTCCTTTTTTATCTTGTTTTGTTTTTAAAAATTACTTTTATGGGTTGTAAACCCTAAACAAAACTGAAAATGGGTTCTTTGCTGTGCTTCTTAATTTTTACTATGCATAAAAATTTTCTCAGAAAATCTTACATTAGAATAAAATGATTGAGGTTTATCAAAACTAGATAAAATATTGATTTTGAATTAAAACTCCAGATTTGTAAAGACTGAACCACAATTCAATGAAACACTATTCTAGTTGCCTTAGAGAAGCTCTGGTTATATCAGTCCTGTATCTTGTGTGAACATGTGAGATGGCTGTTTAGAAGATTTTACTTTTTCTCTAAAATTAATTTGATAAAAGTTCTGTTACAGAAGAGCTGACTATAGCCCAAAAAGTCACTATTTAAAGTATTTTTCCCCAAAATGCTTCTCATGAAATTGTTTATTCTGACTAGCCAGCTAATTAATAGTGTAGATCTGGGTTCTTACTAATACTCTAGAGTTTTCTCATAAGACAAAATATTTCTAGTTGAAAAAATACTGTTTTCATGAAATGAAGTTTTAAGGAAACATATATGTTTCAATGTAGTTTTATGAAATGTTGACAGGCTTGGCTGGACTATTGTTCAGTGTCCTTTCCATTTTGTCAGTAACAATCAGTTTTCCAATGTCAATGGAAACTGGAGTCTCAGGTTCTAATTTTCAAAGACTCTGAACATCTTCCTCACAGAATTAGGAGATTTTTCCTGCTTTCTGCAAATTAAGCTTTTTTTAATGCTTTGAAAAGTGAGAAAATCTTTTCAGAGCTTTGGAATTTTTTGTGAGACAGGAATGGTGATGTTTAACCAACCGTGTTAATTTACATGAGATATGTGGATAAAGTAATTTTTTCTTTTCTATTAATTCTATCCAGGATCAACACTGTAATAAATCAGTATAAGACTTTCTTTAACAAGAACAGAGTAGAGCTTCAGGGTGATGATGAGAGTGACAGAATTCATGCCACATAATGACAGAACCCAGTATTCCTAATGCATGCACTGGAGCATATTCCTTACGGAATAAGTCAGAGAAAATAATGTGAAGGTTAAAAAAAAAAGTGCTGCTAGCCTTTCGTGCTTCCTCCAAAATTATCCTGGTCCACTACACTCATTCTTTCACACACACAAAGTGGTGTTTAAACTTCCCCTCAGATACATATTTAGTCTTTGCTTTTCTAGTTTTCATAATGGCAGCATCCCCTTAAATTATCATTCCAGTATTAGGAACTTTATGTAAAGAATTCCAAATAAGCTGAGGGAAGGAAGGATCATGACTTGAGCTGATCCCCCACTGCCCTCACAAATCCTCTGCCACATGAGCAAGGAGTCCAGAGAGAGCACCCTCTCCCCTTCCCTGGATCATCATGAAAGCATTGAGGACACTGCCCCCTTCCCAAACAGTGTTAAAGGCTTTATTATGTGCAAGACCCATTTTCTCCTGAAGTAGTCATCCCTGTTGAAAAGGAGGAAAACCAGCATTCTGTTAACCATTATTTAGGGAATCTGAACAAGTGCCTTTGTGCTCACATCTTCATCATAGATGAAAATTTGAGCACGTTTGGATCCAAAGATACGTGTAGAGAAACCACAGAAATAGGTAAAGAGAGAGGGATATTCTGAGAGCTCATTTGCACAGTGTTAGAATCTGGGGATAAGTTTTGAAGAGAAAAGGTAAAATTTTAACACATATATGAAGAAACTTCCAAATAGTATTTTTGATTCCAGTTCCCTGCTATATTGCACTTTTTGTAATAACAGATTACTGTCTCAAGTGGAGACATTTTATATTCATTTTGTGTGGTAAAAACTTGCCATACTATGTTCAAAAAAATTGACTATCAACTTTTAGTGCACAAGAACTGAGGGAAATTTTTTATTTTATTCTACTTTAACTCTTGCAAATTAAGAATTCTTAAAAATTTAGAATTCTTAAAAATTAAGAATTCTTTGCAAACAAAGAATTCTTCTAGTGGAATAAAGCACTATGGAATAAATCTACTATGGATTTTAAAAAAGAGTCTTTTAGGGGATGTATTCCAGATAGGATGCTGAAATCTGCCTGCTTTGAATTTAGTTCTAATACTGCTGAGTCAGAGGTTATGCATCTGACCCAATAGCATCAGGGAAAACATCCTACAGATGCACATCCCTTCACAGAAGTTCTATGCATGTGCTTAGGCACAGAATGGACATTTACCCTCAAACACAGGAGTTAGGCACAACTTCACTGTGTGAAGTCAGTGCTTTAGTCATGATTGATTTCAAGGTATTTATTTTATTTTTGCCAGCAATTTACCACTTTGGGACATTTATTTTATATAGTAGGGCACTCTTAGTCAGCACATATATTGCTCACAAACCTGGAAGTTCAGTTGGCCCCTGAAGATGTCTTAGCCCACCTAGCCCAGAGAATGGACTCTCCTGTGTGTTACTGAATCTCATAAAGGACAGTGCAGTTTTGAACCCTTTATGAAACTACAAGACTTAGCAGGACAAAATCTCAAGATCCTTTTAGAAATTGAGTCCCACTCTGTGCCAGAACATTATAAATCAACTTTTCACAAAATAGTCCCTAAGCTCAATCCCAAAATAGTCCCTAAGTGCAGTCTCCCACTAAGATGTAACGTGATAAGAGTTTTAAAGATAAACAAAAGAAAAGAAACCTATGAGAACCATGCTGGTATAATTGTATTAGCCAGATATTTCTGCTGAGTGGTTACTTGTGAAATTAAAATTAATTAAAGTGTTGGTAAAAATCATACAAAATTGTTAACAGCCAATTTTGTAGAAAGTCATCTGTGAATTTGCATGTTCTGGTACTTGTGGATTCTCAGAGATGCTAGGATTCCATTAGGTTCACATTTTACCTTTCAAAATTCAGAAAGGGAGAATGTATTTGGAATGTTTTTTATAAGGAACTGGAACTCTAGACATAGTGGAGTCTTAACGTAAACTGTACATAGTATATGAAGCCTTGAGCAATGCTGTGATGGGTAGCATAAGCCAATACTTTTTTAGATTAAATGTGTTTATATATATTTATTTATCTTATATCAAAGAGGGAATGCAACAAAGAGCAAAATATTAAGACAGTAGGTGATGTAGTTATAACTACAGCTTGAATTTTATTAGAGGAAGAAACTGAGTTTGCTTTTTTAAATTTCATAGCTGTTTTGATTTTGCTTATGATAATTTTTCTAAATTAGTTGTAACTGTACGAATCCCATGCAGGTTAATAGCAATTAACTCAACCTAAGGAACTGTTTGAGAAAATTTAGTATTCCTGTGTTCTACTGCATTGTTTCACCAGATAACCTGGTGAAACAACACAGTAGAAACCTGGTGATAACCTCGGGATAACCTGCTGCCTTGCTTTTTCGTCTAACCATTGATTTGTATTAGTCAGTAGCCCCACTACTTGTACAGCTTCACAATTTCAACAGCTCCATCAATGACCATGATCATGTCAGACCAGAGTGTTCTTGAAAGTTTCTGCCTTTTCTGTGGTCTTAAACTGTTTCCCTTGAAAACTGCATTTTGCTAATATTTCATGTCACCAGAAAGAAACTTCAGTAATAATGATATTGAAGAGGACTGACCTTCCTTAGGGAAGTTCCTACCTAGAAATAGCCCTGACTCTCCCTGCTGTCCCCACTCATTTTGTACATCAGAGGTAAGCTCAGAGAAGTAACAGGGTGGTATGTGGTATGGAAAAATTGTATAAAAATTTGGAGTGTGGAGTCACTGTCACTGCAAATGTTTAATGAAAGACTAGATGTGGAACTTAGTGCCATGGTGTAGTTGACATGGGGGTGTTCATTCAAAGATTGGACTTGATGTTCTTAGAGGTCTTTTCCAACCTAATTGATTCTGTGATTCTGTTCATTATGTGGAAAGTCCAGTTAAGTGTAGATCGGGTGTTATTACCCTTTTTGCTGTTGTCTTCAATAACGTGTATTGGAGCAGTTCATTAGACATCTGACTGGAAATGTAATAATGAAATGCATTCTTTTGTACTTATATAAATATATACCCTCTATATTTTTTTCTAATTCTTTCTTTTTATTGTCACTTCTTACACTTCCAATGCCACACAATCTAAAGGCAGAAAGGACAGACAGAAAGAATAATATTGCCTCAGAAGCCATAAAAAGTAATAGATTATCAGGAGAAAAGTACAGTCTCTAAGATTCTCACCCTTTTTTTCATGACTTTACAGTGCAAACTATTCTGCTTTCTGATGCTCTTCTCTTTCTGATGTTCTTCTGTTTTGGTTCTGCATTCCTGTTAAACACAGTTTTTTACAGTGTATTTTCCTGCTCTCTGAGATGTTCCCTTTTTGCTGGTAGTTGATATCCTCAAAAAGGTGCCTTAACGTGACCTATTCATGATGCCTATTTACCAGTGAAAGTGATACCTATCTTCCTTTACTGATTCTTTCACTAAACATCATGAACTTTAGTAGGAAAAGCAGTAAAGAGGACAAGAAGCAACACCACACAAAAGGGCTCTTCATCATTCATTACTTGAGAAAAGCTGATTTGCAGGAATAATTCCCTATAGGTATTATTACATAATACCCAGTAAGGTCATTTGAAGTCTGTATTCTGAATCTGTTAAAATAAGAAGCTCTAATCTTGTAAAAATGTTTATTTTCTCTGATTGTCATGATTTCCAGGATGCCTGGACAAAACTAATATTATAGAGGAGCTATTGCATTTATCATCATACAGAAGCACAGCACTTATCTCACAATATTACTTGCTTTCAGTTGTTGTTACCATCATTTGGCTAGGAATGAACTAAAAGAAGTTGAAAGTAAGAAAATGTCACTAGCACTGTAAGAATTGAAAGATTCATGGTTTTAATTGAAATTTCTGTGTTATCTAATTTTCTTAAAGGTTATAATACTATAAACACAAAAATAAATACATAATATATAAATATATAATCCTTTTCTGAAATTATAAAGATGATAATCAATTAGAAAAATCACCAAGTTTTTATAGAAATAAAGAATGGATAGCTAAAGCACTAATCACATTTTTACTCAGGAAAAGTAAAAATTGTACCTATTTGGTACAAAAGAATTTCAGTGTCTTCAGTGATATAGTTGAAATACAAGAGAAATCGGTAGAGCTGAAATACAAGAGAATTTGAATTACATATTCAAATAAGGGGTCACAAAACCCCTTTTTGTCACTTTTGTCTGAGTTTTGGAAAATACAATGCTTCCCTAAAAGTACTGATGATGCTCTCTTCCTAAACTTTTTGAAGGACCCTTCATCACAGGCTCAGTGTGAGCTCTGGTAACTCAGCTTTGAAACAGAGATGTTTGTTTTGTAGAACACTCAGCAGGGGTTCACCTCGCTTCTCTGAGGACTTGTGTTTTTTTTTCCTTTTTTTTCACCCTCAGAAGTGCTGGGGAGGTTCTCCTGCTCTCTGCATGAGCCAGTGTGCAAGCATACTTTCACCCAGTCTTGTATCTCCATCATTTTGATCATGTGCCTGACCTGCTGACCTGACCCTTTGGCTTTGACCTAGGGCATACCTCTTCATTACCACCTTTGCCCATCAATTTGGACTTTTGAACTGTTTTTCTCCTGCCCAAGTGCTGTGGGACTGCAAACTTTTATGGCAGAATCCTGTTCCTTTCTGTGTTGCTGTAAGTCTGAGCTCCCAGCTCTCCTACCCTTTCTTTGCTGCTCCCTGAGATGTGCTAAATGCTTTTCATGGGACCTGGAGTCTGCCAACTGATTTATTCCACAGAAACTATCTTTCATATTAAGTCTGGGCTGCTGAGGAAAGGTATTGTGCCCCAGTGCTGTCATCTGGCTTTAGTAGATTTTCTTTTACACACTTTAATTCACATCTTCATTTGGACACTTTTATTTCTTGAGTAGCATTGTAGGTCTATTTAATAACATATTAATAAGCTACTGAAGCTTCATTAGAACACCTCAAAATCATTATTTTCAAAGATGTTTGTGATGCTATGTCAGAATTAATAGTTTTTAGCTGTTGTATTTTTTCTCTTTCATTATTCGATGGAACTAATATTGGCCTAAAGGATAATGACTTCCGCCACTTATAGATATTCACCTGAAATCAATTTGCAATGAAATGCAGGAACAATTTCAAAATCAGTTAACCTTAAACTCAGATATGCCCCAAAGTTAGGTTGCATGGGGGTTTTCCCCACAAAAATCTGGTTTTTAGGAGCAATTATCTGTGTCTGTGATACTGTTTTCTTTGATGTAAGTTCAGTGGAGTAGTGAAAAGAACAAGGAAAGAGGCAAGAGTCTAATTGTAGCATGATTCTTAGTCTGCGCTAATATGGTTAAATAAAGAAATACCACATAGGGAGAATCTATTTTGCATTTCCCCAGGGCAACCTTTTACTCCTGTTATTTCTCCATACACAGGTCTACATATAAAATAGATACACTACACCCTCCAAAGAAAAAGCAAATCCCTTCAAGCCCCTGACAGCGTCGTTCTAACAGATCAGTGCTGGTGTCTGTGAAAGTTCCTGAACTGTTATGAAACTGGTTTTGACTCACAAATCTTATCTTTGCATTTAGTCTACAAATATGACCTTGTTTTCATAATGACCTTTTGGAATTCAGGCAAATCCAGAGGATTTTTTGGTCACACTATTACTTTATTGAAAACCCAGGAGAATACTCAGTCTCAGACATTTTTATAACTTCAAACTATATCTCAGAATTTTTCTTTCTTTGGTAGTAAATTACAGTTATTTCAAGGCTACATTACATTATTTTCCCTAGATTTTGCCTCTTTTTTGCACCTGGACCCTCTTAGTATCACACTCAGGCTCAGACTGGCAGTAATATTAGTAAGTAATAGGTTTTTTTTTATTTTGGGTCTGATAATAGATTTTCTCTCTGTCCTCAAAAATACTGCATAAACCAGAGTGTTATGTGTTTTAACCATTGTTTTTCATGTTTAAAATCTATTAATACATTATCAATATGTGTGTTTATCTATGGCAGAACAGTACAAACATGCACAATATTATCAAAGACTGTGCATTATCACAAAATCATGGAAAAGACCTCAAGATCACGAAGTACAACCTTTGACTGAATACCACCTTCTCAACCACAGCCCTAAGTGCCATGTCCAGTCATTTCTTAAACACCTCCAGAGATGGTGACTCCACCACCCCCCTGGGCAGCCCATTCCAATGCTTGACCACTCTTTCCATGAACAAATTCTTCCTGATATCCAATGTGAATCTTCCCTGGCACAGCTTGAGGCCATTTCCCCTTGTCCTATCACTTGTTGCCTGGGAGAACAGGTTGATCTCCACCTGGCTACGCCCTCCTTTCAGGGAGTTGTGGAGATCAATAAAGTCCCCCCTGATCCTCCTTTTCTGCAGATTACACAACCCCAGCTCCCTCAGATGCTCCTAACAAGACTTGCTCTCTAGACCCTTTCCCAACTTCATTGCTCTTCTAATTTTTTTCCCCTACATCTTTCAGAGACCAAATAATTAGATCCTATAATGACCAATATACATCTTGTTTCAGTCATTGCAATTGGAAGGATCTTTTGATGTGGAATGAAGAACGAATTGTTAAAAACAAAATAAATCAGGTGAAGTTTCTTCTTGTTAAGCATGCATCTCGAGACTTTGCTCATTAAAATAGCCAGTCCAAATTTACACTGAAAACCATCTTTTTTTCCTATCTTCACAGGCATATAATTTAAACATTAATTTTAAATAGCTTCAGGGCTGTTGGACAAGTAATGAAGGCTTTTCTTGTTAGTTTCATTCACTTTTCTCAACCAGCCTTTAGTTTCTTAATGAAGAGCAGAAAAGTTTCAAAGTTGCAGAATGTAAGAGAAGATAACATAATTTCTTCCAAAATGGGTGAGCAAATAAAACCACTTTGACTGTTCCTAGAAACCCATAGAACATCCATCTTCTCATCAAATATGCGGGTGCTAAGGCTGGAGTCTGTGTCTAACAGAGAGTGGAAGCAGCATTCTAATATTCCCTGCTCCCTTTGCTCCAACGGAAATAATTTCACAAGGCTTAAGTTGGAAAAGAAATAGAATTAATGGCTCTGGGAAAGTTGAGAATTTTACAGGTTTTCATATTTTACATTTTTTTTCCACTTTTTTTTTTTTTGTTTTTAAAGCATGGAGAAGACTCCTATGTGTTTTGAACTGGCTCAGGTTTCTCAGGTATTATTTCTAGACCTAAAGTCATAAGCATTCTCTATCTTGAGATTGATATGGAAGATAAACATGGATTCTGAGCAGCTTTCTGAACTCTTTCTCCAACTATATAATCCATGTGCACAGTAACCATGTTCATTATCATAAAGTGACTACTTATGAGTAAAATGTTATTACAATACCACAGTTATCTGGATGTTGAAGAGAATAGTTTGAATTTATGCTACACAAGATATCTGCATAAGTTTGGAAACAATTCAGTATTAGTACAGATTTATGTGATGAAAAATACCTGTATGACTTTCATAACTGACTTTATAGCTTTTTTTCCCCCTTGGAATAAATGCTTTTACATCATTAGAATAAAGAATGAACAGTTCAACAGTAGGATGGCATTTGCATGGAATAAATAATATGCAGAGGAGTAATAAGTTCCATAAGTACATTGAAATAGAATAATAATAGCATAGTACTGCTTGTATTGCCTACGCTACACAAGTGTTTGGTTACCTACACTGAACATCAAATACTCACTGCAAAATTTAAAGTGTAATATGCATGCATTGACTCTTTCCTCACAGTGTCAGTCTCATACCATGTGACCAAGTTTCTTAAAATCTCTTTCTTTTGGCACAATTACAATAAAATTGCATTATAAAATATTTATGTTACATATGTTGATACATCATTACATTAACTTCAGAATGGAAAGATTTGCTGTAAACCTGTAAGCACTTGTGAAGTGTGCCATCATTGTGGGGCAATACATGCTGCTGGCTTAACCTCATGGCTATAAATGCCTTACACATATAATCCTCAAACTCTCTTTTCAAATTTTAGTTTCGTTTTTTTGTCTATTAAATAATAGTGTGATTCTTAAAATAGTCTGTCACTGTCCTGTTATATGCCATAGTTTGTTTATTGTGATACAGAGCTAGAATGTTTGTTGATAACAAGTATGGCTAACTGCGTTAGCAGTGAATATATGACACTGAAGCCTCTTTCTTTACATGTGTGATTTTTCTTCTAAAGCTTTCCCTCATGGAGGACTCAAGTTCATTTTAGTCTGGTATCACCACACTTCCAGAGCTATGTGTTAAAAGAATGCTTACATGGATATAATAACATCACTTTACCTACTGTGCTTAGAAAGCCGTATGAACCTCAGTCTTTGACTCAGGTCATAATTTATGGATATGTTGCCATCTTTCATAATACAAATCCTAGACTGTTGGTAGCACAGCAAATGCTTTCCCTCTTAAGGGAACTTCTGTAGACCATATCCTCTCAGAAACACTCAGCTAGTGTTTCTCTGTTTCTGCACAAGACTTCTGACCTAACGCAATCTGTGATTTTCCTTTTGCTGGAAAGAACTGACGGTAATAAAGAAGTCCATATATTCCCAACTCAGATCGTCTTCCATAACTTTTACATATAGACACTTTGTACCTTAAGAATTTTCAATATAATTGATGTTACAATTCCTGCTAAAAGCAGTGATAAAATTCACAGATCTTACAGGGAAACTCTATCTGCGAGCAAGTGAAGGAAGAACACAACCTCCTGCTTGTAAAACGCAAAATGGGATTCGGGACAGCGCGATGTTAGGAAGCCGTTCAGGAAGCGTGGAGCTCACGCATTTAGTTTCTGTGCCCGCAGCCTGGCTGCCGAAGGTTCGTGGTGAGGAAAGGCTGACCGCGGCGGCTGTCCGCACTCGTCCCAGGCATTTCAGCTGCTCGACACCCGGGAAGGGGGACACCTCTAGTTCCGCAAAGAAAGCAACTCACCTGAGCAGGACCGCAGCTTCCCACAGATAGAACCCCGAGACAGCCGCGCGGAGGTACCTAATCCGGCCCATGCTGCTCGGCGACGCGGCGGAGCCCGGGAGCGGCGGTGTCGGAGGCATCGGAGGGGCTGCGCGCCGCGGCACCCGCGGGCGGGCGGGCGAGCGGGCGGGCAGCAGCCCAGCACCCTGGAGAGCTCCGGCGGCTCCTCGCCCGCCGCCCGCCTCAGCGCCTGGCGGCGCCCCGCGCCCTCCCGCTGGGCCCCGCCGCGCCCGCCCCGCCGCTCCGCATCGCAGCCGAGCGGGAGCCTAATCCCAGCCGCGGCGGCGGCGCCGAGCCGCGGCGGCGGCGGGAGCCCCCCTGCCCGCCCGGCTGCCCCCGGCTCCTGGCAGCAGCCGGCGCTCGGCCGCCGGACGCATGCCGGGCACGGGGCGCGCCGCGGCCGGCGGCGGGGCGGGCGGGAGGCTGGGCCGGGCCGGCTGCGGCCGCCCCCCGGAGAGCGCGGCCGCCGCGGGGGGCGCGGGGCGGGACCGGGCGCGGCGGCGGCGGCGGAGGCGAGGGGGCGCCCTGGAGGGCCCGCCCCGGGCCGGGAGGGTGCTCCGCTGGGGCTGGCTGTGCTCAGAGCGGCTCCGGCCCGAGCGCCTTCCCTGCCGCGGGGACTGGGGCGGCCGAGTCGATGCCTACACGGGGTAGCGACCGTCAGAGAGGTCGGGTGAACTCACTGAACCTCGGGTCTCGGAAAAGACTGGGCAAAGAGGGGCCCTTCTGCTTTGCCTGTAGGTCTGGCGGTGGGCTTTTTCTTAGGAAATGGGTGAGGGGGTTGAGAATTTCAGCCTCTTCTTTGAAAATACAGCGCTGATTAACACAGAAAAAGTATTCTATTTTGTTCTATTTGACTTTTTCAGTAAAAAAAAGATGATCTAGAGCCATAGAGTGGGCCAAGAGGGAAACGCAAAGAGTCTGAAAGTTTGACTGGGAAGGAGAGTGGAAGGGATTATGGGAAGGAACGAAGGAGAGAGCATCCTAAGAGGGAAACTGGAAAGTTATTCATGAGAATGGGGGGGGCGACAGAGAATAAAGTTAAAAGTACAGGTGGCAGTAGGAAAGTGACATGTTTGCATTTATTTTCAGAGAAACCAAACATTTCAGGCAAACCAGGTGCTGCTTTCCTTAGCAAGGGTAAGGCTTTATGAGTTGATATTGGGAAATATTGTTTGAGAAATTCTTGTAGGAATCTGTATGGTTTGTGCACAAAGTACAATGAAGGATTTGTCAGGAAGGGCTACACCTGGAGAAGGGCAGAAGGGGGAAATATCTATGGGATTGTAAAGTAGGGCTGCTCTGTGAACCTAAAAGACAATGGCCTTTGAACAGCCATATCATGCCAGGGAGAGCCGGTGGAAAGAGAAATCTGGGAGGTCCAGTTCAGGACAGAGCTCTGCCTTTGTGAACAGCATCTGACTGGGCCCATCTCCCTCTCCTTGATTGCCCCAGTATGATCTGCCTGCTTTTTTTTTTTTCCCTGTAGCCACTAAACAGGAAACACCAACAGTTAGATGGCAGCCCCAATACTCGTGCAGCTCCAATAGCTGCACAGCCCACAGGATTATCTCATGCCAGACTCTTAATAAAAAGCCATAGAAAACTTGAATGCCGAAGACAGAAGCAGATGTGGAAAAAGGCAAAGGTTCAGCAAGATAAGGCACATAAAGCAAAGAAATAGAAACTGAAATTTGAGGGAAGTATAATAAATTCATTACAGAAAAAGGAAGAAGGAAAGAAAGAGAGTGAAATAGAGAAAAACTTTTAACACAGAAAAAAACTCAGTTAAAAGGTCATCAAGTAGAGGAGATGCAGGAAAGAAATAAGAAATAGGGATTTTATGCACTCCTTATGTCCAAAGATAGGCGTGACTTAGAAAGAAGGCATTTCATTAGAAACCTTGAAAGTAATCACATGTTCCACCTGCAGGTATACTGTCTTTTCTTTTTCTCTTTTAATTTCAAAAAATACTCCACATGTGACTTTCACCACAGTTCTTAATTTACATTCTCCGTTTTTACAATATCACTATTCTTTTTTTCTAGCTCTTCTTCAAGGTCGTTCCAAGCAGGTATCACTAAATATTAATGCCTACCACACATTTTAAAGCCAGTTGGGATTTCTTGATTCCTATCAAGTGTATGGAAAAGAATGCACCAGAACATCACTAATAAATTTTCCTCCATTCCCTGAACTTTTTAAATTAGTAGTGTTTACATAAATGAAGGGATGCTCTAGGTTTCTAGGTCCACTTTGCAAAAAGTTGATCCTTTTAGGTTTTTTTTCCTCTTTGTAGCCCTAAATGTCAACAATGATAATGAAAGAAACTTGTTTAAACCTTCAACTGAAAACACAGTAGCAAACAAACTGGCAAATCCCTCTATTTGCTCAGGGACAGTCTGTCAATGCAGGTGCTCTGCAGAATCAGTGGAGTACTTTCTTTCTGTATTTAGAAGAGTTGATTCCTCTCTTTTCTCTTAAAATGAGCATGCAGTGAGGCTGCTTCTCCAGGAGCTATTTATCTTTGTGCATTATGTACTTCAACAGTGAATTGTTCTAATTTAATTTATTTGCACTAAGGCATATGCATTTTATTTTATAGTACTCTTAGTTGAAACTACCATCACAAACTCTCCATGTCTCTAATAGGAACAGTTCTATTAATTATAAATGCAGGCTATACTTTAGATATGCAGAGTTCAAGCTTCTCAAAATCCTTGTGGGAAATAATGTGCTTGCTTGTGCTTTAGGTAGCCAGTTTACTATTGAAATATTTTATTCTGCTTAATGAGACTGTTTTGAAACTTTTGAAAATTTTCTGCTGCTGGTGTTGAGTATTAAAATATTTTCTTCTGAGGGAATTAAAACAACACATCTTGACATATAAAAGGTTCAAATTCAACAAAACACTACTGTTGACTTCCAACTTTGATAAAATATTTTCTAATTGTTTTAATTCACCATATTGTTCTAATTACCATCCTTTTAGTCTTTCCATATCATTACTGGTAGACTTATTTGCTTATTATATAAAGCTAAACTAATGGCTATGTCCCATCTTTAGAAGCTCTTTATGGTATCTTTTGATACTTCTGGCAGTTACAGTAGTTTGAAAGATGAGATTTGTTTGAACATCTATTTTAAAACTAGAATCCAGAAACCAGAGCTTCTGTCTCAAATATTAATGTTGTTTATTTATATAAAAAAATCAAATAATATTGCTCTCAAAACATGGTAGCTGGTGTGTGCCACATGCATAAAAAACTGAGCTGCCTCATTTCTTTTCAGTAGTATTAGGGGTGAATTGAAGAGCATTTCTTACAAATGGAAAACATCAGTATGTTGAAAAAAAGTTTTCACCAAAATATTCTAAAGTCAGTCTCTAATTCTCCTTATAACCAGCAGGCTGGATAGCTACTATATCCCTGATTCAACCATGATTTAGGTATATATGAAAGTAAATCACTTGTGTTTCTGAGCTTGAGAGGTGTTCACCAGGAATAACCTGTGAGGCAAAAACTTTGTATATTAGGACAACAAGAAATATGACAAGTCAATATTATAGTCTGCCTCAGTTTTTTAACACACAATTTATACAACTGAATGCAAGATAATGTAGCTACTTCAAGTTATTCACACAGAAAAACCGAAATGCATATATGGGTAGAAGGATTAATTAATGTGCTTTTTGGTGTGATAGCATTATTCTGGAATATTAAGACAAACTAATTATAGTTGTAGTCATGAGAAGTTATTATTATCATTTTAGTATTTCCAATCATAAACACATTGTGGTTCAGTATGTTTAATCATCCTTAAAAAGGCAGCTGACAAATTTCAAAGGTTTCTGAAAAGAACTACAAGAATGCTACAGCTTGGAGTACTTTTTCTAATATAAGATTAAACTTCATCTTGTAAAAAAACTGAAAGGTCTTTAGGCACCTGCATGAAGTAAAATGAATTGTGAAGTCAAGGTAAAAATCTTAAAGTTTGAAATAATTAGAGGTAGTAAATTGGCAAGCCTGGAACCTGATAAAAGTTGAATTCAGACTAGAAGAAGAATGATCTTACTTTGAAGCAATTAAATTTTTGAAATACCTAAAAAGGGAGCAAAACTGATCACCTTTCTTTAAGGGTTGTACATTCTGGGTTTGGTCCAGAAGCCACTTGGTAAAGTGTGATGACCCTGGAGATTCAGTTCAAGTCAGCCATGGCTCCAATGCTAAAACATGTGAATCTATAAACCCCAAATGCTTTATAATGATACATTCAGCTACAGAGTTAATTACTTAGGAGATTGGCTTCCAAACTGACAGCTGAAAACCCCACATATCATAATGGTAGGGACTAAAGACCTCATTTATGTAGTCCTTACCACACTTGCATTGCCAGTTTGTACATTCTAGCATTTAAAGAGGGTGTCGTGATGGGATATGACATCACTGTAGTTTTAGATACTGGTTTTACTGAGACATGTTTGATTATGTTAATTAGTCTGGCTTTCTCAGTACACAGGATTCCCCAGGATGTAATTCATTCAAGTGTGAAACCCCAGAGGCTTTGACCTATTACTAAACACAAAACTACAAATAGAATATATATGTTTTTCAATGAATACAGTCCTAAAATAGAAAGGCCATTTTTTAAATATGAGAGTAACTTCACTAAAAAGAAAAATGTAGTTGTTCAATGTAGCTCAACAAGCAAGAAAAGGCTTAGAAATGTATTTCAGTCTCTAAAAACAAAGTGGAGTCTGTATGAAATAATTTGCTAGACTGTTTTCTCTAAAAAATGAAATGTGTGTGTCCTCACCACAGAGCTGAAACATTGCATTCTGAAAATGTATTGCCTCAAAAGCAAGACTTGGGATAACTAAAATAAATCGGCTTTTTGGCCATTGCATTTAATTTTGGGGTGCATACAAATAAATTGTTTCTAATTTTTGGTTGAATAAACTTCCAGTCTTTTATCAAACCATGAAACACCAGATTGCATGTTTTTTTCTTCAGATATTTTTTCTTCTCAAACACATTCTACCTTTGACCTTAATTCTCATAAGGCAGATGGAGTTCCTGAGTTCCAGTGGCAGCAGTTTTATCCGTCATGATCTTTAGATCTGTGCTAATCTATATGAGACACCAATATCTGGAGAGGTGGTTTACAGTAGTAATAGAAATTCAAATGCAGGTAAATGGTCTATATTTTATTCTTAGTGTACGATCCCAGTCAATGTTGAGTTATTTCAGTGTAATATGTAAAATTTAATTCAGAGTAATAATATGTCACATGAAAACACTTCCCATCCTGTAAATAACAGGTATATACGTGAAAACACCATCAAGTTTTCTGATATCAAAATATAAAATTATTGTAAATATTAGTCATTTACAAAAAGTTACTTTATAGGGAGACAACTAAGAAAGTATATAAATGCAGTATAAGTTTTTACTCCAAAAGTAGTCATTGCTGAAAAGAAGTTCTGAGGTGTAGCTCATCTGTTGTCCGTGGTGTCTTGACCGTCTTGGAGCAAGATACGATCTTCTCTTTATGTGCTTATAATTTCTGTTTGAAAATAAGAATCAATGTGAACTTTGTATTTTCTCTCAGATATCAGAACAGTCTATAAAGAGGGTCGAGATGCCTATGAGCCATTGAGTGCACAGTTCAATCAAAAACAGAAAGATTTCCAAGTTAATTTCATACTTTGTATGAGACGCTCCATTAATTAATCAAGGGTTCAATCCATTTAACTCTGCTTGGCTCAAAGCAAGTGAGCTGTTCTGCTGGAGTCAGCTGCCCTGTGAGTGTTTTGCTGGCTCAAGCCTCAAGGGAGACCATTCCTGCTAGTTAGTGAGTGCTCCTTTTTTAAAAAATTTAATTACTCCATGTAATCATATTAGAACAATTCTTAAATATCCAGACCCTGGCATTTTCCCAGTATGAAACTTTTAGTTTCTTCTGTCTGTTTGAGTGGGTTCTTTTTAATTCACCCATGGGATAATTTTGCATGCAAAAAAAATAACAGAGAAGCATATTGTACCTGTGCAAATTAACTCCCATGGATTTTGTTGCTAGAAATATGATTGCTTGTGTGTGTAAAACATAGTAGGGCCTGAGACTATTTTTTAATGTAGTTGAAAATCTGTGGGCCTTGTGGTGAGTAGACTTATAATTAGGATGTCTCAATGCTTTATACTTTAGTTTGTGTTGATTTTTGTACTTAAAGAAGGGGTTTAGATATTTTTGAAATCTCTTTGGGCTGGACTACCTTTGTTTCTACAGAAGTATTATAAATTAAAAATTTAAAAAACCCCACCAAAACTGCAAAAAAAACTACTTTCTAAAAGCACTTCTCAGTGGCCATGAAGAGATGCAGCAAAGTCATAGTGACAGCAGGTGTACATAAAAAGAGAGGAATGAAAGCTGGGCATCCAGATTTTCTTATCCTGCCCGATTTTACAGCATTTTCCTTGTTCATCTTGAGAGTATGCAGATTTTGCAGTATGTCCTGTAAGTAAGAAACCCAAGTATGACTTTAGGAAGAGAGTAAATACTAAAGACATAAAACAATGAAAAATCTCCCAGTGATTGTTCTCTCCTCCTTGCTGTGGTTTGTGCTCAGCTCCTTTCTACTGACTGTACAGAATACATGCATCATAAGGATAAAGAAAGGACAAATCTAGTAAGGATATTATGAGCTGTGTAAACAGTCAATAACCTTTGGATTCCTGTATGAGATAAATAGGTTGCAGAAGATCCTTTTTTCCAGGAGATCTGGAAAATGATTCCATAATATAAGACCTGGGCAAGCTTAGTTTAGTAGCTGGCTGTTTACAAACGTTGTTACTCAAAACTAATTCTCAGAGTTGTGAATGCAAATCAAACTATTTTTTCCCACTTTTTCCTTAGTAGCTTTTCTTAAACAATTTTTTACATGTGTTTCACTTGTTATTGACCTGTTTCAGCTAATTAATTTACTGTAAAATGTATTGTTTTTGTGATAATCAATTACATTGCATTGGTTTTGCATTCATTACTTTTTTATATAGAATGAGTGCTTGATGACATATTTTGATTTGCTTATAAGGGCTTGAATGACTGGATCATTTGCATTGAGGTGTAATAATGACTACTATTAGGGAGAAGGCAGATATGTTTATTTGACTTCTCATGTTGCTGTTATTTTTCCATTTGCTTAAATTCTATTAATTCTCAAACCAATTGGCTTCCTAACATAAGCTTTTACTGTCTTGTTCCTTATTTCATGTATC
This sequence comes from Fringilla coelebs, assembly GCF_963513975.1. NCBI lineage: Eukaryota > Metazoa > Chordata > Aves > Passeriformes > Fringillidae > Fringilla > Fringilla coelebs. The sequence goes on along the minus strand of NC_140032.1, from coordinate 36,015,086 downwards.
TGTCACACCTTTGAAAAGAATCATGTTTAATTATTTGATTTTTTTCCCCCTGAAACAAACTGATAATCTTTGGTTTTGTTCTTATCTAATGCTTCCTATTTATGCATCTCTAGCTAGTGCTGTTCATCACTGAAACACAGATGGAAGAGGGAGCACATATGAGAAGGGCTTGTAACATGACTATCACTGGGTGTTAGTATAGCATTTCCTAAGTCAGTATTGGGTTTGTGCCTATATTTTGGAATTATTTCTAGGAGCTGTTTGACACTGTCTTTCTTTCTGATTTTGCTCTAAATGAAAACTATTTTGATAAGTCTAGTTTTAAGCCAAGTGCAAAAACTTTTTCATCAGCACTCTTAATGTGCTCTGAAATTTGACTGTACAACTCTAGCTATCGATTGTGTAGAGATGTGCTCTATTTTTTTGCCTAAGAATAGCTTGACAGTGGGAGAAGATGGTTTCAATAATTGACCACTGGTTTGGTTTTTTTTGAAGGTGTGCTACTCTCGACTCACTGTCCAGCTTTTATTTGTGTGTGAAAAATTGCTTATATGGGGAGGGGTCTAGGAAAGATTTGAGAGACATATTTCTAAACAGTTTCTCCTGTTTTGTTGATTCACTTAATGCAACTGTTTGGCCATCCTTTTAATGAAGTTTTTTTCTTAGCCTCATTCTCCTGGAAAGGAGGAAGGGGTGACTAGATCACGTATTCATAACTTAAAGAGATGCAGTTTGAAAATATCATGTAAGTCTTGAAAGCATAAACTTTCAGTAATGATAAAACTGTGCCAGGCACTTTACACCCAGAGAGTTCTTCAATATTAGAAAATGGGAACGAACTAAAGTAATTTAATTTTCAAGGTACTCTGTTTAACTTAAGTTTTAGGACAAGTCTGTCTGCCTTTTGAGGCTCACTTATGTAGAAATGGCATGTACAGCTTGCAGGGCTGTTCTTCAACATGTGTGCTTTAAAGAGAAATGAATGTGGAACATCATTTTGAGAATATTATACACTGGATTGCACTAGATGGTACGGCCAGCAGGACCAGACACTGATTGTTCCCCTGCACATGGCACTGGTGAGGCCACAGCTCGAATCCTGTGTTCAGTTCTGGGCCCCTCAGTACTAGAAAGACTTGTAGGTGCTGTCCACAAAAGGGCAGCAAAACTGGTGAAGGATGAGAGCACAGGTCTGATGAGGGCTGTCTGAAAGAGATGGAGCTATTTATTCTGGGAAAAAGGAGATTCAGGGGGACTTGCTCTCCACTAGTGGCAAGGTGGAGGTCAGTCTCTTCACCCAAATAACAAGGGATAGGACAAGAGGGAATGGCTTCAAGTTGTGTTAGGGGAGTTTCAGGAAAAAATTAATCTCTGAAAGGGTTGTCAATCACTGGACAGGATGCTCAGGGAAGTGGTGGAGACACCATCCCTGCAGACATTTAAAAGTTTTGTAGATGTGAAGCTGTGTACTTGGGAATGAAGTTCACTGGTGTCAGTACTGGCTTATGGTCAGATTCTTAAGGATGATGATGCTATTGCTCTAAATAATGCTATGAAATACTTAGAGTTTCAACTTGGTTGAGCATGTATTTTATAATAACTTATCGAAAATGTGGAGTTTAAGTTCAATTTGGTGTCCAAGTGATCATATACATGTACTTATTGAATTAAAAATCCACTTATCTACTGACAAAAACTATATAGCTGGAGATGATTCAAAGTCAACAGCTGTGTTTGTAGAGCTGTGAAGATGATTGTCCTGACCTGATCTGTGAATCCAATATCTGTGCCAATCTGTCTTCAAGTATCCATATCCATAATTCATTTTTGGTTTCATCAGATATACCCTTCATTGTAATCCTTTAAGAGGAAAGTCAGAGAAAAGCTATTGTACTAGTGCACATTACTGTTGAGTCTTGCAGAGAGCAGCTCGTGTGTTTCTGAAGGTGGATTTTTTTTTTAAAGACAGAATATGTTAGTGTCACAGTGAACAGTAATAACTCTATCAGATATTGACTGCAAAGTAGCACTTATTAAATACATGGTTTTTTTTCCTTTAAGATGTGACTTCATACATATTCTTTCTTGTAGGAGTTTTAGCTGTTATAGGTTAGGCTGTTAACAAAAACCGCTATTAGATACTTTTTTCCTTTTTATTTGTGTCAAATAATCTCAGATTCAAATGTTAACTGCTGAGTCTGTAACTTGTACATGCTGGAATATGAAGTGTTACAGTAACTTTTTCCTCTCCAAATGTGCTGTAAACAAAGGGTTTTGCTTCAGAGCTACTCATCGAGTTTTCAGTGTATTCTTCATTTTTATGAAATAAATGTTAATCTATATCTAGTAATTTTTTTTTTTAATCTCTCTCCAATGCTCAGTATTTTCTAAATGTGTGTGCTGATCATTCACATGAGGCATCTCACCTTTAAAGTGTCTATAACAAACTGAATCTCATTGAACTGACTTGTAACATTATTTAAGTGAATAATAAAAGTCTGAAACAGCAAGCTTGTTTTTATTTCAGCTTATTTTTCCAAGCTTTCTGGTCCAGCATGGCAATTATTTTGTTCCTGGAGGATCCAATTACAGAAATTCCTAATGCTACACTCCTAGATGCTTCAACAGTGGAAGGTTAGAGTGATGGCCAGACATTTCAAGGAGGCTGGAGTGACAATCCTGCTCTGGTTATTGTCAAGTTGTAGGTAGGGGACAGATGTGACAGACAGCTTGTACTACTTAGCTGTAGATAGTGTTTTGTTTCTTTTCTGTTTTATAAACTATTCTATGACCTGAATCAGATGTGTATTTGTGACTTGTGTGCACATGCATAAATACAGTACAGCATATGCTTAAATCTGACACAGCACTAGGTTTTGTCTTAAATATGGTTCAAAAGAAATATTGAAGCCTTATCTTGAATTAATGATTGGCAATGTTTATACCTTAATTTCAAAAATTTATTTTTTATTATCTCTGTTATGTTATCATTGAGTGGAGATAATGTTAAAATTTTTAAGTGCCTTTGACATAACTACAACGTAACTACAAATTAACATAACCAGAAACTGAAAGACTCTTCAGAAGTACAAAGCGATAATGAATCATAAAACCATTCTGTTTTAGTCATATATATGTCTCACATAATAAATGGAATATCCTTGGTTGCATTTTTAGTTCAATATAGATGAATTTCACTTCAGGTGTAGCTATAAAGTTGATATGGAACTTATAGCTTTATTAATAAAGAAAACATATGAACTAAGATAAAGAATTTCAGAAAAGAGCAGGCTCTGCATACAAAATTTACAGAAGTGCATTTCTTTCCTCACTTGTAGTAAAGTCATTAAGCAATATAGAAATGCTGCAGAATTGAGATTTTTATTTCAAGGCTTTACTTAAACAAATGCTTTCTTAATGTGAAGAAAGACATTGTCCTCATACAGATTTTCCATTAGTAGATGCAGAAAACTATTTTGGGGACTTAATGTAAGCACTTGGAGAGGATAGCTGTTGGGAAATGGTAGAGGTACTCTGCTCAGAGACTCCCACTCACTTAGATCATGCATGTGTTGTGTACTCACAAATTATCTGCTTTGCCCTTAAGTGGGTGCTTGCAAAGCACAGGCACATGAAGGACCCTGTGATCCTTCTCCGTGGAGAAGAAAATGTGTCCTGCTCTGTAAGCAAACAGGTGTTTGTTCTTTCTGAGTCATGTTTCAGGGGATGCTTTTACAAAGCACAGTTACAACAGTGGGACTCCACAGGCTACATTTCACTGCAGCTTTAATGATTTAGCTAACGGATTAAAACCTGGCAGTTTCTAAAAATTTCCAATTTTGGTAAATTTCAGAATGACAATGTCCTTGAGGATGCTTTGAGACATGAAGATAAGGGGATCAAAGGAAGTGGAAAGCTGTAGCTTTACATGCTCACGTTGCAGTACTTGTAGTGCCAGAAAGCCTAGTTTCTTCAAAGGGAAAAACCTTTCTCCATCTACAAAAGAGTACCAGTGAAAGGTAGCTCTGTGTTTGTTGCCAGGACGGCAAGTTCCCATGCATTTCGCACCTTTGGCCTTACTGAAGACTGGCAATCACAGAATTTTAGAATATTCTGTGTTGGAAGGGACCCATCGGGATCATCGACTCCAACTCCTGGCTCTGCACAGGACACCTCAAGAGTCACATCCTCCTGGCTGCCAGGGCACTGCTGACTCAGGTTCAACTTTCTGTCAACCCAGACTCTCATGTCCCTTTCCATGGCACTGCTTTCCAGCCTGTCATTCTCCTGTCCGTCTGTACATCCAGGGCTGCCCCAGCCCAGGTGCACTTTCCCTTGTTAAACATATGATTGGTGATTGCTCAGCCCTCTTATTTGGTGAGGTCCCTCTGCAGGGCCTCTCTGCCTTCAAGAGAGTTGACAACTCCAGTTTAGTATCATCAGCAAACTTGCTTTGTGCTCCTTTGAGTCATTAATGAAGGAGAGTTTTTGCTGAATTAAGAAGCTTCTTTCATTGGAAGATATCTTGTTTCTGCTTATATGTTATCATGCAATCAAACTTGGAGTATCAAGTTTCTTCATTCTGAATGATGTTTCTTGTATATTTTTACACTTTAGTTTTTTCTTGAGGAGAGGCAGAACTTGAAGCAAGTCTATTTCAGTCACAGATGTAGGCAAGAAAATTCAGATTAAACTAAAATCATAAAACTGTGGTGAAAGTGCCATGTACTCCTAGTACGTATTTAATACTGAAGTTTCAGTTTGAACCCTGAACAACTCCAGAAATACTGGAAGAATAAACAAGGTCAATTTATCATCACTGTTTCAATTGTGTATAATGATATTTTTCATTCTTAATTCTCAGTAAGGGTGCTTCTTGCTGGAATTGTTATCAAACTATGTTTTGGATTTTTTAAAAGAAATGGTCCTGTACGTCAGCTAAGGAGATGAGACACATAAGAAAAATATGCCAGTTATATTGAGTGTGAAATTTTTGAACAGATGAGGCCCTGGTGGATCAAATTCAAATTCATTCATATTTCCTGATAGAGAGCTGTGGTCTATATGCAGAAATGATGTAGAAGAGTGATTCATACTTTCAATCTGGAGACATAAATGTGCAGAACTCAAATAGTCTCTGGCTGATGAGTAATCCTATAGTGGATTTTTGTGACCTCTTCCTTGGAAGAAAGGAAGTTGGATGAAAAACTGCAATACAAATGTAAATAGCCTTGCATTACAAATGCAGTATGTCAGTTCAGCAATTAGGATTTCTAACAATATGAGGCCTATTACCAAGGGAGTGGGAATGCAGTAATGGCAAAAAGCAAATTAAGCTGCTGTGCATTTTCTGGGCCTCAGTAGGGTTAGGATGCAGTCTTCAGGAGTACAGAGAGAAACTGATGCTGTCAACAGTTCTGTTTTTGTCTCTGTGGCACTGCCTTATACCACTTTGAGGAAAACAGAACTGAGTTATTAATTCTCTGACAAACTGAAGGGTCTCCAAATGCTTTGGAGATTGTAATGTTGTCTGACCTTGAGAATGTGTATAGTTATTATCAAAATCTGTTCCATAGTGTTGCTATTTCTATTTTCTATCCAAACTGTAAAATGTGAGTAAAAATTCTTTCTTATCCACTTCTTGGCATAGCTGAATGTAGATGTGGGATCCATCCAGCTCATTGAGTGCCACCCTGATGATGGAGGCAAAGAAGAAATCCCATGTCTGAGATGTTACTGATATATAGGATTTTCAAACAGACCTGATCTGCTGGAAATATTACTTATTTTTTCATTAGTATCAAGATACTTCTGCCAGAGAAAAGTTCAAAATATTTTTGCTGTCTAAAAACATCTTCACAAAAATATCTCATTCATCAAAAGCTTTTAATAAAGGTGGAAGGGTTGAAGCTTTTATGACATCCTTGCCAGCAGATAAGGCAACAAGTCAAAACACATTGAGGAAAAAGATCACTGTTAGCTCCACTTAGTATGAATGGGATTCAGCAGCAATAGTAACAGACAAATTTTGACATAGTTCAGAAGCTCTTTGCACAAAAAAACCAAGCTATGTCCTGCATTCAAGAAAAAGAGGAATACAAAATCTGTATAAAGCAAATGCAAGGTAATTCATATTGATTCTTGAAAGCATCTCAATTCTTTATTTGCTCAGGCAATAGTAATTGTTTGCTTGTTTCACAATCTCTTTCTGTATCTCACAACGATTAGCAATGAATGGAGTGAACCCTGATGTCAGTGAGAAATAAGATAGAACATGGTGTTTCAAATATCTGAGCAGTGTTTATTAAGAGTCCAGAGTTCAACTATGGTGTTTATTTTTCTTTCAATATTAAAATGAGACAAACTACTTTTATTATAATGATGTAGTCCATGCAGCATGAGGAGGAAGGGTTTAGGAATGTATTTGGACTTATCTTGGCAGTTATGTTTTATGGTTATGTTTCATTTAAATGGTTGCATTCAAAACTGAGATTAAGGAGTGTGCTTTGAAAAAAACTTCAGTATAACCAGCATGACCCTTCTTTCACAGTGCTCTTTCTTAAAGGTAGTATATTATGGACTATTACTTCAGAAAAATGGTTTTTCATTATTATGAATGCCTGGATACCAGTGGGAATCACTTTGAATAAGTGAAGGCCATTAGGTGAAACAAATGTAAAATGGAAAAACTGTTGTGTTGCCAGAGCTAATAACAAAGCTATTTCATGCATATTGGCAGTAGTGAGACATAATATCCTTTATCATAAGGTTGCACATATAAATGAATTTCTGAAGTTAAATACAGTGCAGGCATCTTGCAAAGCCAGTGAGAAGGAAACACCTGGGCAACTATGAGACATTTGGAGCCTGACATTACAGTGAACCAGAATTTCTTTCCAGCTACAAGAAAAACAATATTCAGTTCTTTGAAACATTTTCTTCAAAAGCAAGTTATGTGCAATGAGTTTATCTTAACAGACATTAGAATGCAGTAAGGAAGATGGCTTAGTGTACCCCAGTTTTTCCCTTTCAGCATAGTATTCACAAAAATTTTTAAGGCTCAACTATTTTGTGTAAATGTGTTACAAAATGTGATTTTTTAAAAAAATCTATTTCTTATTGAATGAAGGCAAATGGAGGAGTTTCAGAATGCTATAAATGTCTCGTAAAATGCTAGGGTACTCAGGGCAGCCTCCTCAGGATCATCATCTGTCCTCATAACTGAAGGTTTTCAGGATGTAATTGGACATTGCTAAATAATCTCATCTAGGCTTCCTTTACCAAGGAAGGCTGGACCAGATGATCTCTCAGGGTCCCTTCCAATCTGGGCTGTTTTTATTCCTATGGAATAGACAGCTTTTACAAGATTTGTGTTGGACTGGGTCTCAGGCTGATCATTTCCAGGTGCAGATGCTTGTCTGAGGCTTCTGAAGCGTTTGTGTTTACTGCTAGGGGGAAGGAAATTTTCTTTCTTCTTTTTCATTTTGAAATATGACTTTTTTTACTGACAGCTTGTCAAAGTCAACAGTAATTTATGACCAGTAGTGATTGATATGCCTTATCTGAGATAATTTGCTTTCCAGATAGTGAAACAAACAACAAACTACCCACTGGAAGTCAGATCTATTTGTTTATGGAAAGTCTTGTACTCTTACCCTTAACTGATTAGCTTGAAGACAGGGCCATTCTGCCAAGATAATGTTGTCTAGACCTTGCCACGTCATAAAAATAACTGGGAATTTAAGAAACTTTTTGTGTTTTGAAGTGCCTACAGATAAAGCCTGAAAGTGGCGTACAAAAACAGCCTGTGAAATTAAGAAAACACTTAAGCATGGACTCAGTTTAGCCTTCAGTACCAGATTTTTTTTTCAGATATTTTTCTAGATGTCTTTCACCAAACTCTGAAGGACACTAAAATAGACACATAACAATTGCCACTGCATTTGCCAAGGTGAACTGACCAGGAAAATATTTTGTTTTTCTGTAGTTTTTCCTCATCTAAGGTGATTTTCTCCAGTTGAAACCAGAAGCTGGATATGTAAAGACTTCTTTTGACCTTCCTATTTTAAGAGGTGGGTATATATATATTTCTGTTAAACATGAAGATAGTACCACCTAGTCTGTTGAACAAACATAATTATTTGTAATAAATGTTCTGAAAGAAGAGATGTGTCTGGGCTTAACATAAATGTAGGCCAGGTCCCTTCTTAGCTCTGCCTAGCATCCAGTTAAACAATAGAAAAAAGTCCAAGGGAAAAGCTGAAGAGCGACTGTAAGCTGTTGATTGTTCTTTATTTATTCTGAGAAAATGCTTTTTAATGGACTAAGTTCTTTTCTCTGTTGATACCCTCTCAGTACTGAAATTTGTCAACATAATCAAAAATCTACCAGATTCACACAATGGCGTTTCCTGAAGTGGAAACAATGCTGCAATTTTTCATGACCTATAGGATGTTATGAAAAGAGTTCCCAGCTACATTGGGTTTTAGTGGAGGAATTGAGGGATGGAAATGCAAGCAACACTGAATGCCCTTACTTTTTTTTCCCCCATGGATACTATAAAGAGTTTTAATGCATTATTTCACCAAAGCCTTGTAGAGTCTTCTTCACAGCCTGTAAAAATTCATGTGTACTGACAATCCTTGTGTGCTCAGGAGCATGTGCGTGTTGGAGATTGTGTTTATCTGTTGTTACTGTTAATTCTAACAGATCTGACATATGGTGTTGCACTTGAGATTGCTGACACTGTGTTGCCTAACTGCCAATTTCCAAGTGGTATGTAACAGGGAAAGCTGTTAATGTGCTGTGAATTTTTAAAATCCTTTAAAAAAGATAGGGTGTTAAGTGACTCTGATGTGTTTAACAGGATGCCTGGTCAAGGGTGTTGGTTGAACAGCATCTAAGCTGTCCGAGTGAAAACAGAAGCTTTGTAGCATTAATATCTGGATGAAATAATAGGTTATCACTGACAACAAATGGTGTCAGACTTAAAAAATCACCAAGAGCAGCAAATCTTCACCTGCTGCAAGTGGTTCTGCAGTGCCCAGTCCTGAGACTGTAACAATCACAAAGCAAAATCTCATCTGGGTGGCTGAAATCTCTGCCTTCTGCTCCCAGAATAGAAGCACTGCTCTGCAGCCTTAGCAAAACACAACTTATTCCCAGGGCTGTGAGGCTTATTGAAAATAAGTTAGTGGGATTCAGCATTATTTGATTTAATTGTAACAATAAACTGTACAGTAAAATATTGGTCTAATTTGTAGCAGTGTTGTTCGCCTTCCTGTGTTTTTGCTTCCCATAAGAAGAAATTTCATTGCACTTTTTAATACAATACACAAAAGTAGGTTTTAATTTGGCTGGACAGGCCAGATAGAAACTGGCTGACCATGACTTCAAGAATGAATACCATCATGTTGGTCACACAGTTCAGAGAGTCACAGAATGGTTTGGGTTGAAAAGGGCCCTAAAGATCATCTAGGTGCAGCTGACTTGCCCATAGGCAGGAGCCCTGCGACACGTGTAGAAACAAATGCCTTTTCTGTTCTCCTGGGCAGAACAGGTGCTCAAAGGCACACAGCTCCACGTAGAGATGACTTCTGTGGGTTGCATAGAAAAACATTTTATTGAAGGTTCTACTTGCCCAGTAACAACTTTGATTAGAACTGAGAGAAGTCAGGAGTTTTTATTTCTCCAATATTCTTTCCTTAACATGGGTCTGCTTTACATTGTATTTTAGAAGATTTGCCTTTCTAGCATATCTGAGCAATGAAACAAAAGAGGGAAAGCTGTGTTTCCAAAATGCAAACTGCCCCAATTTACATTTCAATTAAAAAAAAAAGAATTTGATGTACAATATATTATTTTAAAATTTTAAAGAATTATTATGTGGTGTTTTTGTGTGCTGAATCTTAATGTAGTCCATTTATACATGATGAGATGGCTGCTGATAATATCAGACTGCTTTTAAGCCCTATTTCTGCCCCCTCCTAAAGCAAATAAAAATATATGGTGAAAACAGATATATCAAAAACTAATTAAAAAATTAATATCAAACAATACTAAGGACTGAAATGTTTACTTAGAAGACTGTCCAAAGAGGAGAACTGTATCCAAGAGATAATTCAAATGTATTCTTTTTCCTAAAATTACCAAGAGAATACTTTTTTTAAATTCATGAATTTTTCTGTTGTAATGAGCAGATTTCCAAACAGACATATTTAGCAAAAAGTTGCTTGCTAACCTTTAAACTTTATTCTCTCCCCTCAGACTTTTTTCCTTTTTAAATTACTTTTTCCTCTTAAAGAATCGTTCTGGAAAACTGGGTTTGTGTATAGAATAACTAAGGTATACATGCTGATATTTCCTTTGTATTTATAATTTTTTTAATATGCGGTGTATATTTTGTTGTCTTCCTATTTTTAACTGTCTTGCACATTCAGTAGAGTGACATGAATCTTAAACGTGTGATACTAAGATATTCTGTAATAATAATCTCTAATGTTGCTCTCTAAGCAACATTCTCTGCCTTCCTGCGTTACCTTGTGTTTTAGTAGAGTGAACAATACATCGTTTTTCCAGGTATCATTCCAATGCCAATAGTTTCCCCAATGCTTGACCAGATCCTGCAGATCTAAGCATAGTAACTTTAATTTTAGGGCAAAATTATTGAGTTGATGACCATACCTATGCATTAGAAGAGTGTGTGACTCTGGGGTATCAAAACCTCAGCTGTGAATGCTTGACATCCTGTGGAAGTGGACAGACTATTGACTACTACGATTGTGTCTGATAACCTTAGAGAGCTTTTCTAATCTAAAAAATGCTAAGATTCTATATTGTGAGGTTTTTGGGGCAGATACATGTGTAGAATTTTCTTCTGACTCCCCATTCTGGTTGAAGTTAATTTGAGGTACCGATGGCTTGGTTGACATTTGTAGCTTCATGGTTAGGAGAATGCTGTTGGAGGCAAAGTTTAAACAAAAAATGAGGGAATATAGTGATTGCTTTCAGACACAGGAGGTGTGAAATACAGCCACAGCCATTTTTGAGTTTACTCTGTAAACATTATTAAGCATCTCAACAGTATTGTGCTTTATACTGATCTGGGAACAATTCAGTTAGGAAAAGTGAGTGTGAATTTTCTGTCTTAAAATGGTTGCTTATATTCTATTAATAGTTTATTAATACCTAAATAGCACCAAATGTGAGGAGGAGGGAGTTGGACTTGATGTTTATGGGTCCCTCTCAACTCGAGATATTCTATGAACTTATGAACAGATGTAACTTCTGATCAGGCAATGAGAAGTCTCAAATTTGGAGATTTATAATTCCAGTCTTGTATGAAAAGCAAGAGAAAAATGAAGGCATGTATTCCCAAATTTAGCAGAGTTCTGAAAGCCCCACTGATGCAATAGATATTTGGTTTTTAAATTTTATTTTTATTTAAGCATAAATGGGATAGCTTCTTTAGTGTTTGTAATATCTTAAGAAAATATTAAATACTTGAATAATCCTATACTGCTTTGTTTTGGGCTTTGTTCTTGACTATTTTTCTTTAGTCTCTTTAGTGTGCTGGCATTTTCCTTACAACCTTCTGTCTACCCTACAGCACTTCTAGCAGCAGATCTGTTTTCATAAATCACTTTGAGAGAAGCCAACACTCATAAAGAAAATATATGTTGATTTTTGCACAGTCCTGACATCTAACGGAAAGTTAAAATAAAGGCCACAATAAAATTCCACTGCAATTCATACCATGCTTGGTTTGTGTTCTGTGGATATGCAGTTTTTCCTTTAAATTAGAATATCATTCTGATCTTAATGGGGTTTTTGTTTGTGAAATAGGATGGTAATGAAATGAAACACAACTAGGTTCCAGTCCTGAAATCCGTTCTTGCTTTTTCATAAAGGCAAAGCTTTCAGTGATGTCAATGACAGTTTTGCCTGAGTCAGAATTGCAGGATTGGGCTGATAGTGTCTGACTTAATGAATTTCAAAGAGGAAATTTCATTCCATGACCAGACAGATCATTTTGGAGTGTCTTTCACAGCCAGTGAAAATGCATCTTGTGACAATGTTTTTGTTTTCCCTTTGTCTTCATGTTTTAAAGCTTTTTTTTTCCCTGAGAGATGCGAGTCTAACTAGTAAACAGAGTGTTTTACTTGCAAGGATAGCAATGAAATTAATGGAAAAGCATTTTAGAATCTTACTAAAGGAAGATGCATGGAATTTTTTTAATTATTTTGATCTTTTTGGATGTAGGGCTGAAAAAGGTTTTGCTGCAACATTATTTTCTTTTTCTGTAGAAGTTTTCTTTGCTGCTTGGCAACTGCAAGGCTTATTTAATTAAAAAAGACAAACTCCCACACACATTTGAGTCATCTTAAGGTTGGTTAACAATCACAGATATTTAACAAGGAGTAGGCTCAGAAAAAAGAAGTCCATAGTAAACAAGAGAAGAAGTGTGTATGGAAGAGGGGGTAGGTGTTGGGGTTTTTCTTTCCCATTTGCTTTGATAACAGAACCTGCCACCTGTGCTGCCTAATATGCAGTACCTTGCAACTGATGGCATTTTTGGAGTAATAAATCCAACCACTTCTAACCCCAAACAAGACCTGTGGGCATTGATAGGGGGAAATCACTTATTTTTAGTACATCTGCTATGTAGAACTTACAATACTATGTATGGTTTAGGGATTTGTTTGGGTTTTTTTAAGCCACAGACAATCTTTGTGTACAAAGCTCTCTACCAAGCTTTGCAAGTGACCTTAAACTGAGGTTTCCTATTACTGAAGAGAGGTAACTCAGCCACAGGCAGGTTCATAGATGATACTGCCTACTGGTATGCAATTTATTGCTGATTTTAGACTTGAATTGTAATGACCAGTACTCCCTCTGGGCTACACACAAAATTATGTGAACAGCACAATGAAAAACAGATTTTCAGTCTTTATTTGAACAGATGTAAATACTAATTTTTTTCACCTCTCACATGCTTGCTTAACATGTGAATATTTTAACTGGTACTGGATCAGAACTATGATGTCTTGCCTTTGTAAATATTTATAAGAAAACATGCATTATTAGTAATTTCTCAGAAGGATGTTGTGAGGTGTTTAAGTTGCTCTGTTTTACAAACCACGTAAAGGGAGAGGTTTATAACAGCAAACCTACTGAGCTGAATTCTGCCTTGTGTCAGACTTCTTTTCTCACTTTTTCCCTGCTATTTGAAACTTATGACAAAAAGGCAGGGAACTAAGGAGCTGAAGCTACATTTTCAAAAAGGTTGAGAAATAGGTGGTATAGGAGAACTGGATCAGGATTGTGAAAAATATACCTCAGGATGGTCTGGTCTGTATTAAGGAAAATAGCCTAAAAATATGGGAGTTTTAACTACATGGGTCTTTTTTCCCCTATGGGATTCAGTGCAGTAGTGTTGCTTCATGTGCCTCTTTGCTGTGAAGGGGATATGCTTTGATATGCTGTCATAATTTTAGTAATGTTTTTCTCTGTTTTAGCTGCAGTGTATGAAGAGAACATGAGATGACCTCCTCAGCATAGCCTACTCTATGGCTAAGTGGTGGGGATTTGTCCCTTTGGTCTGGAAAGGGGAGTAGGGAGACAATAGTACCCACACTATCTGCATTAGATCAAACTTTGGGAAGACTTGCTCTTCTTTATGAAGACACCTTTGTCTTGAATATTGACCTAACTATTTAAAAACAAAAATAAAAATAAGAAAAAATCTCAAACCATTGGGACAACAAATCCCAGGGAAAAAGAATAACAGCAACCCATAGAGCTAGATGAACTGTCTCACCTCACGGCCTCCTTTTATCTCTTTTGATATTGTATAAAGGAGGTGATATCTAAAATATTCAATCTGCTAAAATGCAGCAGAGTGGAGCAATGGTAGCACACTTTTCCTGCAGCAAGAGAAGGGATGTAATCAGAACTCTAATATTGAGGATTATATGTATTCAGGGACCATGTGCTTCAGATAAGAGTAATCAAGTAGTAGGGCATACAATTGAAACTAATTAATTTCATGTTTTAGATGACAGAGCCAACAAGAGATGCCCAGAGCTTGTTGAGGTTGCACAGGTCATGAGGATCACACAAAGGAATTCTGGTCACTTCAGTCAGAAAGCCAGCTTCACTGGTGTCCCAGCTTAAATGCCTCTGTGCTATCACATGCAGCAATGGGGAACAAAGAGGAGAAATGAGATGTGCCCATGCCTACAGGGCTAAAACCTTATTGGCATCATTGGAACACTGTGGAAGGGCTCCTATGACTGGAGTGCTGAAATGAGAGGATACAGGATCTTTAGGAAGGACAGGCAGAGGCGGGCCCAAGAGATCTGTATGATACTCAAGAATTGTATTCTCCAGGCTCCAGAAAAATACAATCCCTAAATCAGTGAAGAACACCAGGGTGCCTGCATGGGTGAACAAGGAGGTCCTGCGCAAATTTAAACACAAACAGGTAGCTTAGAGTGTGGAACCAGTGCAAGGTAGCCTGGCTGGAATACGGAGGAATTGTCCAAACAGCCAGAGATCTTGTTAGCAAGGATAAAGTACTGACAGAAGTAAATCTGGCCAAGGACCTCCAAGGTACAGAAAAAAAAAAAAAAAGCTTCTTTAGGTGCACCAACAACAGAAGAAATACCAGGGGAAATAAAAATTCTCTCAGGAAGGACACAGAAGTCCTGGTCCCCAGGACATGGAGGAGGCCAAGGAGGTGAATCAGTTTTTTGCCTTGGTCTCCGCCAGCAAGTGTTCAAGCCACAGCACCCAAGCTGCAGAAGGTGAAGGCAGGAATTGGGAGAATGAAGCACTGCTCACTGAGACCACCTAAGGAACCTGAAGGTGCATATGCCCATGGGACCAGATGGTCCATCCATAGGTCCTGGGAGTACTGGCAGTGTTAGCAGCTTAACCATTATCCATTATATTTGAGAAGTCATGGCAGTGTGGTAAAGATCTCACTGACTGGAAAAGGGAAAGCATAAATCTCATTTCTAGAAAGAGGAATAGGGAAGACCCAGGAAAATACAGGCCTTAGTGTTTGGCAAGAGCATGAGGTGGATCCTCCTAGAAAGTATGCTAGGGCATGGTCAGAAATAAGGAGGTGATTGGTGAGAGCCAACACGGCTTCCCTAAGGGCAAATCACTCCTGACAAATTTGGTGGCCTTCTATAATGGAATTATAGCAGTGGTGGACAAGGGAAGGGCAACAGATGTCATCTAGCTGAACTTGTGCAAGCATTTGACTCTGACCCACATGCCATCCTCGTCTCTAAACTGGGGAGACATGGATTTGATGGACAGACCACTCAGTGGGTAAGGAATCTGCTGGAGGGTTGTGCTCAGACTTGCGGTCAGCGGCTCCATGTCCAAGTGAAAAGCAGTGACAAGTGGCATTCCTCAGAGATACCGTGTGAATCAACACAGGCAGGCGGCCAGAACAACCCCAAAGGCACAGCCAGAATGCCAGGAGTAAATTTATTTCAGCACCCTCACTACCCAGAGGATCCCAGAGCACCACCCAGGCAGAGGCACACAGGCAGGAGCAGAGACCCTGCCAGGCTCAGTTCCCCCCAGAACACGGCGGGGCTGCTCTCTGCACCCGTTTATCGAGGGTGCACACACACCTGGGGTATCACCATGCTGTGATCTCCCTCTGCTCTTTGTGAGCCCTGAGCTTTGGTCTCTCTCCCAAGACAGGGAGTTGAGCCCGGCTATGAGAGTGCCCCCAGGTCTCTGCAGGCACCCATGTTATCTCTAGACAGAGAGTCCACTTCTCAAAACACACAGATCACAGCAAACAGCGGGCACAATATATGGTTTTATACATGAGGTTTCCCTACACTCTTATTCCCCAGACCTCAGCATTCCCAGCTGTGAGGTCACTTGAGGAATCTACCATCCTCATCTCCACTCTGCCAGTTTTAACCCTTTCCTACCACTGTTTAACATCTTTGTGCCATGGGCAGTGGCACTGAGTGCACCCTCAGCACGTTTGCTGATGACACAAAGCTCTGTGGTGCCATCAGCATGTTGGAAGAAAGGGATGGCACCCAGAGGGACCTACCCAGGCCTGGGAGGTGGGTCTGTGTGGACCTTATGAAGTTCAACAAGACCAAGTGCAAGATGCTGCATCTGGGTCAGGGCAATCCCAAGCACAAGTACAGGCTGGGCAGAGAATGGATCAAGACTAGTCCTGGGAAGAAAGACTTGGGGTGGGTGGTTTTTTTAAAATGAAAAATTCAATATTATTAGGCAATGTGCACTCACAGCCCAGAAGGCCAACCACATCCTGGGTGTCACAACAAAGTGTCATGTTCAGGGAAGGTGATTCTCCCCCTCTGTTCTTTTGGGCATCCGAATTTACTCATTTGTCATGAAATACTGTTATTGTGACTACGGTTTTCTGTGCATACAAAGAGAAATATGCAAACTCCCCCTTTTTTTCTTGTAGGCACATTAAACATAAGAGGCTGATATTAAGTGAACTAACGTTCCAGGCTTCCAATGTCAGTGGAATTTGTGTTGGTTTAGCTGGAGGAAATAGTCCAATAAACTCACTTTGTCAGGGACTATTAATATTTTCCTGGTTTAATTCAGGCATAAAGCTCTGACGTAGTATATTTGTGAGTGAATCCTTGTACCAGCTACAAGATTGTGGCTCAAGTCCTGTTTGTATAAGGAATGACTGGGGAGGAGGGGAGGTAAGAGAGCTGGGAATGCACTTTAAGAAAAAATCAGAGTGATGGAAAATATACCTGTAAAAGTAATGTGATTCCAGAACACCCAGAGTGTTCAGAAATCCATGAGTTCAATACAATCTGTGTTCAGTCTGGTGGAGCTTAAATATAACGCATGTTCTGCTCCTTGTTTGAAAACTGAACCCCTTCTGTGGTGGCAGCAGTGAAATCTTTCATGTCATTAGCGGTTTTGCTTTGCAACACTTATTTCTAGGTAGCTGGAATAGTTTGTATTTCTACATTTAAACTTTTCCAAGCTCTTGAGAATTGTCAAGTGCACAGTGACAAATAACTTTCCAACTCAAGTATGTTAAGAACTTACTGAGTTGTTAAGTTTTTATGCAGCTGTTTTTTTGAATTATGTTTTTATTACTCTGTAAGGGGTCTCTGGAAAATCCTTTCATATTGAATTTGGTATTCAGTTAATGTTTCTGAGCAAATATTCACCTTATTCTGAGTGTTTTATATTGGAGTAATTTTTCATTTGCATGTTAATTTGCACACACATAAGTGGTCTTTGATAGCTTTATTTGTCAATGTTAGTGGGTGTTTCTACTGCGGGTAGGTATGAACATTTGCTTTTAGTAAGAAAGGTTACTAAATCAACAACTGGATAATGAAAAAATATACCAATTAAGGATTTTAATACCTAACTTTGCTACACAAAAAAGTAGATAGTGTTAATTTTTGAATCAAAACCTAGTTTATGTACTTTGGTAACAGGTCTAGACAGAGATAAGATTTAGATGATCCTACAAGCCTATTACTATTTTCAGATATTTATGTGTTGTGTTGGTATCCAACAGAGTTACAGCAGCAAGTGGACCTACAAGTGACACAGCATGGAACATTCTTGGACTTTATTTGAAACACTGATTTTTAGAATCTTTCAATCTTTCAATCAATCAATCTGTTTCTACAAATAAACATCCAGGCTGTTATAAATGATACAAGTATCTTTGGATTTGTGAAGAGCTAAGTGGTTGTGTCATAGTGAATATGCTTCTACAGTTTGTTCCTATATTGATAACAATTCTTGCCTCAAACAAAGTGCTAGAAATAATTGGAAGGAGTGCAATGACAAGGGCAAAATCTTTCTTTTCTTCTCCTCCTTTTATATTGCTAGAGGAAAGTCAGCTTCATTGTCAATGTCTTTTTATGTCTTGAGTTGCCTTGCTAAAATATAAAACTTTTCTTTAGAGGAAGCTTTGAAATAGGAGAAAGCTGCATGTAATGATTTCCTTACACTGCTCCTCATGGCAGCCTTCCACATAGATTCTATTCTATTTGTGGTTTTGTATAAATGTGAAGTTAGTATACTGAGTGCTTCTCTGTTATCTTCTTTTCCCAAGATGATTCTAGTTAAATATAGTTAAATGATTTGCCAAGACAAATCTCCAAAAGTGAATCCAGACATTACAAAATAAATGTATCAGTATTGCTGAATGAAACAGAAATATTTCCACTTTCAGAGTAATTTAAATACACTCTTTGGGAAACAGTGAATTTTTTGTCAAAGGACGATGACTTATTGTGACCAAGTAATTTGGATACTGGTGGGATTGGTGCTTATGCAGAAGGGAACATGCATGGGTATATGCAATCACACACTTTTTTTTAGACAAAAAAACCTCCACAACAACTGAATAGATGTGATCAATATCTTAGTGTAAATGTGCTGGTTTTTTATACCACTAACTTGATAGAGAATTCTGTCAGCTGTACATTGAAATGCTTGCTGCCAAGACACAAGTAATCCACATCCATTTAGAATAAAATGCCTTTAATTAAAAAAAAAAAAGATCATTTAAACAGTTTTTCCTTTTTTGAATCATGTTAAATTTAAATAGAGATTTTACTTGTGACTTCATGGGTTTGTGAAGGGATAATGTGTACTGTCCCCATGGGATCAAGATCTAGACAAGGGTGGTATCACAGCTGAGTCAATGAGATGTCCCAAAGAGAGCCAAAGCATAAGATATTGTGGATGCAGCCAAGAAGTGAGTCATAAAATGAGCCTGCAGATAGAAAAGTTTGTAGAACATTTAAACTTTCATAGTCTTTGAACATAATGAATGGAACTAAAAAGAGCTGAAAAGAGAATAACATCTATTTTTGTAACCTGAATATAAGATCTATTACTTTGAATTAAACAGAATATATTTCTAAACAAATTAGTAAGGAAGTTAAGGGATATTTATTCCTGAAACCAAAGTTTGCTCTGCCAGTGGAGATGTACAGGCAACTTTATTCATGCTGAAAATCTTCAGTCTGTCATTGCCTGCAGCAGTGATCATGCAAGACTAACTCTTGTGGCTACCATATTCAATGTTAGTAAGGTTGAGAGAACTTCATCTTGCCAACTGCAATCTGACCTTTTGATGAGCACTTTTTAGTTTTGTTTGTTTGTCCTGGGTGCTTTGTTTGGGTTTCTTCTCCCAAGTAAACAGTATTTATTGCAATGCAATGGTAGCTCTTGAACTGCATCAGGAAAGTAAAATGCAGAAATGCAATTAATCACATATTTTCTCCTATTAAATGTTAATAGAGCATTCAAGGTACTTATTATTGTTTATCTCAACAGAACCTTCAGGTGTACTATTTAAGAACTGAAAATACTATAAAAACAACTGGAAGATTTTATTTTCCTCATTGTTACATGGTTTTAGGGTAACAGTTAACTCCTTGTGGGAACAAGTATCTGCCTAGAAACCTCATCATGCATTGCCACTTGCTGGCCCTGAAACTATTCATAAAATAAGAAAGATATGCCTTACACTAAAGGAGAGAGCCATAACTTTATTTGTATTTAATTTTATCCATATTTGTCAAAATAACCTAAAGTGGCAGACAGCAGCCCAGTGAACTTCTGTGGTATGGATTATTAAGTGTAATATGCATGCCAGTGTGACATTGTCATTGTGACTTGATCTGTTACAAGGCTAGTCTAAATCTCTTGCTAAGAGATAAACTACTACTAAATCATTCGTGTTTTCCACAGGAAAAAAACCCAGAAGATTCTATTTTTTCCCTACTCTGTTATACCTCAGGAAACTACATGTGGCCTCTAAACTGCACGTCCTGAAGAGGAATTCTAGAGCTTGGTCTTGCTCCTGACAAAATTTTGGTATGATTACATTTTAAGACAGATACATTGCACCAAGGTATTTCTGGGTTCAAGGTCTGAATATTAACATTATGTAGGCAGCTCTACAGCACTGTAAGTCTCTGTGCTGAGCAGCAGTGTCCTGCAAGTAATTAGGATTTCAAACTTCTGTTTCCAAAAGGCAATTTTGTGCAGAATTTTTGAAGTGTTTTGTATGCAAGGAAGAATAAAATTATTCTGGCTAATAACTCAGTCTATATTTATTTTATTTAATTTCATGTATCATCTAATACATTTTGGAATAAATGCTGGATTAGGTGAATTTTTATTTCTCCAGTTTTGGTCCTGTGTCCTGGATGTTGCAGTGCAGAAGTATACGAGATGTTGAAAACGATTGCTTTTCAATTTTCTGCTTTCAGTAGAGTCCACTAGTCTAAAAGCTAGACTCAATAATAAATATATGCATGGATCACACACATTTATTGTTATGAGCAGTCATGGTTTACCCATATCCTAATGACTGATGTTAAATTTGTTGACACTTAGTGCTCTCAAATTTCAAAACTTCATTATGAAAAAAAATAAAAAATCTATAGTAAAATGAGATTTTAATGCACTTTTATGCTTGCACCATCAATCCTTGCTCAGCCTTCTCAATGTTCAGTGACTGGTGAAGCATTTGAGAAGATATCAGTTGGAAGTGTGAGCTTTTTAAGGCAGATGACTCATGAGTGGCTCAATAATAGATAGGACAAACAATTTCTGTGCATAGACTTTATGAACAGTGAGAAAATAGTCTCCAGGCTAATACTTCTACCAATGTTATTATATAGGAATTATGGCTCATTAAAAATGGCTCAGATTAAGCCTTGAGACAAACAAGGAAAACCTCCTTTTCCCCAAGTAGTCACAGGAAAATTAGTTACAATGTTACTTAATGCTGGGTACAATGGTAAGAATTTATGACAACATGGATGGATGAATATTTGGCTTTCTTTGGTGTTGAAGACTGGAATGTATATGAGAGCAATCAGTCACATACTTTGACTTACATACCTGGTTCACAGATGTTCTCTCTCCCCTTCCTTAAGTGAGACTTCTTTCTTCCCACTGCAAGACTCTGACCCTAGACCTTAAGGAACTGATGAGAAAGGGAGAACACAGCATTTCTGGAAATATTTTTCCAGATTATTTTCACTATCCAGGTAACCTTTTATAAAAATTCATAGGTTCAGATGTATAGAGTTTGATTAATTTGGTGTACTCTGCCTTTGATCTTAGTGATAATAAAATCTTTCAGTGTTTTCCAGTTAATCTCACCTAGCATTGTAAACAGTGATAAATCATAAGCCACTCTTTTTTGTTTACTAGAACTTACAAACTGAAATTTACATTTACAGGTATATGCAAACTGTATATTTTTTCTACTGAGATATAAAAGTCTTGAATTTATCTCTGCTTGAAAGATTTTAATGCAATCACTTCAGAGCTTTGACTTGCAGTATTACATAAAATATAACAGCCTTTTACAATGCAGTTGCAGAATCTGTCATATTTTATTGCTTCTTGTGCTACAATAATTCAGAATGATTTAGGTTTATTCACTGTTCTCCTGAGTGATATTAGACGTAATTGAAATTAATATGATACTCTGTATTGTTTGTGAATCCATCACTGTGTTTTTAAATGACAATGTTGAAACTCTTTATAAGCCTTTTGCTGTTTTTCACCAAACACAATAATCTTAATTAGAGTTTAATAGTAAACACCAATGCTCTGTTGGGGTTGTGGGAAGATGTCTACTTTCAGTATGTTGGGAGTATAAGAGATGAGATCCAGAAAGGATTTAGGGTCTGAAGTTCCTCTTTAGATCAAGTTTTGACTTGAAAAATTCACCTGGTGATGTTGGCATCTATCAATAAAACTATCCTATGGTTTTTTAAAAATTCCCAGAAATACTTCATCTCTGCTGAGATAAGCAGTATGCTGTGGGCTTTTTGGAATTTTTGTTTGCTATTTGAGGTTTCTTTGGTTTTTAGTGATAGGAGTTTCCTCCACCTAAGTCTTTGTCCAGTGATTACAAACAATAGGGGATATAGGAAATTGGCTTTAATTCTGCCTTATTCTATTTATTGTGTCAACATTTATTTGGTATCAGTCAGTTAATTTTGGATGAGACAAGTGGAAGCAAGTATGACAGCAGTAATGGAAACATTAGGTTTTCATGTGCACGTGAGGGAGCCAGGATTTCTTAATTTCTGTCTGTTGACATTCTGGCTGCAGACACTGGTGACAGCTGGAAACTGGAATATTACTGCTGTGGGATGTGGGGGAAACTTCTGACACTTCTCTCCCTCCCAGTCTCCTGACTTACTACTTATTGCATGAAATAAAGTTACTCTGAAAATTATAGACGTTTTGGATGTTGGGCAATGGAAGGAGAATACAAAAGGAAATTTTTGATAAATTGCATTGGCAATAGAAAACAAAAAACACCAAAAAAAATGAATTTGTGTGTGACATATATTGTTGTGTTTCTAGGTCTTTTTAAAAAAATCTGGTTTACCTCTCAGGACAGAAAAATATTTTAGAATACAAAGCTACCAACACAGTCTTTTAAAAGTATATTTTTCAAAAATAAAGATATAAGTATTAAGTAAACTTCATATTTCTAGCATGAATTTACCTAAATAAAGCATTGGCATCTGGTAGAGACGAATTATGAGTGATTGTGTTAGTAGTAAGAGTCTTTCAAGGCAAAAATTTAACTATGTAATGTGTTGTTTTTTATAGAATAATGCAGAAGTTTGACATCATGTGTCAAAAAAAGAATTCAAAACTGGTGTGTTTTCTGTAAAGTATGACTAAGTATGTCTTGAGTAATAGTGTTGAAATGGTGAAACCAGAAGGAAATATAAAGTTTACACATACTACCTGAGTTTTATTCTGTTATTTCAGTAGTTAATAAGGGGAGAGAGAAGCAGATAAAAATTTACTTGAATTTATGCCTGTTTTTTATGCTGAAAATGTAATTATTTGAAAAATGTGTAGTCTAATATAGTAACTGAAGGGCTTAAAATTTGTGTGAGGGATTAATACATCTTTTTCATGCAACAAAGTCTGCTCTGATTTTTACATTACTTTTTTCAAAGACAGCCACAAATAGAAAACTCAGTGGAATTTGGTTTTTAGTTAATGAAAACTACACTGCAACAAAAATAAAATATATCATTTCTGTTTTGGCTTGTGGAGTTGGTTTCAGCATGAACACTTTTTGAGATTTCAAAATCACTTCCTTTTAATCTTGTTCTTGGGAGTGGTGTTTGAAAGAAATTAGGCCTAATTTCTTAGCATAAAATTAATAAGAGATATCTCCAATCAGAAAAACCTTACAATGAGAACAAATGTGTATTTAATATCTGATGAAAAGTATGCATGTGTGTATCATATCTAAAAATCAATATATATGTGAAACAGGAGAGGGAAAGGAATCTAGATGGGTGAAGAGGAGTTGTAATTTTGATTTTACCAATCCTGGCAAGAATTCCTGTAAGTTTTCTGAAATTTATTCTCACATTGCCCAGCAGGGCGATGTGCGTTGTCTCAGGTGTGGGTTTATGATGTTTCTTTTTGCCATGTCTTTTCTCAACCCACCTTTTCTGCTATGGAGTGTGCCCTTTTGTGCTTGTACACTTGTGAGAGGGATTATTTTAGGATGAAATGACTACATGTGACAGCAATATGAGGAACCTGAAATAACACTTACGAGAGGTTCTGCATCCTGGCAGCCTGTGGAGGCTGGTGCAATATTAAGGGCTGGGGGCTCCAACGCTTGCAGACAGCACTGCAGAGTTAGAGCTTTGTACCTTTGCTCACAGGTAATGCTAAATCCCAAAATCTGACTCTAGCTTAACTGGATTCCCTGGATTTTTGTTGTTGCTGCTGTTATTTTCAAATACCGCTGTGTGTGTACTTGAAAACCTGATCTGATTTCCAGTTACTTGAGCTCAGAATCTTTTGAACTGAGGGTGAGATCACAAGGTTAGTGTCAGTGGGCACTAGCTACGATTTTTCTAGAAGGCTTTGAATGATCTGACGTCTTAAAATTAATGTTTCCACTCTACAATTTCTGTGAAGATTTATCTTTTTTTTCCTCCAGACCTTCTTTGACTATGATCTTCAGGTCTATAAGTTTGTAAATGGAATAATGTCTTAAATATTTTTTTTTTAACCCTCCATCTTTTACTTTACATGCCTGTGCTGAATGTGATAGCTGAATTGAAGAAAAAACTGCATAGACCTCAGAAAGATATTATGAATTTTGCAACTATATGTACTGTTTGACTGTTCAAGAAAAGAAAAGTTTGCTTCCTTCCCCATCTTGGGCTTTTATCTTGCTCACTCTGGGCCTTCAGTTGGCTCACTTCATGTATGGAATTCTCTGGATGGTCACACTTGTTCTTTGTTTTTCCTTCCCACTGGTTTGAAGCTTCAGTTGGCATAGTCTCTCTCAGTAAAACATGAGACAAAATAGTCTGAGGTATAAGCAAAAGCAAAGTAAAAGTTTTAAAGACTTCACTTATACATGCGGTACAATGAGAATCCATGGTCTGTATTAAAAAATATGTGACCAGTATTCTTTGACTTTTGGATGTTTTACTTCTAAACCAACCTTTTGTATCATAAATCCTGTCTATACAGATCCTAAATGAAAATTAAAGTATCATTTAAAGGTAAATGATACTCCCTTCCTAGTCTAATTTATTTTTGTGGTTTTGAAGGCAAAGGAGCTGTAGATTTGTGCAAGCAACACTGCCTTGCCCTGTCTGGAACATGCCTAGAGCAAAGATGGCCCAGCATCCCTTGCCTTGCTGCTAGCTAGTCTGCCTGTGAGTACATCTGTGTCTGGGTCCCACAGTACAAAATTAAAAGCAAAATCCTTTTTTCCTTGTCTCTCTGAAATATTTGAGAAGACAAATTCTGATAAATTTTGTTGACACAGATATTATTGACAGATACTATTATACTACATTGTTTTTGTAACAGGTCCTTAAATCCTCTTATGCATTTGTAAATAGATTTTCTTCAATATACTTCCAGAAATTTTGAACATAAAATATGTATTTTAGAAAACAGACAAGCATTCTATCACATTATTTTCTAACAGGAAAAAAACCCCACGCTGGTATGACTGTTTACAAAGATGTGAGATTAACGAATGGCTTTTTGTTTTCTGCAACACTTTGATAATAGGGCACTGACATACCAACATAAATGTAAAGTGCAATCAGAATGATTGAGTAAATAAGGGAATACACCACATTAAATATCCATCTATCTCATAAAGCCATACTGCTGGCTCTTGTACTCTTAAAGATGAGTTTCAATCCAAGCTCACTCAAATATGCAGATTTGTCAAAGGCAGATGCTGTCTTTGTTTAGTTGCAACATCCAAGACACGTCCTCCTTTTCTCCTAAATCATTCTGGTTTTCCTTTATTTCATAACTTTTTTTTCAGTGTTTTAGTTAAAAAAATTCTGGAAGAGAATGCTTGAATATAAAAATTCCTATTGATACCACACTTGAATAAAATGAGAGTTTGCCTAAAGGGTTTCTCTTTCATTGTCAGTAACAGGATAAATACTTCAAAATCTTTAATGCCTAGTGTAATCTTATGTTCTGCAAAGTAAATGTGCAATTATTCTTAATTCCTGGGGTATTCAGACGTGAATTTTCATGCCACCAAATTGGAGGCAAATATTGTTATAGTGCAAATATTGTGATAGTGAAATATGAGACTGCTTTTGTCCTCTTTTTGCACATTACTTTAGTAGAAGTGCCACACTTCATTGCTAGTTCACATTTCTGCCTTAGCCATGAGTGTCAAAAAATTATATTCTCAGGGGAAAGAGAACTAATTTACATCCCTGGTTGTTTAGCCACAGTCATCTACATCTGAAAGTGCAAACCTGAATAGCTGTGACTTGGTTTTTAAATTTTTAAATATTTTTTAAACAAAAAATCAAGGAGTGATGTACCTATTTCAGAAATCAAAATATTGTCTTGATTCAGGGAAAATCAATTATCTCTAATTCTGGAACACTTCATTTTGGAAAAAAACTGTGACTTTTTTGGTGGTATTTCTACTTTTAAATATAAATTAGTGTTCAAGTTGGAACAGCTGCTTTAATGCACTTCAAATGGTTTAAGCTGTTTTTTGTAAGTACTTTAGAAGTGAATTTATATTGCTAGGTAAATTTAAATATTTTATCATGGCTTTTGATAATCTATTTATTTATACCTCAGAATTCCTATGGGCTTCAACTAACCTGCATTCAAATACAGTCCTAAATTGGATCCATGGTATATGCAAATAAAGATGACTTGAGCAGATGATAGCTGTTACCATAGCCTCCATGTCCAATATCCTAATATTTTTGTCCATAAAATAATTCCCTTCCTTCCAACAGTGGTGGGGTGACCATTTGACCTATGATAAATTAGCATATTTGAATTTTAGATGTAAACAGTGTAGTGTGTTTAATGAAATTTTGGTTCTGCTTTGGGTAATTGAAGGTCAGTAATAGCATATATTCTATGTGGAAGTCCTATGCTTGCATGTCCTCATCTCTATTACTTGCTTATTTTAAGATTAAGTACATGAGCTGGAAGAGATTCCTGGTTTCCACCAGTGGGCAGTGGTGAACCTCTGTTTCTTTGATTTTCTGGTGCTTTCCTGGTTTCTTGGACAAGACTGCTTATAATGGAAACTTGTCCATTTAATCAAAAGTTTGTTAAAATCAAATTTTATTATTTCAGAAAGCTAATATTTTAGAGGATTCTTGGGCAAGAACTTTCCAATTGGCTTCTGCTCTGATATTTAAATTAATGGACATTGCCAAAACAAAATTTCAGTTTATATAAATAACGAGATGAAATGCTACCAGGCACAATCTAAGTTTTATTTCTTTTATTAAAGAAACTGTCACAAATGGAGAGACTGTAGCCAAATACACACAACTGAAATTGGTTCTCCCGAAGAACAGGAATTTTAGACAATGATCTGATCTATAAACCAAATTAAAAGTAGACAAATTTATGGATAATCTTAAAAAAAATTCTCTATGTCTGTCAATTATTTGGTTGTATAACTAGTATTGTTGTCTTGGAGGGAAAATTACTGATATTTTAATTGGAAATGATATAATTCCATATTTTCTGAGGAATTTTAATTTATTTAATGCATGTTGAAAGTCACATTTCAGAGCTGTACATGGATTAAAAAGTCTGGAATGGAGGATCTCTTACAGCAGTACAAAATGACTCAAGTACATGTTAGAGTCAAGATGAATACTTGCATTATTTTCACTGATAATGTATTTCTTAGGGGATGGAGCGTAAGTGAGACATTGATAAAAATATTCTGTTTTCTATGCCTTGATTTTTTAATTTTATTTTTTTAAGATAATTGCCAGTGCTTTAGCATCTTTCACTGAATGTTTCAAGTTTTGGAAAGTAATAAAGAGTTCTAGATTGGATAGTCCTTTTTCCATGACATATCTCCTTTAACTAAAATCACAGTCAGGAAACTTAGTGTGACAAAAAAACTGTGCCCCTTCTCTGGAAGTGCTGAGGGCCAGTTTGGACAGGGCTTTGGAAGATGTCTGCCCTTGGCAGGAGTGTTGGAACTTGATGATCTCTAAGGTCCTTCCCAAGAAAAATCATTCCATGAATCTATAATTAGATGTTTAATCTAAACCAAATAAGAACTCTAGCCCTGTCCCAGATTATTTTTAGGAAGTGAAACAATTCTTTCTTTCCCCAGAACTGTATCATATGAACATCAAAATTATGACCAGATTTTTTTGTTACACTCAGTTGCAGCTATGATGTTTTCAGGATGCCTTCAAACACTTGACTCTTGAGCGTAAGTTGCAATGGTGCAATTTTAAATCTTTGTATTGAATAAATCAACTTTGTCCAGTTTTATAAAGAATTGTCATAATTATCATGCTGTCAGGCCTTCCAAGATTCATTTCTTCCAATCTTGTTTGTTTGTTTGTTTTGTCTGGGATTCTGCTCTAGCTTTCAGTACGCTGTAACCTTCCAGTAAATTCTTTAAAATTGGAGAGCTGTGAAAAGAGAATAAAGTTCTAGGCTGTGACATTTTGAGCCTCTTATGGGAAAGAGTAGCCTTAGGCTCTGGAACTTTTCAGCTTTGAATTGTGACCTCTACCCCTTGTTCAGTAGCTCAGAAGACAGTCTTCTCCTCTTATATTTGTTCAAGAAAAGAAAAATAATTTCTAATTTTGTTCTCTTTCAAAAAAACTAAAGAACATTTAAATAAAATATTTTTTCCAGCTGTATTGAAAGGGAAGAGAAGAGTTCTTTCATCCATGATTCAAATGGGGTTTTTGCTATCAAGGATGAGACAAATTGATATTTTATCCCTTAACATCACAGAACGCTCTGAGAAAGGAATTTTTTTGTTTCATACAGGATAAAAAGAAGGAAAATGTTGCTGGCCTGAATGCTATGGGGAGCTTCAGAATGTGAAGGAAGCTCCAGGACATTTGTGAGAGAATTATTTAGGTCTGCAGCTTGTCAGAGCTGGAGCAAATGCAGAGCAGTGTGATCCTGACAAGCTGGTGGGGTAAAATGACCTGGCAAAAAAGACAAAGACCTCGAGGATTTGCATGAGAGGTTCAGTGGGGCAGTGAAAGGACTCCTGCTCTGCTGACCAGGAAAGCCATGAACATTGCAGAGGTTTGAGAGAGGAGTCTGGGCTCTCTAGGCTGTTTCAGAACTCAAGTAATTCCCAACAGTGGTGTTGTGCTGCACGCACGGGCCATGTTTTCATTCCTCCAGTGTTTATTGCATTCAGGTCTGGTTGCAAAATGTTACTTTTGTTTTTCCAATGGAAGTAGCTATGTCTTCCTGAAGTCAACACACCTGTAAGAAATGGAGAGGGTCCTCTATATTTTGGCACTAAGAGAAATAATCTCTGCTTATGCTCTTCCATTTGGTAGCAATCTTACACAACAGATTTTCTATAAAGTTTTAATTCATGAAGACTTTTGTTTTTACTCAGGATTTACTGAGCTTTATCCTCTCTAAAGAGCTTACTGTTTGTACACTTTTCTTCCCTCTGACTTCCTGTCTCCTTCCACCTCAAACCCAATATTTTTAGCCCTTTACTTGCATTTTACACACACTATTTCTCCTAGACTGCAGCAGCTCCTGGGCTTTTGAAAGAAATTAGCTCACAGCCTTGTTCATATGATCTGGTTGCAAAGATGTATTGCTCTGAAGTGTCATACATTTATCTTCCTATTACTGGGAGATAATACATTTGTATCACCTTAGGCTAGTATAGTCTTTCTCAACAGCATTTCAAGCGGAAATAATGCCTTAAAATAGGTGGATGGGATAAAAAGAGCATTTTCTGTCATATGGCAGCAGCTATTAAAAGAACATGCTGTTACCTAACACATATGCCACTGAATCTTTTGATGAAATAGGCCAGCCAAGCACCAACAAGATACTGCTCTGACAATCCCACAAAGACTTTGGCCAAGGTGACATGACCATGACATTAATAGTCCTTACTTGATGTCTGATAATGAGATCTCCCACTTGTGTTCTGAGGAGGTCAGATTAAAAGCTCCATCTCATCTAGGCTGCCCATTACCAAGTAAGAACTGCTAATTTTTACTGCCCATTACAATGAAGTTTAAGATTTTAAGTGTTAGCAAGGGGAGCTCTATTACAGAATCAGTTAGAAGGGATTCAATTTGGTTTCTGTTTTAATAATCTGGAAATGAAATTCAAAAGAAGAGCTTTTTTGCATCATGGTTAGGACCACTGGCAAGGGGTTAAATGAAAAGGCTAATGATGGGTTGTAGATACAAACAGAACAACCACAGTCTCACAAATAATCAAGGCAAGCTCTGGTGTGTTTTGAATCATGTGTTTGCAATTCCTACTGTATGGACGAACGACGCCTTACAGGAACAAGAGTCCAATAAATATTACAGTTTTTGAAGGAGAGAATCCCTTTTTTTCCCCGGCAATTCCTGGTGCATAGGGCCCCATTCCCAGACAGGTATGTGACTCGGGTGGGAATGGGGTTATGCAGTGGGTTTCTGTATGGTGCAGAATTGGTAAGGCTGCAGTTTACAAAGAAACCGAGACTTTTACCTGGTGATGCTGGTGCCTTGCTGGTCAGATTGTTGCTACCTCCTGTCTGGGTAGACTAGATTTTGAATCTTTTTCTAATCAGGTTTAGAAGCAAACAAAAGCAGTCTCTATATTTGGGCAAAGAGTAAAATCATTGCTTTAGTTACATTTGCGTCTACAGCTAAAGATGTGATAGTTAAAATGTTTGTAATTTGTCACTACGGGAGGAGAATAGCTTTGACAGATCAGAGCTGTGGGGTTCAGTTTGGTGGGAAGGAAGTTGTGGGTTTTTTTGTTTTGTTTTTTTAATGAAAGTTTATCATCTGTAAACATGCTTACCATCACACTAAAAAGATTGATCCCCTAATCAAAATAGGTGTGTAGTGCATCTAGCAATACTAATCAGTTTACCCTTTCTTAAAATCCTGCAAAAGAAAGCTGTTAATGATTGGTGTTTTCACTCTTGTACCTCTCCTTTATGCAGCCGATAAATCCACAGTATTTATTTTTAAAGGGTTATTAGCAGAAGAGCCAGTATCATTAGAACAACTTTTTTTACAAAAAAAAATTTTTTTTTTGCAAAAAAAAAAAAAAAAGTGCTCAGCAATGCTACAGAATCCAATTGCTGCTAGATTAAATGAAATCTAACATCATTTTTTTCCTTGGTAAGCATTGCTTTTCAGTGTTGTCACAGGAACTGTGGCTTCCTTTCACACTTAGCTGCTTTGTA
This sequence comes from Fringilla coelebs, assembly GCF_963513975.1. Taxonomy (NCBI): domain Eukaryota; kingdom Metazoa; phylum Chordata; class Aves; order Passeriformes; family Fringillidae; genus Fringilla; species Fringilla coelebs. The sequence goes on along the minus strand of NC_140032.1, from coordinate 35,984,305 downwards.
TTGTTCTACTGATAAAGCTTTATAAAAGATTCTTGAAACTAAGAAGATAAAAAGTCCAATTTATTGCTTCAATTGTTAATTTCACAGTTCAGTGATCATTCCAAAACATACACTGGTTGACTGAGCTACAGCTGTGGCCAAATATTGATTTTTTGGGGGAGGTTTTATTGGGGTTTTCATGCAAAAATTACTTCACCTAATTCTCTATGTTTTTTTCTTTATAATTAATAAAGCAGTAAAATTTTCCACTCTGTCAGAAAGGTAACATGAAACTTTAATTATTAAGTATTTTTAATGTTGCTAAGGAGACAGTGAAAGCAATTTTCCTTTTATAAAATATCTACATTTAGTCCCCGATTGCAATAACTTCTTCCTGGCGCTAGGACATCCAAAATTCTCTCTGTATTTCCATTTAACTAAATGGAGATGTTCAGTTTAAGAACATTGTTGTTGTTTTTAGTTAACAACAGCTTGTTGCTGCTCTCTTGAGCCTCCATTTACTGCCTTGATTTAGCAAAGCCTGTTGGAAACTGCCTGTCTTTTAAACCCAACACAGAGTATTTCTGGCCTCAGCAGGAGTTATGTACAATGTGGACACTCTGCCCAATGTGTAGCGCTAGTGGAAACATTTTGTAAAAAGCAAGAAGTTTGAAGAGTCAAAAACATAGAGACTAGGGTAAAATACTTTGTCAGTCCATTGATGTTTTAAAATCTGTATAAAATAGCAATCATACATGCAATGTAGCTTAAGTGGCTTTTTCATGTTGTATGGATGAACCAAAAGAGCTACTTCAAATATGGAAGATGCTTTTCAACCCATCATCGAACAAGTGGATTTTGAGATCAGGCTGTGTTCCTGTAGCAACTCCTGGTGATGAAGTTGAAACACTGAAGTCTTCTGCGAGCTTGCTGGCTTCAGTGGAGGAATGCAGACTCTTTCATGTTTCCTCCTTTAGAGGAGGAGGATATCTAGAGTGCTGTGTCCTGTTCTGGGCTGCTTAGTACAGGAGGGACATGGAGAACCTGGAGAGGGTCCAGTGGAGGGCAATGAAGACGATTAAGGAACAGAAGCATCTCTCTCATGAGGAAAGGCTGAGGGAGCTGGGCTGCTCAGCCTTGAGAAGGAACAGCTGAGGGGGGACTCATCCGTGCCTGTCAGTGTCTGAAGGGAGGTGTCAGAGGATGGAGCCAGGCTCTGCTCAGCGGTGCCGAGCAATAGGACAAGAGGCAACGGGCAGAAACTGATGCACAGGAAGTTACAACTGAACATGAAGAAGAAGTATTTTACTGTGCAGATGATCGAGTGCATGTGAAAAAATTGTCCAGAGAGATTGTGGAGTCTCCCCCAGTGGAGATATTCTAGAACATCTGGATGCAATCCTGTACCATGTGCTCTATATTGAACCTGCTTTTGAGCAGGGAAGTAGGATCAGATGACCTACTGTGGTCCCTTCCAACTCTATCCATTCTGGGATTTGGACCAAATTCTGTCAGAAGATAGGATAATATTTTGCTTTTGATTAAACAGTTTATAAAATATAGCAATGCCATTTAGAATCTATTTTCATAACCATCAATGATATTTAAAAAGAAAAAATGAACCCCTCTCTGATGTCCAATCTCTGATCTTGCTTTTGGCAAAGTCAGCTTACTTCACCAAATAAGCCTCCCTCTATTTGACAAGTCAAGTCAACAATGACAACTGAACCTATTTGGTTAAATACCCTGTAGTACAGTTGTAGACAAAATTACTTGGGGGACTTTCCAGAATTTGACTTTGCCCCTCTGGTATCACAGAAGAGCAATTGAGGAACTGCAAATGTTGTGCATACAAAAGCACATCCTGGAAAGAAGTTGGCTCTTCACTGCATTTGCCGCACATTAGATGTAAGCTGTCTCTTAAGGAAAATTATTTTTACAGATCCAGGTTCCAAAATAAATAATCTGTATTTCTTCACCTTGCTTGGAAAATGAAAGTTAATTTGTGCCATCTGCTCCATATATTATTTCATTAGGGTGACAAAACATTTTGAATTATATTTTAAGTAGTTCTTTGAACTCATTAAAAAAATGAAATCTTCAAAATAAATTATCAGATTTTAAGAAAAACAAGTACTTATTTTCTATTATTTAAAAATATTTGTTATAAAAATTGGAAGATTAATTTAAAAAGCAAAACTGATGTATAAAATTATTATCATTTTTGTGAAGTCCATTTTGGGAAGATATACAAATATTTATTCTCACTGTATTTATTTAATTTGAATTTTCCACTGGATCAGGAGGATATTTGTTAGAGAAATAAAATTTTTCAGTTAACTTGTGTTGCTTTTGTTCTGTAACTGAGATGTCAAAACCTTCTAAAGAAATATGTTAGTAGAATTTTAAGAGTATTGCTGTAAAAATCCAACTCCACTTGAGAGCTGGGAAACAACATTTCAAATTCTCAAATGAAAAGAACTATATTAATTAGATGAGAGTTGATAATTTTTTAAAAATTATGTAAGGTACCAAATGTAAGTTATTAACTTTCATTATCATTCTAAGTTATCTGCCTACTAAAAACTTTAACAAAAATGTATTCTGTTGTTTTTAGGCTTCTCATGTAAAGACAGAACTCATATTTTTACTAATAGCAATGGTAAGAAATGGAAGATACTTTAAAACAATCTTAAGAAGGGTCAAGGTCCTCCTGAAAGGTGGTTGTAGTCAGGTGGGAGTCAGTCTCCTCTCCCAGGCAACCAGCGACAGGAAAAGAGGACACATTCTTAAGCTGAGCCACAGGAACTTCAGGCTGGACATTGGAAAAAATTCTTCACAGAAAGAGTGATTGGGCGTTGGAAGGGGCAGCCAGGGAGAAGGTGGATTCAGCGACCTGGAGGTACTTAAAAAAGTCTGGGTGTGGCACTCAGTGCCAGGCTTTAGTTGGTAAGGGGGTGTTAGGTCATAGTTTGGACTTGATGATCTCAAAAGTCTTTTCCAATCTAGTTAATTCAGTGATTCTCAGTTTCTATGACATTCTTTGCAAAAATTACTGAATTAATAAGCTGTCTTCATCCTTGTTCATTCTTAGGTATGATCAAAAAAGAATTGAGTATTAGGCCAGATAAAAGACCACGAGAATCACAAGAAAGGCCAAAGGAAGAAAATCACAACCCCCAATATTGTCAAAATCAACACAAAACCAGTGTTCAGAATATAAATGGTACAATGAAGAACAGACTATATGAAATATTATAAGAATAATTTATTGTAGTATCAGAGAGACTGCTCTTCTTGTTTTGCATTTTTCCTTCATCATCTGAGATAACACAATTCTGTATTCAGGATAACTTTTTATAGGAAAAAATAATTTCCTTTCCAGTAACTCAATTTCTCTATGAGTTCTCAGGCTTAAAAAAATTTTATTGTTTACTTGGCAGTTTTTATCTTTCCCAATTTATTTTTTTACACGCTAATAGACTGCAATTGGTTGAGATGATACAGAAGGCTTAATGAGCCCTCCTTTCTCAGGGAAGAAGATATTTATAGGAGAGATTTATAATTAACTGATAGTAAATAAGGAACTGAATGCAGGCTGCTCTTAACTACTGCTTTCTCTGATGCTAACAAGTGAACATAATGTTCATTATTATTTCTGAGGACTTTAGTTCATTTCAGGTGATTTCAGTGGATATCAGGAAATGTATGAAGTAAAATTAATGCTGCTGGTTTGTTTTTTTTGACATGAAGAAATTGATCTTCAGGAGCAAAAAGTACTGACGGTCACAAGTGGATTCAAGGTAGCAATATAAATAAAAATGTGTTAGCATTTATTTTCATTTCTTATCCCTTGGGTGAAAAAACCTTCCTAGTGTAAAGATGCTTTTTTTAAAAAAAAATATATTAAAAAATTAGGTGCTATCCATGCAGGGTCACTCTGTGGCAGTGGAGTGGCTGCTTTGCCTTTGCCAGCCAGCCCCAGCACAGCAATGACAACTCGTGTTTTATAGGTTAGAGTTTCATAGAAATTCAGGTAGTAGATAAAACATTCAGGTTTTCTTTCCCCAGATATTTTTCTCAAATGAGCTAATTCAATAAAATACATATTCCATTTAAAAAATGGAATTAAGTATCTAAAAGGGAACACTTATTTTGCTATTTAGAATTTTGCAACTGGGACTTGAACAGGGAATCTTCAGTCAAGTAGAAATGTAAAAACTGCGTTAGGCAAGTATTAAATTTCTATGATGTTACACATAAATTGTAAAATTTCTGTATCCCTCGTGTTCAGATATATGGACCACAATCTTGGAGAAGCACAAATCTTGTACTAATGTTACTGACCAATGTGAGTGACTTGATCCAAATTGGGTTGAGTAGGCTGTATAAATCCCTAAAAGGGTTCCTTTGCAGTTACTGCAGCTGCTAATTATGGGAATATCACTGAATATTTTTATCAGATTTGCTCAGTGCTAAAAACACAGCAGCTGCCAAACTCTAAAAGATACTTTATTGATGTGTAAAAATAAAAAAATAAAAAGTTGACTCTACACGTAAATTTCAGAAGTTCAAAAGTGTGTCAGTAAGTTGAAAATTAACAGTAGGATCGAAACCATTTGGTTTTCAAATTAACATTTTATTAAGTAATTAGGAGTCAAAATAGGGTCAAAACCCCTTGCTGTAATGCCAAAATGCTATTTTCTTTCATATTTATACTAATTTTGTATTTAGAAGAGGAAAACCAAAGAGGAATGCTGTATGTGCAAATTGTAACATTTAAAATTCCTTTTACTCTAAAGAGAGAAGAAAAAAATAATTGGGGGTTAGAAACTTAAGACATCTTAAGACAACTAGATGCCTTTTGAAAATCTGTGTTTCTTTCAGAAACACAGGTCTCTGAATCAAGAGAGCAAATTTATTTATTGCCTGTAACCTCACATTTCCTCATTGTGGGTGTAGGTGATCCTTCTGTCTTTCAAGGTAACATGATTTGATTGCACTATTTCTCTTCTTCTCACTTTGGGGCCTATAAGCAGGCCACTTGATTAGGCTCCATTTGGTATGCCTTGGGTGTTTTTTTGATCAAATTTTCTTATAGGGAGGAAAAAAATAATAATGGTGCAATGCGTGTGAAGAGAGAAAAGTGAGACTGAACAATGGAAAAAATAGCACTTATGCTCCCTTGAGACTAAAAGGAGCTACATTTGGAGAAAAATGCAACAGAGAGGTTAAACCCTGCTGAGATAAGACTTTAGTTCACTTTTAGTTTTGAAGTTTGGGAGTTGTCATTGGGCAATGCCAATACCAAGTAATTGCTTGCAATGCTATGGATCTGAAAGGGACCACAATTGGAATATAATTTAATTTTCATAAAGTTAAAACAATATTTTATTTTATGGTTTAAATCTTAGACTTTTTTTTCTACTAAGGTTTTTTTAATACTCTAGAAATTATTTTCATCTGGCAAAGAATGTAAATGTGAATATCACTGATCAAGGTATGCCTGAAGCCATTTCCTAAAAAACAGGTGAGAAGTTGATTTATAAAAATGGACTAGATAACCATATCAGGAGGACACAGTAGCCTGAAAACCAGAGCACTTTTGAGAGATGTGACAGTGCTCATAGAGGTTCCACCCTCCTTATGCCAAGCCAGAATCCTAAAACCAGTCTCCTTGTGCCAGGCTGGTACTGTAGCCACTAGTCCAGTGGCATTTTTGATGGGAGGATCATATAGTGTTGTTTAAAAAACCAAAAATTAATGATGCCTAGCTGACTTTTTTTATCTCTTTTTGCAGGGGAGTGGGTCTTGAAAAGGACCCTTTATTCCAAAGGGTCTGAAAAAATCTCTTGAAAACTCTTAGATTTGATTTAGGAGCAATCATTTCAATATGTTTTAAGAAAATGTGCTATTTGAATTTATTTTGTTTGAGAAAAAGAAGTCAGCCAGATATCAACAGCAGCAGTTGACTATGAACCCATGTTAAGATCTGACAAGTGAGAGATGTTTTCACCTGAATTAAAGTGCAAACGAGACTGCATGCCAAATTCAAAAATGAGGATTTTATTAAACAATTAATTTGAAGTACAGAGATAGAAAGAAGTAGAAAAGAGAGAGAAATCAAGCACAAGATAGTTAACATCCATGGATCCAGTAGCATTCCTTTGGTCCTTCTTCACCCTGGGCTTCTCAGTACTGGAGAGCCCAATGTTGTTCCAAACTTTTTACTATTCATACATTTCAGCAAACATAGGAATTAATGTTCATTGGCTGCACAGTTCTCTAATACTAATTAGTCTGCATGCTCTGTCTTTTTGAGTCAGTGGATTTATTGGGTTGGTGCCAGCGATCTCACCCTGCTGGAGTTATCTTTACTGTATATTTCTTTGGGGCTCCAGACACACAGGACAAATGATTTTCACTCAATCTGCTATGGGAATCACTTGTTAGTCATCCATCTGTTATATGCTTTGGCAGTTAAAATGATTTGCTATTTATAAATACTAAATTGAATGCAAACAAATTTATCTCACTCTTGCTTATGACTAATTTTTCACAATTAGTCATTGTGTTTCTTTACCATGCATACAAATGCTATTGTTTCAAAAACTCTGTTGGAAAATGTAATTATCATCTTGGGTACAGAAAAATGTTTACCCATTAATCTTGTTGCATTAGAATAAGTAAAGATTTATGTCTTTACTTGTTTTTTATTTCTGTCTTTGCTGTTGGTTGTTCTAAATAGGTTTGTTAGTATAGCCTTCCACCCCCTCAAAAATCAGAGTTTAACCTATCCGGAATCTTCAGCTTTCCTCTTGGGCTCAAAATTGAGAAATATATAATTTATAATGCTAAATGTCCTTTCTGGTCTGGTATGAGTCACAAGGAATTCAACAGTTGTCTTTGCCCTGTTAGGGCACATGAGTAATCTGGCCAGGAATAGCACAGGACTGTGGACACAAAGACTGGCTTGCTTCAGGGGCATGTGGGACTCCATTTGGCAGGTAGAATAGGGGGAGCATCCTGTGGGAAGCTGTGGATGGTTCATGATATAAAAAAGACTATTTTTACACATTCTGTGAGATAAATTTGACCAGTTCAAGTTTTGCCTCTCAGTGGTTGATTTGGCCTTTTCCCTGTTATGTCATGAAAAATGCATCAGCTTGCAAACAGTACAGAATAGCCAGCAATTTTACCTTTGAGGATAGGTATAACTGTGCACTTCAAGTAGGACCTAAAAGCATCTAATGACCTGAGATAATGATAAAAAAAAAAAAAAAATTACTCAGCGTATTTATTTTTAAAAAATCTAATTTATTTATGGTAGCTCCTCATACAGTGAGAACTGATTAATCTTATTGAAATGCTTTATATTAAAAGAAAAAAAAAGTGAGTGGGTCTGCATAGCAAATCAGTTGCTCCAATTGCTTGGAAAACATGTTGTGATATTTGAAACAAGCCACAGGTAGTGGAGCTTCTGAGCTGTAAACCTGGTGAAGTGGGAGTTAATTGCAGGTTTTGGTCACGCGGGCACATCCTGCTGTTGCTAGGTTATTGCAGCATGAGAGTGGATGCTGTGTCTGCTGATTGCACCAGGGAACAAAATGTTTTCATGTCACATCAGATATACTGAGACCATGACCTCATCCAACAGAGTCTTATTAGCAGTGATGAGCATGATTTAGGTCTGTTCACCCAACAACTCCTCTGAAATACTCTGCCGCTGCTTAGCATTGAAATGATCAGCCCAGTATTGGTGGCAAAGCCTTATATAAATCCTGTACAAAGGCAGGCTACATCTTTAAAGGGAAACAGAACACGAAGACAAGCTGCACTGTAAACTTTCAATACGTTGCTAGGATTGTCTCCACTTTTCCAACTATTTTTTTTATGTGCCACAAGAGAAATTTACAATTTCCAGTCACAACAGCCATTACTTATTTCAAAATGTCTCTTCAGTTTTGGTCTAAGAAACAGGTGTAATTGGAATGGAAAAATCATTGTTAGAAGAGAAATAGAGAGGCATCCCTGAAACAAGTAAATGTTGTCACTTGAACTGTAGTCACCACTGCAGTTCTACAGTTTTATGCTGTTACTTGTGTGGTAACACGTTGGTAACTCATCTCAAAACTATAGGGAAATATACTGCTCTGAGGCAGTGAGTTCAGTGGGACCTTGACAAGGAGTATAGATTGTCCAGGGTCAGCTTTCTATAACCACCTTTTAAAAAAGTATTGTAAATTATTTGTGTCCAGTATTTCACACTGGAAATAAGTTCAGTAAGAAAGGAAAGTTCTTAATAAGCCATCATGTTCTAGTGACAAACACCAAGTCTAAAGAGGTTAATTAATTAATTAATTTATTTATTTATTTATTGCTTACTTAGCAGATTTATTTCTGCCAAACAAAAATCCTTATTATGGGGGATTGGCTAGGAAAATTGAATTGCTATACTTAATTACACTTGTTTTCTTAGAATTCCTTCCACATGTCTGTTGTTGCTCCAAATGTCTATGTGATCTAGAAAATTTCCCTTCTTCACCCTGAAAAAATATAGATGGGAAGAATTGCTATAAGTCATGGGCATAAGAATTAATTTTCATAAACATTAATCATCAAAAAACTTTAAACATTTTATCAAAGCTTGTGTTTTAGCCAGTAATTGTGGAAAGGACAAGCACCTTCATAAGACAAACTTCCCATAAGGAGCATCAGGCTGTGAAAAATTGAACTGAGGAATTTCAGTATTTTTCCACTATTTGCCTAGCTTAGAGTAGGCGCTCCGTTTATAAATAATTAAATTTGGATGAGATGGATGCAGTGCAAAAAGTTCAGTTACAGCAGACACTTAACAGGATTTTCTGCTCAGTTAAGGGGATTCAAATGAACTAGGTGTCCTCCAGCACAGAAGAGTATAGCTGAAAGCAATTCATGAGTGGGGAAAGACTTACAGAGGGTCCTGGTCATCACTATAAAAACTTTGTTATGCAATTATTAGTTGTGGATTTTGCCATAAGATTGAAAGGCTGATGCTGAGTTTTGGACATAAAAAGCAGATGGAGGATGTCCCGGGACCTCTCGCTGATCTGAGTGATCCCAGGAAAAGTTGGAAAGTCTCTTTTCCCAGCCCAGTGCTCGAAGAAGGAAGTAGAACTCTTCATTTCTCAGTCTCAGGGTTGTTTATTGTATCTTATCTATAAAATTCTCTCTCCTGTCTTGCTGAGGTCTGCTCAGCACGACAGTCAGAGGCATTCTCCCTGCCCCTGGGGCGGTGTTATCTCTTTATACTAAAAACTGCATATACAATGTTTACAATTACTTTCCAATACCTATCACCTATGTTAGACAGTGAGCTTCTCCTCTAAACCAATCTAAAAGTGCCAACATCACAGCAGAAGATGGAGGCAGAGAAGGAGAAAGGCAGGACACGCCCAGATCCCTCCATCTTGCCCTCTGAACCCCCATTCTAAGACCCACAAAATCTACTTTTTCAAACCGTGATAAATTCACTATCATTCTACTTAAACTTTCGTGGCTTGTAATCCTTCATATAAAGGGTGGTAATTGTTTTTTCCAAGGGCTAAATCAAAGGCACAGGGGTCTTGGGCTCTGTGCCAAGGTCTCTGAGCCCACTGGGCGGGGTCTCAAGCCCCCAGGGCAGCTAGAAAAATTTCCTGGGCTCCCACAGGAGGAGACAAGATGATTGTGTGTGCCTTGTAGAGAGTGTGTTAACCAAGTCTTCATACACAACTACTTGGAAATCTTGTGAAATGTCCCCTATGAAGTACAATCAAACACAGGACCTTGCTCTGGAGACACATTGTGACTTGATTTGAGTTGACATTTTCTGAGTCTGGGCTATGATTTTGACACTCTATGACACAAATGTGTTTTTATTCAATATGACCTTTCATGTTAGTTTTGTCTTTTTGGGCACCAACCTGTTTTTGGCTGCAAATATGTCCAAAGGGACCATATGGCCTCTGTACCATTCACTGTAGTAAAAACCATGGCTATTCAGTTCAGGAGGTACCACCTGAAACATAACTAACATGAACTGTCTAAATTAGGAGACACCACAGGACATCCAAGTTCCCAAGCCTACACATGTGAGGACAGGACCTACCTTGAGTCTTTTTTGGGGTATAACCCTGAGCAGTACCAGCCAGATGCTTAAGTCTCACTCCAGCATCATTGCTGCTCTGTCTTCTTTTCCACACTTTGATTATTGGTTTCTGCTTCCAAAATTTATTGTAGATGGAGACATCTTGTTTTTGTCTTTTGTCCTTGCTAGAGGATTGTGAAGTAATGACTAAAATAAAATAAATTATGTGTACATCTTGAACCTGGTGAAAATATGCAAAATTGAGACCACAACTTGATCTCCTAATGGTCAATGTCACAGAGAATTATTATGGGAACAAGTCTATACCAGAGAGATGCCCTCACATTTTTTTTGTAATCTGTATTCCTTCTAGGTCTTAAATTATTGACATAATTACACAGAAATGAAAACATCTATAGTTTCATTGGCTTAGTCATTAGATTATAAAAGCAACATTCATTGAGATTATGCAAATTCAAATAATTCCTGTTTAGCTCAGCTGCAAATGATCCATGTTTCTCTATTTAGAAAATTTGCATATACATATACTTGGGATACATCCATTTCTTCAACATTATTGGAAAAAAAGCTGGAAACCTTGGTTTTGTTAATATTTCGCATCCTCCACTGATCACTAATTTTCAGAACCAATGATGTTTTTGCAGAACATTTCTGCACTAAGCTAATTTCCAATAATGTTCATAGACAGATATTTTGCTGTGCCTACTGTACATATTTTCCCACCCATGCAAAACAGGATGAATGTCTTATTAGAGACTGAATCTCAGGTTTTTAATATGCTATCATTTGAGTAATAAAACAATTCTTACTGCATTATTTTTATGCACAACAAGTACAGCTAAAAGTTTCCTAAAATAAATGAGATTTCTGAGCTTATTAATTTTTGTCTTTTCCACCATGTCCTCAAAATGATGAGATAAATGAGAGACTTTTTGGTCCACTGAAGGCAGTTTTAGAATAGAGTTCTGTGAAAAGTCCCACTAATCATGGCCATTCTCCTAATTCATTTCTCAGTCTATCTACTAATTCAGAAATGTTTTCTCTGTTTAAATATAATAGCCAGTCTAAAGAACAGCTATCCATGTGGGTAGTACATTTATGAGACTATTTTAATACTGTAATAAACACTGAAAAAAATCTTGAAGAATATGGCTAAATTGAGTTTGAATGGACTTAATATTACTGATTCCAGAGAAAAGCAACTTCTATTCTTCAGTTATAGATTTGTTTTTTTGATTGATTCTCGCTTAAAATTCTAAGAAATGTGATAGAATTTTCTACTTTCTGAGGTCTGTTGGAGCATCTCTTTTGGTTTTTTGGGGGGGACAGTTAGCTTGTTTATTTGACTTTTTTTTCTTAGATGCTTAAAAGATGGTTAAAGAAGATACTGAGTCACTGCTGTGAGAGTAAAATTTGGAACAGAGGGGGGAAAAAATGTGTTAGGATTTCCTGACCTTGTCTGGAGTGATGCATTTGATTCATATATATTTTCATGCTTTAGCAGTTGAACTTTCTTGGTTTTACATCATCTTTCCAGATGAGATGTTTGTGGAGCAACGGATTTTATCTGTTGGCTTTATATTGAGAGTTTGGTGAAGATTTTTTTATGTTTTGTAGGCTTAGCTGTTCAAAATAATGGCTTTATATAGAGTTCCACAAGACATGATTATATTTTTTGTCACATTCTTTTGTATTGATTTTTCTGTGTGTGTTTTCTCTTAGTGAGTGCTGGGGAAGAGGAATTCCTAATAATTTTTCTTGACTCTTCTATATCTTCCTACAGATTGATATTTATTTTATCTATAGAAGATAATTTAATTCATTTTTCTTGAGTTTCAGTGAATATTGCAGCCTCGTGAAACCTATTAAGAAATCTAATAAAGCTGACTAAATTTCATGTAATCCCACTGCTCTCCTTTTGTCAATAAGCTGACTTTACTTTATCAGTTGCTAAAGTGCTTTCACTTCTGCCTTTATTTATACTTCCAGACTTCATAATGAAAGAATGCATTTTTAGTAACAGTAGGTGGAAATCTGTAAGAAGGATTAAATTATTTTTAATGGTGTATAACTTCTATAAATGGATATTAGGTGTCTCTGGACCACACATCGCACTGTTTATTTTTTATTTAAAAAAAAAGAAAAAAAGAAAAAAAAAGAAAAAGGAGAAAAGATTATTCTCTTGAACCAAACAGACCACTAGACTACTTATATATCTTAAATTCATACTACTTTAAATAATACAGCAAAATTTATGATTAGTTTCTGAGACGTGAACACCCTGTGAATCAGGAAAATGCTAAAGTGTATGTTTTTAATTATATCAATCTAGGAAAGAGATAATTATAGGTATTGATAGATGTTGACATAGAAAATAGTGATGATGGTGGGGGAGAGAGCTCTTTCCAAGTAAGGATAATTTTCTGAGGCAGTCAGGGAAGAAAGGAAGCAGGGCACGGGAGCTCTTGATTTTGAAATTACCATTGGGAGGCCAATCATGGTCTCGTGCTCACAATGCCAATCTTAACAACCAGATATACCACTGTGAGTCCCCACTCAAAGTGGAGGAAAGTAAATTTTACTCTTGATGAAAATATGACTCATAGCACTCTGAGGGGTATATGCAAGTACAAACAGTTGAAAAAAATACATTATTCTGCAGATGGGATAACAAGCTTTAATGGGCTTTGTAGAGCTTCTAAGCCAGTTACACATAAGCCAGTTTGAAGTTATCTATATAATATATATAACTTAATTATAACAATATGTAACTTAATTATATATTAAGTTATATAATGGCAACAGTGAAGTATTAAATACAATGATGTAATCTGCCCACCAGGAAGGGAAACTGTACCCTGGTACCATACCAATGCACCAGAAAGCCCAGCTCTCCAGCCTGTCAAGGTCCCACTGAATGGCAGCACAGCCTTCAGATGGATCAGTTACATAGCATCAGCAAGTGCTTCAGTTTGTTTCCTGAATGATCTGGAAGTGCTCTAAAAGAGCTGTCCATTTTACTTGCAATCTTTCATATTTTGTACTTTCAGATCATCCTGTGAAAGAACTACTCACCTAAGAGTTAAATAGCCTACAGCATCTGGGTTTGAACTAACAGAAGTTTTGTGTCTTACTCTGAAACTCCATGTTGTATTTCTATTACATTAATTATCTGAATGATGTATATGTATGTAGCTTAAAAGTGCACTGACTTTTCTGTCTTTGGATACAATTCAGATGTAAGCAGTAAGTTTAAAACCTCTTTTACAATAAAAGATCTGTAGATATTAAAAAATCCATCAACTTTGCTGCTTTTCCTGCCTCAACCTTTTTATGTCTCATTTCTGACTTTTTTAGTCATTAAGCTATTTTCTGCCCCAGAATTTGCCACTTTGATTTTTCTAAACATCCCTCTAGCTCAGTGATTTATTGATTAAGAACAGAATGTATTCAGATATACAAAAAGCAAATTATTTTGTGTGATACATTACTCTTTGACAGTTTTTGTTTTGTTTCGCTCCTCATTACTTCATGAATATTTTTTTACCTAGAGTTTGTTTACTTTTTAGCTATATTTCTTGTTCATGTGTTTATGCTGCCTTTTGACCCACGTGGCTTACACCTGGTATACTTCACCTGGTTATCTAGCAAAGTCCTACATATTGTCAGGTTGCAACTGCTTGGGCTGGAACAGTGCTTCATGACTTGTCTTGGCCATTTCCAGTAACATTTGAGCAGCTATGTTTCATCCCTTGGCCAAAGGCTTTGCTTATGAAAAGATCTCAGTGGCTGTCTAGAGAAGCCAGAACACAGAAGATTTTACACTTGGTAATTTTGTGTATTTATTTAAATGCTGAATGTTTTGCTCAAAATATCATTGCTTTCCCCAAAAGGTATGGTAACAATTATTAAAAGGAAAGGGATGCAAATGCTTTCTTAGAAACAGAAAAGGATTGGTTTGCTCTAAAGTAATATTCTCTGATTTAAGTACTAGTCATTTGTTTATTTCAATTCTCTGTTTTAAAACCTGCCAAATTTGTGTTCTGCCCTGGAAGGAGTGCTGACTGTTTAAGCTGAACCTTTTCTGTTGTCATTCTATCTCTGCCTGAATGTTGCCTAAAGAAGAGGAACATGGGAAGGCCAGAGGGACGAGCCTCTGGCATCAAGCCTTACCTGGTTGCAAACCAAGACACTAAGAGGCAAACCTACAGGTTCAGGTCTTGCTTTGGGGTTTCACTGTCTAAGATCTTATTGCATTTCTAGGAAGAATCCAATCTTGGGCCTTTGTATACAGGTCAATGAAATAATTTTATAATGAAATATATGTGTATTTTAATTTACCCTATGGACCAAAATTCTGGCTTTGAAATGAGTACTCAATACAAATTTTACTAGATATTGTAAATAGATAGTGTTCATGTGGAACATTTTCAACATCTTTTCTGTTACTGAAGGTAAATACTTTAGAGATGGCTTGATATAAAAAGACTATTTGAAAGTTGATAAATTATATTTAAATTAATTTATGTTTAGCAACTAAAATTATCTATATCATTAATATATATTTATAGGATCCTAGAACAGTTTGGGTTGAAAAGGACCTCGAAAGCCATGCAGCTCTAATCCACCTGCCATGGCCAGGGACATCTTGCACTAGGCCAGCCTGCTCAAAGTTGCATCCAACCTGACCGTGTACATTTCCAGGCATGAAGCATCTGGTTTTTTAATGTCAAACATAAAACATGATTGATTACTTTTATGTCAGTTATATTTTTGTGATTTTTTTTCCCCCCTCAGATATTTGAAGTTTTGTTTGAAATTTGTGATTCAGCAACGCATTTTGCTGACACAAAGATAAAAACTGAGCTGTATTTATGCAAAAACATGTAGGCTTAACTATAAAAATGTGCTCCATATTAAAAAAAAAAAACTCCTCAGAGTTTTTACCGTCATGATAGACTAAACAGTCTGGGAGCCTGAGGCTCTGAAGAAGAAGCTTTTGCTCTCCTGTGACAGTTATTCAAAACATAGCTGGAGGAGGCCAGCTCTCAGTTGGACAAGTAGACCATGACAGTCCTTCCCTGAGGTTTAAATATGCTGTACTGACATGACTACAAAACCCATTGTTATCGCAGGGTTAGTTCAAACACTGACCTACTCTCATTCCTTGGATTAATGAACACCATCACAGAACTTCTATTTTGTGCCTTAATTGAGTAATGATCTCTGGGGCCAAGTGCTGCATGTGTAAAACTACTGCTGACCTCAGTGGAAAGGGACAGGATCTGCTTTTCTCAAGGCAGAAGAGATGATTAAAAAACAAGAGGAATTAACTGAGACATGGGAACCTAAATTTAGTCCTGGTCAGTACGACACTGTCACTTCTTCCCTCTCATTCTTGCCCTGAATATCTTTCCAGCAAGGATTGTTAGAGGAAAAGGAGGCTGGCAGCTGGAGTTTGATGTACTTTCCTGAGCTAAAAAATAATGTCAGCCCTAATTTGCTACTGCTGGTGTGCACCATCACTGCACAGTAGTCTGGAGTCTTGTTCAGATCTAGCACTTTGCAGGGTTGTTGCTTCCTTTCTACAGCATAATGATTCTTAAAAATGCAGAAGGGTTTGAGTCACAAAGGGAACTTTGAAATTGTGTTTAGTCTTTGTAATGGCTTGTCACTTTTAATGCACTGATGCTTTAATATAGCAATAAAATGCACATTTGTAAACTATTTGGGGAAAAAATAGAAAAATAATCTACTGTTTGCATTTGAAATCTTATTCAGAACATAGTCCTTCAGTGTTACAAAAATGCAAAATAAATCTATATATATTTTGCATTTTTTAACACTGAAGGACTATGTTCTGAATAATATATATATATACATATACATAAATAAAAGGTTGAAGTAGTGCTCTGTCTATTTCTGTAAATAAGTTTAGGCTCAGAAGGATTGCTGGCAGGGAGTTTGTCCTGATCTATTTCAACTAAATTCTTTGGTTAACAATAGAGTTTGTCTGGCAAGAATAGTTTTAGAAAACAGGGCCAGCATAGCTCAGGGGGTATTGAAGGTTATCTCACTGATTGAATTGCTGTCTGTATACATGGTGACTTTGTGAGTTCATGAGGGGATCTAGTGTGTAGAGGCACCTGAATGCTTTCCCTGAAATCTTTAGCTGATGACTATGATAGCTTACATTACTCTAAAAACACTTGGAGTGGGTATTTTTATTACTGTTTTTTAACCAAAAACAAAACTATAGGAATCTGGAAATTTTGATGAAATATTATTAAATTAAAAGGTCCAAGTATTTTGGAGAGTTTTCTATCCTCCTGAAACTGGATTCGAAAGCAATCTTTTAATTTGGTTTTAATTTGAGCTTCTATAGTTCCAACATTTTTAAATTTGAATTTCTTTATCTACTTCATTATGCATATTATGAAGTATTCATAATTTTACACGGATTTTTAAAAAATTAGTACTTTGGCTAATTTGTATATTTTTATAACTTCAAAATGTGAGCTAATATAAGTCAATAAAAGATTATGAGACTTCTGTCATGATTTATCCTCACCAGGCAGCTATGCCCCACACAGCTTCCTGATCACTGCCCAGCATTGTGATAGTGAAGAGAATCAGAAGAATAAAAACTAGAAAACTCATGGGTAGAGATAAAGACAGTCCAGTATGGAAAGCAAAAGCTGCACATCTAATTCATCAACTACTTCCCATGGACATGCATGTGTTCGGTCATGAACAGCCCAGAAAAGCCAGGCTCCCTTAAATGTAATTGTTGGTTGAGAATACATCCTTAGTTCTAAACATCCCTCTTCCTCCTTCTCCCAGCTTTTATTACTGAACAAAAATGTTATATGGTGTGGGATATCCCTCTGGTCGGTCAGCATCAACTGTTCTGGACTCATTCCCTCCCAATTTCTTGTGCACCCCCAGCCCCCCTCCCCAGCAGAGTGGCAGAAGAAGCAGAAAATTCCTCAATCTCTTTCAGCCCAGCTGAAATATCCTTGAAGTACCAACTCTATTTTGGTCACAAATCCAAAACATAGATCCATAAAAGTTACTTTGACGAAAACTAAGGTTATGACTGCCATAATTGGTACAGCTGTTCACATAAAAGTGACATGAATAAAGTCAGCACCACTTGGCTTGTTTTTTATAATAAATGTTGTCATAAATGGAATCTTTTCTGAAGTACCCCTGTGTTATCAACACTGTTTTGGTCAAAACTACCAAACATAGCACCATACCAAGTTCAATGAAGAGAATGATTTCTTTTCCAGATGAAACCAGTAGACACCTCCAATTACTTTTCAGGATTTCTTCCACAAGTTTCGTGCCATGGTTTTCATGTACTTTTTGACACTTTAGTGGTTTTAGCCACAGTTTCTCATTTTCTTGACTCCTAGGCAGGAATAGAAACCAGTCCTGAACACTTTTGCTTTTCTTTTTCTTACATGACTGTGTAATCCTGACAGCTATAGCCTGTATCTGCATGAAAACATGTATTTATGCCAGAAGTTTGGAGGGCTTGAGGTCATCTAGAAGCTAGCTTAGCACTGACAGAACTGGGATGTGTTTTGCATAAAATGTACAAAACCATCATCCAAAGATAGCAGTCTCTTTGCAACAAGATGTCTAAGAAACAGAATTTGAATTACTCTACTGGACCTCTTGGCTCAGTTCTGTTGAGGGCATGGGGTTTTTGGCCACTGACTCAGACTTGTTCACACGTGAAGCTCTCTTCAGCACATTGAATGGTGTGCAGTCTCACTTGAAATGTATTCCTTGTTTGGCATGTTTGCTGATGTGCGTTCACATCTCTCCCACAGTCGTGGAGGCACTTGCAGGATTTTGCAGCCCATGGGAGTGTACAAAACTGTCAAATGAATAACATCTTCTTATGCATCAAAATAGAAATATTTCTCCTTAGCCATGGGATTTCATGCTTTTATTCCTGCTTCTGGCTGCCAGCATGAGCTCTTAGACTGCTTTTACAAGTGGGTGATGTATATTCAGTTTCTTGCTATGCCACTTGCAAAGACCCTGGCCAGTTCATTCAAAATGTCGTTAGTACTTTTGCCAGCTGAATTGCAGATCAGTAGATGCCTATCTTATGGAGGATTATAAAAGGTAAAAACTTGAATTGGTATCTCTGCAGTACTGTGGTAAGAACAGAGTAAACAGTTAAATTGCATTCATTCTATTGCCAGGTGGTAGTTGGCTGATGTACTTTCAGCTCAGTCTAAGAAAAGGCAAGGAAATACATGAGCAGTAAAGCTGAGAGAAGAACAAGAAGAGATGAAAAAGCTTAGGAAATTTAGGGACTGTGTACTTAAACAGCACTGATTTAAAAATAAAGAAAAAATATTAGGAAACTTGTTTGTCCATGAGTTCATAGCAGACCCTTACCACTTAAGCTAAAGCTCTCTGGATGCTAATATAACTTCATTTACAAACAAACTTAAGCTCAGTAGCTGTGGAGGAAAAAGATAAAATGGAATTTGTTTTGGGAATAAAAAAAAGGAAGAGAAAAATTCAGCCAATTCTGTAGTTCCCACCTCCCATCTCAAAATGGAAGTGGTGGAATGGACAGCAGTTCAGAGAAGAAAAAAAGACTTTGGAACAACCCTTCTGTGAAGATCAACTTTCAGAAATAGATGAGTGGGAAAAAAACTAAAAGTGAAAAGGAGCAAAAAAGTGGGCTAGAAAGGAAAGTTAGGGAAAAACTAATATTCTCTTCTGTGTAAAAAAGATCTTGAGAAATCAAGTTAAGATAACAGGAGGCATGTTCTAAAGAAGTAATGCAGCCATTTCTCCTGCAAGGTCTCAGTTATGAAATTCCTTGTCAGTTTGTTATGGATGGGAACTTTACATTAACTTCAAGAGGAGACCAGGTAACTGCTGGAGAATGCACTCCCTGAGCATGCCAGACAGTGACAAATCAAGCTGAGTTTAGAAATAGATGAAGGATGAGAGAGAACTCAAGGTATTATCCCATTCTTAATCCTAGGCATCCACTCTTTGGAGGCAGGGGCAAAATCCCAAGATAACTGAAATTCAAGTCTAATTTATGGCAGCTTTTTTGTCTCCCTTTTTTTGGGGATTGAGGGTGAGGCGGTTTGTGGGGGGTTTTGTGTGGTTTTATTTTATCTTGCTTTTGGTTTTGGTTTTGTTTTTACAAAGGAGGAAAACAGGTTTATAGTGTCTGAAGAGTCTTAAAATCGTGATAAAGAAAAAGATGGGCCAGGAGAAGAAGACAATGTAATCAGAGAAACAGTTAGTGTGACACCTTGTCTACACAGAATATTTTTATTTTCTATCATGGAAAATATTAAAATCTTACAAGACCTACATAATTATTTTCATTATTCTTTTGGAGTAGGATTTTTTTAAAGCTAATTATTTTTAAAACAGTTTTCCTTTCTTATTTCTTCAAAGAAATATCTTTAATGAAAAAGAAAAAATAAACAAAGCCAGAAAAACACAAAAACCCCCCAAAACCCAGCTGTCTCCAAAGAAAAGCAGGGTTGGCTCAGTCAGAAAGATATATTTTCAATTATTTTAATAGACCTCTGTTCTGGAAGCATTGACATTGATTGCAGTGGGAAACAGCATAGGGTCATTAAATATGTTTACTTCTCTTCGAGTCACTGATTACTTTTCTTGAAACTGCTAATGACATTCAAACTCTTTAGCAGTGCTTTTGAACGATGTGTATCACAAAATTCCTCTGCCAACATCACTGCAGTTCTGCACAGCATGGGACAGATGGGCACACGAAACCCCTCTGTTCTCCTGCGTGGCAGGGTGCTCCAAAGAGTGCCCTGGCAGGAACACTCCTGTTCTCCTGATGGACATCCTGGTGCTGACAGCCAGCAGCAAGTCCCAGAGCAATGACTCACAGGGCTGGACCAGAGTGGTGGGCTCCAAGTGCCTGCAAGGTCGGTCATAAACTTTGGAAAAAATATACTGGGCCTGTGGAATGAGGCTGGATGTGCAGTTGGGAAAAACAGTGGATGATTTACCACTGGTTGAAGAAAAGGATGCTTGAGGGACTTGCATTGTGACGTGCTAGGGCTGAGTAGAGGATGAAAAGGAGCTGGTGAGGGGATGGATAAGGGTGATAAAGTGACATTTCCCTCCTGTTTCCTAGTAGGCTCTTACGTGTACTGAATTAGGCCAAACATTGTTAGCTGTAGGAACTGCCAAAGGTGGATGACTGATTTCACACACTGAAGAAATAAGAAAAATGCATTTGGCCCCTGAACAATAATAATGGAATTGAAGATAGCAATGCAATTTTTCAATCTGAACGTTGTATGCTTTGGAGATGTGACAGTATAGTCTTGCAATTGTGGGATGACCTTAAATATTTCATGGGCATTACTTTTCTATGTTTAGCTGTCAAGGCTTAGGCTTTGTAAACTCATTGTTCGCAGCCTACTTGAAATTCAATATCAGCTTCCTACAACATTCCAGAATGAGTCCTTAGGCTGGCTTGGTTCCAAGATTAAGGTATGCAAAAGAAAATGTGGGAAAAGTTTTAGTGGTCAAGGTAAAGCTTCTGAACCTGACAATATTTTTTGTTAATTGTTAAGATTATGCATAAGAAAGTGTACTGTTATATGGTATTACCTCAAAAAATCTCCTTACTTGTCATAGAAGATCCTTCAAATGCTGTTTTATTCTAGTGAAAAAAAATGGAGCTTTTCTGTTCTCTAGGCAGTATAATTTGTTTATCATGAGTTGCAATCCTGTCCACAAAATCTAACAGCTTGTAGACATCAATCTGCTGTGCCATGTCAAAGAAATAATGAAAATTAAAACTCTTGTTTTTACACAGCAGTTTAGTAATAAATCATACTAGAACCTCTTGTTTCAATGCTGACAGTCTAGAAATAGTATATTTCTCTGAACAGATTTCAGAAGAAATATTTACCCATTTGAGAAAAAGCATTTTACTTTCTGCAAGAAGTTCAAAAGCAGATGCCTGCTTTGTCTGTGGAAAATATTCACCAAAAGATGCAAGTGCACACATCTTGGTATTACACAGTGCCCTTTTTTTTTTAATATTGATTACCAAGAAATTTGAAATCTTCATGGATGAATTTTCTTGTTTTGTTTGTTGGTGGTTGGGGCTTCAATTTGTTTTGTTTTCATATGTTATTGAAAATTTAACTCAGAACTACCAGTTCTATGAACTGAATTTTTCAAAAGAGCTTAGAAACATATGGAAACATCTCTCTTCTGATTGATTAATGCAAGCTGATGTTATTTTTCAGGTTACTATATCTGATCTTTGTCATGGTGATATATGTAATCTATTTAACTGTTCCAGCTGCACAAAGGCTAGAAAAAATGAATATGCCCCTTTATGGCTGACAAATATTTAGACAATTTTTCTTATTTATTTAGCTTGCCAAGATAAATTTTAAAAATAATTTTTTAGTCCTCTGAAAAGTAATTGAAACACCTCAAAAAACCATCCCTGAAGATATTGTAAAGATGTTTAGACGAGACATGGTTTAGGGACACAGTTTAGTGGTGAATTTTGCAGTGGTAGCTTTACAGTTTAACTTGATGATCTTAAAGGTATTTCCCAAACTAAATGATTCCATGATTTATCTCTATCACACATACAATTAGATAGCAGAGTACAGTTATTTTGTTGAGGCCTATAGCAAGATGTTATTAAAAATAAATGTCATCTGAATCTGGTAGAAAGGAAAATGTAGGAGGAAAGAGACATATCAGAAGATGCAGAACTGTATTTTGAATATGTTTGTATTATGGAGACACAGTTGCACCTGTATCTAAAGACTCATCTGTCCCTGAATGGAAAGACTTCTCAAGCTTTTTGGTTTTGTTTGTAAATATAAGAGCTTCGTCCACTTAATATCCTGGAGCAAGGATAAAAAAGTCAGAAACTGTTGCCCTTAAAAGCATCTCAATCTAATTTAAAAGCCTTTTTACTGAACAGTGGATTAGAAACAATTTTTCATGAAAGCTGACAAAGAAGGAGGCAGCTGCCATTTAGGTGTCACATCCTTTCCTGAACCATACTCATTCTGTGTTAAAAAGCACAGTAAATGCATGTTCTTTAATTCTATAACAAGTTATTGACAGAATGGTTGGGAATGGGCTGTGTGCATCCATTGTTTAAAGATATATCTTCCTGTTTAACACCCATTCAAATTGAGTCCAGATGATGCAGTCCAACACGGAAATAGATGAACCTGAAACTTGCCAAGGCGTCAGACTGTTTACCAGAATAGTATTCAAAATTTATTCTGTGCTTATCTGTCTGAAATGAATACCATAGAATGTCAAAACTGTTGAGGTAACAAACTGGAAACTCATCCAGCCTCCATGCCCAAAGCCAGGATGTGTGGAGCAATTGGTTTGGGTGCTGCTAAAACAATTGCTTTTGAATATCTCCCAAGAGGGAGGACTGAACAACCTCCATGGGCAACCGGTGCCAGTGTTTTATCACCCACCCTCACATAAGTTTGGAGCTTTTTCAAATGTTTAAAGAGAGTCTCTGGAATTCCAGTTTCTGCCCATTGCCTCTTGTCCTGTGTCAAGGAATCCCTAGGAAGAATCATTCTCTTTCTCCTTTAGCACTCCTCAACAGACATTTATTACTTCCTGCACTTCTAGTATGTTATTTTGTTGCCCTGGAGAGCACAGAAGTGGACATGAAATGGCTAATGCATCTCACCAGGGCTGAGCAGTGGGGAAGGACCACCTCTCTCCATCCCTGGTGCTCTGTGGTGCTGAGTTGTTCCAGCATGTCTCCGCCACACCCATGAGATCTATGGCCCTGTAACACGAGGTTATAGAATAGTCTAAAGTGCCCATAATAAATAAAAGAAGAAATTAATGTCTCTGTATCTAAACAGGTGTGAAATATGGGAAAGGTGGCAGCAGCAATTCAAGAAGGAAAGCCAAAATAAATTAGTTGGTGAAAAATATCATTAAGGAAACTAATAAATGCCTTCTTGAAATGTTATTGCCTTAGTAGATCCTTCCCATGAATATGTAGAGGTTTCACTTTGTGACTTCAGGTTCTGAAAACTACAGCTAGTATCATACTATGTTGATTACAGTGATTGCTTTAAAATTCTTCAGGATATGGGGAAAATGTTATGTATTGCTTGAACCTGAATGTTAGCACGTGCATATAAAGAAAGAGAACAAAAAAACCCCAAACCAATCAAACAAAAAGACAGGAAAAAATACAAAAAGAAACAGATATTGAAGATGTTTGAAAAGTGATTTTATTTAATGTCAATATTGTGGCAGTTGTGCCCATCTATGTGAAGTATTTTTAAAAAAGTATTTCTATTCAGATTTCTATTAGTTGTTTGATAATGTCTTTGCTCTTATTTGTGTATTGAACTGGATTTGTATATTTATATGGGAACTTGCTACAGTACAACAAAATTGATTTTGTTGTTATTTTTGGTCTCTCAAGTTGAAAAAAGTCTATATACTGGTACTGACTAATTTAGATATGCAACTTCTGCCTACCTAAGCGTGTTAAATCATGGTCTGTTTGGGACAGCTGGCAGTGTTTAAGAGTTATATCCACCATGTTTTAGAGTTCACAAAAAGTGTCATTTATGTTGTGATTCAATTCAGAATGGCACTACTTTAGCAAAAACAAAAATTTTCAGAAATTAACTCTAAAGACTTAAGTCCCGTAGCTGACTGAAAGAATTATTTGGTTATAGCTTTTCTTGCACAATTCTTTAAGACTTTTTTGTAATTCATAAGACATTTTTGGCATTTAGCAATACTGAAATATTGCTAGATGTAAAACAGTTTGCTCCAGAATGTGTTTTGCTTCCATAAAGGGAAGCAGTGCATGCTAGGGTTTCAGATTGTTTGCCATTATTTATTTGGAAATTTGTGTTTAGAAGTTAACAATCACATTTTCAAAAAAAATTACAATGAAAAATGACAGTGGTTTTTTGCAATTGCTATTACCTGCTACATGCTAATAGGTATCTTTGGAGGTTTTATATGTGAAGTCACCAAAAAAAAAAGGATGGTAGGAATGAACTGGTAATAGTTAATAGAGTTGGAGTAAAAAGTAACAGTAAAATTTGTTGTCTTTGTGAGCAAACTTTCATCTGAAGATGTGGTCTTGAAAGGTCTTAAAGTTTCTTGTATGTGATATGTATCCTGAAGATTTTATTTGGATATAGATTTACAGTTAGTCTTACCAATCAATAATACCTTTAGATATCAGAAAGGAGATTAATCTGTCTCCAGTCTTATAAATCGCTTGAAAGAGAACAACAATAATTGTAAATTTTGTACTCAATCTATTAACTTGGTAGCAAACTTTGGAAGTTTGAAATCAAACCCAGGCTGTTTCCATACTATGCATAAATATATTTTCAGTAGTTCAGGATCTAAGACATAAGCCAGTAGTTTCAAACCTCCTGAAAGCTTATGTTGTTTTAGAGGGGGCATAGGATATAGCTGGGTCCCAACCCAGCTGCTTATTTCTCAAGAAGTAGTTGACACAGGCATAAACAGTCCTGCCAGTCAAACCTAGTCTAAAATTTAGAGACTTAAATCCAGAAGTCTTAAAACATTTTTGGTGACCTTTTTCAGAACAATTAATCTGTTAATGAATTTTTATTGTCATTGGCGTAATCATTTTTAAGGCCCTGCTATTATACAAGCCCACTTTTTTCTCTCTTGTTTTGTGTTTCCACATACTAAACCTCAAAATGATTGTTCTTTCATGTATTGTCATGGTATACAATAATAGAAAAACTACTGATCTAAATAAAACTACTGATCTAAATATACATCAAAGCTGAGACCAATTGCTTGGAGAATATTAAAATTTCTTTGTCCCCCTCTGCCTTTGAATTTTTTTTGGCTTTTCTTTTGGTTAACTTTTCTGTTTTTAATGTATTTTGTTCATTTTGCATGTTGCTTAGCATTCTGCATTTATTAATCTAGGAATAGCTCAATTTTTGTGCCACTATAATAAAATAACAAAAATTCAGAATTTATTCTTGCTTTATGATAATAGTATTAGACTGCCTGGCATAGAATACTCTGTTATAGAGCCACTCCAGATCACACCATATTAGCAGGCTAAATTTTTTACTGAAAACAATATTGATCACAGAATCTCAGTTCTAAGATGAAGAGTCACATGCCATGTTTTAGCTACAGTTTCATGGAAGACTTCCCTCTTTGCTGCTTCTATCCCACATTGATGGTTCAACCGGCAATCTGATGTTTGAATGTCCATCACAGATTTTCTTGGGGACTTTTTTTTTTTGACTGATGAGCTCTTGAGATACTTTCAAACCAGTCATACAGTCTTGCTACAGCTTTTCTAACTCTTGGGTGAAGATAAGAGCAGTACTGTTAATACTTCTTAGGTGTAAAATGAGGGTTCATCTTGCAGACCACAGCTGAACCCATGTTGAAGCACCAGTGACCACAACTGAGCAGCACTGGTTGGGAAGACAGAGGCTGTGCTGTGGTGGCCTCAGTCTCTGCTCCAGCAGCAGTGAGGCAGAACATGCCATCTGAACTGCTGTCTGTAAAGAATCTTGAAAATCCCTCCCAGCATCAACATCTCATTTGTGTATCCAGCTGGACGGAGGCTGGATGAACCAGGTTGTGCACCACCTGGAACGGTTCCCCTGACCAGGGAATGGCAGATGGCTTTGCAGAAGCAAAGAAAGCTTCATCTCCCTGCTTTCAGCTGTGGCTCTGAAATTTCCAAGTCATTTGGAGTAGTTAAGAAACCTAGAACACCTGTGCTTTTCCAAGCTCTCCTCCTGCTTCAGATTGTTGGATGGAAAGGTGCAGGCTGAGAATGGAGTGAATGTAAAAAAAAAAAAAAAAAAGAAGAAAAAAAGCACTAAAGGAAGGATTCAATATTTACAGTTCAGAAAATTGTTAGGCATTCCTGCTGCTCTAAACTGTCTGGTGAGTCTAGAGTGACTTTCTGCAGTGGTGTTTCCACTATACTTTTTCTTTCTGTCCTTGGCTTCCCTAGGATTTATGTATAACTTTCAATTTTTCTTTTTAAAGATCTGGTTTTAAAATTATTCCTTTATAGATTATCCTTTTGGCTACCCCTGCCCCCCTAGGAATCTTATTTCAAGTTCTGATTCTCTTAACACCTCACGGTTTTATTTTCTGCCAAAAGAATTCTACTCTGATCTTTTCAGCGTTCCTTTTCTTTCTCTTTTTTCTACCTTTCTTTGTGTATCAAATTGGAATTGTCACAAAGCACACTGATTCCTCATGGGAATCAAAATGAAGCCCTGTCTCTCTTAAAATGCCATTGCAGGTAAAATAAATTTCATGCAAATACATACAGTTACAAAATAATTTATCTATTTATCTTCTTTTCCTGTGGTGTTTCTGGAATTTGGAATGATTGGTTAATGATGAGCTGTTGAAACCTTGTCCTCAGTGTCAGAGAGCACAGACTAATCAAAGAAAGAGTTAAACTATGGGGAATTCTGCAAAATGATTCTGGAACTGCATTTTCTATTAGCACAAGATGTCAAAATCACCATATTTTATTGTTGTTGTCATCCCTCCCAATCCTGAATGGATTACTCAATAAATAGGTGACAAAATAACACGTGAAATAAAGAAACAAATAAGCAAAAAACCAATCCCGAACTTCAAACAGCTGACAATTAAGAAAAGCTTTTGTTTCTTTAATTGCCAGATCTTGTCTTTCTTTGAGAGAATTCATTGCCAGAACAGTACCATAAAGTCAATTTACGTATGTGTGATTTGTATTCCTTGATTTTTAGAGCAGTTGAAGCTGTGGAAGAGGGAGAGCAAAGCCAAATTCTATTAGCCAGGCAATATTGCATATAAAAATTAGTGTCACCATAATTCCTCTCTATGCTTTCAGACCCATCCACAACATGACACCAGCACAGATGGCAATGTTATAAAACAATAAATCCCATAGGAAGCCTTTTGCCATTGGAATAGGTGAGGATCACTGATCAGTACAGAAGGGCTGTCCTTCTGTCCAAGTGCCTCAGTCTGCAACAGAAGCTCAAATCTGTGAAACTTATTTATCCATTCATCTTGAGTAATTTCTAATGCTGGCTGACCACAACTCTTGCTCAACCTTCAGGGAAAAAAACCATGCATACTAAATCTCTCCTGATTTTTTTGATGTACAAGCACCATAGGCCCAGATTACAAACATTTTTCAGAAGCTTAATTCATACTGATTTAAGTAGGGCTGTGTATCTAAGCAACTTTGACATTAGCAGCGTTCCCTTCTGCTCTTTATTGCAAACAAAATGACTAGTGTCTTATATTCCAAGTGAAATTTTACAGATTAAAACATGAAACTATACCTTTTTCTCCCCTGCTTTCTTTAGAAGCAGCCACAATTACATGGGTTTTTTCCTTGTCCTTTTTGAAGAATCACTTTGGTTCAATCACAATATATACCATAATAATATTTTTCTTTCCAAATGATATGTGATGTAGCCCTGATTCCCTGTTGATTTATCCTTATCTTTTTGAAAGGAAGAAAATCTTATGAAAAACCCCATTGCAGATTACTCAGCAATTTCTTTTAGAAATATATCTACATTTTTTATCTTCTGGGACAATGCACTTTATATTTTTTCATTTGGCATAAATAATTTCTCATTGTGTTCCAAAACACATTGACTGACTCAATCTGCCTTAATGCATTCCTCAATCTCAGAAAAAAAAACCAAACATGAAGGCATAAAATCTGTGGGAGGTCTGGAAAAATATCACTATCAGGAGAACAGGTAGCAAAGAAAATTGCAAATGAAAAAAAAAATCCAGAACAGTACAAGGGGAAAAGGAAAATTTCTGATTTTAACCTTTAGGAAAAGCTGAAGTGAATTCCAAGTTTGAAATAGAATTTGAAGCCAAGTAATTGGAGTTTATTCTGATTTTTCATCAAAACTTTTAATGATTTTTCACTTTTTGTCAGCCTGCTTTGTGACTAAGAGGAATATCCCTCTTTTCTTCTATTCTCTGACAACATCATAGGGAATGCCATAGCATATGAAGTGTTAGACATACAATTGATTCCCACTTTAGCTATATATGTGGTCAGAACTTTTATGATGATAAAAGTATTTTGTTTTAACTCCAATTCCTTTTCTTCATAAAAAAAACTCTCATTGGTTTGCTGTTAAGTGAACAGATAAAATACAAATATTAAATAAGGTCAGAAAATTTGTAGACAGATTGAATTTACAAAAAGTTATGGAAATCAAATGTTTAGCTTTCTTTAAGTTTTTGTATCATATGTTCTGTGCATATACGTTTATATGTATTTGTGGGCAGTAGTAATCCAGTGAAAGGTCAGAGGAAAGAAAGGGGAAATAGCAGTGAGGAAATGGAGGTTTGAAAGAGCTGTCAGTAAATAATAGAAACATTCTTAACATCTCAAATAAGATATCAGCATGATAATGTTGTCCTGGAAGCTCTATAAACATGATATAGAGGAGGATTGTGTTTTCTCTTGGAGTGGTAGTTTCTGCTGTGGTCAGTGCTGAAAGATTTTTCATGACTCAAAATGCTTGTTTCAATCTCAGGCAGTTTTGGTTTTGCTTTCTGGATGGGTTGGAAGGCCAGCTGCTACAGGACAAGGATGGCATTGCTCCCATGATCTAGAGAAATGGAGTTGTGTATGTCTCTATAAGGTGTTTGGAGTGGTTTCTGTGATTACATACAAGGCAAAACTAAACATTTCAGTTTGTAGTTTGAAAAGGAAAAGATGCTTTCTTCCAGTGCTGGCAATCGCTTTCAAACACCTGCCAACTGTGCTGTTAAACCATCTGTATTTCAAACACAGCAGCAGTTGAAAAAGGATAAATTCTCATGAGCTGAAAAAACGTGATAAGTTTTGATGCACAATGTTACTTCATGCTTCGTGCAGGGAGAGGAAATTGGACACACTTGGTTGTGATGAGGCTCAGCAAGACTTTCTCAAACAAAATATTAACTTCCAGATGTGCTTTATCTGTGTTAGAGGGAAGAAGAATATAAAGGAGATCTAACACCTGTGTTTGCAAACAGATATTTCAGGGAAGATCTTTTCACACTCAGTGTGTTTGCAGCATATGGCTATGTCACTTAGGCAAATGACATGACTATTCCAATATGTCATTAAAGAAGGACTTGGAGCTAGGGATTTTTGATTAGTTATGCTATGTAAAAGTACCCCTAGTTGTGGAAGAAAGTTTAGGAATTGTAGGACTTGACAGCTAAATCGTGACTTGTGTTTCATGAATGTTGATGACAGCAGCAGCTATGAATCTCTGATACTATTCACTCATCCTTGCTCATCCCCAATAGAAGCTGTATCATTTCTAGCCCCTGAGAAAATGAGGCATTATTTCTGCTTTATAGGAAGGTCTACTATGTATTGGTTTGTGATTGATTAAAGAAAGTCTGGCATATGTCAGGAAAGTAGAAAACTTCACAATGATTAGCCTTTGAAAACCTAACTCCTACTACAGTGATAATATTTTTACTTTTTCTTTATGTAATTATTTAATTTATGAAGTATTAAAATTTTAAGTGCACTGTTGACATAAAAAATTAAGAATTCATTAAAAATATAATGAAATGAGAACAGTAAAGACAGAAGAGAGGAAATTAAAACCTACCACGGAGAAATAGCTTTTACTCTTCTCATCAATCTCAATAATTCTTGGCAGGAGTACAAGACTATTCTGATGTTTCAGTAGCTTTTATCTATGAGTTTGGTGGCATAATAAAAACTGTTATTTTTATTTTGGAGATTCCATTCCCAGTGTTTTCAGAAGGCTCAGTGTTAGAAAACTCCTCTTTCCTTAGAGAAAAATATAATTTCACAAGATATGCATTTGCAGGTTTTATTTTTAATATTCTCTTTCAAAGCGGTCTGTCAGAGTCTGGAGGTTAGAAATAATTCACATTTTCCTTTCTTGCCAATATAAGGGAATCCTCAGAATCTATAAGATTGTTGCATCTAATATATATGACTTATAACAGGTCTCTTCTAACAGCATAGCAGGGATAGAGCACAACTTGCCAAATTCGAACTGTTCAGGGTTGAATTTTCATGTGGATATCAGTTGCATTTTGATGAAGTAGCTGAGTGCTTGGGCCTACGAAGGAGCTGGGGTTGGAATGCAGGTTGGCAGTATTTGCTGTTACCACTGGAAATACAGCATTCCCCACATAAACCTATTTGTGCATTATGTTACATTTATAAAAATTTCAATTTTATACACTTTGGCCCTAGACAATGTCTCTAAAACAGGTACTGGAATTTGTTGGGTATTTTTCTTGAAATCCTTTGAATTTTGTAGGCACTTTGGGAGGTACTAAGTTTGTTGTCATCATTTAAGAGAGAGTTATTGCCATAATTGATAATTTAATGAGTGTATTTTCTCAATGTAATGTGCTGAACAAGAGAGTGAAAAGATACAAATTATTCTGTAAATTCACCTTGTGGCTTCTGATAAGACGTGTTCCAGATTCCTCAGTTAACTTTGAAAAAAATTAATTAAAAGGAATGTCAGGAAAAGACCAAAAGAGGGACAGGCCCATTTACTTGAAAAGTAATAGAATTAATAAGAACACCAGGCAGAAATTAATTACTTTTACAAAGCAAAAAGGATATGAAAACATTATTTAGTATTGACCCATGTTAAAAAATGCACTCACCAAGTTTGAAGGCGTTTCCTCATCTAACACAGTGCTGCCTTTCCATAGGCACCTTCTTGGTTCTTTATCAACATCTGACTTGATCAAATGAATTCACAAATTCTTCTGTAGCATTTTTGGACAGCACATGTAAGAAATTCTTAGCTGCAGTCAAAACACCAAAAGAAAGGAAAAGATGAGGGTCAGATGTTCTAAGCAGTCATCTGAACATAAAGTTAAATGAGGGTAAAATCTAGAAAAACTCACCAATTTTATGATTAAATACTAATTTTAATTATCTTTGTATAATTGATATCTATCACATCACTACTGAATCAAAATGTTTCTAAGGTAACTCTGAGTTGTAATTTTTCATTAAAAAAGTTCAATTGAAACTTTGTATAAATAACTGGTGATTAGTCATTATGAAGAGCTTTAATATTGTACCTCAAGCCACAAACAAAACAATTGAAGCCTAAAGACAAATATTGATACAAGTCCTTTTATGAGAAGCACAGGCAAGATAATCTTGGAACAAGATGGATTACCTCATAAGCATAAATGACATCTAATAGCCAAGGCAGTAACTTGAGTGTAACTTTAAAGCATTTATTGCGCAAAACTCATTACCTTGATCCTTAAGTTTTTGCAGAGTTATTTAGATTGGCCTTTGTCAGTGATAAACCAAGAAGGTCATATTTATCTCCTTGTTACATGTCCAAAGACGAACTTAGATATTCTGTTATTCTGCTCTAGTTATCACTAGATAACATTTAATTGGGGAAAAGATGAATTATGGCTTTGCAGAAAAAAAATTATGGTGATAAAGTTTTGCACATTTTCCACAAAACAATTGGGATTAATGCAAATGGCTGGGCTAAAAACACTGTGTCAGAGACATAGCAATTTTTCTTACTTACATGATTTCTTTTGTACATACAGCCTTAACATTAGAGAGAGCAACTCTCTTGAGATCAGTGGTAAAGTATTTTTTAAAAAGAGAATATGCAAAGAAAATATACTGGTTTGGACATTGCATAATATTTCTTACTACTGAATATATAATCATTATTAAACTAGACAAAAAGATTGTTCACTATAGTCAAAGTCATGACAGCTGGAAGATGTTCAAAAGGTTGATGTCAATGTCTTCATAAATATATAGTTTTATCTGTAATTTAAAATATTTATTATTGATACAGATTTTTTTTTTTATATAGTAACCATTTTGCAGTTATGTATTTTTACAGTAATTAGTCTTTTCTACAGAGAATGTTTTTGTAGAAAGTTAATATTCAAACTTTCACAGTTTGAAGACCAATGGTGCCTACAGACTTGTGTATTGATGTGGTTTTGGTTTCTGTTTTAAAATATTACTTGAATTATGTCTCAAGTAGTCTGAACATTTTGACTGATACATCATGTCAGACCTCTGAGCTGATAAGAGAGGCAAGACTGTGAAAGCAGTTCCAACGTAGAGTTGGGTTTATTTTTCATATTATTTTCATAGAATGTGAATTTCTTCTAATTTGTGATGTGAAAGGGATTTTCAAAAACCGATATAATTACTTGGAAAGATTTCAGCTGTGACGCTTGCTGACAATAATTGCTTTTCCTCTCCTGACACCTGAGAGGGATCACTGCTGAGTGCATGAAATGTCTGTGGCACTTGGGAAAGGGGCAATTCTGTTCATACTTGCAGCTTTCCATAATACCTAACTACAGGATCTCCATGGGATGATTTTGGCAGTGTGTATTTGTATTAATACACATTGATTTGGCTACCACACACAGTTCATTTTTAAATGTAAAGATCTAGGAGGATGTTGCATCCATATTTGCACATGTGAATACTTGAAAGTATTCTGAGCAAAACTGGTGATCCACTTTCTACAAGCATTTAATCCAATCAATACATTGTCAAAAATGTTCTTCAGGTTTGTTTTTGACCTAATGCTGTTGTTCACCATTCAAAGTAAATTTTGAACTTGAAAAAGAAGATTGGAAATATTTTGATCATGAGGACTTACCAAGCCAAAGAAAAATAAAGTACAATGTGAACAACTGAATATGTCTATTCATTGCTGATGAGGTTCTGAATAATCTATACCAGTTTAAAAAAAAATACTCGCTGTATACAAAAGATCCATTAACTTCAAAACAAATTGAAATAAAGAATGTTGCCCAAGACATTGGCAACCTAGTTGCAACCAAATTGCACCCTAGTTACTGACAAATCATTGGAAATGAAGCTAGAAAAATCCATACTATATCTTCTTTATTATCCAAAGTTGAACATAGAAAAATGATCTTGTGATTAGGGCAATGGACCAGAAAATTGGCAATTCTAAGTTGAATCACTGTTTCTGCCTTGCTGTCCATGTATGATACAGACAAAATGGCTTTCCTTCTCGGGTACATAAAATCCCAATTTATAATAAGTTCTAAGACTGTCAAAATCATGAATGGCAACCAACTGAAATACATATTTTGAGTAATTACTAGTCATAAGTTAAATTTTGATTCTCAATGAAAGCAGCTATGCATGAAACAACATTTCCCTGTTATGTATCATAGCCACTCCTCTGGAAAACAAAGCAAAAACTTACTCTGCTAAACCAAGTGTTAACTGATGTGAGTATTGTTTTTAAAAGAAAATATTTACTAATAAATTTTTTAAGTATGAAATTTTTTTCTTTGTACTTAACAGACTATTTTGGGATCTCATCTCATACAGAAAATCAAATAATGTTGTTATCCTAATTAAAAACCATAAAAGTGAATTAAAACACAGCAAAAATTTATAGTGGTTAGTCCAAGTGCTAATAGTCACTGTCCAAATTATCTAATTTACACAATAATTAGCAATACAAGTGTAAATTGTTAGTGAGAACCTTATTAATATATGCCTTTATAATAATGGTGTACTGTTCACCCTTCTCATGACTCTCCTGATGGTCAGGTCACCAGTACCTGTCTCCTCGAGAAGGCAATACAGAGGGTTGTAGTGAGCTGCCATCACTCTCAGTTGCTGTGGTCTTGTGATCACAGAATCACAGAATGGGGAATGCTGGCAGGGACCACAGAGGGTCATCTGATCCAGCCTCCCTGCTACAGCAGGGTCATCCCCGAGCACACGGCACAGGATTGTGTCCAGATGGTTCTTGAACATCTCCAGTGAGGGAGAGTCCACAACCTCCCTGGACAATCTGTTCTCGTGCTTGGTCACTTACATGATAGAGAAGTTCTTCCTCAAGTTCAGGTGGAACTTCCTGTGCATCAGTTTCTGCCCATTGCCTCTTGTCCTATTGCTCAGCACCACTGAGCAGAGCCTGGCTCCCTGGTTTGTGTTATTGTTATTCAGGCTTAAATTATCCTAAATGATCCCTGTTGGAGCTTTAAATTGTCATGCTTTGTAAAATAGGTAATCAGGTAATGAATATTACAGAATAAGCTATCATAAAAGCATTTTCTAATAGTGTAGGGCACTTTGAATTAACCTTTGTCAAGGGAAATGACCTAAAAAAAATCCATTATTCAGATGCACAATTTTCCCATATTAGGCACACCAGTAGGCACTAAGGCTGAGGATGTGATAGAAATTGCCTTACCTGTAGCTACATTAAATATTCCTTTGCATTGCAAGAACACATATGAGAGTTTGAGCTTGCTAATGTCATGACTAAAACTTCCTGAAACTTGCGATTTCGCAGTTTATCTGAATACACAGATTCCATTTTTTCCATTTTGTCTGCCACAAAGAAACCTACACTCTTGGGTAATAAAGAGTTCTCCTGGTATTATTCTGCATTTACTCGGACTTGGACCTCCATGCTTTCTATTTCTCATCTGGGTCAGAGAAAATTTTTTATTCATCTGTGGAAACATTTTGCTGAAGTTATCATATAATTGTCACCCAATAATAAGCCATTTGCTTTCTGTCTGTAGAAAGTGGACCTGCATAAAGATAGTTATCTCATATTACAGAAGGCTGACATAATGGAAGCACTGCTTAAAAATTAAATCATTTCATTAGAGTAAGTGCCTGCAACCACTTTCCAGATGACACAATGCATGATAAGCAACAATTGTGGTATGAAGCAAGAAAATAACATATGCTGGAGGATAAAATGTAAGGTAATCATCACAGTTACAATTAGGCCTGGTGTTGCTAGTTGTCATATTAAACTTGGCTGTACCTTATGGAAAGTGAAAGAGAAATAAAATTTCATCACAACTGAAAAAGTGATTGCATTTGCAAACATATCTTTATTTTTTATTCCTGGAATTTTATTCATATGTATAGCAGACCTGAATATTTTTTCCATATATTTATGATAGCAGAAACAATATTTTTTCCTTCTCAAGGTGTTTTTCCCAATGTTAAGCAAATTTCTTTGTTTTCTTAATCTATTCCTATTACAATTTGTTTATGCCATTGCAATGATTCAGAACACAGAAACTGTTAGCTAACAAATATTATTGTATTTAACAATCTCTGATGACTGTTGTCCGTCTCATTTCCGAGAGAACACACAACATCCTTGAGCTCCACTCTTGGCATTAACTGCAGACACCAGAGCTATAGATTAACAAGTTAAAGAGAAAAAATGAGTATTCTCTAACCTATCAGTGCCTTTCAGGAGTCAGTATGACACACAGGAAAGGTTACACATATTTTTCAGGGCATATCTATGAACATCTTGCAAGGGAATCATCACAAGCTCTCAAGGCACATATCCAAGAATAACTAGTGTGATGAAAGTACATAAAACTTACCAATTTCTGCCTGCATTGTTTTGCTATTGCTGTTCATTGGTAGATAAACAACTTTCAGCACACAAGACAGAATTTTGTCTTTTGAAGGAAAAAGCTGCAACATTAACAAATATATCTAAACTGATTTTATTCCTTTTTTTTTTAATTGAATGAGAATAATCACAGAGCACCTACTTACCATCAAAATACAGCAACAAAAACTTTTGGAAAATTCAAATTTATTCTATACTGTTTATATAATTCATGTATTTATACTAACATATATGTATGCTTGTCAAAGAGCAAATTAATTTTTTTATGATACTGCAAATGAGTAAAACTGTAATTGAAAACATTCCTATGTTTTGAATTGCAAAAATTTTAAAACCATATTCTGGTTTGACCGATTTCTAGTAAACTTTATTTAATGTTTTTTAATGTTTATTTGTATGGGTTTAGGACCTGAATTTTGCAGGATTTTGATTGAGAGACCACTATTTGATTGGTAAGTGGCAGCCCCATTGTTTGTGTGTGAAAATTTGTGTTTAGAAAAATATTGGAAAGTTCCATTTTCCTTAAGCATAGCTCTTAATATGAAACAATTCTGTATGTTATGCTAACTTTATCACTAATATATTTAAAAACTGTTGTCAGAAAAGACTGGGTTTATTTGATGGAATACAGTTTTGTTTTCCTCTGAAGTTCAATGCCTATAGATAGCATAAAACAGAAAAACTGGATTGCCTTCAGAAGAAATTGGAAAACTGCATTGTTGATTTCTCTCTGAGTGTGTCTTATGCACTTAGATAATTATATATTGCTGCTCTTTTTTTAATAGGAACAACTTTGGCATCAGTTAAAGCCAGTGATAAATGAGAAATGAAATTCCTATTGAAGTTAATGAAATCGGTGCTTAGCTTTTCATGTTCAGCTTTGAGCTGACTTAAAATGTTAAAAAATCATGCAGCTAACTGGTTTTATTCTTCTTGTTGTATATGTTTTTTCCATATGGTATTAAAGGAAAAGTATTTATCTTGCATATTGCAATCATTTGGAACTAGTAATACATACCTACTCAGAAGGGAGCTGCCACTTTTTAATATTTTCACCTTCATCGATTTTGTGTTATTGTTTTTATATCTTGAGGAATGCATGCTAAAAGAAATACAATTAGGATATTTTACAGCTACAGAATCAAGATAAATTGCTGAAGAATAACTTACAAGCTACAGTGTTGATTTCATGTTTTTAGGAATCTGCCCCCATAGTTAGTCTGGTCTAGTATTTTTGGATATATTTTCTGGATTTATCATGAGGGGGTTTTACCCTGTCTGATCTAAAATTGAATGTAATGTGTACAGCTCAGTTTTAAGACAGAAATAATTGAATGGAACATTTCATGTGGAAGGGACCTGCAATAATAATTGTCCAACTGCCTTAGCACTTCAGGGCTGACCAAAATTTAAATTACTAGGGGCACTGTCCAAATGCCTCCTAAACGCTGACAGGCTTGGGGAAGGAGCCTGTTCCAGCGTTTAACCACCCTCTTGGAAATGCTTCCTAATGTCCAGTCTAAACCTCTCCTGGCACAGTTCTGAACCATCTCTGCATCCTATCCCTGGATACACAGAGAAGAGATCAGCTCTTCCCTCTCCACATCCTTCCTGTCATGGTTTACCCCTACCCCTGCAAAGCCACTCACTCACTCCCTCCCTGTGTGTGGGGGCACCAAAAGACAAAAGGAAAACCTCTGAAATGTGGTAAGAAAAGATTAATAATTGAAAAAAGTAAAATATAATAATATTAGTAAAAATTATAATGATAGCAATATTAATTTTAATGAAAAGGAGTGAGAAAGATAAATAAAACACACAGGAAGCTGTAGAGAGCAATGATGTCAATCCTCAGCCTCCTTTCCTCTCATCTAGAAAACTCAAAGTCCTCAGCTGCTCCTTGTAAGATATCCCTTCCAAAATTTCTGCCAGCTAAAAAAAAAAAAAAGGAACATCAAACTTTCTTTTGAGGTTTCACACAGAGATGAGGATGGTGGGGATCTCCCTTTGTCCAAAGACACGGAGAGCTACCAGCTGCCCGTAGGACCACGGCAGGGTACGGATGAGGGCTGGGTGTGTTTGCTTATAACTAAGTCAGCGTGAGTGATAGAGGAAGGAGGGGACAAGTGTGTGCCACCATCTGGTCACATCCCTGTTTGGCTACATGTCTGTCCAAGACTGGAGCAGCAAAGAACAGAGCAGCCACCCCCTGCCATCATGGGGCAGTCACTGCCTCCCTGCCTGGAGATCTCCCAGCCCCACACCCCTCACTGACAGAGGGCAGACACCTTTCCTAGCCCAGCTGTGCCCCCAGCCCCACTGCATCCTGAGTCACCAGCCAGTTCTCCACACTGTGTTCTGGAAGCCAGCTCTGGTGCCAGGAGCTCCTGTGTGGCCCAGCCCTTGGCTGCCTGGGGAAAAAGTGTGTCTGACTTTATTGTGTCTGCAGGAACCTCTCAGAAAGCCCAGAGCAGGATGTGGGATGGGACAGTCTTTATCCTGTAGGATGCTGGCCCTGTGGCTGAGTGCTGGAGGAGGGACAGGACAGGACTGTGCCATGGCCCCTGGCTGCATCCCTGTGAAGGAATCTGGCTGTGGCTGCTTCAGTCATAATCAGGTTTTTAGTATTGGCTTTATTTTGACAGTGTTTACACTTGATGCAAGAGCTACTATATAGTGAATTCTTGTTACATAGAGACTCAAAATAGACATCTAGAACTCCCTTACTGTTATCAGATCTGTTGGCAGTCTGATGTAAAATTATCCTCCATTGAGAAAATACTTCATTTTGTAGCTATGTATAAAATAAATAAACATACATTTATGTCAGGATGGTGGGAAGTTACATCACATGGAGAATTAATACTCTGCTGCCTTTTCTTGAGAGCAATAGTAATGGGATAAAATCTTCATATTTGGGAGGTGTGACAAGAGTTGTTAGCTATTTCATTTATCCCTGACATTTTTCATAACAGATGTTAAGCTGCCATCTGTGTTAGAAATCTACTCATGTAGCAATCTTAAACATTTTCTCTCTGTTATTTTTGCCACTTGTTTTACCACTGTTAGAGCTGACATTGGGACATTATTCCTGGGCAGAGCACTAAACCTTGCAAACACCAGTCATTCAAGTGTGTGCTCTGCTAATGGCCTTGGTCTGCCTGCATGCTGCTTGTGCATCCTCTCTCTTCCCCGTGTTCTGTAATGGATATTGCTTACATTAAAAATGTGCTATAAACTGAATTTTTGCTGCTAGCCTCATATATAGAGCTGCACCTATTAATGGAAAAATTGAAAAACCCCCAACTGACCGGGCTGTGTGAAATTAATACACATCAGTCAAAGAAATGCACTTTGATATGTGCTGTCATGGTTTTATTTTCCATGCCAATTGCACACCAAAGTTCAAAGGAAAGGAATATTTTGGTGATTTTTAATGTCTTCAATCTGTGCCTTGCCAGACTTTTTATATTTATTTTAGAAAGCTCCTATAGTTCAATCTATTGCTAAGTCACACATGTAATATAATTGGGAATTGCTAAGAAAACACCTTGAAGAGGAAAAATAAATGAAAACAAGCTTATGAGCACATCACACCTGTGATTGAGGTATAGTTCTCTATTTAATTATCTGGTTGGACCTGTGGAAAGGGCACATTCAAAAAACCAACCAAGCAACTGAAAAAAAAAACCAACCCAAACCCTCACTCACAAAAAAGAAAACCAAAACCAAAAAGAATGAAAAAAACTCCAAACAAACAACCAAACAAACAAGACCCAAGAGGATGCAATAAACTAATTTCTTGTATCTGAGAAAAGTTTCTTACCAGGAAAGGTAGTTGAGCCACTCATGGGATTAAAGGAGTCACGTGAATACTCAGTGTACTCAGCTCAGTGCTTGACTTCATGCACTATTTTGGGCAAGTCATGCTCTTTAACCAAATTTTGTTGACTCAAAGATGTTCAGGTCAGAATTTTGTATTCTGTATTCGTACATGCCCTGGAACAAAAAAGAGGTAACTTACTGAAATGTCACCAGTAAGCCTTGTTTCTGCAATATTCTGAGCCAATACTTTTCTCCTAAGATTTATGTTTAATTCCAAATTTCCAGAGAATACATTTAGTTGGGAACCTCAAACTAAATACTTCATAGAACTTCTGACAAGCTTCCTGCAAAATAATAGCAGTGTGCCATGTGAGTCAATGGGTGTCAAAAGGAAGAGAAAAACAAATCAATTAGCGAATGTTATCTTTCCTCTGATGTAGGTGGGTTTTTAATTAGACTATTTAATCAAGAAAAAAATCAGAATAACAATTGAGCAAATGTTGTTAATCTGTTTCCTGATGTAAATCCTGAATAGCGCATCCCCTCACTTTTATGACTCTTATTATTTCCTGATGGTATTTTAATTCTTGTTTTTAAAGATCACAAAAGTTAGTGCTATAATTGTGGAAAAGATGTTTGCCATTATTCAAGCAACAGAACGGAGAAATAACAGAACAGGAAGGAGATGAAGCAATAAGTACCTGATTTTGGAATGTAGAGGTATAGTCAGAGAGATTGCTTTTGTACATGTGATTTAAAAAACAACTAGAATCCAAAAACCAGACACAAAAAACAACTTTGAAGTTCACAATAAAATATTTAGTGTTCATGTGTGAAGTTAAAATTAAAGATGACTCAGATAATTGAACAGCATCAATATTAATGATTTGTGGAAGGAAAGAGCTACAAAGAATTGTCATGCATTTGAAAAAAATGAATGAATGCATGTGAGAATATCTGAAAAAGACATATCTCTTTGAGATGTGTGTTATCATGAAATGCTAATGATGTTAAATTATTATTTTATTTTTGGAATGATTTCTCTCCATCTTTCATAGCAAATTACTGAAAATTACATTTGCATATCACCCTTAACTACAGTTCTCTGCCCTGAGATGAGAGTTGGCTGTTACTGGCATCACTCATGGGCCTTGACCAAAAGTACCACAGCAGGACTAGAGTGATTTGTCTGCCATTGCAGAGTTCCATCATCACCTGTGAAAAATCTGTTGCAATAATAATTGTTGTTATCACAGTATTTTCCATTCTTCACCTCACTGAATGTCATGGTTCTGCTAAAATAACAGCTACAAGTACAGACACTACCCATGTCAGTAGGAAAGGCTGGAGCATCCTGTCTGTGGCTGTTCTGCAGCACCCTTCTTTTATTTATTCTGTAGTATGCTGTAGGAGTCTCACTTTTTTGAGCAAAGTTGTTGTAACACAAATCAAAAAGTCCTCATAGCACCACATATTTTTTCTAAGTATTTAAATTGTATGTATATCTAAATTATCTCTTCCTTATGTAATTTTTTAATGAATTTTTTTTCTTTTTGTGTGGGAAATTACTGCCAAACTTCTACAGGACAAATTTTCAGGGTGTGGCAGGAAAAAGAAATAAAAAATCATTCTGTTCTCAGTGACCATCTTCATTGCCCCTTACTATGACAGTAGTCACACTGTTTGGAACACTTTCTTTGTGAACTGTTGAGGGAATAAATATAGCAAGAAATTAATTATGAAATAATGAGGGAAGAATAAAAACACAGTAAAATATATACTGAACCACAACCTACTGCAAATTACTGGAATAAAAATATAGAAACATTTTCTCGTAATTCAGCAACTCTTAGCTGGGTTACTGCTGCCCCTGGGTAAACTGACATTTTCATATGCACTAATTAGCAAAGAGGTCAAATAAAATCTCAAATAAAATAGTTAATTTGTGGCATTTTGCCTCTATGGAAGACCTAATCTCAAGTTCTGGAATAATAGACAAAGTAAAACCCTAGGTGTCCTACCCACCAGGACTGACTTTTATCTACAGCTAATTAACTGCAAACGAAATGGAGAAAAATAAATCTGTAGATTTTAAAAATTATTTTTATTTTTTGATGAAAGCTGTGAAGTATCTTTATCCCAAAGCATGAGAGGATACTGCCATGCACGCAGAAGCACACTGGTTTGGTCAGGATCAAAAGATGGAGTGTGTGGCAGCAATGGCAGGGCTGCCCTGGTGAAATAACAGAGCCCAGCATCTCCTCCACTCACCTGGAAGCCGAGCCAGCAGCTCTGCTGGGCTGACGACAGCAGGGAACTCGTTTGCTAATTAGTGCATAGAGAAATACCTAATTACACAGCAGTCATGGTGACTTGAAAAGGGACAGCTGAAGTACTTGGAGAAATTGCAGTCTGTGTTTGCAAGCCAGCCACAACCTCAGTGCTTGTTTCAGTCACAGAATTGTCCTGTTAAAATTTCCAGCTGCTGCAAACGTAGTTTTATCTGCATGAGAAATGGAAGGAGAAATCACTGAATATTCAGCAACAGCATCATCCATTCTCTCAGAATCAGCATCTAGAACACAAGTGCTCAAGATCATGCATGTTTATGATCTTGAGCACTTGCATACATGTAAATGATGCTAAATTACTGCATCCTAAGACTGCTGATAAGATGAGCAAAGCTGCTACTCAGTAAGCTACAAGTTTCTATGGAATTAGTTTTGAAAAATACTATTTTTATCTCCTCAAAATCCTTTAAAGAGGTGCCCATTTTAAATGTTCACTTACACAAAGATTTGTTTTACCTTCCAGTAAAATAAAATCTTATGGCTGTAAAAGAACCAGGTACATTTCTTTGCAAATTATCCTATGTATAAATTTTGTCTTTACAAATTCTTAACTACTCTTTCTTTGGTATTTTTCACCACCTAATTTTTTCCATTCATTTTTTATAGATGGATAGGTTTGCCAGTGCATAATGATGCATTTTTATATATTCATACATCATGCATTATTACAATTTGCTGTTTCAAAATATAAAGGTTTCATGAGGATGAACTTGGCAGGATATTTTTCCACATAAATTTAAAAT
The DNA here is from genome assembly GCF_963513975.1 of Fringilla coelebs. Taxonomy (NCBI): domain Eukaryota; kingdom Metazoa; phylum Chordata; class Aves; order Passeriformes; family Fringillidae; genus Fringilla; species Fringilla coelebs. Next base: position 35,941,743 of record NC_140032.1, on the reverse strand, counting down.
AAAATCTATTTTAATTCAAATAAAAGCAGAAAGAAAGATATTTTTCAATAAAAGTTAGTAAAAGTTTTTGTGTAAATAGCTGGAGAAAGCAGCATTTTAGAAACCCACTATTTTTAAATCCCTATATTGCCATTTTTCATTTTATTCTCCATGAAGAAATAATATCAGGCAAAATCAGTAATAAATTCAAGCTGTCATCTGATACTTTTGAAATACTCTGAATCAAACTAAACTGTTTTCCCCTGAAATAAAAGCAATTCTTTGCTTCCTACTAAAGGCTCCATGAAAACTAAACCAAGTTTCTCCTTTTGTGAATTCAGGTGGTATTCCCTCCACAGGGGCTGGCTTCTTGAGCAGTGTGAATGATAAATGCAATGAATGTTTGGATTCTTGGTGCCATGTGCTTATTTTACACTTTTTATTCCAAAGCACGTGTATATCATGACCTATCTGGCCACATAATTTGTCAGTAGGCAGAATATTATGTCAGATCTGTAGTACATGTAGGGCTGACAGTGCTGTCATTTTTTTACTGCTTGTGTGGTGTATTTTAGCCCCTTCTGAAATAATGGAAAATATTTTCTCCATGTCAATTGTTGAAGCACAAGTGTGCTTTGAAATTTCTGAGTTACTGGAAAAATTTTTCAGGCCCCATTGATTTTACTTCTGTTCAAATGTGTTATGAGCTGGAATGGATCCATAAATCTGTGCTGTGCCATGTGCACTGGAAAAAAGGGTCTTAGAGTCCTTTAGCTCTTGTTCACCTTTCAACTCCTGTTGCTTTAAGATCATTCTAGTTTTATTCAGAATACAAAAGGTGTTCATTCACAGAAACACTTAGTGGGCCCACAGATGCTTTTATTCTCATTATCATTTAAAATTAATAAATGTACATAAGAAGACCACTATTGAATGTCAACATGCAAACACTAACTTGAACAGAAAAAAGAAATAAAACAGAGCCCTATATGACTCAATTTTTTAATTAGACTAGTGAAAATGTTCTATAAAATAATGTTTAAATCTCACATGATGAAACACAAGCCTTGAAAATTGATAAATCTTTTTCTTAGTGAAGAATGTAAGAGACATTTTGAAAAATTATCCCTAAATATCTGATATTTTTAACCTAAAACTAGACAGCATTTCATCGCTTAGGTCATGGTTTATCACTAAATATTTCAATCAGTAAACCAACTTTAAATCAGAGCATCACAGACCTAAAAGAAAAGACAATCAATTACCTTTGTTTTAAAAACATATTTTGTTATCTCTTGTATTGATATTCAAAAGTAGAGTATTGCCTATGCACTTGCCAAAGGTAAAATACTGAAACTTGATCTCAGTAGAGAATGATGCAACCTAGAGAATTACTCCTCGTGAGTAACATGTAACTACAAAAGGGTTAAATGAAATCCTTTCCTCTAGAGTCAGGATGCAAACTTGTAACTAAAAATAAAAGCTGTTTCAGCTTTTGAGGACAGGAGGAGCAGATGAGACTGTTAGTCCATCCAAAAATAGTCTCCCTATATCTACAGATATACAGAAAAGGCATACCTCCTTCTACAAAGCGACATGGAAAGTTATCTGTGAAAGCCAAACCTTTTAGCCCAAAATATTTGACTAACAGAGGATTGTCTGAACAGTAAAGGTCTGCTTTTCAACATGTAGCTAGTTCTAAAATACCCACAGGAGATGTTTTCTTTTGAGATGCTCTATTCTCTATGGATCTGTATTTCAGATAACCTCCTGCTCTCCTAAGGAAATTGCATGTGAGTGGTGCTACCCCTCAGAATTGGAAGCATGCTTATAACAGCAGTATATCTGGGAACAGAAATTATTTTACAATATTTTCATCTGCAAGCTCTGCTGTTTTCACTTGTGTTTCTTGCTGTTGCTGTGCAGTGACACATAAGGCTGGGCATGTAAAGTAATGCAGTGTGACTGATACAAGCTGATGTTACACTTCACAGCACAATGTTTCATAATGTGTTATGTCAATGAGAGCATTTAATAAAAAAAAAAGAAAGTAATTCTCCAGACAGAACTGATAGAAGAATCCAAGAATAATTTCCCTTTTCTCTACCTCCCTTTCCTGCAAAAAAACCAAACCAAACCAAACAAAACATAACCAAAAACCAAACCAAACCAAAACAAAAACCAAAAAACAAACCACCACTGAAAGCAGAGGCCAGTTTTTATTTCATACACAAAAATAACTTTTGGAGAATACATAACAGTTGGTGGTTGTATAATACACTTAGAGCTGAATTAAGAAGGGGGAATAATTTTTATTTAAAAACCTGTCTTTCTCTTTACAGAGTTAGCATAATTTCACACATGTGATCTCTACTTGCTTCTAAAGCCATGTGTTTTTAGAGGACTAAGACTAGAGTACTTTAATGTACTTCTAGTCTACATAATGTTTATGAGCATTTTCAGCTTGTAAGTCAACATGTTATTTCAATTCCAAACAGAAATCTATATTTTATGAACTGTCTGAGATTTCTCTTCATTGTATATTCCTTTTATTTATTTTAATTTTTAAACTTTGTCCGTTTTTCAAGGTGTACTTTTTATTTGTTTTAATGCAAATACTTTTCTTGAAGATCACATGAACGCTAGCATAGTGTTTTTCTCATGTAAGCTTCTTGAATTTTCTTTTTTTATGGGAACCTCCTAAAATTTGGAAATCTTTCTGTCTTATTTTTAAATTAAGTCCTTACACTAAAAAAAACCCCAAACCACGCTCCCCTCTCTTGCCCAAAAAAACCCCAAAAAACTCACACCCCCCCCCCCACACACACAAACAAATTAAAACAAAAAAAAGTAATAGACTAGTTAAACTTCTTTTGGCCTGAAAGTTAGAAACTGATGAATTGATAAATTGTTAAATTTGATAAATTTTATCAATTTTTATACCACATCTTACAAATTAAGCAAAAGGAAATTCAGAAATCTATGAAACTCCAGCATTTAGAAAAAGATGGTGCAGGGATTAAAAATGAGTCTTCAAATTTATGACTGTGTCTAAACTTCCCAAGGATTATTCACTCAAATCAGGTCATCCTCTAGGACACATTGCTTGTAATCTCTACCTCTATAAAACATTTTTCATCCCCATATTAGTTGTAGGTTTGACCTTCATGTGAGAACTCAACCAGGAGGGAGCTCCCAAACTAATGCAGAAGTTTCCTATGGGAGTGGTGCTGCACTTTTCAAGTTTCTGGAAACCCAGGTAGTAAAGGTATTCATCTTCTGTAACACATATTTATCTTTTCAAACATGCTGATCTTACCAATCAAATATTGTAATTTGTGTATTTTGTTGTTACTTTGAACGTGATCCAGTTTCAAGTGTTTCACATACCCAAGGATTAAATGATCACATTTACACTGTATTTTATAGCTTCTTTCTGATAAACTGAAAGGAGAAACTAGCAGGAAATATAAGTAATTTATTATCTGAAAAAGTCACTCTGTTTCCTAAGAATAGAACCTGATTTTGCTTTCCAATGCCAAATTTTTCATTTTAACAATCAAGAGGAAAAAATTATATTTTTCCTTAATGTAAAAGACTTTTCTAGTGTATTTATGTGTGTTTGGTTTTTTGATGTATTTTTTTTCCCCTAGAATAATGCCAGTCTGTACAGCCCCACAACATTACTTGAAGCACTAAATTACAAGACAAATATAAGAGACAATAAATATGTCATATCAAGAAAACAAAATCTGATTAGAACAGCTCACATCTTTAAACATATTAGTAGAGATTTAAAATTAGTGGGGATTTTTTAATTACATAGAGCAGCTGCAGTAAGTTCAGCAGATATTAAGCAGCTGAATGGATGAAATATGAATCATATAGTGGGAAAACTTCTACAGGTGGGTCCTTAATTAATCATGCCAGTGTTGATGTAACTCCATCCTGTAGCCTCTCTCTCAGTGTTGTTTACTCATAAAAGCTTTATCTCCTGCTGGGAGACACTGCCCAGCAGTTAACTGACTGCTCAGGAATACACTCCTGATACCATGAATACATTTTCATGTGTATAAAATCTAGCACAGGCTCTCTATTTTAGCACCTTGTCCCCCCTACTTTGTTGCCCTGTTCCCAGCGCTCTGCAGGGATTCCCATTCCTGCCACTTCCTTTGCAAAGGGAAGAAGCTTTTCTTTGGACCCACCTGTGCTGCTGCTGGATAGTTCTGCTGTCCCCCTCTGCTACCTGTGTCCTCCACAGAGCCCTGCTGGCTGCCGAGGTGCTCCAGGGGCAAAGAGCTGGCCTTCCTACCCTCTGCATGCTTCTGCTCCTTGCTCCTAAGCTTCCCCTGAAAATACTCCTTTTTTCAAATTTCCATCAAGAAAATGTAATTAGCCAGCACTGGACTTTGAAGCGTGGCAGATCCTGCTACAGTAACAGCAGCAAATAATTTAGGTTAATTTTGGTTATGGAAAAAGTAAAGTTTTGGATCTTTTCAGTGTAAATCCCTCTTTTTCCTTCTTCCTGCAGCAGTAAAAGCTGATACAGAAATAATAATGGGGATTTTTTTGTTAAGACTCGTAATACCTATAAGCCACAGGATTTTGCCAATCTCATTTACATGGTGTTTTTTAACCAAAAGAGGATGGCAAAAACTTCACACTTAGGTGTACTCTTACACTTCTATAATAATAGCAATAATTTACTATTATTGTACTACCATTGATGTTTAGAAGGCCTGGACAGGGTTCAGCTGCAGGGTTCAGCTTCAATCTTTTTTTTGTCTACACTGTATATATATTTATTTTGTGTGTGTGTGTGTGTTAATCAGCCTTTTCCACTGGTGAAGTGAAACAGGCAGTTTCAGAGCACAGTTTATAGGTTCAGGTACAGGTTTTATATTCAGAGCACAGTTTACAGGTTTAGGTATGGGCTTTATGTTCAAAGCTTCACTCTGTATTTCTCTCCAAAAGTAAAGGGAATCCAGATGAGAGTCTTGTTAGGGTCCCAGTCACATTGGCATGTGAGCCCAGAGAGATCCAAACTAGGGACCACTGTGAATATGCAGACACAACAAATAAGTGTCAGTGCACAGCCTCCATTCCCAGGGGAAGGTACCTTGGCAAAATTCCTAAATAGTTCCTGCAAGCAGATATCTGAAGTAAACTGGAAATAATCCAAAATTTCAAAAGACAAAAGACCAAAAATATGACGCAGATAAAGTACTGTCCCTTTTCTGTGTCTACATGTGCTAATGGAAATAAAATATTACCGATGTACTGCTGTAGTGTTTATGATTCAGAAAAGGCAGGGAAGAATAAAACGTTGTTCATCTTTGGTTTCTGTTTTTTTTTGTGTGGGCCATCAAATCTACTGCTTCTGTGGGCCAGCCAACTGGAGGGCTGCTGGGGAAGGACACATGCTGTGTTACAAGTGCCAAGTCTGGTAGTTACATGCTGTAGTACAGAATAGTTCTTAGACAGGCAAGTGCTTTTATACAGAACAGATCACAGGAACTGTAGTTATTACTGGAATGTAATATTAAAACCAACATGAAAACTGACTAAAGGTTACAGCATTTGCTATTGCAAATCTTTTACAGTTAGCATAGAGTCCTCTTGGGGTGAGAGTGATGGAGATAGGAGCAAGTGTTGTAACATGAGATCTGACATCATCTGATTTATTCATGTGCTTGAACAGCGGGTTGTGTTATCTGCTTGATTCTGCATTTAAAAAGGAAGTTATTACAACCGAATTTTAGCCACAGACATAAAAAAGAGGGAGTCATCCTGAAAAAGACTGGAAAACAGTCACCAGTACTTGAGCTCCTGTTGTGAAATTGCTTCTTTGCTTTTGCATACGAAGGAACATAATAAAAGAGGTTGATGTGAAAATAACCTTAAGGGCTCCATTTTCTTTTCCCTGAAAGCAGGAGACTAGGGAAAATTTCTTTTGAGGATGCATGGAGTATATGGAAGGAAATTTAAGACATCATTATAATCCTGTCACAGCTGGAAGAGGCAGACTCCACCAGGAAGCTACTTCATCATCACAGCTTAATTTTATATTAAAAATTTCAAATATGTAAGATGATTAAAACCTCCAGTGGTTTAAGATTGTATTTCTGGGAGACTGCAGATACTGCAGAAAACTGAGAACGCTCCACTTTGAAAACTGAGGGTACTTTGCTTAGATTATTGAAGTAGAAAACATTGAGAGTTGAAAGGATTGAAGAATGACATTGTGACTCTGTTCTTCATTTTGAAATGACAAGATGCTCAGCATTTGCCCTCAGTCACAGCTGGTGTTAAATGCTCTTAGGTATGGTCGTGAAGAAGGCTTCAAACCCCATGCCTAGATCTAATAGAAGACTTTAACATATTTATGTATGCCCTTCATTTAAAAAAAAATATATTTGCTTTTAACCATTGTTTACATTAATGAAATTCTATAGATATATTTTCAGTAACCTAATTTACATAGGCTGGAATACCTCATCAGTTTAATCCATTCTTGCCAGATAATATTATTCTGGTAGGGAAACTGAATTTATCTGTGTACTTCTATTGTTGACATCCTTTATCTTTGAGAGGAATTCAAAAATAAGAATAATAGCTGTTGCCTGCTTACAGTGAAAAAGGTTTTTTGTGTGAGAGGAGATCTCTCTTATTGTACCTTCCATTTTGGAAAATGGAAATTCTTTCAGAGTTAATTCATAGACAGCCTGAAATAATTAAAAAAAAATAATAGCAGTTTTAATTAGAACAATGTCTTTATTAGCTAAAAAATTAAGCAATACTTCATAAACACTTTATAGAGTATTTAAACAAAACACATTTGTTTTTCCACTTAAGGGTAGCCCATGATTTTGTAATCAGTGCCTTTTTTTCCCCCCTAAGATTCTATTTCAAAAATTTGAGTTGTTCTCATAGGGTATGACCCTGTGGGGCCAGTAGGACACAATGAAAGGAAGTGACATTTATGCAAGAGAAATAGACTGTGTTGCATAGGGGAATTATTCTTAATTAAATTTAAAAAAAATAAATAGGGCAATCTAACAATCTTCTGAAAAAAATATTAAAAGTTACAGAGATTGAAAAAAATGCTAGAGGTAGAGGAACTTTCTTCCTGTGATTTATCTTGGAATAATTTGCTTAGGTAGGCAACTAATCAGGTTCTATTTTTAATGAAAAACTAAGGTTGAGATTTTGGCTGGAGGACCTCAAAAAAGTATTTTTTAAAGTATTTTTGTATGATGCATGTCAGTGATGAAGTGAAAAGGGGAAGGAAAAGGCTGTCTATCTAAATGGGATTTTATATAATGTGGAAAACTAAATGGTAGTGCCCACAGGGAGAAACGGGACAGCTCACCCTGCCAGCACCACCTCCCAGCACCTTCCCTGCTCAGGACTCCTCTCTCGTCTTTTCTGGGAGCAACAAGGAGTAAGTTCAGAGAGGTGTTCCAGCTGGCAATGGATTGTGACACATGAAGGGAGGCTGGTGAAAGCTGCAGTTCGTGTAACCAAGGCTGGTGGAGCTGCTTTAGGCTGTGTAGCAACAGCAGGAGCAGGGCAGAAAGCCCCAAGTGCATTGTTAGGGGAAGGTCAAGGAACTCGTTTGATCTTGAAAGAAAAAAAACTCAAAATATCTGTGATGGAAGGAATAGGTATAGAATGAAAGGACTGTTGATCGTCTGTTTTCAACTTAAAAATACACTGAAGGATTTTGCAATTTGTATTTTCAATCTATAGGTGTTATAATTTGACTTTGCACCTACAGAACCTCGTGGGGAGCTAGAACTTGGTGCTTGCCAGTCCGGGAGCTTCCACCTGAATTTGCAACATGCAGAGCAGGGCTGCAGAAAAGACTCTTGCACTCAGAGTGAGGAGAGAGACCAGTATCTCCTGCAGAGACCAGTACCTCCAGAGGGAGGAGGAAGACCAGTATCTCCTGTGCTTTTCACTCTTCCCTCCTTCTTTGCCTCTAGTAGAATTAGTTCTGGTGGGGACACAAGGACAGCGTGGAATCTGTCCTGACCTTTCCATACAGGATTGCTGGGAACAGTCCTGCCCTCTTATAGTAGCACAGCTACGCCAGACCTCCTGCTAGTCTTTCATCATTTTCATAAACATTTTTGGAAAGAAGGAAGAGCAAAATGCAGCTTTGTCACCCAGCTTACAGAATCTCTTATTTCAACTCTGGCTGTGTCAGAACTGTCATGATCAAAGACTTGCAGAAGGAGCATTTACATGGCTAGGCTGTATTTCAGTCTCTTCATCTTGTAAGCCATGTGCTTGAGCTCAAATGTTAGCTAGCTTTCCTTTAGGTTTTAGTTTGCTTGTCTTTAATTGTCACTTTTCAAGTCCTGATAGTTTGAATGCTCTTCTGGATTTTGACTGTAGCTTGAAAGCATACTGCTGTTTTCCACTTAATGAACTGCATGGTTAACCTGTGTCATGAAAAAAAAGTATATTGGATCCTTTTGTGCACTTCTCAAAGTCTTTAAAACCACACAGTTCTAATTTCAAATGGAGCTAGAGATATTGCTGGTAGCCAAGTCTGTGGGCAGGATTAAAAAATCTGGTTTAAGTATACACACAAAACTCATCAAAAATTATATAATTTTAAAGTTTCTCCATAAACAGAGTTTTTTCTCTTTTTTTTTTTTTTCTGAAAAAAAGAAACATTCTGAGTTTGAAATCTGCATTCAAATAGAAGAGTAATGACTGTAGGTATTGTGGTAGAAGTTTGTAAGAGAACAAATTCCTCCTTGATGGGATTTACACATGCCTTTTATTCTTCCATAAAGCTTTTATGAAGCTGCAGATTATACCTGTGCAAGAAAATCAGTACAGTTCCCAGCCTCTACAGCACCCACTTGGGAATGACACTAATTAAAAGCAAATGGGTGCAACAGGAACTATTTTATGCTGCCTTACAGTTTTGACCAGAGAAGAAGGTAAGGACACATTACATTGAAAACATGAAGTGTTATGGTGGAAGGAAAGTGAGCATTCAGTGCTGGTGAAATAGTGTCAGAGGAGAGCTGTAAAGTAAAAACTATCCTAGCATGGATAATGCTATCAAATGTAACACAAGACACATGTAAGTAAGTGGATATTTTTTATGCCTGACAAATCTGGCCTCCTGTTGCACTGTACTTCTGTTGAATTAGTATCCCTAGTCTTTACTGTGCTATGGCTCTACTCTGCAGAACCACCAAAAAATATGTAACAAAACAATCTCTAAAGCTTTTGATGGAGCAGTTGAAGTGCAAGACTTGTATGTAAGCAGAAGAGCTGATGGTCCCAGAATTATATCAAACCAACCCAAATTTCTCCATTCTTTATTTACAAAAACCAGCCAAATCAAACCTTGGATTTGTAGAGCCCACGACAGATGAGAGACTACTACAGTTTAAAAAATTATTTTCTGCTTATAGCTCAGAGGGTTCCCCTTATTACTCTGAGGAAAACACTCTACAGTTAAAAAAGCTGATGCTTCAAATACCTACAAACTTGTAATCAGTGTGGTGCTCCAAATAGCAATGAAGTGTGCTTCATTCTGCATTGTTAGCACACTTGGATAACAAGAAAATAAAATGAACTAAAAATACTGGCTTCAATTGCCTGGAGACAATGAACATATAGAACCTCTCTGACTTTCATTAAAAAAAAATTGAGAAATAAAGTTTTATTATTAAATTAATATTAGTATCATATCAATCATGTAAATTCTGTAACTGAGTCTTTCTTAACAGATGTTTTACTGAAATTTGCATAGTGATGCTGGGGTTGCTTGAAGCTTTCCCTACAGCTTATGTTGGTGTAGGTTTTTTAGGTCAGTGATTACTGTACACACAAATGAATGCAGAAAAAAGGGATATTCCCAAATGTTTTTGCTTTATTTTGCTGATATTAAATGAAAGAGAAAAATTAAAAAGTTGGCAGTATCTTCTAAAAATCAGTCTCTTTGTCTCATTCTTTGTCATAAAAAGTTATACAAAGCTTCTGGAATCATTCAGAAGAGGAGCTTTCCTTAAGTAATTATTAACCAAACCCAAATTTACAAACTTTATAAGCTTATCTTGCCACTCACAAACCCATCTCAAAGTCTTGATGGACTTAGCACCTCTACGTTTTGCAGAGTCTTATCTCAGTATACCATTTTTATCTGAAAGCCTGGGATTTGTAATATTTCCTGTCTAAACCAATAAAGTGAGATAAAACCAGGTCAATTCTTGAATGAAATGTATCTCACAGGCTGATCTAGTAGCAGCAGATAAATTCTTATTCCTCATTTAGCTCTGGATCATTGTCATGACTCTGCATCCAGAATTGCTGTCTTTTGCTAAGACATCTGGCATGAAGATCTGACTTATTTTGTGTTAGAAATAAAGAATTCAGACACAGATATATCAGTCTCTCTCCTAGGAAAATTCAGGCTGGTTATTAAATTCTGCTTGCCTAAACATTTGTTTGTTTGGTCATTGTTAATTGAAGGGGGGTATTTTATATTCTGTGAAGATATCTCATTTCATGGCCATTGAACCCTGGATCTTAAATTCCTTTACAGATAAAAGACTGAAGACATTTATTTTGAACATGTGAATTACCTGAAAGTAAGATAAGTCTCTTTAAATTTATTATTGATATGAAGATCTTAGAGCATGTCACACCATAAAAAAAGAATAATTATCCACACTTTGCATTCATGAACAAGGCTCAAGGCATTTGCAAGCATCAGGAGATCACCCAAGGACAAATGCTATAAGAGAAAATACACCTTCAAAATCTGTCTATTTAATTCACTGTATAGACTGTAGATTGTTGAACTGATAAAACTGTTTCATTTTCTCTTGTTTTGTAAATACAAAGAATTTAAAGAAATATTTTAACACACTGTACACATCAGAAATTATTGAATAATATAGCAGTCAATCAATCAAGTCTTTTACAATTCTGTTTAAAATTATTTATCATATTATTCACTATGGGACAGTGTCAGCTGTGTTTTAAAAATGGGTTCCTAATTTTAAACTCTAAAAAAGCTAGAAAACAGCTACTATTATCCAAGGGAGAGGAAAGATAGAGTGGTTTTTAGATGTCAATTTGTGTTTTCTTATGTTAAGACAATTTCTGGAAAATGTGTTTTAAAAGTAGCTTTCAATGTATTTTCATTAAGCAGAAGTGAAAACATGATATATTCTGAGTGAAGTCAAAGAAAGCAGTGACATTTAATGATGGTTTTTAAAGGAGGGTAGACAAGTTTGCAGCCAGGGCTTGCAAACACATAAGTAGTTCTAGCAGTTGAAAGCAGAGCATTTAAATCCTTTTGACATCCTTAATTGGATGTTCCTTCACTCTCTCAAATAGCCTGTCTTGATATTTGCCTTTACTTCTCTCTGAGTTTTTCAGAATATTAAAAATGTTCAGAACCTTCAAAAAATAATGCACTTAAATATTTGTAATACCCTATTGTGGCAGAGCATCAAACCATTAGAGTCCGTGGAATTATACCTGGTGATATTTTACCACCCACCATTTACCAGTCAAAGCAGATAAACAGATGTGTACACTTCCTTAAAATCCTATTTTTGCCAGAGGTTGGGTATGTGAAGAATCAAACTGACAGTAATGGTGGGTAGGTACAGAATGGGAGCAGTGTGAGCTCTGCAATAGTGTCTCTGTGTGTGAGTCCTTGTGTATGGATACGTGTGCTAGTATATACAAAAATATTTTCTGGCCAAGAATTTCATCCTATAATTTAGATTTTAAAAAAGCCATATTACATTATATCTATATTCAGTATTTTCCAGCTGACATTTTCTTATCATGTTTAATGGTATGCCACGTGGGACATGCTTACAGTTCAGTAATAAAAGACCATTAAGCAGGTGTTAAAACACTAAAAAGGAAGAAGGAGAGGTAAAAAGTGGGAATAATTATGAGAGGAAAAGAAGCCAACACACACACACAGCCACACCCACCCTGATTGTGTTAATGTGCATGTCTGTGATTTATTCCTGTTTTTAAATTACTAAATTCTGTATGTAGATATAGTCCTCTTAATTTGAAAATTATGTGGTAGAATAAGAAACAGTTTAGAGAGGAACAAAATGACTGTTCAAAGCTATGGAATAGCTTCCATGCAAAGGTAAGCAGGAGGTTTTCTGAAGAACTCGCAGAAGAGTTGGGAGTGGTCTGTGAAAGAGAGGAGGTATCAAATCCAACACCAGTACAAGGACTGTGGGACCCTCATACAGGATGTTGCAGATACCAGACCTTTATAGGAATTTACTTTGTTACTGAAGAAGAAAATATGTCAAAGATAGAAACGCATGGTGTGTGCTATTGTAGTCAGAGATCAGTTTTCTGAAGTACTAAGAGGCAGATTTTCTCAATTTCTTAATGCAAAATTTCACTGTATCATGTACTTTTATGCTTTGTTTTCCAAGGAAGCAAAGTATGAATTTAGGCAGAACAAAAATGAACACTGTGGGAGCATTCTTAAGCCCTGAAGCTGAGACGTAAGCAATGCAATGTCACTGCTTTAGTAAAAAGTTTAATCTACCACATCACAGATAATTGTAGATAGAAAGAAAAAGACAAACAGGTGGGATTTGTTGAATTTGGATATTTTTTAATCACCTCTAATTTTCATTTTCTTCTGAAGGAGTATTGTTAAGTAGATATTTTTCAGTTTTTCTTGGGCTAATATTTTTCAGTTTTTGAAGCCAATCTCACTGAAATTTAAAATATTGTTTGCAGTTTTTCCTCCTTATTTCTTTATTGCATGATGCTTGAAACATTTTTGTTATGTTTATGTTATGATAGATTAGTGTGGAAGTGCCCAGTCTAAGCAAACTGTATATTTTCAATTTTTTCTTTTTGCTTACTTAATTTTACCACCCCCTCAGTTACATAACTATGTTATGTGGGTTTTTTTATTTTTTCCTAACCACGCATTTCAAAACATTTTATGTGTTTAGCACAGTACATCCCAAGCTATTGAACATATCAGCCAAGACAAAATGTGGCAGTTGTAGCCTCAGGTAACTCATAAATGGGCTGTGCTCATATCTGAGAGAGAGGAGGAAAAAGTACAACTTGCTGTGCTCAGCAGTAACTGAGTTAATTATTTGCTGACATTGATATTCCACGATAATTGCCACATTCACGGGATTCCAAAGAGACTCAAATGCTACCGAGTTTCAAATGTGTTTAACCAAACTAAAAGAAATAAAATCAGGAAGTTAATGAACTGCAGATTGCTGGAAACAGTATGGCAGGAACTACAGCACTACGAGCTCGTCCTCCTCTCCATTAGGTGCCTCCTCTCCATTAGGTGCCTGATTAGAGCTGACCCTGTGACTTTGTGCTGAGCATGGTGACACCCAGACGTAACTGTGGCACCTCCACAGTGTGCTGGGAGAGCAGTGCACAGCTGACAGGGGAAAACACTGGAACTCCAGGCATACTTATGTCTGACTCACAGAGTGTGACTTTGCACTGGCTGTTGGTCTGCATGAGTTGCTGGCCACCTTGACCGATAAGTGGTGGAAGCCCCTTTTTATTGCCTGGGAATAAGAAGTGATGCTGAGAGGGAACCAAGCTCTGCCACCACAGACAGGACATCTTTGGAATTGAACATCTTAGGTCATTTGCAGGCAGAGAGCAGCTACCAAGAGGTGTTGAGAAACAAAGTTTTCAGATTAAAATTAGCAGGTGGTGTATGCAGGTAGGATGGCTACTAGAGAACAGGCAATGTAATGAATAATTGTTCCTGTCTAGGGTAGCTAGAACACACAAAGCTGAGATGCCATTGACAGCACAGAATAGAAACTAAATTACCTCAGAGAGTGCTGAAATAGATCTGGAGAGCAAGGAGGGACCCTGTAGTGAAAGGGAATGAAAGATAGTGAACTTCTGTCAGAACAGAAGGAGAGGGTAAGAGTATCACTGCAGAGAGAATTCAGGCTGAGACAGTTACTGAGACAGCACCCAACCAGGTGAAAGGATAGGGGGCTGGTAAGTTTAAAAAATACCTCACATTTCTATTAACACATATTCATAATGAGTTTTGAGGCATCACAGATGGAGTTCTCATACAGAAATAAAGGATTTTCCATTGTTAATTGTTTAAAACTTCCACGAGGCAGTAACATCCATAGCACTGAAGTTCATTGCCCCCAGGACTATTTTTTCTCACTTTATCTTTGGTAGTAGATTAGTCACATATTGGGGTGCTAGAGCAGGAACTTGAATTGTTTATTTTGGTATTTGGTATTTTGGTATTTATTTTGATAAATACACGCTTCTCTCTTTCAACATCAGGGCTGTGAGACAAAGAAGCGTTACAATTATACACATAAATGCTTCTAAGATGTGAAACTTTTGTGACAGTGATTTTAGCCCTAAGAACATCAAGGTTATTTTGGGGATTCTCAAAATTTCTATAGCATGGATGCAGGAGGAGAAATGGGAGGGCTAGTGGCTGTTGAAGACCTTTATCTGTGCCACAGAGTCTGATGTTCTCACGCAACTGCTGGCATAAAGTAAAAAAGAATTTTCTAAGGCATGGCTAATTATGAGTGAAGCTGGTTAAAAAGCAAAGTAATGTGCAAAGTGTCTTGGGTATCTTTTGTCTTTTACCTTTGGGAAAAAAGTACTTTTTTTCCCGGTTTTTGTTTTGTTCTCTTTTGGAACACAAGCAAATAAGTGGGTTAAACATGATTTTGGTACTTAACTAAACTAATAAATCCACACAATCCCTGGTCCCTCTGTAATGACTTAAGAAAAGGTCCAACATAATGACCTTTATTTCAGCATCTACTCAGGAAAATATTAATTTGTTTTCCCAGAACTCCAGAATGTAGATAATGAACAGATTAATAAGGAGCAAGGTAATTATTTAGAGTTCAGGATTTGAGGAAAAATAATGGGCAAGGAGATGAGGGCAGACGGATGGGACTTCCACACTGTCAGTCATAATCTTCTTTTGGAAGTGAATAAATAGTTTGAGCTAAAAAGAGGTGAAAGTCCTTTTCTGAGTTTCAGAGTGAGGATGCTCAGTCTTCATTCATGCCCACTGCAGGGAAAAAGTAGGTTTATGATTTTGATTGTGCTGTTTCAAGAACACCTTGACAGCTCATTTATAAGTGCTTGTGAGTTATTTGATTGTTACTGCTTGCTGTGCAATACCTCAGAGCCTAGGGGAAGGAAGGAGCTCACCAGCTTGATCAGTTTCTCACAGCTTTCTCGGTGTTGCATCCTTTGCCCCTTAATTATCTCTCATTTTTTGCACTCTCACATTACATTTTAAAACTGAGTTGTTAAAAGTGAACTTAGGAATCTTGTTTGGTTTTCCCCAAACAGCATTTCCATGCTTTTCTGGATTGCTTTATGACAACTGCAACCACACTATGGTCTGCATGTTTTTAACAGTGCTCTCAGGTAATTTATACTGGTTTATTACTTTTTCTTTTTTTCCCCCTCTACTATTAGAGCCCTTTCTTTCTACATTGTTCAACAATATTTTTCATTAAAATGCAGATGTTTATCCTTTTTTTTTTTTTTTAACCATATGTTGTGTTTCCTCAGACATTAGACAGTGCCCCTACAGTAGTTTAGGTAGCCAGTGTCTCCCAAAGGTGCTAACTGCCTGCTAACCCATCTACTGTAAAAAGGTACTTAAAATACAACACCTTTTCCCAAGAAAATTCCTCTCTTAGCTAAAGGCAAACGCTCACATTTTGCCTGTTTTCAGCTATTTTGGCCTTATCCAGAAAGAAACAAATCTAGCAGGCTGAAGAGAAGAAGAAGTTGAGGTTATGTGCATCAGTTTGAGCACTGCCCTGACGCTGAGCTCATCCTGGAGACTGCGTCCTAGGTAATGCCTATCTTTGTACACTCTCTAAGCTCACTTTTGTCACCACACTTTTAACAAACCAGATATTTGGTGCACATTAGAATTCTGATTTCGAAAATTGTGAAAATTGTGAAATTTGAGTCACAGTGGTTACCCAAAATTCAGTCTGGGGGTGGGTGCCATGATGCTTTAGTTCTGCTTATACCAGGAGTACCATACTGTTTCAGAGACCACTGGGTATAACTTTGATACCAACCTGTCACCAAGAAAGCAACTGGGAGACATATATTGTGGTGTTGTGAGGGTCCCCAGGACAAGGTAAGATGAGAATCTGACTCTAAGTTTTCAGAAGGCTGGTTATATTATATTATGTAATGTTATATTATGTAATGTATATTATGTAATGTTTTATTATATAATGTTATATTATGTAATGTTATATTATGTTGTTATGTTATGTTGTGTTATATGTTATGTTATATGCTATGTTATATTATATGTTATTTTTATATATAATATGCTATGTTATATTATATGTTATGTTATATATTATGTTATGTAATATTAGGTTATGTATTATTATGTAATATTATGTAATACTATGTAATATTATGTAATATTGTATTATGTAATAGAACGTAATATTATGTATGTAATATAACATAATATTACATATGTAATATAACATAGTATTACCTATGCAATATTCAAAAATATTACACATGTAATATAACATAGTATTACCTATGTAATATTAGAAAATATTACGTATGTAATATTACGTTATATTACATATGTAGTATTTTCTAATATTACATATGTAATATTAGGTTATATTCTATATGTAATATAATATATATTATATATGTAATATTGTATATGTAATATAATATAATATAATAGTATAGTATAGTATAGTATATATTATTTTATTTTTTATTATGTATTATATGTATTATATATTATATTATATTATATTATATAAACCTCAGAAGGCTAGAACAAGAATAAAACCCGTGACTGACCAGAGAGTCTGACACAGCTGGGCTGAGATTGGTCATTAAGTAAAACCAATTCACATGGAACCAATCAAAGATGCACCTGTGGATAAGCAACCTCCAAACCACATTTTAAGCAGTCAGATAATTATCGTTTACATTTCTTTTCTGAGGCTTCTCAGGAGAAAAATCCTGGCAAAGGGATTTTTCAGGAATGTTCAGATGTTCATTCTAGGAGTGGTTGTGCTTCATTTGTGAACAGAGTGATTCCCATGTGGATCACGACAAGGGATGTTCTCTGTCATAACTTGAAACTTAAGCAAGTCCAACAGATGAAAAATGGAATTGAATAGCTGAAACAGAATTTGACCTAGACGCTCCCAATATTAAGTTTTAGAAAGCAATTATGATCCATGCAAATGAAGACAACTCATGTATATTAATGCAATGCTTTTATTTTAATTATCTTTGCATATGACATAGTAAATATTGATACTATTAATAAAGTTAAAGCGAGATGGAATTGAATATTCATAATTTAGCTCACAGTACATTACAGATATTTTACACTGAAAATTAATTTTGTGAAGTTATATATAACTTTCTTAAGCTTTAATTTGGCTGGTTTTTTATCTACAGTATGCTTATTCTGTCCTTTATTATCACCTTCTGGCAAAAAAAAAAGTAATCTATGAGGTCTTCCATAAAAAAACAAGAAGGCGGCAAGAATGATAAAAGAAAAGAGCTTAAATTGTTCTGATACAGAAGATTACTACATTAATTTAAACAACTTTTTATTTGCTTCATCACTGGAATGAAAAAATAATGTTTGAATGCTTCTCTCTCTCTATCATAGCTGATTTTTCCAGCCCACTGGTTTAGTATGTTTTTTGTATTGCAACTTGCTTTTCATTCTTGATAGCTTCCTCCTCTTTTTTTAAACCTCCCAGATTTCTAGAATTGCAGCTGAAACATCCTTTGCAGAGTCCCAATCCTTTGCCTGAACTTCCATCCTTATGCATCTGAGGTATCACCTCTTGAATATTGCTGGCATCAGTCTTTCTATGGATGTACAACTACCTCCTTTCGAATTTCTCTTTATTGCCTCATTTCTCTTAAATTATTGTCATTCCCAGGGCTGCATTTAGACTTCTGGTCTATTTTTGTCTCATCTTCACTCTGACAAATAGGTCTGGTCTTCTTCAGTTTGACTTCAACAAGTTGTCATTGGTCTCTCTGCTCTTTTCAATGTTTTGCTTCTTCTTTCAATTCTCTTCTCAATCTTTCTTGTTTTCTGGGCTAATGAAAAAGAACTATAAGTTTAAAAATAGTTTTAGAAGGAGGATTCACTTATCTTGAAATGAATAAATTCCACTCTTCTTCCACCACTGCTCATTTTCCTTGGAACATAAGCAAAAAAGTCTGAGAAGGCTTCATGGGCTCCCATTCCTTTTGCTTTGGTAGGTGGCCCCATGGAGTTTCTGCAAAGCTTGGGTTTATTTTGTTTTCCCTTGAAGAAGCACTTTTATATAGAAAAGCAATGTCTTAGCATGATCTGTTCTCTAGAGAAAAGTGTCCTGAGGTTCTTTTCTTTTTGGCATTTGTTTTCTTCCTGTTCTAGACCAGACATGCTTGGAAACATATATTAATATAGCTGTAAGGAAAGTTCAGGTCTTCTGAGCTCCTGTACAACTCATTTTGCTTTCAAGATCAGCTACTAACTGGTTCATATATTGTAACTATATAAATTCATTGCACGCACTCAAAATTGAATATATATAAATTAGTTTAAACTAAGGGAATGAAGGATCTGCTGTTTGATTCCTAGTCCTTTTCATTCAGGCAGAGGTACTTTGCCAACAAACAAGAAATGGAAAGGAATTAAAATAGAAATTAAAAGTTAAAAACAGTCTTCAGGGAAACCCTCAAGTATACCTTAAATTACATTGATTAAGGCATATTTCAGTTTAAGATAAATAAATTAAGAGCAACTCTAATTCAGCAGGGTATAAAGCTCACAGATATATGCTCAGAGTACATTTAACAAAAGTTTATCGCTAAGTGCTCCTCAGTTTTGCACATCAAGCCCCCAGGTTCAATTTCTGGATGCCTGATTGCATTATCTCTGCCTAGCACAAAAGTACTGACCTGAAATTCTTGTTTAAGTGACCATGTAAGAATCCTTTTTTAAAATGAGTCACAAGCATGGACCAGATCCTTTTCTCTAGGGTAACATAAATTATGCTGTCATAATTACAAATTCCTAATTTTTAAATAGTTTTCTGCTAAATTTAAAACACATATTTAAAAAATAATGCAAGAGTCCTATGAACTAATTCACAGATTCACCTAGAATCATCAGCTGCTGCAAAAATATTTTCAACTGCGTGAGGCAATTATGAGGAGGATACAGGTGGAAGAGAAGGGAAAAGTACCTTTTTTTTTCTTCAGACACATTAATTTTTAAAATTTATCTTTCTCATTCATCTAGTAGAACCATAAATACTTCTATTTAGTGAATTATGGCCTACCACATGTTTATGGAAAATTTCACTGATATTCTCACAATTCACATGCCGCTAACTAAAACACTAGAAAAAAACCCCAAAGCATCAAAGCACAAATATCAAACAACAAGCTTTCAGAATTATCAGCATTAACACCTGGGTAGCACTCAGTTTTAAAAAATGTAAAATCAAATTATCAAACGCATAACATTATAAAGTAACATTGATATCTTTGCAGTCTCAGAAATGCTATTAAAATTATAAGCACTGATAGTGTTATGAGGTAGTAAATTATTTTTTCTGGTGTTTATTCTTGACCTTCACAAAGCTGCAGCTGAACTAACAGGATGAGGTTGTTTGAGTGCCCAGGATGCTGATTATAGGCTATCCATGTTTACATGATAACATGATATACAGTTTCCCTAAACATCTTCAAATCACTTTTTGCTCAGCTTTACTCAATTATTCTAGAAAGCAGAATGCTTGCGGCTCTCAAGCTGCATTCAAATTATTGTAGTTAAATTTTTTTTTATCTCTAATTTGAATCTGATTTTTTATTCCAGTCACAGTCTCATCTGTGAGGGACTGTGATAGCTCCCTGAATTTGTAATATACTTCAATTTCAAAATAATTTTTTTGGTTACTTCATTTTGTATTCTGAGTTCAATCCATGTTTCTTATGTTTTTAATTTCTAAGGAAAAACTCCTCCTCCAGATAAACCACAGAATTTTTTGGCAAGGAAAAATGCTTTATTTTGCAACAAGTGCTCCTGCTTATGACAGTGTTCTAGGTTGTGAATCCCCAGTGGAGAAAAAAAATCTTTAACTCTGTGTTTCTTTTGGCTGGGTTAACCAGATTTTGATCTCTCCTCTGAGAGCTTCTGGCTATGGTCAATAATGTAGTGTGTAGCTTCCTTTCTTTTCTTCCCTTTCCAACATTGTGGAGGAGCACGTTAGGTTACTCACACCTCTCACTCCTTGCCAGCTGCTAATATAAAATAGTATTGCTCTCTAAGGACACTTGTTCTACATGTGTTTTTCAAAGATCAGTATAAATTCTTCCCCTCTCCTGCAGTTCTTTCTCAGCCTTGCAGCAGTTCTGTACGGGCCCTGGTTTAGTTTTACCCGGGTTGCTCTGCCCTTCATGCACACACATCTTTCAAAGCAGGCAGTGCAGACAGCACCAGCCCACAACCCTTTGAGTTCCTTCCCTGCTATTTCTCACAGGACTCCCTGGATGGAGCAGCTCTCCCTCGATGGATTTCCATACAAAAGCTGATGCTCAGCCCTGTGCTGCCCTGTCATACTCCCTGCTCCCCTGGCAGTGCTGCTCCGTCCCCCTGCTGAAACGGCACGAAATTGGATTCAGCAATTCCAACACCTGCAGCATCCCTTCCATTCTAGTGCTTTTCACTTCCTACCTTTTAGGTTAAGATGTGTATTTTCCTCTGGCCATCCCTCGTATATGCATAGATGTGCTTCCTGTGCGCTCATGGTAAAGCGAGGGGACTTTGGAAACTGGCAGATCAAAATCTAAGTAGGGACAAAAAAAATTAAATTAAAATTTTTAAAAAAAAATTAAATCAAATATTTGATTCTACCATGGATATCTGATCACTATACACAGTTTAAAGGGGAGTATTTGCACAATTTCCAAGCATTTACCTTAAAGAAACTGGTATTTTTTCCCAAAGTCATTTTTTCTGAGCAGCTAAATGTGCACACTGAAGCCCTTTAGGTCTGAAGTCAGAAGAGAATTGCAGTAAAAGCTTTTATTTCTATTTAGCCACAAACATTCTAATTGCTAAATGCAACAATAATGGAGAGGTCAACAAATAAAAAGTACACAAAGTAAAGTTCTTCATCATGGTTTCTCCAAAAAAAAAAATCTCATCTGGTCCTTCACATTCTCCCAGGTAAATAGTATTGAGTATACTAAAGCTGCACATCAATAAAAACAAAAGTTTTATCCACAGACTAAGAAACTGTGTTCACAGGCAATTCAAACTGCATTCAAAACAAATCCAAAATTGCTTTCAAATTTATTATTAGATCAATATGCAAATGTACTCAAGAAGAACTGAATAGCCCCAGCTCCTGAGCAGTCCTGTGGTTGCTTTCAGTGTGTTTTACATGCCTCCAGTTGCATTCCATGGCTAAGGGAGTGAGTGCACATGTTGATCCAGCAGTGCTGGGTGGGAGGAATCACAGCATGAGATTTGCAACTACCATTTAATCAACTTTTAAAATTAAATTTGATGGAATTTCATGCATCCATTTTAAACTAAAAACTTTATCTGGAGCAAAAAGAACTCATATTTTTCACAGATTGCATGTCTTGTTAAGTGTCATGCAGTAAATTTGGATTTACTATGTTTTGGATCAACAACTGTTTAATTATTTTGTGCAAAGGAACTTGCTTAAAACAGAGAAACACCGGATACTGAATAAAGAAAGTCCTTTTTCAAACTAGGAAAACAGACCAAGATTTTGATTTTGCTTTTCACTCAGCCTTTGGGCTACAAATTATTCTGCAATTGTTTATTTAAAGGCCTTTCTGCTCTACCATTCATGCATAAAAGACTGTGTAAAAACAAGCAAACAAACTAAAAACCAGTTAAAAAAACTTTAAAAAAGCAACATAAACATTACAGAAAAATCTGATCTAAGGAAAATTCACCATCTAAAAACGATATATATACACATACAGCTGTGAGTTCTGTTGGGATTTAATCATTAATGCCTTTATTGCCAAGAAATATCAGAAGAGAGATAATGTAGCCAGCACTTCTAAAACTTCATGCACTTCCAAATAGATACACCTGAGAAAAAAGATAAAAATTGAAACTGTTGCATTTGTTTTAAATTAATTTGATTACCTCATAGAAAAATGATAATCAAATACCAAACATTTAAATCTCAGTGAATCAGATTTCCCTACTTTGGGCTGATGGGACAGAAAGGTCACCTTGAAAACCAGAAAATTTTACAGCTCTTTCTTGATGATAAGGCAGCAAAGAGAACTGATGTGACAGCTCAGTCTAACAGAAGCAGACTAGTTTATTCCCCTCTGTAACACCTAGCAGGGAGCCATGCAGTGTCCACTGATGAGCTGAATCACTTTACCAAGGCTTTTACACATATTACATTCAAAAGACATGCATTAGATATAAAATCTTTTCTGTATTGCAGTACACACACAACCAAAAAAAAAAAAAAATCAACTCATTGTTCCACTCTTATCCACGAAAATAATCCAGAAATTCTTCCCAGATTTCCTAATCCATCAAATATAATGACAATACATTCAGCCCTTTATCATGATATGCAAAACAAATATATTTCTTAACAGAAAATGAAGTATCCTTATCTCATCCCATTTTAACTCAATGGGAATAAATTTATTTTAAAATAAATTATTGGAATATGTTCTTTAAAATATTCATCAGCCACAAGAATATAATTTCTGCCAACAATGGTTCTGTAGCTTGATGCACTGTCAGTGAATCTGGCTAAGTTGTGAAAAGAGAAGAGGCTTTGACTTCCCCCCCCACACACACCTTGTCTGTTTTTAATTTTTCTTTTCAGATAGAATACTGCATGGCAAAGCACTGGAAGGGTCTGGGGGGAGCAATTATCACCATATTTCTAACACTTGCTCTGTTTTCCTCTCCTTTTTGTTTCACGCTGTTCTGCCTCTTTATTTTTACTTAAGAAGCTTTCAGGACAAGAAGTACATGATTTTCCAGGGCTGGAAAAAGCTTTGTACTGTAGGTACATACAATTGCAACATATAATTACCATTATAAATAATGGAATCTTATTTAATAACAGTAATCTGCAGAGGCTGTTGAACTTGTGGAGCTACTTAAAGCCCTTTACAAAACCCACAAAAATCAAATAAAAGTGAAATTTCTTTCAGCAAAAGCGACTCATTTTATATAAACTGTAAAGTGAATTTTCTTTGGTTTTAATCTCACAAGGTCTTAATGCTTGCCCATTCTGGCCCCCTAGAATTCTGATGTTGATTCTACAGAGCTTTTCCAAATATAAAACAATGACTTAATTCAGTGTTTGTTTGATGGCATTCTTCTGGTAGGAAAACCTTTTCCTTTCTTGCAGATGTTGCATAAAACATGAATGCATTCTTTCCACTCTATCCCTGTGAGATCAGACAGGGAGATTTGCCCTGGAGCAGCCCTAGTTCTTCAGATTATTTTGCTTGTTATGCAGGGGGTACATTTCTGTGTTGTTTTTTCATGATGCTACTTCACTTTGGCAGGTAGGTGGTATTTCTTTGGATCCAGAAATGCATCTCACAATGCAGCAATGTTTCACACAAAGCAGTATTCAGGAGCCTAATTTAATGCTTGCCACTTTCAAGAGTGATTTTTAAGTAGCTCCTTTCCATGTTTCTTGTGGTTTACACTGTACTTTTATGAGTCTCAAATATGTATTTTGGATATATATTTTATTGTCAGAAAATTCTGATATCTGGTAGCCTATTCAGTCCACAAATCATGAGACTCAGTTCTTTCAGCCTACATGTTTGCAATTAAATCACTCAGCTTTCTTTATGAACAGGGTTTTTCTCTGTGGCTATGACAATCTTTAATCTCTTTCTGTTCAGAAATCACATCTCCTTCAGTTTATTTTTGATGTCAGCAATAACAGCTATTGATTTTCTCATCATCCAATTTACCACAGCTGACACACCAACAATTCACAGCATAGGTCTCAGTTTTCTCCTCAAAGCATCACACTTTACTCACATACATTCATTCACCTCATGGTGGGGAGAGTGGGAAGAATCATCCAATATCTCAGGGTGCTTACATGGAAGACCCATTTTCTTCATGAAAGGGATGTATAAGATCTAAAAAATCAGGGAAATACTAATTTATAGGATAACCAAGAATAAATAACCAAGAATTCCTTAGTCAAATGATTTTATGATGTTGCCAATTAATTTGTTCTGTCTTACACAAAATAAAACAGTTACTCCCACATGGATTCCTATGGCTGCTTGTAGGTTTGGTGTGAGTTTGAGAGAAGACATCAGAAAGAGTCTTTGCCTTCCTGCCACTGGCCCATTTTACCTAAATAGCACCATGAGATTGTTTCTGAAATTTAGGAGTGATTACAACCAAAGATCTAGAGAATAAATTCAAGCATGTCCTTGTTAAGCAGTTGAAATAAACTTTCAAGTCACTCTATGTGTAAACATTTTTTCTTCTCTTTTTCTTTCTTTTTTTATTTTAAATGTAGTTTGGCTTTTATTCTGAAGTGTCTAATCCTTTTTACAGTTACACATTAAAAAAATCCTACACTTTTCACTGAATCCTGGGTTTTACCCTGGAGCCAAATACCTTCTGAAGCTAAATTTGGCAGTCCTTCACTTGTGTCCCCAAAATCCCAAATGGGACCTAATCCAAAGTGCTTGATAAGATAAAAGCATGAAATCTGTCTTCTAAAAACCACATATTACCATTTTCTCTTTTTATATATAACTATAGCTCTCACAGATAGGGTATTCTAGCCAAAAAAAGTAAAAAAGTTGCTTAGGTTGCCTTCCTTGTGAAGGTCTTTTAAACCCCACTTGAAATGATAGTAATCTGAACAGTGAAGATAGATGACATGAAATACATCAGTGTTACCTTGTCAATGAGAAAACTTAATAAAAAAATTGATGACTGTATTTATGAAGAAAATGTATATTTTCCTAAAGATTTTTTTTACCTGTCGTCATAAATTGATTATACATTCTTTCCATGAAAAAAAAAAAATCAAATTGCTTATCTATAGAGTTAGGTCCAGGTAATGAATTTAAAAAAAAAATCAAAGCAAAAAACCCACAATAAAAGAAATTAGTAATTAGTAATAATAAAAAAAAGAAAAAAGAAGATAATGATTATTATGCTCAAACATTAGAAACTTATGAAATATCTTACCTGGGTTCACAGCATTAGAATTTTTGAGCGTAATTTTAATCCTTTTATACTTCTGTTGTGCCCTGAAAGGCTGGTCATTTCCCTCAGTGGCCAAACACAAAAGAGAGGGTGTTCTAAATATAGGTATCTGAATTTGATAATTTTTCCCATCATAAAAAATTAAAGCCAGATGTATTTGTGTTATCATTAACCAGACAAAGACATCACTGTTGTAAATCTGAAGATACAGTAAGTGTCCTAAAAGTTTCTAGGTAAATGCGTATAGTTGAGAGACAAGAAAAAAATACCAATTTTCAATGAAAGTTTCTGCTTTTGTAGTGTATCTCTTCCTGTGGTTTATTAGAGAATCAAAGCTTTCACTTATAACTTTTCTGAAAATCTCTTTGGAAACTACTTGAGGACAGAAAAAGGGCAGCTGTGAAAAAAAAAGGGGAGAAACATTACTGAGAAAGATTTTAAAAGCCATAGATTGAAATGATCACTTTGTGTGTTGATAAAATGTAGTCAAACAGATCTTTACTAATCTAAAAAGCAGTTCATAAATGACACAGGAAAAAAACAGCATCTCTAATTTTGTATGAACCTTTCTCTCAACAGGTATTGAATTTGAAAGGATTAGAAAATCAGAGCAGTTTAGAAAAACAACTAAGGAAAGAATATAAGGGGCAAGTGTAACCATGCTCAAAAAAATTCACAGTAGAGTGCAGAAGAAATTAGATAGGGTAAGCTCTACCTCACTAGGAATTATTTTTAAAAATTTTATCAGGTTACTGAATTTTCCAGTTTCAGAAACTGTGAAAAAATTTATAAGCCACCTAAATATTCAAACTGAGAGAAGTGGGGAAGAAATTGCTCACAGAGTAGTTGTCAAGATGTCAAGTTGTGACAGAGTAGTCAAAAAATAATTGAAAGTTATATTCTGTCCCAATTAGGATAGTTATCATTTGTCAGTGAGCTACTACTACCTTTCAAATATTTTTACTAAACTGAGAAAGGGTGTCCACCCTTTGAGAACCAGATTAAAATTTTATAGTTTCTTTTTTTAATATTAGTGATGACTCTTCTGATCCTCTGCCAAGCCAAAATTGAAACTCAAAGAATAAACAAAGCACTAAAAACCAGAGCACCAAATAAAAGCCAACCAAATGTAAATACAAACAAACAAAAGTACAACCTCAGAAAACAAAACACTAAGTAATCTGGTTAAAATATGGTAACACAGGAGTGGAGGAAGGGGAAACAAATTCAAGATTAACATCTCTATCACATTTCACTAAAATTACCTGCCCAAAATGGAATGAAACAACAAGTACCAGCAGAACTACCAGCCTGCTTGGCACTAGTTATATAGTCAGATGTATGACTATTTCTGCTACCATGTTTCTAAAAAATGTAGAAAAACTGAGAAGAGTCCAGGGAAGGATAAAAACAGGATACAGGATAAAAAAACATCTATAAAATATAAGACCTTGAAAGGTTTGGATATTCCCTACTGAAGAAAATGGAAACATAAAGTTAGCTTAATTCCTAATTAAAAACATCCCCATGGTTTGATAAACCAAAAAACCCCAAACAACAGATAGAAATAAATACTGAGATCAGCTCAGAGGTTGTAGAGACACTTTTGCTGTAAGTGCTTAAAGAGAAAGAATAAACTTTTATTCCTAAATCTGTTTCAAAAGGTCTGTGGAAACATCATTCTGCCTCCCAGCTGGGGAATCTTGATTCTCCCTGACAGTCCTAAACATAAAACTCTATTTTTCATTTAGTGAATTGGGAGATAGGTTAGTTTAGCACTCCATGTTTTTGGAAGCCTATTAAGTGAGAAGAGATAATGAGACTTATTTTTTATGCAAAAACCTAGAAAGAAATGAATTTACATCTATCTAGTATCAAGAAATCTTACAGACCCTAAGCACTTATTGTGGAAAACTGAATTTTCTAGGCTTTACACAACCAAGCATATTTTTCTGAAGGTTTCAGCATGAGCATATGTGGTGTGTTACATGTCAAGTTGAATATATTTAACTCAGCCAGCAATTATCAAATAAAGCTATTTCACACTGTTAGCATAATAACCCATCTAAGATCTAAGCAAACAATATTGTTAACAAGTTATATCTTTTAATTATAATCCAAGTTTTACAAAGGGGGAAGAACGCTTTCCTGGAGGTCAAACATTTCTTGATATAACAAGATTTAGTTCTGTTCATTGTCCTAGTAAATAGAGAAATAAATCTGAAAGAAGTGAGTCAGCTGGTTTAGATCAACAAGTCCTGATCATGACTTCTTTGACACTTTTGAACCTATGGGTGCTCTACTTCTTTCTTCCATCTCAAAGATACGCTTTTCTTTTCAAAGGTTCATAAAATGCTTTGATAGACTACATAGGCTAAACTACTCATCTTTATACATGCATATTTCCTTGGAGAACCTTCAGCAAATTTGCTGATATTAAACATTTCCTTTGTAAAACAGAAATATCTAGGCAAATGGCAATCCTCTGTAATGTTTTTATTTAGTGGAAACTTTAATGAAATTCGAAGAGTTTTAAGGAAAACAGCAAATCTGTAACTTTGCTCATGTGACTCACAGCTTCTAAAATAAGGATGGATTAATTTTGTGGCTATGGAATGATTTGAAAGGGTAGCTAAATTTTTAAAAAGAAAGCACTTTCTCATTTTTCAAGCAGAATAAGTAAATAGGTTAGCTGATAATATTATGAGGATAAAAATGTGTTAGTCACTTTGGGGATATTTGAACTCTGCAGCAAACACCAAAGGAAAACTTGATTTTCATTAAACTGGAAGAAATTCAAGCTGTATTTCATAAGTAATTAAACACAACAATCAAACTTACTAGGTCAGGTGTGCAATCACAAATTTCTAAAACCTATGCATTCAAAATTTCTTATGAAATAAAGCAGAATAATGAGGATTTTTTTTCCCCATGCAGTGCAATGAGAGTGGTTGCATGAACTGATTGTGCAGTGGCACTAATTAAAGGGCTGCCCTACTCTCTTTCCTTGGAGCAGTAGACCAGATGTCCTGTAGGAAGAAACATTTATATATTCATGCACCACACCCTATTTCATTTGACCTTTCCATGCCTGAAAACCCCCTGATGAACTTAGCCTAGTAAAATATATGGTTTTAGGATTCATATCAGAAATAATAATTTAATAATCCCTATTTTCTGTTCACTGTATAGTGAAACTGAAACTAGTGTCTGATTCTGGTGGGTATCTCAATGTGGCTTCTATTGCTCTTGCTTATACATAAGCCATAACATTTCATAAGACTACAAGAAAACTGTTTTTATTGCACCATAGGCCTAGCTATAACAATAGAAACATTGCATATTTCTTGCAAGAGGTAAATTCAGTGTTTGGGAGTGACACCTTTGTTCTGAGATTGAGGCAGAGAATACAGAGCTATAAAGCCTGGTAAACTATTGGGTAAAAATGGATTTGGGATGAAATTCACCTCGTATCAACCTATCAGCTGAATCTGACAGTGTGCTTGTTATTTCTCCAGAAAACCCACAGGCTTTGCATGTGATAATACAGAATATTTCCAATTATTAGGGCTTAGGCTAAATAAAATTCAACAACATATTCAACATTCAACAACAGGTAAGAAAATGAAAGACAGAGAAAAAAAAAACACAGGCAAAGTCTTGCAGAAAAATTGTACTGCTGTGGACCTCTTATACACTGGAAACTATCTCAGCTCTCAAAGCACTTTATGAAAAAATTCTTCAAGACACTGCATCTCACCTAATTAGGAGAAAAGGAATCTTCCTATAAATGCTTCTTGTGTATTTATGCTCATAGTATTGCAAACACACATTTCAGGAATTGTTATTTAACAACTTCAACTTTAACTATTCAGTGAGCTTCCAACAGTAAAGGTACAATTGCCACAGTAACTAGAAATATTTCAAGAGAAATTCAGTTCTCAAATGAAAAGCTGTTGGTTCTTATAAAGGACAGTGTCTTAAACACTAATCTTTAAACAAGTATAATCTGAAATTTGAATGAAATTTGAGTCTCAGAAATAAAATTATTGCAACTTTGAAATGTTTCAGGGCAACATGCAAATTATAGTGATTTATCTACTATACGTACTTTCCTTCTGCCTTCAACTTGTCAGAATAGAACCATAAAGGACTCCAATGCCATGGGGGTGTCCTATCTGAGTAAAACAGTATTGTAGGAATCTGCATGGAGTAATATGGCCTCCATCCATTTAAATTTGTAATTGAATTAACAGATTATTATTTAGCAGGGCAAATTTTTGTGTACAGTGCAAACAAAGCATCAAAATATTTTCTGTGCCTCAGGTATTATATGCCTAACACAGTCCAGTTAGGACAAAATATCATTTTTGAGCAATAATGGGCACCAAATCACAATGTTTAATATTACAGTGATTTTCAATAATTTTGTAAAATGTGTCAAAGTCAAAAAATGTTTCATATGCATTGTTTAACAACATTTCTAGGAAGCGAGACAATTCCTTTTTGGGATAGATTTGCAATGTATAACACATTGTATAACACAGGTCATGTTCTGCAACCTGCTGTTTATTATGCAAATCTATTTCTATACTAAATCTCATGATATATGATCTACCATACTCAGGCTCAAGTTATGGTAAGTTGGTATACAAGAAACACCAGGAGAGAAGTTTTTCTCGGCAAACCAACAGATGTTGATGTTACGTTATATTACAAAATGCCATGATACCTTTGTGTTACCAAAATGTAACTATTCTGTCACAAAGATGTGTTTCACAATTCAGCACTATTTTTTTTTCTTCCCCTTTATACTATTGTATTTCCTCAGCAGTTTGAGTCAAAAATCTGTTATGGAAGAGTCACCAGAAAGAAATAAATAAAGGCTGCAATTTGAGCTTAGGTCTATTTGTGCGTCTTCAAGACAAAACTATTCCCCCTTTTCAATGCTACAGTAAACAGTAATGAAACATGTTTCAGAATTCAAAGCATGAACAAGATGCATGCTTCCTTGTCTATATTTAAAAGATGAGAGTCCTTGATGTACAAGATTCTATGATTATGTCGGGGCATTTTTAAAGCCTGTAATAGATCTAGTGGAAATTCAGAATATGGAATGGGATCTCTGGGAAACTGAAATCCTAAGCAAGTAAAAAATTTAGCCGTACAAGAATAATACATTAGAATATTTTATTATGGTTTGATTTTAAAGCTCAAATACACCATTTGAGAGAATTTAATTTTCAGTCTTTAGTTGACCAGTATCTCTTCTCTTTTTTTAATAAAAATTTTCTTTTCTGAAGGTATTCATTGTAATTAGTAGAAAAAGCTCAATACATCTGAAAACACAAAATTATTAATACACTGTGATCCCAAGAGTAATACAGTATGTTAAGAAAATATGAGCTCTGTTGAATGATCTTTTTAAACACAGTAGATAATTTTGTTGAAAGAACTGAAATTTGAAAACTGAGCTTTTGAAATACATTAAGAAGTGACTCACTGTTGGGAGCCAAAGTTGCAAATAATATCTTTGAGAAACAAATAAATGAGTCACTTGTGAAACAGGGAGTAGATTATTTCCTTAATCAAAGCACTGATTGACAAAAGAAAGTGGAAATACTCTGGAAGTCAAACATCTGTACAGTATATATATGTAAAGTGAGTTTATATATCAATTAAATAACTGAAATCTTCACATCCTGCCCTTGAACTTCTACAGTAGAATCCACTTCAATTATAAAATTAGTTCTGCCTGCAACAACGGCACTCTTTAAAACATTTTAATTCAAGTGTAGTCTACTGGAAACAGGGCAATATAGTCAAGCTTGATTGCAAAGGGGATCAAGGGAGTTGTCGCACAATTGGGCACAAAAAAACCTTACATTCTAGTCCTACTTAGGTTGCCCTCTGGCTCTACACCCCTGGTAATAACAAACGTTTTTACTTGAGTTGTCATATTTTTTCTTTACACAAATATAAAAAAAAAAACTTCCCCAAAGAAGCTAACAAGCTACAGCTGTCTCCAATCTGTCATAACAGCCACACTCCTCAGTACAGGGACCCAGTCCTTTTCACCAGAAAGAATCAGAATCTTAGAAATTGGGCTGGTTCTTCTTTTTTTTTTAATTAAATTCTGATTTCTGTGTGAGAGTAACAAAAATTTGCTCAAGTTGAATGGTAAAAGAAGTACTTAAAATATTTAATGGTCTGCAATGTCTCTAATTTTGTCTAAAATAATGAATATATAAACCAATGAAATATAATTCAGAATGTAAAGAAAATATCTTTAAGCAATATTTATTTTTTGTGAAGTTTAATTTTGAAACAGATGTATTATTTTTGGTACTGTGAAACTGTTTGAATCCAGTTTGTTCTAGTTATCAAAAACCTCGAAAAGCATCGAAGACACAATGATAACACCTTGCCTTTTTTCCTAAACAATTTTTATGAACGTGAAGGTGAACATAGATAAATGAAACTATTTAGGAGAAGATAGCTAGAAATTTGAAAAAAGTCAAATTTTCAGATTGTTTGTGAAAAATATAAGAATTTCTGTTTCACAGCATAATTAACACTAGAGGAGACATCTGCACATAATCTAGTTTACCTGCCTACCAAGAGATGGCTTCAGGAAATACAACACCATCCCAAATATAAATAACATAAAAGCCCCCAGATGTTAGTCTTAATTGGGTAAAAAACCCCTTTGGCTTTACTTACATAGGTGATGGTACAAATTTC
The DNA here is from genome assembly GCF_963513975.1 of Fringilla coelebs. Classification (NCBI taxonomy): domain Eukaryota; kingdom Metazoa; phylum Chordata; class Aves; order Passeriformes; family Fringillidae; genus Fringilla; species Fringilla coelebs. The sequence continues at coordinate 35,909,675 of NC_140032.1, read as the reverse complement.
ACATAATCTCTGTTTATGTGAGGAAAAAGCTCTAAATCCACACAATCCAATATGCTGCTCAATCAAGCTGACAAGAATCTCCCTAGGACCACTGGCTATTTCTTTGTAGTTCATCTGTTGGACAGCTCTCTACTCCTTCCTCTATCTGAAGCAGGGCGTCTGAGGATCTGAATGTTCCAAAAACTCTCCTGTGAGTATTCTTTCCTGTTCAAATTCTATGTTGTGTACATTTCTCTTTACTGAGGAGCCAAGATCTCAATATGACTTTTACCATTGTAACACCTGTTCTAGCATCTGCCCTGTAACAATACTATTCATGGGACGATTCACATTACTTTTCATACTGTTAAGAGATGAGAAAGTCATTGTAATGAGGACTGAACTCAGCTCCACTTTGCAAGAGCTCAGGGTTTATATGCAGGCCAGAACAAAATAAATTAAGTCGCTAGGTCTCCAACAATCCACAGTCTCAAATGATGTGATATTAAAATATGACTTAACACACCAAACAAGGAAAGGGTGACAAGGCAATGTTCCAAGTAAACTTCAGAAAAACACAAAAAACTTTCAAAACCACAACCATTTGAAGGAATTAACAAATTGAAATATGGACAAATATAACATACATTAAGTTATTTTCCTTACAATTTCTCACCAGACATTAAATTATCTGTCTTGGTATACTCAGACTGCATTTGCACATGATAGTTTTGTGTGCAGCTACTACTAACATTATGAATTCATCTCCAGTTTGAAAGAGTTTGATGCAGAAGAACTCACCTTTTTATGAACCCTCTCTATACAACAAAACTTATATCCATCAAAGACTGTTATTACCCAAACCAGAAAACAGTACCTTTGGAGCTGGTTATCTAAACTTTTCCACTCACTTTTGTTTAGATCTAGTACTTGAGAAAATTTACACTGATTTTTTCCAGAGTCGAATCTTGTGAGAGAGAGAATAAGCCAATTTTATTTGTTTGCACCCTATAGAAATGGTAATTCTACTTTCACAAATTTTTCATTTGCATTTTCCTTGTTATTAAAACATTAGCAAAATCTGACATCTGAGAATGTTTCAGTATGTCTTTCAGAGGTTGTACTTTATTGTAACTGAATTTCCTATATACTTTTGTATATATCAACTTAATTAATCACCCATCTGTGCAAAAAGAGTCAATTTGGTGCCAAACACAAAAAAGCCCTTTTCTTTCATTCAGAAAGCATGGATTTATTCTCTTTCATCTCCATTACAAATAAGAGTTACGAATAAGACTTCCCTTCTTGCTTTTATTGTCTGTTTATAGACTAGATATTTAAATTAGTTTTAGTGTTAGAGAATGAGAACATTTCAGTATTTTATAAATTAATTCATTTAATGACAATAATTTAATTTCTTTTTTTATGACAGTCTCACTTTTAAAATAGATGAGATACTTAACGATGTTCATAAACACTCTTTGAAATTGATGCCATGCATCATGTCTTTGAAAACCACAGAATAATTTAAAAAATTTGCAGTCACTGTGCAGTGTTGGTCTTACCAATTTGATGCACTATGTCAGTGATAGTAGAACAACCACTGACCCATTAATTACCTCAAAAGCCCACATTTGCTGTTTCATTAACATTTGACTCTACAAAAGTGTATACAGATAGGATTAAAAGTGAGATTTCCCATCCATTTTGGCAATAATTATGTCTTGCCACAAACATTTGTGCTTATTCATTTAGAGTCAGTCCATGTCAAGTCAACTCAATTTTGATTTCATTAGGGACGAACATGAGTCAAACATTGTTGACTGAGTTGAGACTCAGATTCTCAAAGATCCACAAAATCTAAACTACAATGACCTGAAGTAACACTGATGCTTGTCACCTCAAATGAAGATCAGCTAAGGCATCGGTATGGCAGAGTTTATGGGGAAAGCAAAAATTTTGTTATGACTAGGCAAACCCAGAGGCATCCTGTTCTGGACTGAATAAAGCCTACCTTTAGATTGATCATGTTTAGTGACTTGACTTGTAATTTCCTCTTGGATCATGAATGGCTGAGCCTTCACTGTTGCAGATTTTGACTTATTGCTGTTTCATGCTACACATTCAATACCCCTCAGCACTTCCAGGGTCAGCAGGATTCTGTGAAAATAGACAGGGTATATAGAATGTGCATTGCAAAGACAAAAGCTAAGATTTTTTCATTGTGGATTATTAAATAAAGACAATTCTACTTGATTATCAGTGTTGAGATTTTTCTGGGTGCTCTGCATGCTTCTGCTCAGATCTAATTACATGGACTTCTGTAATACTCTCCAGACTCCTCCAGTTTTCCTGACCTGAAGCAGCTGTCCCCCACAACTGTGTTCATCATTTATTTCTCTTCCATACATCTTTTATCTCCACAATTCTTCTCTCTTCAGTGAGAGAATATTCATATTATTCAATATTCATATTATTTAGTTAATGAGGAAAATAGTTAACTACCTTTTGAAATTGTTTTTTAAAAAATTAAATCTGCACAAAAAATGCTAAAAGGTCATAGCAGCTGCCCTTTCAAGTTGCTTTTTAACCCTATGTCACCTTGAAAACAAGTGAAGTTCATTCAGGCCACACCAGCATGACTTCAGTGAAATCTCTTTTCAGATAAACCCCGGTGTGTTGTGGGTGGTAGGGTGTAGGCTCAGCCAGTTCCCTGTGGTGAAAGCTATTCAGAACTGGAATAAAGCTACAGTTCAAGCCACAGGTGTTAGAATTGAAATGCAGCATGCAAAACTCAAAGAAAGCTGTGCTTGTACTTTGCTCCTGAGGAGGACAGAGAAGCCAGCCATTACACATAAATCCTTAGTCAGTTAATAAATAGCATTCATTCACAAACCCTTTATGAAAATGCAGCAAATTTCAATGTAACCTGAATTATATTTTAGGAAACATAGAGTGTTTAGAAGAGAAAATTACCTTCATCACAGCTGAGCTGCAAGTGACCTGCAATTCAGGCAACAGAATTGAAAAAAGACATAATGAATTGCTCTGAAATATTAAATCTTCTTTATTTAAGAGTGCAAAAACTTCATGTAAAACTTCATGAAATGAGTAAAATTTGTACATCTTACAGATGTATAGTACAAGCCAGAAAAAGTAGGTACACCTTTGATAATAGTTTCAGCTTTGTAGCAGTGTTGAAATGCATTTCCAATTGTAAGGACCTAATGCTGCCTAAGAGATTATTGTATAATTAACCTCTTGGATGAAATTTAAAATGTCCTTAAGATTCAGGTTCTTCATGAGTATCAAACTCATAAAGTCTTTTTCAGTTCTGTTGAAAAACAAAAGCCACATTCAAAATGATTGAAATATGATACAGAAACAAACAAAAAAACCCTAATGGAAATCCATTCCCTACCAACTCCCTTGAATATTTAACATTGTAAGCAACACTCAGAAAGTTCACATTCACACAAAATACACTTTTTAAAATTCATGTTTTAATTGCATGTTTTGCTGGGTTTCCATTAGAGGATCCTTCTCTCTGAGGTGCTAGTGCTTTTCCAAATTGCTACAACAAATACAACAACATTATTTCCACAAAGACATGGGTCACCCAGCAATCTACAGACTCGAGGAACAGGACATCTTTTCCTTCTTCTTCTCTGTACTACTTGGTGGAACAATTCTGCTTCCAAGAAAAGTATATAAAATAGCTATACATATGTTTTGTATTACATTTAAACCTCAAGGATTTTAAATGTCAAATGCAGTAAGAGTTACTATATAAAATTCCTCCAAACTGCTTTTGATTTAATCATTGCATGCACTGTTCCTGTCCTTGTAAGTCAGTTTCTGACCTAATAAAACCTTCTTAGGTAGGTACAAGACGGGGTGTGGGATTTGAATCTGTCAGTGTCATTCAGCTTGTTTATAAATTTCTGTTGGTTGCATCAAACTCAAAGTATTTTAGTTGACTTGCCAAGCACAACACCTGACTAAAAGGCCCAACATGTTTCAGAAGTGGCTCTGGCACTTCAGAGTAGCTTTACCCAATACCAAACTGCATTTTTGACTGGGGGCAGAGTGATTCAGTGACTGATACAATACTGCCTGCTTCTGCAGCTCACCATCCTTGTCTCCATGGGCTACTTCTCCATAAATAATTTCTTACTTAGAAACTTTGTGGTGTGAGCAAGAGTTTGGCTGATGAGCCTGTGTCTATTCTATGTCATCCCTGCTCAGGCCCATCAAACATACATGGAGCTTAATTTCTCCTCCTTAAGAATTCAGGACAGAAAACAGTTTTGTTCTGCTAGCTAGAAAAATTTCATGTAAAAATTCACTTACAAATAGCAAATAGTAAATCTTTATTGTTTTTGACTATTAAGACCCCTCTTCTTCCATTTTCCATTTATTACTCATCAAAATCACAGTCCAATATGGAGGTAGAGATACAATTCTATTATCTCCCATATTCAAAACTGGCATTTTTCCCAAAACATATGTTCAATAACTGATATTAAAATGGCATTGCCATGTAATACCAATTTATTCAGATAGTCAAAAATATCAACATCTTCCTAGTTTTAAGTTTCTTTTAGAAAATAATTTGGCATATAGATGGACCAATATAAAGGTTGTGATTCCTCTCTTTTTTCTGAGTCTGCACATATTTTTCTATAATATAATTATTAATCAACTCAGCAACATTCCAAATAAAAATTATGCACACTTGAATACTTAATTGTGAGACAACTCATTAAATGCTTCCTTTCAATATTAAAAGGGATTATCATAAATCAAGGTGGATACTGTGGAGGACTCCGTTGCAAGCACAGGGGGGTTTACAGAGCAGCAGTCTAAAAAGTCAGTAAATGTATCAGGATGAATGCAAAATGGGAGTGCTTTCCCTAGATCCTATTCTTCACCTGAAACTAAAATTCTGCTTCCTAAAGGATCCAGTGTAATGTGAACCTACCTTGTGGAACCATTTGAACCACTGGAATAGCAAAAAAGACAAATACCCCCATATGACCATTCCCTTGATACCTGCTCTGGCTTTCAGTAGAGTCTACTCAGCCTATCTGTGTAACATCAGTCCAATGAGAGAGAAAAACCAGCTAAATAGCCTGGTTCAGATGTACAGAAGCAGCACCATACATGGGGTACACTGTCTTCTAGCATCACTTCAGATTTCCTTTATACAGAATAGTATCAATTTATTTCTCTGAAACATTTAGGAATGTGGAAGAAGACCAAAAGTGTGTGATTATGCATTGCACAAACTGTAATTTTTAGCAGGCCATTTAGCTCTAGGATTTCATGGTTTTTTATCCCAAATTAAATGATATTTATCAATATTAATATTAATCAATTTCTAACCCCAATGTCTTCTCAAAAGATGATTTTAATTAGCTACAAAATTCAGGCATAGTATAACTTGTACACAGACACAAAATCTGTTGTCCCAGCAAAGTTTTCTCATTGGTTTATTTCTGTATTTGGATGCAAAAGTGAGGAGAATCTCTGACTCATTCTCCCTGTAATCTTTCTACCTTAAGAAGAAAGGTGGAAAACATGTATCTTCCCACTTGGGAAATGATTGTTTCCTGCCTGAAAATACTAGATGAATGTCACTGTAACACAAGCACTTTAAAGTTATTGATCAAGTTTTTCCATATAAAAGGGCAATAAATATAAAATTGAGATGTGCCTTACAATTTCCCACTAGTATCTGTGGGGTTTTTTTTGACTCTCAGGGAACCAATTCTCACACAGCTGTTATTTCCCCATTTATTCTCTACATTTTTACAACCCTTTCGCTGCAGATTAGTTTCAGTGAAGGTCACACCAGTGTCTGACACCCAGAGGAGAAAATGTTATTCACAGAAAATTTCTCTGCTATCACATGGGGAAATGATACAAATGAAAATTTTGGTATAGGTAAAGTTGAAACAGACTATCTTGTTGGGGAAAAACCTCAAACAACACAGCAGCTCTGCAGTAGAAACAACTCTTTCAGAGAACTATACTGTCTCTTCTAGAGAATTACTTCATTTAAAAATACTAAGATTAATACAATACTTCCTAGTCAAAATATTCCCCATAAGTCTGCAGAATTAAACAAATTTATCATTGGAAATAGCAGAAAATGAGAGAAAACAATTTCACTCTGATACAACAAGATCAAAACAGGTATAGATTTTTCAGCAAAATGAAGAAGTAGATGGAGAAAAGCTTTCTCATGTACAAAAAGTTAGAAAAAAATCCCTTTTCACACAGAAAAAATTCCAAATTTGTGTATACACAAATGAAAGAGAGATATAAGCTATTAAATAAAAAGAAATTTGATCTAGGTTATGTGATGGGTTGATGTGATTAATTCCTGTTCACCAAAAATTTTAATTAATGCAAAACCAGGACAGATTACTAAAGGCAAGTAGCAAGGCTTGAGGTACAGAAGAAAGAATGCTATCCACGTCTCTGCATTTTTATGCTCAGTGATTAATGGGACTCTTTAAAACAGCAATGAACAAGAAAAACATCTCTTGAAATAAATGCTATGGTAATAACTGGGTTTCATGGCAGCAGGCCCAAAGGCAAAGCCTTCTAAATCTTTATATGCAGTATACTTTGGACATCCTGTGATTTAAATGTAAATTATGTTAAAAATAAACTAAAAAATCATACTTCTCCAGAATTTATGTTAAATAGCCAATGTTATGGTCAACATCCTCAAATTAGAGTGAATACTATACATTTGTGATAGTACCTTACATTAAAATATTCCAATTTTCTTCAGAGTATCATTTTAATGAATATGATCCAGAAGATGGAATGTTTTAGAGGGAATTAGAGAGGCATGATTAATGACAGCTAGGATAGTCATTTAGCTACTCTGCTCAGGAGGCTGAAAAAACTTGGAACCCATTTCTGATTAAATTGGACCAAGCCAGAATCCAAGTGCCTAACTCATGCCTTTCCACTAGCTAATTTTAAACCTCATGCAGAGTCTTCTAAAGGTGTAAGAAGGCATGGTGCTTATCATTGCTTTTGTCATCTACATTATGTATTCAAAAAAGATCAGTGAATAAATAATAGGTTGAAATGTCCATGAACCTACTTGGAAGTTAATGCTCTGCTGATTTTTAAAGGTTTTCAAAATGTTGGTCCTCTGGCACCATTTTAAAGGCAGTATTAAGAATTGATTTTTCTTATGTTTTAGCCCATTTCAATGGGCTAAATAGTCACTTTTTGTTAGCTTCATTGTACCGAGGAAACTTCACACCATTACACATTCTGGTGCTGGAGGTCAGTGTTCGTTTGCTTTCCTCATCTAATAAGACCTTCCATCTTCAAGTTACAAAGAAACTTCACTGGCCCTGAGGAAAAAACTCAAGGAGATGAAAAAATACTTCCTACAGGATGGCTATCTTCCTTGATTATCTAAACCAGACAGTTTTGTTTAATTTCCAGCATCATTAATACTTTAGAACGTGTAAGACAGAGTCCCAGGGGAAAATTACTCATAACACTATAAATTGCAAAGGACTTTTTATAGGCTTTTTATTTTTTAGAAGTAGAAAAATTGAATATTTATTTATTTATTAACTTAGCTTACCACAGCTGTAGAAATATCCACCCTTTCATGTATTTCATATTTAAAAATAAATTAAGTTTCTGTTTAACTAATTAATTCTGTTAATTAAATTACATTTAACATTCATTTATCCAGTTAAGAGGTCAGATTTTCAACATGCCCTCTTTCATAATAAGCTCTTCATTCTCTTGTAGAATTATCATTTAAAGGCTAAGCAAACAGTAATTCCATATAAGTAAAGATCTGATGAATTGCCTGGAAATCCCACAGACATGGTTGTAACCCTGCACATGCCTGACAGATCCAATGCCACATAGACCAGATCCAGCAATGAAAGCAATTTAAACACAAGAGGAATGTCTGTCTGGATCACTTCTGCTTCAGCATCGCTCTGTTGGATTTGGGAAGATGCAGCAGCTGGCTGCAATTCTGTCCTCCTCAGGCTACAGAAAAGTCTCTTCTAGGAGTGGGCAAGAGATGTGGTTGTGACCCAGACTCCCATCTAAATACAGAACATTTATTTTTATTTGGAAAAATTTTTATAAAATAATTTGTGTTGCACTGTTATAGACAAGTTGATTCGTAATTGTGCTGAAAGAGCTGGGTAAGGTAAACCCTGTTTATTTCCTTACAAGGGAAAAAAAACGGAAATTTACTGCCAGAAGAAAGGTTTCATGTGGAAGGTTGGCAGATGCAGCATCTTTCTTGAGACATAAAGAAAATAACTTGGAACCAAAAGACTAAGATCTGTTCTGCTTGCTTGTCAGGGACTCCTAGATAGCTGGTGGTTTTATTATAGGAGCTTCCTATGAAAAATTGAGAGTAGTCATTTTTTTTTCCTTAATTTCCCAGTTCTTTGAAAACAATCTTTGTTTCTGCACTGAGCCACAGAAGTCCTAATTATTTTGTCTCTAGCTTTCAGAATAAGCTAGCTATGAGGATCTGAGTGCAAAAAAGGAATGTCAGGACATGCAGGCTGAGTGTGAAAAAAACTTAGCGATAAGAAAAAGGAATACATTTTAATGACTAGCAGTTTATACTTTTCCAACTGAGAGCAGCCAAGAAATATATGCTCCCACAGGTAATAAAACAAAGCCTTCTATATAAAGCAGCTTTGAACGTAATTGGAGATTCATAATAAAGTATATGGGTTTTTCACAAGTTGCTTTTCAAATAAATCCATAGATACACTACCTTCTTAGAGGTAAGCCCAATGAATATTAATATAATTGCAACACCATTGCTGAAATAGTTGTAATATTGCATACTCATATGCAGTCACATGTTAAACCATTTGGGGTAAAATCCTGCTAACTAATCCTAACAACATTGTTCCCCTTTCTAGACTGAAAGAGAGGTACTGGAACCAAGAGAGAAAATTAGGTGCAGAACATAAAAAATTCCAGCTGACCTGTTATATATTTTGCTCCTTTCATTACTCTTTGCTGGACTATGAAAGCAAGTGCCAATCCAGCAGCTCATTTTCACCAGACGAGGATAATCACGAAGGACACCTGACCATTGCCTGGCCATTTGCAGAACCTCTGACACTAGCTGGTATCAAACAGTAGAAAACTATCCTTGCAAACAAACAGAACAGGGTGGGGGAGAACAAGGGATGGCAGCTTTGTTTTCTATTAGCAAGTTGGACCTGCTGGAGGAGAGTTCTGGCAAACACCAGGGCCAGCTGAAGGTAGCTGGTGAGAGTATGAAACCCCCATACTGTGGGTTAACCCCAGCATGCAGTCAAGCCCCACACGGCTGGTCACTCACTTTCCTCCACAGGATGGATGAGAACTTAAAGAATAAAAGTGTGAGAAGTCATGATGTCAGCTGAAAACAGTTTAGGAGGTAAAGAAATGCTGTGCACAAACAAAGCAGAATGAGGCCATCCATTCGCTGCTTCCCATGATCTGGTCAGTGTTCACTCATTCCCAGGAAAGCCGGTCTCCATTACACCTCAAACAAGAACACCAGACCCACCTTTTTTATTAGGAGGAGGGTTGGTGGTTTGTTTGGTTTTGTTGTTTAAAACATGGAGATAATCTTTATGCAAATTCAAATTCAAAAGATTTCAACAGCTGTTTCAGTAAAGATTGGATTGTGGTATACCAGTTTCCAAGGTCACATAGAGACAGACAGATGAAAATACCTACCAGCTCCCTCTCTTCTTAAAAATATCACACGAAATTGCTAAAGACATTTAGATTCTCAGACTTTCTTTTATAAAACTGCAACATCTGAGACAAGATACCCCAAGTAAGAATAATCACAACACCAAGATGTAGATCATCAGAAGAGAGGATTAAACTGCAAAAAGCAGGTAAGATGGCAGATATAGAGATTCATTAAGAATAGTGAAAAAGGTCATAGCGAAATAGCATGTCATTTCAAAAGACATTTTTGTGAGATATTTTAATTAGTGCCACCATTAGCAGGTGGGACCTTAGTAAGACAGCTCTGTGAAGATCCACACCAATTTGTAATGCCAAGCATTTGGCATTAGATGAACACTAAAAACCATTTTCATTCCCTTTTTCAATATTGCCTGTTAGGAGTCAGAAAACGCACTGGATTTCTACCAGACAAAGTAAGAAGTCCTAATGTATTAAAAGAAATATAATGTATCATAGATGACTGCTACATTTCAACAATGATGGATTTAAAGAATCACATGAAAAACAGAAATAGAAATGCAAAGATTTTAAGAAAGTATTTCTAATAATGTCTAATAATTTCCATGTTTAGCACTCTCAAAGCAACACGGGCAGTTCATAGGAATGAGATGCTATTGAAAGGTATAAGACCAGGAAGGGAAGATTTTATCAATACTTTCATAGCAAAATGAGAGCACTTGTATTGTAAATATCCAGATATGAGCATTCCCACTGGTAGATCTAATTGTGTCTACTTCAAAATAACTACAAATCAGTTTGTTTCATTGAGTGTAATGAGAAATGCTTACTGAAGAGCAATACTACTTTAGAGGCGCCGTTGACTATACAACTCAGTAATTTAATAAGAAATCCATGATCCTGTGGCTAAGTAGAAAACTTGCATATTTATTCCAAGCTATTGATTTGCAAATAAGAGCAATAATTAATGGCTGTGTATGTATAATACATGGATCTATGTTTGCAAATAAATTCTTATCTCATTGGTTTTGTTTAATTTTACTAGAAAGATTTACTGGGATGTGTAATCAATACCACAAAGCATAAGGAGTATACATATATAGTAATGTTTCAGGCAGGTCCTGCTTCTGGTAATAATATCCAGAGTTATTTAAGATGGGAATATTGTTTGAAGTGTGCTCTGAACATAGGAGAATGGATTTTCAAGTGTGAGAAAATAATCCTTTTTCCTGCTTGGTAAAGGATGCATCTGATGTTAAGCTTTATTTAAAAGTCTAAAACTGGAAGTAAGGAAATGTATGATATGAGATAACATAAATCAAAGTGTCTGTATGTGATATAGCCTATTAAGAGATAAGGAAAAAATATGTCAGTCAAGAGACTGGGCACGAGATGGTTCCATGCTTTTTAAAAGCACCTACATAGCAGTCACACTGTGAAAATTCACTCAGATATTCTAACCAGATGCAAATGTTATTTGTTCCAACTAAGCACACTTTTCAAAGAAATCTCACTGAGCAATCATTGTAAACAAGATGCCTTTGGAGATGTTGAGGAGGTGCTAAAGTGAATTTCCTGTTAGATCAGATACTGTGGAAAAATACAATGTCAATAGAGTGAGTCTGTATGGAAGCATGAATTTATTGTCCTAATATAGAAATACAATCACAGTGAGAAAATGCATCAGCTTTTGGTTCACTCTGTAACAAGAAATAAGATATAATTTATTGCACAGTATCAATAGTAATGAAATATATATCTGTCTTTCAAGCTCTTATCTTTTTTCTTGCTTTCTGATTTGCTTTTTATCTCTGCGTTTCCAGATACATCCCAACATTATATAGGCAAACTGTCTTTCTGTGCATCAATTTTCCCTATTTGATGACTAGTTTATCCAGTTTTAGGGCTTACCACTTTCTGATTTTAGAAATATCAATGTCAGAGCTATGAATGTATATACATATAATCCAATTGCTGATAGAGTGAAAAGAAGAACTCTAGATATTCAGTTTCTATCTTCTAGTCCTCTGACTAAGCTTTTTTTTTTCTCCTGCTTTATGGTTTATTTTACAGAAAGATCCATGTGTAAGATTTGTAGGTATATCTTTCAGTAAGCTATTTCTGAAGAAACGCTGAAATAATGGTGCTTAGCAGAAATCTGCACAGATTTTTTCTAGCTTATTTGGGTTTTGCTGTAATTGAATGGGATCAGACTATTTGACTGGAATCTAGAAGATTCTATTGACATCTTTCTGCATTATTTTTAGCTTGGACTTTTTGAAATGTGGAGAACAATCAGTTTCATGGAGACCTTCTAAGCTTAATGATAGTGTTTATTCCTTTAGAACAAGTACCAAAATGTAACAGTATAGCCTAATAATTACTCATTCATCAGTGGTCAGTCTGCACCACCCATTCCTTTAGTTCTCTGTTTTCAAAGAAGGCACTGGAGTAGATCTAAACAACACCTGTCTGGGACCTTTTACACTACATGTGTTTGTTTCTGCAATATCACCTTTTATTTTCCCCCTCATTTGATGCTTTCCAAAACTCAATTGTCTTGATTTCTGATTTGGGAGTTAGTTATTCCCCATTATATACTGTAGAGCTTAAACTTCACCAGTGGAAAATGCATAATCATTGGCACTTTTCAGCAAGGTAAGAACTATAACATATTTCCTTTTACATTTGTGTTACTATGGGCTATACAGAAACACTTACAGTTCGATAGTGATCTTCTATTGAATATGCTTATCAATAACTATATCTTTCCACTAGAACAAACTAATTGCAGCAAAGCAATAAAGAATAAAAATAAAAGATTGTCAGGATACATTTGGTTTATTATGTAAACAAGCAGAACAGCAAAACAATACAATATTTACTGAAAGTTACAAACAACAATTACACCATGTTCCAATTCATCAAAATCTCAAACTTAAAAAATAACCCCTTCTTCTTGAAATACTTTCCCTTTTCGTGTTTTGAGGACTGTAAAGCTGTAAAGAATCCATTACTTTGATACTGTCTGCTGTGGATGAAAGATGAAATATTTTTGCACCCAGCAGATGATGTTTTTTGCTTTCATAAGCAGGTCACTAAGTCAATTCTGTTTGTATTTTCAAATGGACAGCTGTTATCAGATGTTAAATTGATCTCTACAACTTTTCAAATATTTCTTTGGAAAAACAGAAAATTGAGAGGTCTGATAACACCAACCCTGGTATCTCAACAGCAACGCTGCCTTAAATAGGTTAATAAATACAGCTACCACAAAGCAAGATAATATTTAAAATCACCTATATAAAGGACTTAAAATATTTTTTTACTATGTAGTAGTGGAATAATATTTCCTCTGAGGAACTTAAGTTCTGAATTTTATTTCTGCCTAACAAAACTTGGACCACATAACTGAGGTCAGACCACTTTGATTATATGGAAGAAAAAGACTAACAGACTTAATATTTCCTCCTCCTTCTTCTATAAAATCTTGAGTTTATACATCAGTGATTTCTTATATTTCAATTTTTTCCCATCTTTTTCACATTTACAACTTGAATAAATAAACTTCCCATGCAAAATACACTGACTGACTACTTTGCAGAAAGATACCTGCTGATCTGTCATTCACCTGCAAATACATCTCCAGATTCAATCTGTCATCTGACAAAAAATGGAGAATAAGAATATACACAAGAGTATAACTCAATATACTTAATCTAAACTCTTCTTACTTGGGAAAAAAAAACCCATGCTCAGTTTCTTTTTTATAGTCATTTAGATATAAAATAACTTGAAAAAAAATAGATATCTCCTGCTAAAAGAAAAGAGTAAAATGAGGAAATCTGTGGATTTGGTGCAATCACTTTCAAATTTTATGGAGTAACCAATTAAACAGCATCATCAAGTGGTCATATGTCTGACTGGACAGACACGGTATATGAACTCCAGAAATTTCAATTAGGAGCTGGAAATAACCGGAGTAACAAAAAATAGATTATTTCTGTAAGAAAAATAGATTTTATAAAGGTGAGAAAATGAAAGGTCTTGGCAGTAATGCTGACAAAATTAATTTAGCATAATGCTATATATTAAGAGAAATTAATGTATGTTTCTCCTTTGTTCCTACTGCTTTAGTTAATACTGTTAACAAATCTTTCCTCCCTGTCTCAAACTTTTAAAAAGTGCTGGCTTTACCACAATTCACTACAGTTCAAGTGGATGATTGGAGACCCCAGTAGGCAGCTGCAGAGAACAGTGTGATAGCTGCTAACATGAATACCTAAATTACTAGCTGGGCATGGAAATAACAAAAATATTACATTTAGAGAAGTAGTTTAATTTGTGAAATCACTGTTCCCTCTCCGTATTCGGTTCAAACAAATTACTTTAATGGAGAAAGGCTATGAAATGAAACAAACAAAAATCCAAGGAAATCACAAACAAAAGAAACTGAATGCATGAGTGAACAAACAAGAGAACCAAGTACTGAGAAAACCAGTTTATGGATTTGCATATTCTCCCATTTAAGTTTCATCTTTCATTAAATTATACTGCTGTTAAATAGGAAACTGAATTTTTGCTTTTGTCAGTGGAATTTCCTTCTCCTAAATGAATGACTGCACCTTCAGACCCTTCTATTAGGTAATTAGCTAAATAACTCATTAATAATTAATGAGTCTGACTGCCCTGTTCTCTTTGCATTAAACAAATACATTTAAGATTTTCTACAGGGAAAAAAAACCAAGCTAGACAATTTTCTAGTGATAATAAGGCAAAAAAAAGGGGTTTATTCTTAGATAAGGGACCCTTAGATAAACAATGCTAAAAAGAAAAATTGCAAATAATGACCATTAGAACTTATTTTAATACCTTCTGGAACAACCCAGATTCCAACTAACATGTATTTTTTGTTTACTAACGTTCAATGACATAATTTAAAGACTACTGGCACAGAGAACTGATCATATTTTTTAAAAAATGCATCTTTTTCCTGAAGTGGTTTAATGCACTCTTTCAATTCCTTTTATGACCACAGCAGCATTCCAGGGTCATCCAAAAATAGTTTGCTCTTTTAAAAACTTTTCATCTTTGTTGATATTTTGAGTCATATATGGTTACCTAAACCAAGGCTTTTAAATGTTTTAGTACTTTTCAAAGTACCAGAAAATCAATAGCAGGTTGAAAGGTCCCCAAATGCCTTTCCATCATACATTAGGTAGTGCAGCAGGTTTCCAATATTGAGCCTGCCTTTCTATCTGTTAAAGGACCTTCCAAAACACCTTTTTGTTTGTTTCTTTTATTAATAGTGACACTTAGCAAGTATGCTCAGCTGTTCTGTAGTGAATACTTAATATTAGAAATTTAAAATAAAACTCAGAAGAACTTTCTGAATTTAATAAACAGTAGGCTGTATGCACCTTTGATAGTTACAGCTGTATTTTACTGTATGATGGATGTCTTTGGTGAAATAAGCCTGGTGTCATTTTAGAGCTGCAAAACCTATTTCACAAGAGACAAAAAAAAAAGGTTAACATACAAAGCAAGGAAGTATTTATGTGAAAATACATAGGAACTCAATGAATTGTAAAAATAGCATTTATATGACCATTTTTCAGAATGCAATAACATAAATATGCAAATTGTAATCCTGCTAATTTATAATTGGATCCTGTGTTAGCAGAGCATCTCTTAGAGTCCCATCCATCACCACAAATTAGACACCGCCTTTAGGACAGAAACTCAGGGGGTCTGTGTGCCTCTTCTGACCTGAAATCTTATTCTCTGCCTCTATGACCTGCTCACAGTGGTTTAGTCATCAGCTAAATGTGAACACAACTAAGCAATGCTCCTGCAAACCCTTCAATAACTCCTCACCTTCTCCCAGACTGTTTGCAAAGTCACTCTGCTGACCCCAGGCTATGCTTTCAGCCATCACCACTGACTGCTCCTTTCTGTGAAGCACCACCTCAGTGACTCTCCCTGTGTGGCTCTCCTTGTCCACTCACCCAGGCTGCAATCTCAGCCTGGCATCATCCCAAAAGCTGCAGCACCCGATTTTCTGGTACTGACAAACCGAATGAATGCTCTCCTGCCTTTTCAAACTGCTCCAGTACTCATCATTTCCTACTTGCCTTCAAATGTACCTAACCCTTCCTATCTGTTCACCAACCTGAACAACATTATTTTACACTGAACATGGGTTATGAACTTTACAGACCCCTCAGGACCTTTACTCTGAAAGGACAGATCTTTCAGGACATTTTGTAATGACAACCAACACCTTTTAATTCAGTCTAAAATGCTTTCAAAATTTCCTTAACTTCTAGACCCTACCACTTTCCAATTTACTTGGAAGAGGGGAATGAAGTAGATGACTCCATAATGCTCCCTCCAACCTAGGTGCTTTATGATTCTAAATTTTCTAACAAACATTACTGTGCCTTCTTTCCTACTGCTATAACCAGTTATTCTTCTCTTAATTCCGCTTAAACCTTCCATTTTGTAACACCTAAAAACATATAGTCTGCATTGTACTAACAATTATTTATATAGCTAGCCTCTACTGACCGATCCCATGTCCTCTAGATTCTATTTTCTATTCTATTTTTACAAACTAACACTCAAAAAATGTTTCATTACAAACCCCATGAAGTTCTGCTTCTATACTCTTAGGCATGAAATAGCAAGAACTCCTGAACACCATGACAACATAAACAATAAACAAAAATCAGCTTCCAGATATAGGATGCTCACAATCTTGAAAGAATCATTATTTGCTCTTGATTCTTTTTCTGCTCTCCTAACACTATTATTCTATTATACAGGACTTATATTTTGATGAATTGATGAATTTTTGTAACTAACCCTTTTCACATAGTGTTTATCTCAGGAACTACATGAACTTTTGTATTTTAATACTTGTGTTCAAACAGTAGTTCCCAAGGTTTTCCTATTATAAACCCCAATGCAGAAAAGGGATTTGATGTGGAACTGTCACACTACATGAAAAATGTGGTTTCACGACTGAATGCAGTTTGCAAAATTATATTAGACCTTAAATTTAAGTCCACAATCAAATAAACCTCTGATGCATCCATGACCATTTAAAACATCCTAAACATTTTTAGTGACTGAGTTTGTAAGTCACCATTCTATAATATGTTTTAAGACTGAAAGTCCTGATGAGATGCTTTTACTTTCCTTGGAATTATTTATCTATGTACATTTAAAAAATATTTAATCACTGTTTACTTCCACTGGATCCACTGGAATTAATTATGAGGAGAACAATGCTTAGTTAAAATTACCTTAACTTCAGAGTTAAGGTAATTTTTAACATATGCTTCTAAATGACCAGCAATATTTGTCATTTTGTCCCAAAGGGGCAGACTCTAATTTCTAGCAACTGTAAAGTTAGACTTGCAAGAAAAGACAAACACATGGCTTTGGTTTTCTTTTAGGAACCAAAACTGAAAATCCATGATAAAATTAGAAACAATTTAAATTTCTCATTTTACAATTAATACCTGAGACTTTTCATAACTAATCTGAAATATAGTATCTTTATGACATAGACAATAGATTTATTATTAAAACTTCTACGTGAGTAAATTATTGACATTGTCCTGAATCAATTGTGAACAAATAGAATAACACCATTACAAAAGATTTCCAGGATGAGAGTACTGGAAGTTAGAAACAAATCCTCCCTCCTTTACATTATTGGAGGATACCAGCTCAATGAATTCAGGCTGCTTTTCACAGAAAAGATGAATTCTATTATGTTGGGTCAGTGAAAATTTTGATGTGCTCTGACATATCTGCAACACTAATTTCAGGACTCCTACTCAAGTCTGTTTTGCAACCAAATGGGGAGCATTTTTTAAAACATCCCTGTTATTTACTAACCAACCCAGGGCACTTTGCACTTCTAAATTACTTATGTACTTTCCTACTTAAAGCATTTAGCAAAATTATATAAATTGACTTTTCACTTAAAAAAATCTCTTTTCTTTCTCTTAAGCAAAGTTTCTTTATTCATACAATGGTTTTCAATCCTTTAGCTAATTTTGTCTAAAGTAAAACATTTTTCATTTAAAATTATTGGAGTGGAAAATTGCACAGGTTTAAAAATTTATGAAAAAATATGTAATGGCCTACGGTCTCATAAAATATGTATCATACAGCACCATATTTATTCTACCTACTTGTTAAATTTGCTTAAAGTGCCCACTGTGATTTGTTTGGCAGAACATACCTCTTTTTCCATAAAAGTCTTTTCTGTGCCTTACAGTGTTATCTATTGTTTGAACTGTGCCAGGAAAAAGGAAAGCATAGCATTTCAGATTATTTTTTCCCTGTCCTTATTAACAGAGGTTAGCTGATAGTAGAAATATAAAACAGCATTATTATGAAGTCATTGAGGAAAATTGAAATCTGAAGAACACCTATTAAACAATAAATATAAATTAATAATAATTATATAAATATGGTTTTTACATTTAAGTGACATTTTCCCATCAATGCATGAGAATCTGGAGTGAAAGTACTAATTTTGTTTAACCATGATACTCTTTCAGATTTTCTTTGTTCAGTAACAAGCTTAAATAGCAAAATATTTTACAATAGCTCCTGACAAATTATTTGCTGATAATGCATCTGCCTAACAGTGGGAAAATTTGCAATATCAGCAACATAGCTTAAAGAGAAGATTCATTTTGCCACTTTTTTTTTCAAGAACAAATAAATTTTGTTTATTTCAGTACTAGCTTGTAACCTAAGCAGAAAGTAAAACAATACAGATTAAAACTAAGAATAAAATAAAAATAAATCTATTATTTTAAGATAAAGAGGGGCATAAAGTTCTTTAGAATAGTTTTGAAGTCTTAAAAAAGTTAAACCTAAAGACAGTTCTAGTTAATAGCTGTTTCTGTATTTTTCCCCACATTTAAAATTGCTGAATTTGCCCATAGATTTTGAAATGTAACTGACTATGTCATATGATGTTGGACCTCACTTTTTCACTATTTGACAAAATGATTTTTTTTTCATCAAGTAAATCTTCAACAGAATTTCTTATCATATCAGTTTTCATTATTTTTTTGTATTTATATCTAGAGAAATACATATGCAAAGGTACTCATCGGGGCCACAAACCCTTTGAATCAGGATTCAACACTACTGTTAAGTGCATGCTTAACTTACTACACAAAAGTGGTTATGGTTTAGGTAGTTGTAATTTGTACAGCAAAAATACTAATTAATAGGAATAGGAATATGTAACTTCAAAAAATTCATTGTACACTTTGAATAAAGGACCATAAGCTGCTCAAGAATTGTTCAGGTTTTTCTACTTTCATGAAGAAAGGTTTTTCAGAGTTAATAAAATCTCTTTGCAGCTATACCACTAGACATTAAATTCTTGTTAAGTAACTACTGAAATTCATAACTTCCAGAACAAATTGATCTACCTGGATATCTGACTCCATCCATGCACCAGGATTTTCTCTCCAGATGATATCTACAAGTTTTCAAGCTGTCCCACTCCTCCAGAGCTTTCGAAAATCTTATAAAGCATGGCTGGTTTCTGCCCATTAACTTGATTGCTGGAGATTAAAGTTGTTTTTTTGCAGCGTCTTCTCCCTGGCAATCCCCAAAGCTTTCTCAAAAAGTTTCACTAAATCTTCAAGTGTTTTTAGACCTAAAGGGTAGTCTATGGGTCCCTGGGGCTGTAGGGTCCTTATGAGGACCTTTTAAAATAAACTTTCACATTTTTCCTTTCTTCCCTCAGCACCAAGGACTGCAGGACACATTGCTTGGTTGTCCTACACTCCAAAACAAATATCTCTGTGTATCCAGTGGGATAAGATCAGTTCCAGCAAAAAATGCTGAGTTTGATGCTTTCACACAATCCAAGGTTGTAGCAAATCAAACTTTGATAAACAAAGAGTAATAGCTTTTTTTTTTTCAAATACCAACAATATGATTTTATAATTTTAATGATTAAATTGCTCCATCTGATGGAACAGATTACTTTGATTATGTAGACTTCATCTGTAGAGATACTAAAATATTAGAAAATAAAGGTACATTCGTCTTTTAGAATTTACTCACCCTTCATAGGTGTAATTATGCTATCTAATGCATTAGATAGATGTGAGAATGATTAGGTATGTTTTTCCCCTTTCTTATAAAAATGACACCTATTTTCCAATTTATTCATATATTAAATTTTGTTTTGCCCCGATTAGGAGTAATTTTCGCACTGTTTGGAGCAGGTTTGATAAAAATAAAGCATCATACTGGTATTAGATACTGTACTGTGAAGCAAAAATTGCCTTGCATTGCTGTGAATCATGACACTTGTCTCAGGTGTGGTTAAGCCATCTATTCTCATTCAGGGCTACTGCAAGGCATTGTGTTACACCATTATATGCTCCCACTTAAATATGTGAATGCATTTAGATTGCTTTGGGGGTCCATGGAAAAGATAAATTATGCTTCAAGACATCCTTTTGACACTATAATTTTCTTTTGCTAGGATAATCATCCTAATTGCATCTAAACTCAGAGAAATGTGCAACCTTCATTTCTTGTTCCCATAAAACTAGATTTGGGAGATTACTGAATCATTCTCCCACTCCCTTCCACTCATCCAGCCAAGAAGGAGGGACAACAGGATACAATGGCCTGGATGCAGATCACACCCCAACACACAATCAGGACATGGTCACAATGAGTTCCAAGTTTCTCCACTTTAGCCGTATTCACGAAAGGCAATTTTGGTGGGGATTTCCCCTTTTCACCAAAATTTTGTCAGAGGATTTATCTTATTCATCTAACCTTTACTTTTCATATGGTAATCCAGCCTTCTTACCCTTGGGAGACTTATCTCAGTGCACCATTTGGACCTTCACTATAGCTCACAGCACAAAGATCCACTGGAATTAATTATGAGGTGAACAATGCTTAGATCCTAACAATAATGTTCCTATTTCAATTAAATCAGATGTCTCATTAGGATATAAGTTAAAATTAAAATGCAAAAAAGATATATCTCAAACAGGAAGGTTAAGAAAATGTTGATGATCAATATGAACACACAAAGAAGTCCATACTGTTTTCAATTACTTCTTGAACTTGGACTTTTAAAGTACAGAAAGAGAGTTTAGAAAGGAATGGCTCTGAAGTGATAAATAAGATCTCTACATTCATCAGAACTAAGAAATAATTGAGCTTTCTGAGACTGATGCACACAAAAGGAACATAAGTACCCTTAATTTGTCTATCAAAACTGAAATAAATCAAATTATAGCTACTTTTAAATGTCAGTTACTCTTTAAATCTGGTTAAGCTTCAGTAGATTTACAGGAAGAAATTATAGCTAATTAATCCTAATGAAGAGCATTCTAATTAGGTGGAGCGGAATTTCATACTGAAAATCCTAAATTTCCAATAATGTTAAAATATTCTGAATTGTCATCAAGCATTTCTAACTAACAATTAAATTTGAAAGGGTAATGCTATTGAAACTGGGTAAGCACTGTTCCAATGAAAAGACAATACTTTTTAACATATTCTGGAGACCATCAAAATAAATTGAGATTTCTCCCTGTTTTCTTCTATTTAGAAGTATAAAGGCAGCTGCTTTTCATTCTTGATTGCTTTAGAAATGAATGAGAAAAAATATTGAGCAAATACCCACCAAACTGAGCCACTCTGAAAAAAGGTAGACCAACCCATTACTGCTACCAAGAAGACATATTCTTCTCTTCTTAAAGAAGCACTTCCTTGTTTTTATGTGTCAGAACTTAAAGAATGCAGTAAAAATGGTTCAAAACACTCTCCCCAAGATGAGATACCGCAACAAGCACAGCTGACTAGCAGGAAGATGTTAATTTCTGTCCAACAGGAGGTGAAAGGTTTGGAGCTAGCACACCAGACAAGATTTCACTGTGAAGACTGTGGGGAAAATGCAGATGCAACTGCAGAAAAATGCCAGGCTGGGCGAGGCACATCTGGATAATCTATTCAGACACCAAGAATTCTCTCCATGGCAAACTGCTGGGAAGGAAGCAGCTGCATAGACACATGCCATCTCAAGCTGTTGGAATGGCACATACACTGCTGGATGCCAAGGACTTGTTACAAAAGTGGTACCTTGAGAAGAACACTTGAGGACTACTGACACAGAGAAGACCAGAAAAAGGGCCAGTGGGATGCAATGTGATGATGACTATCTTCCTATTCAATCTCTGACTCTCTTTCTTTCTCTCTTTCCTCCCCATCCCTCCTCTCTCTACCTCCCTTCTATGTGAGGACATTACTGCTAAATAAAATCTGTACTATTGACTCTGGCATATGGTCTCATTTGCACCTTAGCTCAGGCAGAGGCCTCTTCTAATAATTGGCCCTTACCATCATTTCTGAAGTAGGATCCTAGCACTATTCTGGTGGACCATAACATTACCTCTTCTACCTCTTTTGCTGTTGTTTAAAAACAACAACAAAAAAAATCCTACAATCTTGAAAAGATCTTCAGACCATCTTCTAGCATAAGCAGATGTACATCCTAAAGCATGATGTTTGAGCTCAAAAACAATGCACAGTAGTTGAACCATAGGAGGAAAAAATCATGGATGGCCAGTAGGGTTTGAATTGTTATTCTATATGCACATACTTCCTCTGCTCCCTCTCAGTGATTTTTGGATCAATGTTTCTATCATCCCACCACAGAAACCATCAGCCTACAGCTGAATGGCCTTTAAATCACTGACTTTCATATTGGATTCCTGAGGTACTTTAGATTCAGTGTGGTTGATTGTTTCAACTAGGAGCAATTTGGCTCTTGTGAATAACCAAGAAGTTACATGTGACAGAAGCAGCTAACTGCTGTACCTAAAATACAACACTATAAAAACACAGAGTTTTGAACTTCCTAAAGTCTCACTGCAATAACAGGGGAATAATTAAGTTGTAAAAGTTAAAAACTGTATATGGGTATGGATGTACAGGGACCAGGGCTGTATTAGGGCAGAACATTTGAGGCTGGGGGGATTTTGAGGAATCACTGAATTAGGGTTCAGGTTCTCAATTAGGGTTCAGGTTGGGTTATTCCCCTCAAAGATTTCATGGTGGAGCTAGGCCAGTTGTTGCTGCAGCTCTTGCACCCTCCTGATGGCACCTTTTCTCCCTTGAACATTCCCAATGCCACTCCTTTGTCTATCTCCAGGCCTGGTGTAATTCTCTTTCTGCCATATAACTGAAGTAAATGACACTTCCTAGAGGGCTTTTTCAGTTGCTCCATTTCCTTTTCCAGCCTGCTAGCTGTTGGTTTGGTTTCGTTCAGCTGGTTTCTCTCCTGTCAGGGGTGTCCCCACTGACCTTTTCTTGCACTTGAAGTCATTGCTCACATGCTTTCAGCACTTGCACATCAATACTTTCTGAAGTCTGGTGGCTCCCAGGGCTCAGGTGGGAAAAGGATGAACCAGAACTCGATGTTGGTACTCGGCCTCTTACATCTTCTGCCTATTCAAAGTTAAAGAATGCAAATTGACACAAGTTAGGAAATTAACTCAAAACAGGAGACAGAGCCAGTGGCAGCATTACGTATAACCAGAAGAGGACTGTCACCAACTCAACATCATATTAGAAAGGAGTTTTCAACAATTCTAAATTAGCATTATTAATGGGAAAGTCTTATTTTGCATTAATGTGTCATACAATCCTAAAAGGAGGACTCTAAAATCTTTGCTTTTACAAAGCTTTTGCTAGCCTTGATGGCTGCTAGATACAGCTCATCCGGTTCCTTGTCCCAGAGCTCATCCCTTCTCCTGCTCCTGAAGGACACAGGTCCATCTGCACCCTACTGCACCCCAGCACCATCGGTTCTACTTCTTGGCCCAGTGGGAATGGCCACTACACCAGCTTGCCTCACCTCTCTGCTCCCCAGGGGGTTGTGACAAGCAAGGACATGCCCTGTGTGACAGGACAGATGCCACCTGCAAAAAGAGGAGCCAAGGTCCCAAGTGCAGCAGGGCAGGATTAATCACGATCAGGAATTCCACCAGCACCACCCTGGCCCCCAGGTGTGTCTGTCAGGTCTCCACACACCCCTTCCTGTGCCTTTCAGGGGGCAGGACACCACTCCATGTGATTTTCTGTGTGTCACAGACTTCAGGATGCACCTTTTGGCTTCTACCCCTACCCGACTGCTTTTTTCTGCTGTGGTGTTGGTCATAACTTGATAAAACATAAAGTTTTTCCCATTCAACTACAGGTCCAGCACTGGGTTTCTGAATGAAAAGACCAACTGTGGGCTGAAGACCTTTCCTCTGCCTTCTCCCAATGACACTTGTAAGAAGAACAATATCTCTAGATGTCTACTGCTTATTTCCAGTTCTCTCCACGCTTTTAATAATTACAAGGATTATTACATGGATTAAAGTATGTGATGCATAATGTATCAAAAATGAGTAAATCTTTTCTTCCCAGTAAATTGCAACTGAATACAAATCAGAAAGGTTTTATAAACATATTAAATTGGTGTAGCTTATTTTTTCATACCCATGAGCTGTATACTGTATGTCTTGCTACAGCTTCACAGTACCTTGTATTAGCATCAATATGTGCAGAGAAGATACCAAAAATTAGGGTCTGTGAAACATTATTTTAAGTGGAAGGTGCTGGCTGCAAAAACAGCCTCTAGCATGATAAAGAAAGTATGGTTTTAGAGCAGCTGAGAAGGTCCTCATTTGTAAGATACTTATAGAATAGATTAGTCTGTAGATGCTGCATCATATGCTTGGTCACACAAAGAAATTACATTTAAAATTGACAGGCAATCCACACAGTGTGGATTGAAGAGTTATGTCTATGAAGATGCAACAGATCTATGATCAGAATGTCTAGGAAGTAGGATACTGCTTCTGTTTCTCCTGTTTTGGAAAGAATTGAAGCAGGAGTTCTAAAAGTACAGATCATTCATCTCTGTATAAGGAATTCCCACAGCCTTCAATCAGTAAGGTATCTTTGGTTTCTCATTAAATGGAGTCTGATTGCCTCATGTTTGCAATGACAATATAGCTGGAAAATCAATTTAGTGAGATTCCTTTCTTTTCCTTAGCATAGGAAGACAGAAAACATATATGGCATATAAGATACATAAGTAAAAATGGGGGGAAATGTTTCAGTAAGAAGGAGGAAACCTTCTCATGTTTAGAGGGTTGTTTGGCAAAAGTCATTCACTGGTAATAAATACTGAATGTTTGAAGAAGTGTTGAGACAAATGGAAAGTGGAATAAGAGCAGATGTACTGCTCCACAAACAGTAGAACTCAAGAAAACAAAACATTGTCTCTCTTTTTTTTTTTTTTTTTTTGGCTCTCTTAGGAGCTGCAAGTGTTATGAAATGTCAAGATTCACACATTCCCAAAGATCCTTTGAAATATTACAGAGACAGGCTGACTCTGCCTTTTTAGGGGAAGTATTTACTGCTGCATTTAACATATTTTTTATTCTGCAACTGAGAGAAGACCACTGGCCTTTCCAATTGCAAGTAATAACAGCATATCTAAATGGTGTGCTTGTAGGGAGTTTGAGCCAAGCCTGATGATCACCGGGGAGTGGCACAGATAAAAGCTGAAAATAATTAGTTCATATGTAGACTGTAACAAGCTTAAAAGTACTTTTCAAGAATCTAATAATTACATTTATGAATTGGAAAATGTGCATAGCATTGTATTCAGAAAGAAAGATGCCTTTATTCAGAATCACTTCACTTCTGAAAGAATACACATGACTTCAGGACTATTGTTATAATACTTCATAATATGCTTCTCAAAACAAGGGTCATTACACAAGGAATAGCTAATTTCAAAAAAAAAGAAAAAAGAAAAAAGAGCAAAAATTTTCTCTGTTTGAAAATAGTTTCTTCTATGCTGGCTAAAATTAAAAAAAAAAAAACCCACATAACTAATTATTAAAGTTTATTTTTAAAATAATGTTTTTACTGTTATAGTTGTTCATCAACACTCATTTTGGAGATGTCATTTTGGATCAGATGGCTATTTCTGACTAGACAATTTGAAAGAAGTCCTCTTTTACTTGTTGATACTTAGTTGACAGTCTGAATTGACTGACATTTTCATTTTTTATCTTCGTTCTGCAGACAGTAACATTTTAGCCAATTGCTTGACTTTTAAATGTGGATTACGTTCAATTCCCAAAATGAAAACTCTCTCTTCTCAGGGTAAAATATCTGTATGATTCTGCATCTCTCTTCCATTTACCTGCAGAAGATGCTAGCTTCATAATCTTTTACTGGAGTGGAAAAAGGAGCAGAGTTTCAGTGGGTCTCAGTTTTCATAAGGACACCAAAAACCCATAAATTTTGACACATGTTCTAATGATCAGTCATTCTTGAATTCTATTAAACATGTTTCCAAAAAAGCACTCCTAAACTACAGACAGAATTGATTCAGTAAGTGACATCCACCCATTGGCTCAGCTGTGCACCCTCAAGCTCAACAACTCCTTTCCTCCCGTCTGCCATAATATGACTAGATAGAAATGGGTGATTAAATGATCATGTGTAAAATGAACCCAAAAGGAAGAACTTGCAACACATACACAAAAAAGGGATGCATGTGCATCCTTAGGGTAAGAGCTTTTTCTGTCTAAATTTGTCTGAATACTGACTACGTGTTGAAAGATCAAATAAGGTTACTTAAAAGCCTCTCAAAATTAAATCTGATCAAGAATGAGGTTACAGAAACAACACAATAACTAAATCTCAGCTGGTGGTTCAGAACTTAACTTTTTCAGCCATAAGAATGGCTTTATCTCAGCCTGTGTACTAGAAACAAAATGCTGGCCTACGTGCAAAAGATGCATGTGTGCATCCACTGGCCTCAATTCTCTTCCTTCATTAAATTCAGATCAAACCTGTGCACCTGTATCTGTATCTTAAATTTACACTCTCACATCATCCTATCTCCTGCACTTTTGTTTTTCCTAGTCCGTATAAATGTTTTACACATATAAATGTGTGTACCTTTATTGAATATATTTGCATGTCTATTTGTCTGTTTGTGTGCTCATACTTGTGCTCTCAAACACATCATTGAGAGTAGTTTAGGATTGAAAAGAATAAAAGATAAGGCATAAGTCACTGGTGTAAATATATATTTGAAAGGATTAGGAGGCCTGTATTTTCTGATTAGATACAGAGATATGAGAAAATACTGAAATTCTGAGATATTTTAATCAATGTAACTTGCAGAGATTTTATATTCAGCTACTCTACCATTTTCAGTCATGGACTCATTACAGTTTTCGTGTTAGTGAAATCTAAATGAGCCCTATGTGCATATCTCCAGGCAGCTCTAATCAGGGCTTGGCCCTCACCTCTGCAGCAGGAAAACAGAAAATCATAACTCAGACTTAAATGGATCTCTTGTGGCCTACATATACTAAGGATTTATTCACACTGCAAAGTAAGAACATTCAATTCTTCTTTCTTCAGCAGAGAGAGCTGGAAATCCTAAAAAAATCACAGCTTGAATCAGAGAGAACACTCAGATATCTTTGACTTCCTATGAAAGGGGTCAGAAAAAAAATCTAAGATTACAAAATATCTCACAGAATGAAAATGCCCAATCTCCAGCATCTCGGTTTGAACTTTAAGGTTTTTCTTTAGAGATGGATGGGTAGGAAAAGTCCCTTAAGAAATGAAAGCTGCAATTTGAAATACTTTACTGCAAGATATGATCAAATTACAATATCGATTTTTATTTAAGCAATAACTAACCGGTACATTTCAAAAATGAAATAGCTAGGGTAACAGGCAGCTTTCAGATTTCAGCACTACATAAAATAGAGATAGAATTAAAATTCCTTTTTTCTCTAAAAAAGAAGGAAAAATGCCTTATTTAATAAAAAGCAACAAATTCCAAAGTCTTACAGCAGTTTTGGATACTTTTATCTTAAAAATGTCCCCAAATACTGAAAAAATAATTTTTCCAATGAGAAATAATTTTGACTGAAAAGTAAATATAAATTCTAGTACTTCTAATAGTAAGAGAAATACTACTCAGTATAAAAAAGTACTTTTGCTGTAGCACAATAAAAGATGATTATGAAAGGGGAAATGGATGCAAGCCGTAAGCAAAATCTTCCTGATATTTATATACATTATTCATAGCACTGATAGGAGTATTCAAACTAGCCTTGCTTTTTGGATGATTCAGGGAAGCAACTTTCCACCAGTTATCTCATTATTGATCAAAAACCCTTTTGTTTGGCTGAAATGCATCTTTGAAAAATGTCATCTGCCCTTTTTAACAAAAGAAAGAAAATTCATTTCCTTTTGCTCTTTCTCCAGTGACTAATCTCCTCACTGTTAAAATTTTTGCTCAATTTATATCTCAGATTTAGGACTCTGTAGTTTACAGCAATTTTCCCTAATAAAAAGTATTCAATATCAAGTCACATGTCAAGTTTACTCTAATAAAACAATCAGATTTAAGTCTTTAACAGAGAAATTTTTTCACTTTTTAAGAAATACTAATAAAGGTATTGGAAAGCCAAAAATCACCAACCATGTATTTTCAAAGGTCAAAACCAGTGATCAATCTCCTTTAAAATGCAAAAGACAGAAGTAAGAGAGATCAACATGTTTTACAGGAAAATTCAATTTTTACCCAGAAGATCACTAATCGTCCACCAGTTCACAATGACCTTTACAAATTTAGATCTCTACAGAGTGCCACAGGGCAAAGCAGCTTGCACAGGCCCTGGATGAGGACACTTCTTTTGCCCTTTCTGCTACAGTTTCGATAGTCTCTGACAAAACGTTCCATACCAATTTCTGTTTAAGAAAATCCAAGAGCAAGCCTCAAGAGAGAGCAGCTGTATGCATTGCACTGACTTCTTTTCCATGCATTATTTCATTGACTTTCATTTCATGAGAGCTATAGATGTCATCTATCTGCACTTGACATGGTCCTCTAAATCCCATCTAGATTGGAGATTTGATAGGTGGGCTGCTCAGTGGATGAGGAATTGGCTGGATGGTCGCATCCACAGGGCAGCTCGGTACTCAGATGGAAATCAGTGATAAGTGGTGTCCTTCAGGGATCCATTTTTCAACCAGGACAGTTTAACGCATTCACCAATCAGAGACTGGGATTGAGTGCAGCCTCAGCAAATATGCAGATGACACCAAGCTGAGTGGTGCTGTTGACAGAGCTGAAGGATGGGATCCAGAGGGCAGGCTCAAGAATCTCATGAGGTTCAACAAAGCCAAGTACAGGTGCTGTATCTGGGTCAGGTACAATACCCCTGGTATCGTCACGGGCTAAGGGGATGGGCAGATCAAGAGAAGCCCTGCTGAGAAGAACTTGGGGGTGCTGGTCGCATATAATGTAGTAGGAAGCCAAATTACTCACTTGGAGACCACTCGTGGAGAACTTAAAACATTACCAGTAAATTTGTTACCAGTGGAGAATTCTTTAAGGAGCATGGAGATCAATGACAGAATTTATCATAATATTTGGTATAATTAAATAAATGTAAATAAGATTTTATTTATAAGGTTTTTTCTCCTCCAACCTGTTGTCCTCTCTCTATGTTTTCTTTCCTGTTTTTCTCAGTGTTTTCTGATTATCCTTAAAATTAGTGCCTCGAAGTTTCCCATCTTCAATTATCTATTCCACTCTTGCAATTGGACTGCTTATTTAGAATCTAAGTATTAATTAAGCGATTTTGGTCCTATCTTGATCTACATTCCCTGGCTACCAACTTATAAAAAGTAGAGCCAGGGAGTTTTGGGGTTTATTATGATATTAATATATTATCATTATCTGAAAATGTACTATATTATCATTACATTTTTCTTTAAATCCTTCATTCTGTCTATGGCTTCTTGTGCATTGGAATCAGTGAATTAAGTTGTGGAGTTTTTAGTCCCATTTTTTTGCTAACACATATTAAAGACCATATAGAAATAGGCTACCCCTGCCCCCAAGAGTAGCAGGGCACATTTGATTAATTCCACTGTGCTTTAGAAAGCATGAACAGCCCATTTTCATGTGATGTGTCAATCACAGAGCATTTCTACAGTCATTGCTTAATTAAGGAGGGCACTTCTACATTCAGTGTGAGAGCATGAAAGATTTATTTAGGGGATCTAATCACACTTGGAGTTTAATGCTGGCTCAATTGAAGGATTTACAGCCTACAACTTTTAATGAAAATTTAAGGTCTTTATGCTTCCTACCACCATAAAACACAGCACTAAATTCTATGTCCTGTATACAGAGTTACCAAGTGAATTTACAAAAGTAAAGTGGCAGACCAGAGCCATTTTCTTTACAGTCTGTATTTCTTAGCTCCTTGTTGCTGAGGTCTGTTTCAGAGAATGATACAAGGAGGTGCCCAAATGCAAGATTTCCAATGGGAACAGCACATACAGGGAGCTTGCTTACTGCCCCTTGCTACTGCAAAAGCCAAAGAAATGCAAGTCATTAGTGGAAACTTAGTGGAAAAAAAAAATCATGGAATTGCAGAATGGTTTGGTTTGGCAGGGACCTTAAAGGACATCTAGTTCCAAACCCTGTGCCACAAGCAGAGACACCTCTCACTAGACCAGATTTCTCAAAACTCAGTCAAACCTGGCCTTGAACACTGCCAGGGATGGGGAATCCCATCCCAACTTCTGTGGACAACAAGTTCCAATGTCTCAATACCCTTACAGTAAACAATTTCTTCCTAACATCTGAACCTAGACCTACTCTCTTTCAGTCCCAAGACACA
This sequence comes from Fringilla coelebs, assembly GCF_963513975.1. Taxonomy (NCBI): domain Eukaryota; kingdom Metazoa; phylum Chordata; class Aves; order Passeriformes; family Fringillidae; genus Fringilla; species Fringilla coelebs. The sequence continues at coordinate 35,879,139 of NC_140032.1, read as the reverse complement.
CCCTCATTCTGCCACTGAAGTTCCTTAAGATGAGTCCCTCCTTGGCTGCCTTATAGGCCTGATTCTGGAAGGCTGCTACCAGGTCTCCTCCATAACACTAGGAGGTGTGGTTTGTTTCTTTACACATATTCATGTTTCTCTATGAAAAAGAGTTTCAGGAAATCAGAAGCCAACCTTCCACATGCAAAAACTTACACATATACTCAAAAATACCAGTGAAATAAAAAAACCCCATGTGAACAGAAATATCTACAAAGAAGAATATTGATTCAAGCATCAGAAAAGTAGGATGGTCTTGAAAGGAATGACTCAGACAACAAATACACTTACTCAGTGTGTTTTGCACCAAGGAATTCCAGGCTAAAACACAATAAAAACCAGATAAGTACCCATACACTGTGATGATAGGCAAACTCACCAAACTTCCTTATGATGTAGTACTTGTACTGTTTAAATATGTGTCTGAACAGCACAGCTTAAACCAGAATTTAGGCCATTGCAAATGTTAAATTGGAATTCTGAGAACAAGTTTCAAATGTCACCTGCACAGTTCGGTACAACAGATAGAATTCTGCTAGCTTATGTGACAAGTATACATTGATTGGGTTCTCAATCCCTTGTAAATAACACTGACTTGTAGATATCCTTTGAAAATATATGACCTTTTCTATTTGGAGGAAGGGGCATATTAATTTTTTACAGTTTAATCTGATTAGAGATGTACACCTAGCTGCATCAAATTTAATACACATCAAAAAAAAGGCTATTTTTGAAAAGACATGAGCTACCATTCTAGTAGTATGTAGTATCTAGTGACACTAACAAGTATGATAAGGCAAGAAGACGTATTACTTGTAAGGAATGCACATAAAACTAAGAAATATGCATAGAAATTTTTGCTTTTCTTTTATGAACCAGCCATGATTTGCATTTTTAACATACAAAAGTCCCTCTAGAATTCTGCCTTTTTTCATCTATTTTTCTCACTTACACTACAGTGCTGTTTTCAACCACTGCCATACTGGAGATAGTTTAAGATAGAAATGTATAACCATTAACTCTATCCTTTGCTTGACAGAGGACTTGCATGAATCTTGTGTTGAATAATTGCAAAACTTTTAAGTTGACTCCAATGGAGTCTGGGAAATAACAGCTTTTAGCAAAGTATCAGTAGACTTTATTTGTTTCTGGCCCACAGAGACATTCACCTTAAGGCACTGCCTCAGGCTTTTGGATTTCTTAAGTCTACCTACTTCCTTGAGATTGTTTGTGCTGCTTTTTGCTTCTCACTAAATAAACCTACCTTAACAACATTTCAGCACGCTAGAGTGGCCCTGTGTTCTAAATTCAGCAAATATCTTTCTAGAAAGATAATTTATAGAAAAAAATACTACAGTATCTACACATCTATTGCTCTATACATAACAATCATCAGTTATGTGCTCCTTACAAAACCTGTAAATAGATTTTGTTTTACAAATTCTGTTTTAATTTGTTCAATTAAAGAGGTAAAATGCGATTCATCCACAGCAATCTGCAGATGAAAAGCAGTTTATTTCAGTGCTACAGGCTTCTAGAAACTGTTACCACCTCTTAAGTTCATGGCAATTCATTTTCCACATTAGCTGCAATGCAGCAGCACCTACTTACAGGAGTAATTGGCAAGCACAATATCAGGCATTGTTTCTGTTTTCAAAAATTTAGCACCTGAAATTCATGCAATATTCATATATGGCTCCAAACTCTTCTGTAAAATGACATGGTTTTTTTCCGTATTTCAAATGCCTATTATATATTTGATACTTTCTATTTGAAGCTTTTGAAGTGAAATCAAAGGTGGGGTTTTTTTGTTTTCTTAAACTTAATTATAATAAATTATATTCTCACAAGCTATGTTTGGTAGGACCAAGGACCAAAAGATAGATGAATTTGCTGTCAAAATTCAAGAAGTTCCCCATGCATTGCTTTTTAACTAGTCCTTTTTGTCTTTTATTTTAAATTAATGCAGTCCCTGAATGATAGCTGTTTAGTCTGAATTCTTAGATATCTCCCCTAATGTAGAAATTTTTCCAATGGTTTGTAATCCTTATTTTTTCTCCTGATTTGTCGGGAATTTTCCATCATAAACAGTGAAATCCTTTGAAGAGGTTTGTTAAACACATTAGCAATATAATGCAAAGTTGTTTCACCTACAACAAGTTGAATCACTTGTTTCTTGTACCACTTCAACCCTCTAGCACATACCTAGATGTGCTTCCAGTCCTTAAGTAAAATTCTCAAAGATACCAAAAATTGGGGCACAAAATTTGGCTTCAAGCAAGTGCTACTAGAATATGTTCTTGCCTAGAGAGCTTTAAAAATCCATGGATTTTTTTTTTCCCATGTTTCTTGTAGCTTAACACCTTAATGCTATTGTAATTAACCAGGATATTACATTCACAGAATGACAATACAATTGGCACTTGGGAAACTAATGAGGAGTATTAACTCAGCTGTTCTGACAGTACAGAAGGCAAAAGCTCCAGTTCACCGGATGCATTCACTGTGCTACTCACAATGCATAGAGAAACTATTGCCTGTACTACACTGTAAGAGTACCTCCACAGGTGTGTTCTTATTGACTAAACTCCTGATAATCCCAAAGCATAATCAAGGGTTTCCTGGGCCCAGATAAACAACTCAGGAAAACAAAACTTTAAATCTGAGTGTTTTAAAGCCTTTGACTCCTTCCTGGTGCTGCCTCCGTTCATCATCATGCATCCATGACCAGTAAAATAAAAGACAGCACTAAAATACCTTGAGACAAGACAAAATCGTCTTTAAACATTCCAGGAAAAGCACAGTCAATTCTTCATTACATACTTTTCCATCCTGTCACAGGAACTCTATATCATACTATCAATTATTGAAATTCTAGGCCGTCTTCACAGCCAGAATCACAACCTGTGTCACCCTTTCGATGGCAAACAGAAGTAGAAGGTAAACTTGAAAACCTGGTGCAGCTATTTTCCTTTATCTCAGCTCACTGTCTTCTGTGCTGGACTTAACTCCAGAATTAGCCTCAAGATGAGCATGTCTTTGTTCTTTTTAATTATCATTGCTGTATGCCAGGATTCAAGGAATCCAACCATTAGAACCAGTTTTCCTGGCACCCATTGGAATTGCATTGCAAATATTCCTGTCCAGGCTTTTCAAGAGTAGTTGACAGAGGAACTATTTACATCCTCTATTTACATCCTCGTCCTGACAGTACACAGTGAGGGGTGTGGGGCACATAGGGACAACCAAGAAAATACAGCTCTTCCTGCTTGAGAATAGCTGGTTAGAAAATCTCATCTAGCACATTCACCACACTTTGTTGAACAAACCACTGCATTTGTGGCAAGACAGGTATTACTTTTTTAAGAGAACCAATAGATCAAAATAACATTTCAGTGGTTGCAGAGAACACACATAAAAAGAGGAATCTATATCCAATAACTAGATTTATTTTCCACACTAAAACCTAGGCTCACTATCCCCATTCTTGCTTATGCTCTACTAAAATTCAGGGTGAGATCTCTCAGGTTGGCAATAATAACTTATTTGTGAGGTCCCTCTTTATGTATATTTTATGTTCTGTCTGACCTATGTCCACAGTTGCTTCACATTCCATTTTTCTATCAGGATGGAGAGGAAGGATGACTCCTTATCACACTGATGTAAATCTATAAAAAGCCTGTCATTTGTGAGGATTAGTAAAGTACTTTTTTGAGGTGTCTTCAACATTTAGAATAATCAAAATACTCTACAGACATGCTCTGTAAAGGCATTCAGAAGAGCTGAGTATATGCAGACAAGTGTTTAATTTAATGATAAATATTCTGGCTAATGTAGGCAACGTCTATGAGACTGACAGACTGAGTTCTGCTTCATTTTCCTGTTATGGTAGATGATACTGAGAATAAGGTCTCTTCCATCATACCATGGTGGGGATGAAAGGTAGAATAGGAGGTGAAAGACACAAGGAGGAACTGGAATCAGTGGACCAATATGTGATAACAGAAAGGCTATGTCCTAGCTCAAATTTCCACAGATACTCTGCAATATGGGCACTCCCAGGAAAGAACAGTCCCATAGTGTCTCCATAAATTATGAGATATTTGCAGTGCAGTCCTCATAGGTACCATTGAAATTTGACTTTCCTCTATTTAAAAAATGTAATTTTAATGAAAATTAATGTTCTTAGAATCAAGAGCAAACATTCTGCCTCATTGCTATAGGTATTATTTCATGTATTCAGTTAGACTTTTAACAAAAGTGAAACAAAAACCAACCAAACAGATTCCTTTTTACATTTAAAACTCTATAAACAGTATTGGATTACTGATTCACTGGGAGATATACTATACAACACTATGCTATGCTATGCTATGCTGTTTGAACTATATCTAGGTTCAACAGGCAAATACTAATTTTGATTGTATAAATTTTATATTAATTGATGGTTAATCTAAGAGTTTTCTTTACATAAAGAATTTGTGTAACAGTTAAGCTGATCTTGTTCTCATGGGAAGCCTGTGTTCCGTGATAGATGCCTCCCACATATTTCCCTCTCACTGCACCTTCCCCCAGTAAGTGTCTGTAAAGAGCTGCTAGACTGTTCTGAAAAATTAACTCTTCTTAATGCAGCCTTCAGGCTTATTATTCTTAGAAAGTTCTAAAATTTATTAGAGACAATGCTTATTTAAAAGATCCAAGGGCTCTCTGTACATGTATGCTAATTTCTAAAAGTTTTGGGACTCGTAACCGTGGTCACATAACTGTGCTTTGGAGAAAACAGGTAAGTAACCAGTCCAGCCTGAATTTGCTCACTTGTACATTGTGTGAACAAGAGTGAATTTTTATTTTTTTTTAAGTAAATGCTGCAGCAGTAACACATCCATGCATTAGTATAGGTCCTTTCTGCCTCCTCTCACTCTTCTATGCAGAACAGATAAATCAGGCAGGCAGCTATAAGGAACTCTGGGAGGCAGAGCTCCGAGGAATGGACATATTAACTATTGAGAGCCTACACCTCACTGGAACCGAAAGTTCATGGCAATTGGAAAGATGCAATGAGTACTCCTTCCTCCTCTTCTGTTCTTCCACCCTCCCCCCTGTCTCTTGCTCCCCCAACGAGGCTACAGCAGATCCATTGCTCAATTTTAATGGAAGCCCTCTCTTTCAGGATATCATGTCCTCAGGCCACAGAGCAGATCTTACAGGTGTTTCCTCTTGTGTCTGCTGGCAAGGTGAGTCTCAAAGGTTCAAGTGTGTGATGAATACCAAAAGCCTGACAGACTGTGGGAGCTTGGGGTAACAGTGGCTAACAACTCACTGTACCAAATGATCAAATTCTGAAGTTATTAGTACTCCAGCTTTCAAAACCACAGTCAACAACAACTTTTTGTTTCAAAATCCACTCTGTGTTTTGTTAATTTGCATACTCTAGTTATTTGCATACTAGTACTATATAGACTCATTTGGATAGTCTCAAAAGCTAATAGCTTCTGACTCACATTAATAGGTTCCTAACTGTGGTCTAGTGCTGCCCAAAACCTTCTAAATCAAAATGCAATTTATGTATAAATGTTTCATCATCAAATACTGATAAAAATCTGGCTTAATATGTGCTGCAGTATTACCTCAACTTCCAGCAGGAATAAAGAGGGGGGAAAAAACCCAAAGGCCCTCTCTCACACCATTGTTTTCTTAAAAAATTCTTTTAAGGAAGCAGAGGAAAGGAAACTATAGAACTAAATTAGAATGACATCATTTGACCTTTCAGAAAAAAGGCATTTGCTGCATTAAAAAGAAAAGAAAAGAAAATGATGAGCTACTACTGACATTTTTAGAAGTAGAAACAATAGCTCTCCAAGCTTCTGATAAACTCATTTTTTTACTCACATGTCAGGGTAAATGATTGTTTAAAGAACCAAATACAGCATCAAAATAATAAGTTGTCCAACTTATGATGAATTAGAATCTTTCTTCTTCACCATCTCCTTGAAAATTTTCAAAATATCCTTAGGCTACAGGCAGACCCTGAGCCTTTTGGAACTATTCAAAGGTCATTTCAGCTACATACTCTATCATGCAGATTACTGCACTAACCAGGGGATAGGACTCATTTTAATCCAAAAGTGAAGTACATGTAATGAGACATGGCCATGGGGCCTGCACTCTGAACAAAGAGTTTACATGTGCTCAGTCAGAAACTGATGTATTTGCCTGCTCAAGAAAAATGAGGGGGAAAAGCCACCCCGATTTCAAATTAAAACAGACAGGAATTAATAATTTCTATTGGTGTTTTACCATATATTTTGGAATATTCTAAGTATTTACTTTTAACCAGAACTGTTTTTCTTCTGAAGACTTAATCTTTATCAAGCACGCCAGTCTGAGGAGCAAGACTAACAAAAAGGCAAGTAGGAAAATCTGTGTTACATACTCAAAAAAAAAGTGTAAAATATTTCACTCTACAGGAAGTGAACAATGTTGAAATTTAAGCCAATAAAGGGAGATTTCATTTGTCAGCTTTAAAGGAGCTAGAGATTAGGACCATGAGATAAAGCTTTTAATTTTTTTTTCTTTTGATACATTAAGATAATAATTATTTTAGTTAAAATTTAGAAATAAATTGTTTAGTTCAAGCCTTCCCTTCAACATGATATTTGACACTTCAAACAGTGACAACAATAGCAGGCACAATAACACAACTCAAGACTGGTATTCAGACCAAACTTATCAAATAAAGAATCATGACAGGCTGTGTTTTGGGAAATAAAACAGCGTCTTGCAGTGATACCCAAGCAAGTTCTGCTCTCATAAGCAGCAAGCATCTCAGAGCCACCCTCCTGACAGGCTGGTTAGAAGCCCTGTGTTGTGGCTCATGCCCAGCCAGAAGCCACGCCCTCACCAGAGGGATCAGGGAGAGGAATAGAACAGTACAAGCCAGAGAACTCATGGTCTGAGACAATCGTGGTTCAATAGAAATAAAAATCTGCACACACAAGCAAAACAAAATCAAGAATTAATTCCCTGCTCCCATGGGCATGCAGGTGTTCAGCCATTCCCAGGAGAGCAGCGCCCCATCACAGGTAATGGTTACTTGGGAAAGCAAAAGCCATCACTCTACATGCTCCCTCCTTCTTCCTTCCACTTTATAAGCCAAGCATCATGTCACAAGGTCTGGAATAACCCTTTGGTCAGTTTGGGTCACCTGTCCTGGCTGTGTCCCCTCCCAACCTCCCAACACCCCCAGTCTCCTCCCCAGCGTGGCAGACTGAAAAGCAGAAAAGGCCTTGGCTCTGTGCAACCCCTGCTCAGCAATGACAAAAACATCTCCCCATTATCAGCCCCGTGTTCAGCACAAACCCAAAACACAGCCCATGCCAGCCACTGGGAAGAAAATTAACTCTACCCCAGCTGAAACCAGCGTACTCTGTTGTAGCAGTTAGCTGGCTTTCAGGCACTATGAGTACTACATTAATGGTACTATATTGACACTATATCAGCTGGCCTGTTCAGACATTGCAGTGCTCAGAGCTGCAAGTTCAAAAGCAAAAAGTCTAAAACAAATTTAGTTTGATTCACTGGGACCAAGATTGTTTGTGTATCTTTAGTTGCGTGAAGGAGAATATGTTCAGCAACAATGACAGATACTTAGATTCCCATGGATCAAACACGATAGCACAACAGCTTTGACATTAGGGAAAGGTAAACTGCATTTAAATAATCCCAAAACAGAGGGAAGAAACAAACCAGAACTTTGCACTCTGCTATATTTTTTTCTAAATAACTAGATTTATATGGGCATCCTTTCTTCCTGGTCTCTTCAGCTCATCACTCTGTGGTTCAGGTCTGAGAAACAAGGTGAGGTACTCAGATCTATAGAATGAGTGGCCCTTAAGAACCCTGTCTATTCAGAACTGTCTACACAGTTCTTCAGGTGTTTTGTGGGCAATAAAAATGCATGACTAAGAATTGCATGACCAGAAGGTACGCAAAGCACTACTGTTAGTCCAGTTTAATGTCCTTTTTCAGGAGAATGCTCCCACTGAAAAAAACACCCTGCTGGAAGGAGTGGGTTTTGTCACTGATTCAAACAACAATGTTCTCCATGTGTCCAATAAGCCTCTCTTAATTCCCAGAACAAAATAATTTTTGCACAGTATTTAATTTGGCACACCTTAGATTAGTTAATTCAAGACCTTTTTTTTTGTTTCCTTTTCTCAACATAAAGGGCTCCCTGAAGGTTAAACCAAGAAAGCATGGTTGTAATCAGGCATGCAATGTTTTAATGTAAAGTGCCTTCTATCAGCTTGGAAAAACCATTTAGCTTTTCATAATTTTTTAAATTTTTCTGAAGGATAAGTCTGTTATTTACAAATAAGGTGATGATTCTCAAAAATAGCAATGCGTATCAGAAATTGTGTTTCCATTTTCAGTATAGTTCTACATTAATTAAACACACAAGGCATTTGTTGTTATTATAATTGAAATGGGTGGCAACTTCTGCAGCTGAAATGCTAAACAATATGAACTTTTCATATAACTCAAACTACCATGCAGATCTATTAAAAATACACTTTCCTCTGTACTTCACATATCCTTGATGTTATAAGCTGAAATATGTACTCAGAGTACACAAAAATTAAGGGTTTATTTACAAGCTTATATAGTATTGTCAGTACTTATTTACAACCAGCAATAACTTTTTCCCTGATATTTCCTGTAGTTCAAGTTTGCATGGAAAGCAAACACTTAAGGCCATGCCTAACTAAATGCTACTGCTCATTCCTGTCAGGATAAGCACAATTACAAGTTGCATCTTGTAATTCCAAAAAAGTCTGATGCTCTTCTCTCTTCATTTGACATTCTGCATAAATAAAGGTCTGATGATAATGCTTTCCAGTCAAGACACACAAAGACTATCAATAAAACTAACATTAATACAATTTCTTTCAAAAACAGCTGTAATCCCACTCTTAGTATCTTGAGTGGGAAGATTTGTTATGTCTTATTAGAGCTCTGTACATGTACAATAAAATGAACTGCACAAAGCCTTCAGGGATGTATGGATGCCAGGATCACCTATTGAACCCACATATAAACCATTTAGCTACAAATTTACTGATAGAAAAACACCTCATGAGTGAAATGTGCAGGATCAGACCATGTTGCAAAAATCTACATCCACAAAATTCTACAGGGCAGCAAGTAGAGTTCTTTCCACACCCAGTTCATCATAAAAAACTCAAAAACTACACACATTCCATTAAAATAAGTTGAAGGTAGACCAATTAAATCCCTTAATTTTGAAAGTATTACTGATGCACTTTATTGAAATTGATTACTGATACTTGTGCATAGGCATAAAACTATTTTAAATATTTTAATGTAAATTATTTTTGCTACAACAGTTGAATAAATAGTGATAATTAAAATCTCAAACAAGGTTGGTCCAATACATATAACTATTTCTCCAGCCATTGTTGAATGATTTGGAACTCAGAATTTCTGAGTAGCTACAGCTTCTAAAAGTTCACCATTTAAAGGGCAATCTGCACAGAAACTTAAACAAATCTTTGAGAATTTGTTCTCAGCATATACAAAAGTAAAATTATTTGTGTTTTAAATTGATTGTTCTCAGCATGTACAAAAGTAAAATTATTTGTGTTTTAAATTGATTTTACCCACATAAATAATATGCAAGATATATTCAACTCCATTTCCCTTACTATAATAGAACAGGGAGCTTGTGAAAATCCAGTGTAAATTCTAAAGAGTTACAGAGAGACCTTAAGAAAGACAAGCAAGATGAATGTCCCAAACAGCAATGGGATGTTTAGATTTAACTCAAGGACAATAAATGTGATTTACACTGTTTTCATCGAGCTTGCATTCACCCTGTGATAATTTGTATCAGCTACAGTAAGATTAATCACCTTGAAAGCTTGTTTACCTTCTTTATTTTATGTAAAAATGTCAGTTTATTGGTGTTTCTTAGTGAAACAGTCTATTTATCCATATATTATATTTTGTTTTCTCAGTAGATAAATCAATATTTTGCAGTTTTAGAGGGATACTGCTTTTCAGATTGCAATCCTAGAAGGCAGTTTAAAAACAACACACTGTGATGGGAAGGTCTTGGGCATCCTGAATATCAATTGCTCATTGCTCAACATCCTAATATTCTGTGAAATCTTCTCTGCTATAAACACTAATTTTGCACTAATGAGCATTCCTGTATTTCTCTCACTGAAGTATAAATGACATGGGGAAAACAGAATAAACAGAAGGGAGAAACAAAGCAATCATGTTTTAAAAAGAAGTATTTAAACACAGTTATATTATCCAAAAAAGAAACACTAATTACATCATCACTCATGAAAGAGAAAAGAAAATTTAGCAATGCAAAAAGGAAGGTCATTCATCACGAAATTTAAGGAAATGGGCCAAACTTCTTTATGTGTCCCCAACAGCTGAATCTGCATGACCAAAACTGGAAGGGGGTGAAGGTTAACTGTATGCTTCACCCATTTTCTCCAGTAATATGGTAACTTCCCAGGAAGACTTTTAGTTAAGCTATAGCTCCATATTAATCTTGAATAACTACCTCAGCTTAGGCCCAAGTGAGAATCCTCACAAGAATATTCAAAGTTTATTCACATCTAATAAAGGCACAAGACTGAGGGTTAAGAGGTAGGTCACCGGCAGCAGCACTAACTTTTCAAGAAAAATAGCAAATCTGGACTCTTCTAGCTTCCTTCTCTGTCTCCAGACTTCAGGATGGATTGAGGAGAGAAAATAGGCCATGAAAGCAAGATCCTTTGAGGCATTCCATTTAGTCCAAAAAATGGCAGCATTAAAAACATGGATGAGCCTGGTTCCACAAATGTAGCAACAGTTCTGGAAGGTTTTAATCTCCTCCCTTACAGCCACCAGGCTGGAAACTTGCAGCTTTACCCTCTCCATACAGATTTCTATTTCAGACAAAAAAAAGCAACATGAAGTGATTTGCTTAATTAACCAGTGAAGTCAGACTCACAAAGGGTAATCCCTGTAAATTTACAAAATTAATCTGCACTGCAAGAACTGTTTGCTGGAGAAATCAATGACTTTTTATTATTTAGTTAATTTAATGTTGTTGTATTTCAGAAAACTTCCAGATGGTGAGAAGTGGGAGTACAGTTATTGAACAAATTATTCATCTCTGCCTAGCTACAGCATGTGTTGACAGTCCTTGGATACAGTACTTAGAAGCCTAACATTAAGAAACGCTGCTGAAATATTCTTATATAGGAGGTAGGAGGTCAGTGTAGTTCTTTGTTCCCTAAAAAAACCAAACCCCAACAATCTTGTTATTATTCAATCTGTAGGCATGTTTTTCTTTTTTTTTTTTTTTTTTTTTGCTGGAGGAGAGTTAGGAACTTGAGAGACACTTTGTTTTTGCTATTTTCTGATTTTCTGATTTTCTTTAAAGCATTATTCTGAATCATATTAGATACAGCTGGAAAGAAACAAGTGCTTTTCTTTGATGCAGAATCCAGACTTTGAAAACCACTTAAACACACAAATATATATGACAAATAATATGCAAACAAGTATGCATATATGCATCATTTATATAGTCATGCTGTTCAAAGACTAAATTGCTTCTCACACTTCTACCCGAGAACTAAAATATTTCATTCTTGTTTGTTTCCATTTTTTTCCTTATTAGTCTCTTACATCTATTCTGGGTTGGAAGGAACTCACAAGAATCAAGTCCAGCACTGAAGTCAGTGGTTCATATGGGGATCAAACCCACAATATTAGCATTTTAACATTATGCTTTAACCAAATGAGCTAATTTTTTATGTCTGTTGTGAAGTTGAGCAGTTACTATTAGTTAGGCTACTCCTACAGTGTAGTGTTAGAATCTCTGCTAAGGATTTCCATCATAAAGGAGTTGATTGAGCACTGCATGGCTGGTCTACAGGGACTGGAAGTTAATAATTACTCTGATAGCACAGAGGAAATCATGAGCTTTGCAGAGGGTTTTTATCTGATTTTTTTTCCTGAAAAAAAAAAAATCAATGCTTTCCAATACTCTTAAGTGACTTTAAATATAAACATGTATTTTTAAACAGGTAGCATTCATTGACAAATTAATAAGCAGAAAATGTGTTTTTCTTTGCCATTGGAATGGAATTAGACATTAAAATAAGGAAGGAAGAGGATTCTTCATCCTTCACCTATTACCTAGCAGGTAACCAGTCTCTAGAGTGAATTTCCAGTTTGAATCTTAGTATGGTGGAATACCACACTGACACTGGAAATTATTTCAGGGACATCTGTAGATTAGAAGAGAAAGAACTGAACACACACCAGAAAAAAAAAGGGAAGACAAAAATTACAGGGCAGGAAAGTGTAGGTGTCATTTCCCTGGCACCACTTGCTGTAGGGTGAACGCCTTTGAAAGCAGACAAAACAGTCCTGTTGTGGTACTTCTGGGTGAAGTATTAGGAGAAAATGAAAATATTTTCAAAGATGAGAGCCTTGGAGCAAATTAATCTTTCTTTTTCCTGAGTGAGGACTTTATTTATTGACAATTACATATGACTGCAGAAGTCTAGAAGTTAAATTGTTCTGATCTTATTTGATGCACCAGAATGCTCATTGCTGTTTCAGTGATAGATCTGGCTTCAGTTCCTGGAAATTCTGGAGACAGCTTTGCATCCTGCTGGCATTACCTATCAGGCCTGGATATAAACAGCTACAGGATTTACAAAGCTAGGCAGAACATCTTAGGTGGGGAGTATAGATCAAAAAACATACAAATTCTCAGACTCTTGATCCTTTCTTCAGATCTGTTGAGATATTCTCCTTACAAACGTGCTTTGATGAATGCTTAAGAATCAGATGCTTTTTAAAAATGTCTGTTTTCTACAGCACAAATGGAAACAGACAGGGAGGTCACTAGGCTGAATTTGTACCAGTGACAGGTCCTCTCATCCCACAACATTTTCCCTAAGCAGAGAAGGTTGCTTGTTATACAGAAATAGAATGAGACATAGAAGAGAAAGATAAATAGTTTTTAAAATTAAAATAATGTTATGAAGTTCAAAGCCTGCTTTCTCTTGTTCATGCCAATGGTTCTCATATTTGCTGAGTTCTGTTTCTGGTTCTCCAGTTGCGTTCTGACATGTCCTTTCCAATGTGAATTTTTTTGTTTCTGCTTAAACTATCCTTATCACATTTCTCTCAACAAGTGTTTTTTGTTTTCAAATGTGTTTATGTAACAAAACCCAAATTTTCAGTGCCAAAGTTATGAAATTTCTTCATATAATAGCAGCCATCAGTAACACAAAAATCAGTTAGACTTGCAACTGCAGGGCTTTGCATGACTGGACCCAGATATCTTAAAGCCTTTAAAATTGCATGCTTTATAGGTTCACAAAGATAGATATGGATATGATTCATCATTTCCCTGCTGCAATAATTACTTTAAAATATACCATTAACAAAATATTCAGTTATAGAGCAAAAATGCCTAAATGGGTTGATAATAAAAGTGTGTATAAAATTCGTCCAAGATGCCCAATAGACCTGGTATTCTTGAGGTAGAATTAACATTTCATCAGAAGGATTAAAAGACACCTTCAAGTGTTTCTTTTTGTTGTCATTGTAAACCAGCTTGTTTTGTCATGCTGCTATTGTAGGATTTTAGCAGGTATTGAGGCACTGGTCTAACTCTGAAACCTTCAAAAGAATTTCATCATTACACTTCTATTTCTCCAAATACCATTTGAAATTTCAGATGCTGGAAAGGCAGCAAAGATGATGAAATAATATTAAAATTTTATTTTCTTCCTTTTACATCAGTCAGAATATCAATTAACATCTGGTGAACTGTGAAAGAAAATTTTAAGCATTCTTTCAAAACTACAATTCAGAGTACCACTTTGAATTCTACTGGCAAAACACAGATTCTGGAAACAGTTGTCCAACAAAACTGTCCCTCACACTCCTTATGGTCATATTTATTGTGTAGTTTGCAGTTAGTCTTGATAACTGAATTCTGGAGCTTTTATTTCACTTTTACTACAGATCTCATAGCAATTTCCTCAAAAATTTGCAGGGCATCGCTTTCAATAGACTGCCTATTTCAGAGTATAGGATTGTAACTCTAATTTTTTACTACCAACAGGAAAGAAAAGCAGAAGGATATACTTTTTTCTTTCTGAGTTTGTCAGATTTAGCTTGGAACAGAAAATTAGGGATTAATTCATGCTGAAATTAAAATGATTGGAAAGAAAAAAAAGTAAAATACATGGAATCAGTAGAAGTCTAGGTAAATATGTTAGGGCAGACTATAGAACTCAGAATTCTTGTTTAACTTCAATGGCAATTTTCTGAAGTTGAAAATTTTCTGGGTTTTGGAGAATATAGCTATTGAATTTTGACCCTCTTAAAATAGTTTAAAAATAATTCTAAACTGAAAAGTAATTTCAAAGCATGAAAGACATCAAAAGATTTATTTAGAAACTACCAATGTATTTTTACTTTTTAATTTTTTTTTATTTTTAGTTTTGGAATCCTATCCCCTAAGTTAATACCTGACACTAATTCACAGACTATTGAAAAGCCACTTAATTTTGTTGCTGCTGAAAATCCTTCTTCTTTAGGAATAAATCTTGATTTAAAAAAAAAAATCATAAGTCCTAGTTAGTCTGTGAGGCATCTAGAATCTTCAGAATATTTAAAAATACCCCAAGGTAAAAGTTTTTCCATACTGAATTGATTTCACAAACTAAATGTATCACACATCATTTGTTCCCTGATTCTTGGGAAATAAGCAGAGACAACTTCAATCATTATGAAATTTCTCTGGAAAAAAATGAAAAAGCAAATGGACTCACAATGCTGCACATTCTATCATCATTAATCTGCAGCACACAAGTACACAAGGCATTCTACTGGCAAGCTGAAATATTTTTATTAGATAATACATCTGAGAATATAAGAACACCAGTAAGATTTTTAAAGCTTTCTTACTACTCATTTCTGTAACATCATTCTGTGCCAGATTCAGTGAAATCTTAAACACATCAACCTACACGGATCCAGAGCCTGTATTCTCCTGCTGCCTGTGGCTTGACCCAATTAGTTTGAAAACCTTGGCCAAAACTTGTCCCTTGATGTTTTGTAATCAAAAGCTGCTACCACCATCATTTTATATGTACTCAGGAAGGCTGTTTGCTTTAAAAGGCTCCAAGCTGCCATGATAAACAATTATCCTGTCATTTTCTTCACCTTCACAGAAACCCAAGACAAAGGACAGTACAGTTGCTGTACTGTCTACTTGACAGAATAAAAAACCTGCTAGTTTATTGGACTAGGGTTCCTTTTGACAAAGTACAGCTCTATAAATCCTTAATTTTTACATCTATATCCATTGAAAATTTTCTGCATATCTGAAGGAAAAATTAACAGAAAAGTGAGATGACATATATAAGTCAAACAATAGAAACAACAGTCCAGAATAAGAATTTGTGAAGAAGAAGCTTTCATGGAAAATACTTACTCTCTGGAAATATTAATGAAAAAGTGTAGTTAAAAGTGTGTCTTAATTATGTGGAATATTTGCAAGCTTACATGCAAACATACCACGTAAATGCTATTTTCCTTTTACTGCTACTTCATAACGAAGTTCTTATCCAACTACATCCTACATTTTCTGTCTGTGTTCCATTTTTCTATGAAAACTTCCCATGATTTATGTTATAGAAACTGTATTTTGCCAGAAAGCTGCAACAGAGACACTGATGCTACGGGTGTTAGGATGTTCTTCTTCAGTTTTACTGAACACTAAGAGCAAATGTTAATAGTAGCCACATCAACAATTTTTCAACAGACGTTCTGATGCAGATATTTTCATGTCTGGAATTTTCCATTTTGGGAAGAGTTTTAATGGAAATGAGAAAAATTCTTCTTAGACTTTAAAGTTTGTTAGTATTCCTTAGTGGGCTCTCCTTCCTGCCTCTTCTTCCCCTTTTTGGAGCTACAGTGGTGTCTTATCAACAAGAAACAGCAGTTAAATGATTGCTCAATGCACACACCAGTAGCTATTACATTTTTAACATTTTACAGAAGATTGTCTTATCAACTGCTTCTAAATTTTCAGTGAGTGATTTCAGAATTGTGGCAGGCTATGAAGACAAATTTAAAATTTTGTCTATCCATTGTATGAAATGAACCAAAATATTCTGCTACATCTCAATGCACTATTTCAATTCAGCACAGACTGAAGAGAGCCCCCTGAGCTGATCTAAACAAAGTCTGTTTAAAAAGAGCTGAGTGATAACCTACTTCCATTTATATATAAACAAGCACAAAGATCTTTAATGCTTTAGAAACGAAGAAAGCCATTGCACATAATTTGAAAGAGATCGGATTCAACCCTCCCTAAAACAAAGCAGGAAAGAATTTGCTGAGACATGAGACAAATAAGTCACCTATCTCTTCTCAGTAAATACAAGGAAAAACCCACAGCAACACAATGCAGAGGAACCTGCTTTATAAACTACAACAGCAAACAGCACAACTGCCAGTCGCAGAGTCAAATTCTGTCCTGGGGTCTCCGCTTAGGAAGGTGTTTATTAACAATCCTGATACATGATTAGTTCAGAAAAGATCTCACAGTTACACTGGAAGTGCATTACGAAACACATACCATTCCTAAGAGAAAAGCTTTTCATTAATTAGCTTATCCCTGAGAATGTTTGATTTACAGCACTGCTTTTTTTCAAAACCTCTGTGAGTTACAGAAGTAGAAGCTCCTCCTCGCATCAGATAAAGACTTATTCAGGATCATAGCCAGAACCTGTTGAAAACAGGCAACAAAAACTCTCCAACTCTGTGTTAAGCACCAGTATTTAGGGCTGCCCAAAACTGTGGTAGGCTATGAATAAGATGGTAAATTGAAAACTTTGCCTATCCAGTGCATGAAGTGAACCAAAATACCCCTCAGTTCTCCTACGTCTCAATGCACTCTTTCATTTTGCCACAGACAGAACGCCCCAAGCTGATCTGCAGCTACCACCAGGCAGTCTTTAAATTCAAGGGATTGTCCAGATTGAAACAAAAGCAAAGAGTCCTTTTTCTGCATAGGTGGGAAGAAGAAAGTCACAGGCCTTTGCTTCCATGAAGCTTCCCCATCCACCCAAAGCCCATCTGTTCTGGCAGGAGAGAATGTGGAGAGCAGCCATCCTGTGTAAAGTACTTGTGGGCAGCAGCGGGGCATGGGTGGGTCGGTGTGCCAAACCTTTTACTCCTCTGCAGGCTCATCCTGCAGCTTTTCCTCAGGGGACAAGAACAGGTACTGGAGGTGAGTTCCATGAAATAACTAAGAGGTAATACGTCTCTTTTCTTTCCCATTCAGGCGCCAAATGGGACACCAAATTCCAGCTTCCCATAGGCTTACGGAGAATCCCCTTTACAATCTCTGGTTCAAGGTCCAGCCCAGGCTGGAGCACACCAGAAGAGACACAGGAGGTGGCAAGACAGAGAGATAACTGTGGGCAAGGAAAAAGCCAGAAGCAAGGAAAGGAAACTCCTGACCAGAAGAGGGACTGAAGCCATGGGAGTTCAGTGGGCAGAAGGCACACGAACAAGTGAGTGAGCCAGGGCTTTTTCCTTCCTGCCATTACCCCACAGGGACCCATCTTTCCCCTGGGGAACTGGGGCTGAAGAGACAGAGCAGCATGAAAGGAATAAGAAAAACCCAGAGACTCCCAAAAACAGATGGAAAGAAGCCACTAGGTATAGCTGGGGTATAGCTGGGGAAAGGAGCAGGTGATGGGAGAGGGTAAAAGAGATGCTGAGAGAGGGAGCCAGGGAGGCTCGCCCAGATATTCACCCTGCTTCACATAATGCAGCCACACCCAGACCCCACTGCTTGTGGCTCATTTAATCATATGTTCCCCTAAATCCCACCACATGGTAGCAACTCATTGCTCTCCTCATATTGCAAAGAAAAAGGGAGTAGAGGCAAGACTTCTGAAATTAATTTCCTTCCTCTCCCATCTTTCCAGCTGTCTTTGAAACCAGGCATAAAATGATTTAGTCATTTTGAAGGAAAACAAATAAAAATGGTTTCCTAGCAACAGGATTTGCAGTATTGGTCTCTGAGGAAAATCTCCTGGATGTTTTCAAGGCTTTGCCAGTTTACTAATATAGGAATAAAGGTACTCACATCATATTAATGTGATTTGTTTAAACACGGACAAGCCTCTACTGCTTTTCGGCAGCAGAGGCATTGCAAAGGATGGTGTAAAAAGAGCTCATGTACTTGCAAAAAAGCAAGAAATTTCAAAACTTTACCACTAATACCTAGTACACCTTCAGCACATTTAATTTCATGTAATCATACAGTCTAGTATACCCCCTCCTACAAACCTACAAAATTTTATTTCAAAACACAAACTTATGAGTACCTGTAACAGTTAATCAAAATGCAAATAAGTTATAAACTAGACAAACCTTTTGATATTACAACAGAGGAGGCTACAAAAGATATTTCACTTCTTCAGCATCAAAAGAACTAGGAAAACAAAATCTTAGCAATCATGGAGAAGGAAACAGAGAGCAGAAAATAAACAAAGCATGGAAAGGTATACATTCATGGTGGATTTATATGTGGATGTAAAAGTTTGGTTCCCCATTACAAGAGAACATGTTACTGTGCTCACACAGAATCACAGAAGGACTGGAGTTTGAAGGGCCCTCCAGAGATCATGTGGTCCAACCATAATAAGCCTGACACTGCCAAGTCCACCACTAAACCATGGCCCTAAGGGCCAGTCTGCAGATCTTTTACCTCCAGGGCTGGTGACTTTATCCCTTTCATGGGCGCACTGTTCTAATGATCTATTACCCTTTCATGGAAGGAATTTTTCCTAAGATCTATTCTAAAAATAGACCAGGCAATCAATACTAGAAAATGGTTTTCAAATGGAAAGCAAGTAAGAAGACTCATCTTCCAGCACCACTTTGTGAAGCCTGTAAGGAAATGAAAGGTTGGGTATTTTCCATAACATGTTGTAAATGCCAGCTCATCCCTCATGTTAAAACTAGCAGTTACAGGAGCATCCTTCACAGCTCTTATCATTCATGCCAGCTTGGAGATTGGACGGCTCTCCTGAGTACTCAGGTGAAATCTATCTACCAGGAGAATTCTCTGCTCACCTTATAAGATATGAGCATCTGAGACTCTTCTTCCCTGCAGCAATCTCTGAGCCATCTGTTAATCTTGCTTGACTTCCTCTACAATTGGCCTGTACATCAGAAAGCAGAGTATTACAGACTTTTACAATCTAAGTTAGATAAGTTTAGAGTGTGCTGGCTGATCCCAAGCTGTTTTCAATTAGCTGTTGTCAGTTATTAAGTCATTTAACCCAAATAAGCACTGCCAGAAGCAAATATTTAAAACCTGGTTGTAGCTGAATGAAACACCAAATCAGAAGCACAAAGAGGAAGAAATTGTAGTGAGTGTGATTAGCCATTCCCATCATGAGAGGAATTGCTCTTTTGCTCGTGTTTCTCTAAATTACTGCTATAGTTTTGAAAATAACTCAATAGAGTTTTAATTCCCCTGATTCAGCACTCAAAATTCTTTGCAGTTAGTTTATGGATCACTTCTGGTGTCTCGCTCACCATCTAATTAGAAAACTGTAAATGGGAAGGAGGTCCCAGAGTTTTTGCTTTTATTTTATGAATAAGAAATATGTTTGGCAAAATCCAGTGTTCCAGGAGACTGGGCTAGATCCAACAAATAAAAGCTTATTAAATGAAATAAAGTGGGTTTGCCACTGGCAGCTATACCACTCTGGCTGCTTTTCTAAAAATCATGGTGCTGTAAGCTGCCTTTAATTATGTATTCACACTTCTTACCAATTATTATACAGGCAAGAACAGTTTCTTGCTGACCACATTTAAACTGGCCATAAATTTTTTATTTATGATTCATAGAAATAACGAATTTTTATCTGAAACGCTTCACATTAAAAATTCATGATGCAAATATGGCACATTTATGTAGTTAGCCAAGTTCCTGTTCAGAATCACTGCTTCATTTTCCATGGAACAGCCAATTCCAGTTCCCATCATTACAACTCACTGGCTCAGCTGCCAGCAATGAAACAGAACCAGCTTTGTTTAAACAGCATTAGTACCATACTGGCAGACTGACAACTGGCATAGAAAGGTGCTATGCAAAAAGCTGACTGCTCATTTCACTGGTCATGTAGAAAACTGACTCAAAATGAAGATAATTGCTTCTATTAACTTCTCAAAACAAGCAAACAAAATAAATAAACAAAAAAACCCCCACAAAAATTATTTGAGGTAAACAGAAGTTGTCGCTCCTCCAAACCATTTCATTTTCTTTTTAAGGAAGGAAGGAAGGAATCAAAAAATGTTCAACAGCTTTTACTCAAATTTGCAAATACTGCTAGACATGAAAGCACAATTATTGGCTAAGGTTTTGAACAAAAAGCTTTCCCATGACATTGGATATCATCAAAGTACCAAATAATTGTACTGTGTTCTTTAGATACAGGAAAAATTGCCAGCTATCTGCAGCAAAAATTTGAGCATCATCATTAATAGTTACTCAATCAGCTTTAATAATGTGATGATGTTTTCATAAATAAGAAAATACTGCCATTCTTTAGTAAACTGAGACATTTTCCTTCCTCATTACTGCACACATACATACCTATAAAAAAATGGAGCCTGGTTAAGTCAGGTGCAATGCACATAAACAAGAAAAAATAATTGTAAATCGCAAACACAGAGAGAGAATGCTTAACAAGGAGTGCTTAAATCCTCATTTTACAGACAATAGGTTGAGAGACGTGAGACTCAATCTGTGTCTGAGCTTTTACCTGAATAAAATGTATCCAAGAGAGGGACACACAGGTAAGATTTATTATGAAATTCTGGAAGCAAGACTAGTGATCTAGTTCCTGATCTTGTTGTGCTGTTATACATATTTTACATTTGCAATTTGGTTTTTGAAAACACCATACTGCACTGTTTTTCAATATCTGCTTGAAGAGCACCGTCCCTTAATAGTTTTACAGAGCACTACGTCTCAACAATGTTGCTGTCTCTGAAGACCTGTGCTTTAGTTTTGCTTGCTAAATAGAATTTTTGACTCAAAAGAACAATATGTGAATGCTGTTTGCAGCTCAGCTAATCAGAACAAAATCGTTGCCTCCACTCATAAACTCCTGCAAAGCTTTGCTATATTGTAGTTGAAAAAAGATTTGCGGGATTTCTGAAGACATGCACCTGTACATACTTGTCTAATAATGGCTGT
The DNA here is from genome assembly GCF_963513975.1 of Fringilla coelebs. Classification (NCBI taxonomy): domain Eukaryota; kingdom Metazoa; phylum Chordata; class Aves; order Passeriformes; family Fringillidae; genus Fringilla; species Fringilla coelebs. Next base: position 35,857,745 of record NC_140032.1, on the reverse strand, counting down.
GGGAGCAGCAATTTGACACTCCAGTTAGACCTGCTGAAGAAGACTGACTCTATTCAAGACCAGGGTTAAACTGTTACACATTTCAGATTTGTTGTTGTGCCTTAATTATCCACTAGAAATCCTGAAGTAAACATTTTTAATTACTTAGAAAGCAGGCAAATAGCCTTCATTCCAATATACAAGTTTCTGTCATATATGTCCACTAATAATCTTTTTATAGGACTATATGTAATCTGAAAGAAGAAAATATTAAAAAAATATAGTTTAGGCAAAAGAAAGGCATATGGAACCCACTTTCCCCTTATTCTTTAGTATGAAAAGAAAAAATGACATTACTAAAGGCACAGAAAGGATACTGATCTGTTAGAGCAAGTCCAGAGGAAGCGACCAAGATGATTAGAGGGATGGAGCAGCTCTCCTACATGGAAAGGCTGAGAGTTGGGGTTGTTCAGCCTGCAGAAGAAAAGACTCCAGAGTGACTGAACTGAGGCTTTCCAGGACCTGAAGGGAGCCTACAAGAAGGATGGAGAGACAATTTCTAAAAGGGCACGTAGTGACAGGACAAGGGAGTGGTTTCAAACCATTCTAGAGTAGGTATAGATTAGACAGGAGGAAGAAATTCCGTATTGTGAAGGTGAAGAGGCACTGTGAATGGGTTGCCCAAAGAAATTGTGGCTGTCCTATCCCTGCAGGTGTTCAAGGCCAGGCTGGACAGAGCTCTGAGTGACCTGGTTGGGTGAAAGTTGTCCCTGCCCAGGAATGGCTGAGACTGGGGAGGTTGGAACTACATTATCTTTACAATCCTTTCCAACTTAAACCATTCCAGGATTCTATGAATAGAGAAGAAAACATTCTGAAAAACCTCTGGGCAAGAATTTATATTACTGGAAAGGGTGGTAATTGTTAAAGATGTGAGGGAATCTTGTAAATCTTTATTAACAGTCTTTATAAAACCATTAAATGCAAATTGTAGTATTCCCACACAAGATGTTCAGTACAAATTAATTGCATAACAACAGCCTACACATCATATGAGCGAATGTGTAGACCAATAAAACAGACAAATTGGCTTTAATTGTCTATATACATTAAAGATGGCTGTAAAACAAGCTCTGGATCATTCGTTTATCTTGCTTCTGTACTTCCTGGCTATCTACTAGGATAGTAAATAGATAGTTCTCTCTAAAAAGGAAAATAAGGGATCTTTCTATGAGATCTGGATAAATCCTCAAAATAAATGTTAAAATATTTATCATATCAGTTCTTACAGAAAGAATGGTCTACAGGGGAGTAGACTTACAGAGTCAGGAGGATAGTACAGGATGGGCAGTCCTGCAGACACAAGAAAGAAATGTTACTCCAGGGCAGCCCAGCTCCCTGTGACAGGTATGAAATGTCAACATCAAAGCTGGTATACAAATGCAATTTGCTATATCCTTGGTTTTGTTCTCTACCTAAAAGCTGAGACAGAAACAGTAAAAGTTTTATACCTACCCCATGAGACATGATTTCATGACAATGCCCTGTTAGAAGTACACACTTTAACAGCTTATCAAAGGAAGCCTGTTAGAGACAAAACTTGAAGACCATAAATCTCAGGTCTGCCATGAAGCAGCACTGTGAATATGCTCCATAAGCTGTAGTTAGTGCTGCTGTCTTGCAAACACCACGTTGTCTGACATTGCAGCCCTGATAACACTGATGGTTTTGCTCCTCTCATTTTAGAAGGAATTCATTTGAAGTTCCTAAATCTACCCTTGGTTTCAGTGCCCATGGAGATCAGAACTGAACACTTCTGTGGGAAGCCCATGGCTCCTGCCTGGCAAGTGAATGCTTTCAAAACAACACCTTTCCTTCTCTTTTGTTGAGCGTGGCTTGGCAGTGAGTACAGCAGTAAATCCCTGGTTGTCGGCCTCTGTTACATACTGCATCGCCACTGCCAGTGATTCAACGTGAAACTGCACCGCTGGGGTTTCAACTCACATACCCACTTCAGAGATGACTAAGCTATACTTACATGCAAAGGCCTGTGTGCACAAATTAACACACAGAAAAAAGGATGTAACAGCAGGCCTACTAAAATATCTCACATAAAACATGTTACCATGACAGCGAACAATTTCAACATCTTTATAGGAGCCTATCTTTTAAGAAAATATCGAATTAAAAAGCTAGAGTTGAGGGTAAATAGTAACACATATATCTGGTAAAAATAAGCAACTCTATCAGCTCCTTGTTTTGTGAATTATTCCTATCAAATAGCTTTAATTTTGTGAGTAATCCACTGTCTGATATACCAGGAGATGTAAAAAAGAAGGAAGCTCATTCACTTCAGGGCTAATTATATTATCACTTTATTTCAGAATTACTATATCAATTTAATTATGCTTTTTAACTACATAAAACTTGAGAATTTGTATCAGTTTATGTAGAGATATAGCAAGATGGTCTATAAAATTTGCATTACTATATATAAAAAACATGCTAACACCAACTCTAAGTTACTGATTAAATTTTCTCATGTTTCCTGTTGATAATTAATCACCCACTTAGCTTTTGATGGAGAAAACTAGCTCATTACATTCTTTTAGGAAGTAGGTTAAATGTTATTTATGAAAAACATGCTTAATAAATTTCATTAAGTCAGGAGTAATTACATAGAGTCCAGATATTGCATAATGCTATGCTTTGTCCTCAGACATGTTCCTTTTCAATTTTACTTCTCATAGAGCACAACTTTCTGTATATAAAATTCTAAACACCAAACAGCTTATTCAACTATAAAAAAAAATAGATATGTCTCCCCAATATTATCTGAAATTTTCTTCTTTGATTATTTTTCAGTAAAGGTAGAAAAAATACATTCCATTTTAATTCTCTCTTTTCTCATATATACAGAAATGTAGTAAATATGATAAAAACCAGATTAAACTGAGTTAAACTTGTCATTTTTTGAAAGTCACTTATAAGGCCCTAAATGGTTCTGGAATCTGGACTACTTCTAGCAGATATAGAACCCAATGCCTGAGTATTTCATTTTGGTGTGTCTCCTGCCCTTTTTTCTGCAGAAACCATATTTCTCCACAGCATAGAAGTGTAGAGCTGAAGACAAATTACTGTAATTTCAAAGTCCTGCTTTTCTTTTGATCCTCATTTTCTGTGTTCTTTATACCATGTTCTATTTAGAGAGTAGGAAAATGTGCTGTATATATTACATGGAGAAAATTGTTAGTAGTTAATTATTAATAAAGAGCAAAGGGGTGATTTTCAAATTAAAAAAAAATAATTATTTGAGCAACTCTACAAATGGAAAAACATAAAGCAATTGCAAAAAATAGATAAATCCTTGAACAGTTCTTTAACATCATCATCACAGAACCTGTCTTACAATCAATTATAAAAACTCTTTATTTTTCTTTTAGCTGTATGCAGATAATGTTTTTTTAATCTTGAAATGGATATCTGTTTTGTATTTAAAATAATATGGGATTTTTAAATATTAATTTGTAAAATGGATTCTGGCCCCTTATTATTACTTTTCTACACTTGAGTAAATGCAAATAAGGAAGGATGGTATGGTTGATTTTTGCACAACTAGTTTTACATAATTTCACATAGAAATTATGGTCCAGGAACAACTTCCTTCCAGAGTAAGAAACTTAGCCACTGCTTGGACACAAGGTTCTGCAATTATGAGGTTTTCATAATTCCAGATTTTTTATTACTGTAGAGTGGATAGAAGCAGTTGGAATTGTGCAAGAACTGGACTCCTTTGTAGGTGCTTTAGCAAAACCATTGCTGTGGGCACAATATTCTGTGTGTGGGCAAACCAAGCAACCACCACATATCTTCCAATCAATTGCAGTACAAAGTTGACTTTTTGAAATGTGCAGAGGCAGAGCATAGAGCCTAGGTTACACAGCAGGGTTTTCTTTGTACCCTTCAGTACTGTGAGGGCACTTTCATATTAAATAATATGTTCTGTTTTGACACTCATTTAGTGTAGATTTCTGATGTTTTTCAAATGCTTACTTCTTACCACAGTAATTACAAAACCAAAACAAGTCATAATTGTTATAATAAAGTACCTGGCATCCAATTCACTCAGAATCAGTAGTTGTGCCTGTCCCACACAAGCATATTCTTTCAGCCTTCTAGACTATTCAGTAATTACATTAATCCCTTCAGAAATTTTTCCAGAATGGTTGATGTTATAGATTGCATTCCCTTCTCTACTGCTCTATGACACACATATGCAATGAAGTCACTGAAAAGCCTCCAGCTCTTTACAGATGAATAAAAGTCTTCACATTAAACACAGCAGACATATTGATTCTTCTTAATTTTGCTACCTTGCCACTTTGTTATTTTACCATCTGTATATTTCAGACAAAATTACAAGTGTCAAGTGTAATATGCAACAATAAACACATTCAAATAAACTCATCCCTGATTTAAAGTTAAGGAAGAAGAAAAGACAAAGGAAAACATGTACAAAATAAATGTTAAATGTCCCTGTATCATTGATGGGCAGCATATTAAAATTAGCTTTTAGGGGCATACTACAGCATCTTGTCATTCATCGTTTTACATCAATAGAGAAATAAAATGTATATTTATTTAGTGAGTTGAAAACTTCTTTTGTTTTTACATGGAAAATGTCTTATTTTTAATGCAGCATATTCAGACAAAAAAAAAAAAGTGAGGGAATAACTGGAAACCAAGAGAACAAGCTGGTTTTTTCCAGGGTTGATATTATTTTGTTTGATAATGAGATACCTACACTTTCTTTTTCTTTTTAGTTCACTTCAGGCAGGTAAATTGCAATCCTCTTCAAAGTTTTCATTAGATAGCCTATTATTCCCTTGAAAGAAATCACACTTTATGCATTATTCATTAGGGGCAGCAAATCTTCAGAGCAGTCACACAGGCTGCAGTATCACAGAACTACTTAAAATTCTATGTCTTCTTTCTCCATTTCTGCTGAATGTAGTTCTGGTCTAATTTTCGTGTATAATGCAATATCTCTGGGTAATTCAGATATTGCAAAGAAAAAATATATTTTTTATTAGTGCTGGATAAAATAATCTCACTTTTATTTATCAAATTCATGTAGCTCCACCTGTGTATGATATTTTGATACCTTAATTTTTTTTGTTTGGTTTTTTTCTGTTTGTTTGTTTGTTTTATGTTGGTACATATTTGTAGACATCCTTATGCTGTGGATGTCTAAAGAGAGTGTTTTACTGATGCTCTCCCCTGCTTGCCTCCTTGAGTTTATTTTTTCCAGGAGTCTACTTTATGTGTACCTTAATAGCTTTCTGTACTCACTAAGACTATTTCTGTGTGCTTCCCTCACAGTTTCCTTCCAGCTGCTATTTTATACTTTGTGGGAAAAATCAGTCAATTCTTCTTTCATATGTGTCAGATAATGCCAGCTTTACAAGGTATATTCAAAAGGATGTTGGAGGTGAGTTAATAAAATAATTCAACTAGATTTTTTGGATGCATTGTTTTCTATCCTGTAGATATCTCTTCTAAACAATATAATACCAGATTAGGCAAACCATGTATTTCAGCAGCATGGAAAGGTACAGGCCTTCATCCTGCTCATGACTGGACCATGGACTTTCCACAAGCCCCTTCTATTTTCTGTTTTATTCCCCTCCACCAGGCCTTACACATGTCATTTCTGCTTAGCACACGACTAAGAACACCAGAGCTGTCATTTGCTGTGCACACATTCAAACACTAGCAAAACCATCATCAAGGAAACGCCAGTCTATAAAATCCCCAAATTTTAAAAAACACAAGTAGCTGATTTTTACCTCCTGTTAGTCACCCCCTATCAACTTCTTCTTTGCTTTGGCTCTCACTTTTCCTATCACTGCCTTTTCTGACAACTCTCAGTTCAGCTTTTAAGTGCAAAACCTTTGGGAAGAATTAGAAGGGACTCTAAAGCACAGTACAAAATCTGCTGATTTACCCCTTTACCACTTTTCAAATGACTGTGTATGCATTACCTCAGCTGCTGATGGGGTGCAGTGCATCCTTCCTGCCACTTCTGCAGATAGCTGTGTTAGCCCACATAGATGTAATCCCAAAGTACCTCTTTAGTCAAGACTAGTTTTGCTTAAGTTATGAGATGCAGATTTTAACGACAATCATTTGCTTAGCACTGTTTTTTAAAATTTCTGACAGTATAACTTATTGCTTCTTTTTGATCTCTGAATAAATAAAAACTTTGAAAAACAAGAGGATATCTATGATGCCATGTAAGCTGCTTAAAGACAAAGCAAGGGATATCCTGCAAGAGATATTGAAACAAATTGTAGAGTTCTATAACCCTATAAATACCAAAAAAACACCAAAATCTGAGAGGGAAAAAAAGTGCAAGACAGTTATGCAATAATAACTAGAAGAAAATATGGTTTTATCCCTCCCCTCAAATGAAGCGGTGATGGATGTTTGTGGGAGTTTTTCCCCCAGTTTTGAACGCAAGCATGAAGTGATGGCAAAATATGTAAAGAAATTAAAACTGGCAAAATACAAACTACTCTTTCTACCCTGAAAGCAAATCTGAAAAAGCAGGAGAAGAGCTTGTGGTCTAAAATACCTCCATACATAGTTTCTAAAACTAAAGCAAATAAATTCCAAATTTTATACACTGAGCACTGGTTCTACAGATTCAAACCTCTTGCCTCAAAAATAATATCATACTTTATTATCTAAGTAGACCATAATGAAGATTTTTATAATACTTAACATAAAAAAATCTCATCACTATCAATACATACTTAAACATATTTATTAAATCAAAAAATTTAAATTCACATTAGAGAATTAAGAGGTTTAAAATTTAATTTTCTTCAGTTGTGTATTAAAAACCCAACATTATAGCTTTCATCAACCACAATAATTTTGGTGCAATACTGACCTAAGACATTTCATCATTTGACATGATAAAAAGGGTCTTCAATTATATAAAAGAAGGACCATGTAGAAAAAAATCAAAATATCAGCACAGTGGGTTTTGTTTTGTTTTTTTTTTTAATTTAGACAATTTAGATTCTAAGTAGTATGAGGATGTAAAACAAGAATATAAGACCTTAATTTTACCCATATTTTCTGAGAGATTATCTACAGCTCTGAGCATGGGACTGGAAGGTAAGTTCTTGAACTGAGGCAAATGATTAGTATTCATATTTTGCAGAAGATAAATTTTCACATTAAATATACAGACACTCATGTATACTGAATGTCACTGGGGATTAGCATAATATTTCTATTAGTAACGCTAGCTTATCCAGCTGAGCGACACTCTGTAGTCAAGAGCAAAGCACTGGAAGGGTGAAAATGAGCTTAAATGTTTCCAGCATGGGGTGAGGAAGGAGAGTGACCATTTCCACAGGCAATTATTTAGCTTTAACTGGACCTCCCACAAAAATTCTCTGTCCTTACATAAGTGATTGACCTCCCTCCTTTCTGTGTATTTCAGTCTTTTCTGCTTTTCTCCATCATGCTGCTCACTCCAAACTCCACCAAAGGAATTATGAAAAACTATAATTTTATCATGGAATCAAGCAAAACTGAAATTTTTGCCTTGACACTTGGTTGTAAAAATAGCCTTTGTGTATATCAGATATACCTCTTTCAATGCAATGTGAATTATAAGTCCAGCATTTTATGTTATTACTATTTACTATTGCTACTGCAACTGAGCCATTAGCAGAAAAATCCTTGCTTAAATGTTATATTAATAATTTAATTTTCATCTTTCACACAGTTGTAATAAATATGGTGCTTCCACATAGAGAGATTTAGCATGGGGTATCCCTGCTCTTTACCCAAACAAACAAATGATATATGAACAGTGTAGATTAATATACACAATGGATCACAGAAGGATCACCCTGATGTTCTCTCCTTGAAGAGAACAGTGAAAAAATTTTCTTTTTAAGCAATGGGCTTTGTGTTAAAAAAATCTTTTCCAACACAAGTAAGGTTTTTAAATTAAAAAAAAAATAATAATTTAAATAAATAAATAATTTTGGTTTGAGTCAGTCATCATATTATAAAAGCACATTTAACCTGAGTGAGAAAGGTTGAGACTAATCAGTTCAATACAGGAGAGAAACCAAAAGCAAGAAAGCAAGACAAGGAGCCAGGACAGAAATAGATCAATCTTTAAAAAGTGTCTCTGAAGTGAAAAATCCTGTTTCATCTCTGACTTAAATTTTTTGAGTCAAATTTTATCTGACTAGGTTTTGTTTTTCTAAATCACATGGAGAAAAACATAGTGTCTATATACTGCTCTGTACTCTCACAGTTGAAGCAGAATAGAGAACAGTGCTAAAAATACTGACAACCATAATTTTATCCTTGGATACACAATACATATGCATATAGATAGAACTATCTCACTAGAGATACATATTTCAAATAAAGTTATTAGCTCATACTTGGAGAACAAGAAGTAAAAGAACACTTTCTCATGGGAGGAAAGAAGAGGAAATGTACTGTGTTGAAATCTGTTTCAGATAAATGTAATATTAATTATCATGGTTTATTAAACAGAGAAGTTGAAAATGTGATGTTAGATGTCAGCAATACCCATAACAAAAACAACACTTAGTGACAAAATAAAATTCATTGATTCAAAATATAGGTCCCACCCTGATCCCTGACCTACACAAACTTCTCTGTCAAATCAAATCAAATCAAATCAAATCAAATCAGAAGGAGGGTGAACTGAAACAATTTTTTATATAATTCTCTCAAATTTCTTGAACAATTCAGGGATGCAGATTTAAATTGTTTTGCAAGGTTACAGCAGCATAATATGGCCAAACTAGTCTTCTTTGCTCGAGTAGAAATTTGTGATTAGAACTGACAAGATATCAAAGTTTCCATTCTACAGGAACTTGATGGGAAGAGCAGGGCAGGAATATTCAATTTTGTAGCAGAAAAAAATCCATTGGAAATTTTCTGACAACCAACAATTTCATTGTATACAACTTAGCTTCATTTACAAAGTTTTCAAATAAAATTGAGCTTAGGCATAGCTGGGCCCCTTGTTCCTTACATATTCTTAGCAGGTTGATGAGGACCCAGAAGACCAGCTGACAGACTTTCCAGCCCTCAGCTCTGCAACAGGTAGTGTGTGGAATATGACTTATCCAGGTAGTGGATTAGTGCAAGTGTACATCATAGTACAAGTCTATCCCTGTCAAGTAATAGAAGCATTTTAATTTCATCAGACAATAAACATTTCAAGTGAATCAATGTTTTATGCATTATAATAAGTTCAGTAATGTGATGTCAGTCTAATGTTTCATACCCTCCAGCTTCCTTTTCTCTATTTTTATTTATTATTTCATGAAGACTTGGCCAAATAATGTATTTCATTTCTCAGCATAACCCAGGTATCTCAACCAAAAAGATTTAATTCTTCCCACAATGGCAGTAATCTAAGACATCATTTATTGCATGGCCTACCAAGACTTACCTTATTCAGCATTCAAAAGAATATTCTTATTTTGGTAGAAGTAGCTCATTATCAATTCTTCTCAACAAATAGGATTCCTATGTGATGAGTAATAATCATTAGACATATTTTTCCTCAAAAAAGTTTTTCTATTTCTTCCTATATTAATCTTCATGTTACCTGATGAATAGACTTTCACTTGGCATCACCTCATCAAAGAACACAGATAAACCCCATTTCCATTACTTACTTTCCTTGCTTTATCAGTGATTCACATTCTCACTAAGCCTTATTTTTGGTGTTTCCCTTCCCCACTTCCTTCATAGAAATTATTAACAAACAATCACTGGCCTTATACATATTTTCTTCCCACTGAAAATAGTTCAAAGGCACTACCTGTGTTTTTCATTCCTTGCATGTTTTTCTAGCAGAGACGATTCTGTTAAGACAGTCTGTCAGACAACAATTATCCCAATGCCACTAATTTAAACATCTCAGCAGGTGAAACATGAATGTCTGCCAACATCCCACATCCACGTCTCATCATCCTCCCTACAAGAATTCCTACCACAACAATAGTCCCTTTGAGACTGGTATTTGAACATTCCTCCTGCTTTTCTCGGATATTTTAACTGAATAACTTTCCATAAAATCATTGCTGTCTGCTGATGACTTCAGTTTGATTCTGTCTGTTACATTCTGTATATACATAGGTTTACAGATCCTTATTGCCTTGCTCAAAACATAAACAGAATTTGGCTCTAAGATCCCTGCTGTGCTCCCACTTAGGTAAAAACTTTCCATTGATGAATTTAGATGTGACTGCAGCAAAAAAAAAAAGAGAAAATAATAGCATAAATATGAATGTATTTTTTCTCTAGACTCTTAAAATATGTATAGGGAAAATTTACTAAAAGCATCCAATGGCTAATTTCTGTTCCACATATAATAGTAAAAATGTTCAGGTATTTTTAATTCTAATTATAAGTTTTTATTAAGTGCCTTACAGCTACAGCTTTGATCAGCATTCTTTCTATTTCTTTTGTCTCATTACCAGATTATAATGGTATTACACAAGAAAAGTGAGATCTCAAGGATTGTTAGCTGTTCCAAAATACTTGTCCAAAAAGCACAAAGCAGCTCTATATAGTGAAAGCAGAGATACTCCTTGTTATAATGCTAAAACCATTTATCACCATCTGGGTAGCATTTCTGCGTTCAAGAAGGAATATCAGTAACCAATAACACGAGTTTTTTCAATCCCAACAGTGCTTATTTTAGTAGGCCCACAATGACATCTTGTGGCTACTCTGAGTTGATGACTCAATGATTAATAAAATAAACATGTCTAATGACTTTCAAGAATCTTTTACACATGAGCAGAAAAGTTATCCTTGGTGAAGATCGTGCATAAGACATCTGCCTGTGACAGCTGTGCCTGGTCATTCTAACTCCTGAGCAATCATTCCAGTTGCTCCATTTTTCTGTCAGTGGAAAATTTACTAGTTAACTTTTGATATAAAAAAATCTGTGGAAGTGGCTACACTACACTGTTTAAGTGACAACTGAAAGCCTTCAGGCTATCAAAATGAGATAGACGAGTTTAAATCTGCAACATTAGGAAGAAGGAAAGCAAACCTAAGAGAGTGATTTACTAAGTCAGGTCCAAAATAAGTCCTTTTGCACAAACTTCAGAGAGTTCTGGTTTAGTTAGATTTTTGTTGTGTTTTTTCTTAGCTGAATGGCCATTACATTGGTTAGCCAGCTGCAGGATCAGTCCTCAAATATTTTGAACAGACATCCATTCTCATTTGCTTCCCTTTCTGCAAGCATGAATTGAGATAAACTTGAGATATCCGTGTTTACCTAAAGCTATGTAACAAATTTTATACAACTGTGATTATGTTATTTGTCTACAGATTTCTCTGACAAATGCTTTAGCTTCCTTGAATATTTCCTTAGTGGTTTCTTAATTTCAAGTGAACTCTCTCAGTGACAGTCTTGGGTTCCTTTCCTCTGATATTTATTTTCTAATAATTTGGGAAAAGGACAGTGGCCATATCTTTTCCTGCCCTTTGCTGGCTCGTAGCCTCTTAACTGAACATTCCTGATAAAAGCTGAGGATTCATTGCAAGTGTTAATTTTATATCAATATTTTCTCAGATCATATTTAAACATTTGCAAGGCAGTTGTCTGCTTTTGGATAGAACAGCAACTTTCTAATTTCACATTTTGCAGATCAATATCCCTTCACTAAAAATTAGAATAAAATAAATGTCTTCATGGTTCACTACAGTATTTTAAGCAGCATAATTTAGAGTATTAGTAGGTTTAAAATTTATTTTAACTTTTTTCTCTTACTTTTGAAAGACAATTTCATAAAGGTAATGCAGAGCCCTTTCCCTTTGAACCAGGTTGTAGTCCATTATAAATGCACACATATACATATACACACACACATATATATATGTATGTATGAGCATGTATGTTCAGGGAGGACTGTCAAGGAATTTTGGAAAATTATCATCCTTTATTAAACCTATAATTAGCACAGAAGTGCTTGATTTCCCTGAACAATATGTGGCAAATCTGATTAAATGCTTACCTATTGCTCTTCGCTGCACACAGTTTCATACAGGGTTTTGGCTGAAGTAAGGGCTATGCAAAACAGAATTTGGGCTTATGGGGAAGCCCTCATTTGACTGAGGGGGAAAAGAAAAGTATTATATCCTTTCCAGCAGTACAATGCAAAATTCAGGGAAGGAGAGGAGCTGGCAAGATGAATATGGACTAGGGAGCCCAGATTTGGCAAAAGATGGACACTCACTCAAGGGAATATCCATATCAGTCTTAAAATAGAATCATTACTTGCATGAAGAATTAACAGAAACATGAGGTGAAGGATGTGGCAGCAAAAGGACTTTGGCCAAAGGAGGCTGCTGGAAGGCTGCAGTACAGCAGTGAACAGTAAAAAGAAGAGGAGGCATGAGAACACTGCTCCCTCAGCTATAGTCAGTGAGGGTGACTAAATATACCCACTACATAAGAAAATGGGAAAGAGTGGAAAGAATGGTGAACTCTCTAGGTAAACTTCTCTAAAAACCTGTTGTGAGACCCAGGTTCTACCTCTAACATGGAACTGAACATCCATTTTTGATAGGGAATTGAAGTTTTTTAAACATTGCTGGTATGCAGCTGATGGACTGGAAATTACCAGTGTTAAGAATTACTTGCTCTTGTCAACAGTATTGCATTGCCTACTGGTGAGCTTTAACCTGAAAAATACAGGCTTTAAAATTTTGGCAAAAAAACCCTGCATGTATTTGTTATGAATAATCCCATTTGTATTCGCTGCTAACTTGAGCTGATCAGTAGCATATGCAGCAATGTTATCAGATAGACACAAATCCTAGAAACAGAATCCAATGTGTTGGAAGAGACCTCTGGAGGTCTTCCAATTTCAAGTTCCAGTTCCAATAAAGTCAAGTTGAAGCAGGTTGCTCCATACTCAGTCTGAGTATGGAGATTTTACAGCCTGTCTAGACAACCTTTGACATAGCAAAAAGTAAAAAAAAAATCTCGCTGCCCCTGAGTTTAGTTAACCTAAATTTCTCCACTCTTTATATTTCTGCAAAAAATGTATTAGCTCCCAAATTAATAAATAAAAAGTCATATCTTTTTTTTTTTTTTTTGCCAAATTATAGCTGCAGTATTTTATGTTCATTTACTTAAACTCACATCCCAACTAGAATGAAAATAGAGAAAAATTTGTCTAACTCTGCATTTGGAGATGCCTTAGACATCTGCTGGCAATCTTCACTAAGCTGTGTGCCAGAAAGTGCCACTCTCCTGGCAGAGGTGTGAATCCAGTTGCCTCAGGCACTTTGAAATTCAGGAAATGAGCAGCGGTGCACCTTCATTCCCTAAGGACACTGATCCAATGTGCACCAACATACAAAAAGGAGTTTATTTGGAATTGCCTGATTAGGCAGAAAAAGGCCCCCTTTTGCTGAACAGCCTTGTGCAGGGATTTCAAAATACCCCGTGCAGCCACCCTCTTGTCATCTGTGAGCAGGCACAAGCACAGGGAGGTCCTGTGTCACAGTCATTGATGATGTGTTGTTTTGTTCTGCTGGACAATAGATTGCCACTGTCAGCTGACTGTCAGCTAACATCAATCAACTCATTAGAACCTCTTGACTTTCTCATCCAAACTACTCACAAGGTCTGGTAAAAGAGTGCAGGCAGTCCTGGCCTTGCATCCCCCCCTCAGGACACCAGAATAGGATCCAGGGAGTGCTGTGCTGGTGAGGTGGTGAAGGCTAGAAGCAAGATTTAGATGAATGCATGATTTGAGTTACCCCTGCAATCATGAAAAGCAGCATTGAGGAGGAAGGAAATAGTATGAAGTTGTGTTATTGTTGCTGTGAAAGAGAAGGACTAGCATGATGTATGCAAACACCAAGGTAAACTGAACTTGGGTACAACTCACCCAAAAAGTGGGAAAAGGGAGAAAAGGGGAATAGAGAAATCATGGGATTTTCCTTGTCACCAGGCTGTACATCTTAGTACAGTGTAATGCATTTTCCTTCTGCTACGTTTTGAATGTAGTCAATATGAGTATCAGATGCCGAGGTGTGATGCTATCCCCTGCTACAGCACATGCCTGAGGAGGTACAGCCCATTTCTGGCATGCATCTTCTGTAGATGAATTTTTTGGTTTTTTGTTTAAATTTCAGTTAAATAAAAAAATGTATAATCTTGAGATTACAGAACACAGCTTCAAGCCAACTCAGTTTCTTCCCCATTGTAAAAAACATTTCTGAAAATGTTTTTTACAAACCACACATGTTTCTAAGAGATTTCTAAAATTACTGCAGCCTTCACAGGAATCTTCCCTTGTATTCTAGAATTCAAAGGCTCTCTCCAACCTAAAAACTGACCTTGAAAACACTCATGCTTCTATTTATTGTAATTCAAGTTCTAATCAGTTTCCACCATGCTTTCTTACTCTAACAATTTTCTGGAATGTTATCCAGGACATAACCTTCCAAAAGAACTGTTATAAGACATAGATTGGTCCAAATTTGATGGGAAAGGTAGGGTTCCATAGCTTTCCCTTTCTTGTGGTAAGGGAACTTGTTGTGCCAAGTCAAATGCCAATGGTTAATGCATACACAGGGAAAACAGGGAAACACACAGAAAAGCCGTCAGCCCATCTGGATAAATCCAACAAGGACTTTTTGGACTCCTCTTCCCCAGCAGTGGGATCTTGTGCTGTAAATACAGGCAAGGTAAAATCTAGCTGAGGTTTATCTTTCTGACTCACAATCCTGTCAAAGAATAGGATCAGTTTGAGACACAATATATTGTTCTCACAGAAATACCCATGGGAATCCACTTATTTTCTATTACTTCATTTTAATTTTCAAGTGCAAACTATAAATTTCATATTAGGACAGAATGGTCCCTCTCTTATCTGCTTCACTCCCCAGATATTTGATATCAGAACCTAAACTGAGCCTTTAATAGGAGTGAGTGACTAATAGAATTCATTAGGCTTTATTGCTATTGTAAACTGTCCTGTGGTGCACAAAGTATCCTTTTATTACTTTCTTGATTACAACAAAATTGCACTTGCCTGCTGCATCAAAGTTAATGACCCAAGAGTATGAATGGAGATGCTAGCAGCTAATAAAAGTGTTATTAAGGAAGGTATGCAATTAAATAGCTTCAATTAATGTGTTTGTCTTAGTGATAAAAAAGTATTCTGCCATCTGCAAAGAACTTCCATCCTGATAAGAGTTACAGAAGTTTTATAGTGATGCACCTGCTTAGTAACAGAATTGGCTGGTACAAACCATGATTCAGAAGACAAAGAGCAACATTTTTAAAATCAAATGTATAAGACAGAGCAATGATACACAGGCCTGAATAATATGAATACTATTTGCTAAAACCACATTATGGAGCCAAGCTTGGTTCCATGTATGTAATTTATAAGCAACTTCAGAAAAGAATATTGAAAAATATGTTTATGTGCTTAAAAGTCATGAAAAGTCTGCAGTGTTGTAGGGAAAGGAATAGAAAAAAAAATGCAGCATATCAATCTATACATCCTGACCTAAACATATGGTGCTGGTTCATGACTGGAGTATGACCCTAGCAACCAGATAAAATAATAAAACCAATAGAAATATCATGATAAAGAGACAGTGTGTAATTAATAGATGCAGGGAGAATAGAGCCAGGGTCACTGGTTTAGGATTCACAGCCTGTAAATTTTTAGTCACATAATGGGTCACCAGCACATGCACCAGACCTTACACTTCTGCCTGGTCTGTCATCCTGATGTAAAATAGGAGCTCTGGGGCTGTAAGGACATTAAGAGCACAGTTGTCTGTCTCAGACACTGTTAAGGCCACAGAAAGACTTTGCCATGAGATAAGCACAGAAGGGAGAGACAGCATGGCAATAACTCCAGCCTGGAAGAAGAGAGATCTGGCTAGAACACCCTGGGTAATGCATCCAGACAAAAATTCCCACTGTGGCAAATTAGTAATGAAGTGACTGCTCGTATGCATATCACCAGTTTAACAAAGACCACTCCAAGTTATGGGATGGGGGGCATCTGAGACACTAACGACAGCAAATATTCCCTGACTGCCCCCTGAATATCCCCCCTGAATATTCCCCTGTGAAAACCTGGAATTTGGGCTGTAAATTAACCCACCACAGCAGGAACTTGAGATAAGATAAAGGTGGTACTGAGTGTTATCTCAGACCTAAGGAGACGGTAACAAAGCTGGGGGAGAAGAATGTATCACCACTAATCAACAAAAGAGTGATTAATTTATGTGTCACAAAGAATATGGAATTTATGGGCCACCAGGAAATCAAATTTAGCACCTGTGTTGAAATCAGCTCTGACTGGGTAAAAGGTAATTCCAGCAGGGGGAGAAAAAGGTAATTCCACCAACTCAAGAAACCCACTGGCTCAAAAGAAGAGAAAGACTGAGCTTGCGTCTGACTAGCATGAGAAGCGAGGGAATCATTTAACCAATTGAATAAGAGAACTGTGTAGCCAATGAGAATTTCTTTTTTTGCTGAAATGTATAGTGACAATAGCTGAGAATCCTGAGGTGAAGAAGCCTCTGGATCCACAGGCAGTGACTATCTTCTCCTAAATCTGTCTCTGTCTACCGCCCTCTTCACCTCCCCATCTCTTCTCTTTTTTATTTCTTTCTGTCTGTCTCTCTACATCACAATTTACTGTTAAATAAAATCTGTACTATGGACTTCAGCATATGGTCCTTTTTGCACCTGAATTCAGGCTGAGGCATCTCTCAATAATCATGCCTTAACAGATGTCAAGTGGAGTTTTGCTGATGCGCCAGTTTGGCCGCACCAAACGGTGTGAATGTTCCTCCTGACCCATCAAGCCCTTCAAGGGGAAGTGTTTAGTGGCTCAGCTCAACACAGAGCACCTAGCCCAACATCTGCCCACCTACAAAATGATGTTTTGAGGAAAGTAGAGGGCTTGAGGAAACTTCAGCTTGTGTATTCCTCCCAGCAGTCATGGGGATGACATTGTGAGAGGGGACATACTGACACGAGTCACAGGGCTGACGTTTGCAGTGTGGTCCAACTGTATTTTGTGACTGTTGTGCTCAAGCCCAACAGTTTTAATAATTTCAATAACTTACCCAGTCATGCTCCTAAATCTAAATCCTGTGTAGAGTCAAGTATCTTCAAAACTGCAAGTTTGGTATTAAAACATTAAACTCTTCCTGTGTAGAATATCTAAGAGATCTGTTCAGAATGTATTGGACTGTGAAATAGCCTGTCAGAGTTGTGTACAAATAATCTAAACTGGAAACTTGTGTGTTCAATTTGAAAATAGGTAAATGCATGGAAGTCTCTTCTTGATTTGATTTTGGCCCATTCCTCTTGATTTAAACCATGATATGCAATATTTCTTCAATTTCTAATTGTGCGTAACACAACACAGTTAAATTAGCATGGGTGATTAGTACTCTCGTTCTAAACCCTTGAAATTTGCATTTCCTGTAACTCTTAGGCCATTGCTTAACTTCCTCCTTAACAACAAAAGCTTTAAAAATCTTTCAGACAAACAAGTGGGTGAGTTCTGAAATAATTTTTGTCTCTGCTGAACTGAAGACTAGTCAAACTAGGCAAAACCTTCTGATAAAAAAACTTGTTAATACCCTGAAGATGTGAAAACTCTTATTCTAATTATACTTACTTCATAATTTCTCCAGATCTGATTTACATGTATTATAATTTTTTGCATTTTATTTTTTCTTATACTGTGCTGCAACAACCATTCTTATTTGGATTTAGCATTACAAGACGAGGTTTTTATAAACCTCCATATTTTTCCATAATTATAAAGCTAGAATGTTGACACTTCAATGCAGGGTAACAAAACATTAGGCAAATGAAGCATAAGTTTGATAATTTTAAATCAAGTAACGTGAAAAATATTGAATTGAACCCTCTTAAGACTGTTGCTAAATAATCCTTATGATTATCCTGTTCAATACTATTTAAACAAGCCTACATTTTATCCTACAACACTCAGTGGAAAGTTACTGTGCTTGCATGAATATTTTGCTTGAATCCCTGATTTGTACGATGAAATTTCTCTTCCATGGGCTTCATACAGATGTGCAAACTATAAACTGAGTCTTGTAAAAGCAAACCCCGTGATATGAAACATCGCTTTATCCCCATCTTGTGGAAATTTTCTGCATATGGTATTCCTTAGCTGAAAACTATATTTGTGGGTGTGATCTGAAGGATTCTAGTAATGTAGCTGAAGTATGCAGTGTATCTATAGAGATCCTCTTGCATTCACCTTGTCATGGAGTTTTATAGCTCCAAAATTAAGTTTTCAATTAGGTAAGCCTAAGCTGAATCTGTTTATCAGAAACCCCAGGAGAGAGGACATGAGGGAAAGAGAGGAGATCACAGCAGGTGAAAATTCACATTCAGGTTTTGCTCCAAAGATTGGCAATTCCAAACTTAAATCTGAAACATAGATAATAAGGGGTGAACTAAGATGGATTGATGTTGTAGGACACAGCTAAGATTTTATACAAGGCAGTCCTGTGATTATATTGAAGCACTTATTGTCACTTTGTATAACGACAGAATCACAGTTCTGCAGGAGCTCTGTCCACTCTGCCTGTGTTCAATACTTTCAGAAAAAAAAATTTTTCTTTAATTCTTTTTCTTGAAGGTTTATTCCCTCATTCTGTTGGTAAAACTTATTATTTGATGTGGGACAGTGTAGCTATGATATTTTATGAAAAATCCTTTCCTTAGGATTTTTCCTCCTGAGAAGCTGAGAGGCCTCAGGAACACAATGTAAACAGTGATTGTTTGCTGCTGTGGATTGCAACAGGTGGATCTGGGATTGGTCTCATGCGGTTGTTTCTAATCAATGGCCAATCACAGTCCAGCTGTCCGGACTGTTTAGGTCAGTCTGCACCTTTGTTATTCCTTCCTTTTCTATTCTTAGCCAGCCTTCTGATGAAATCCTTCCTTCTATTCTTTTAGTATAGTTTTAATATAATAGATATCATAAAATAATAAACCAAGCCTTCTGAACATGGAGTCACCATTCTCGTCTCTTCCCTCACCCTGAGACCCCTGTGAACACAGTCACAGGACAGAAGAAAAATATTCAGCATAAAAATGAGAAAAGGAGGTTTCACAATAATTTATAGATAAAAAGTGCTGTATTTTAAATTATATTTTTCACAATCTTCCTTTAGTGATGTTTTAAATCCAATATCTATAGTACATAGGGTATTGCTTATTTACAAGTCCACAAAAGCAGGGCAGTTTTATTAGTCATTAGCCAACAAAAACAACACAGACTGAAATAATAATCACAGTATTTTGTAACCAATATGTTTCTTTCTGCTATTCTTTACAAGCAATTTTTTATTTCATCTTACAGGCAAATAAAAAAAAACTAAAGGTTGGAGTTTTTTCTAACTTTAGTGAGAGACAGTGTTTTACCTCTTGTATAAAGTCTTCCAGTAGGTTTTAAACATCATGCTCCAAGCTGTATCTTAATGGAAAAATGTCAGACCTTTCAAAAGCACAGAACACAAGTTACTGACTCCATAAATGCTAACAAAAGGAAGATCATGTAAAAACACAAACAAATAGAGCAAGGCAAGGGACCATTATCTCAATATGAGCTCAAGTAGTACAGACTGGCCACATCTGGGCTGTGCCTCTCCTCCAGCCTGGATATGGTTTCTTTACAGATATAGCATAATTTTTATTTTTTTAGTTATTTAAACTTCAGAGTGAAAGACATAAAAGGAAGGCAGTTATTAATATTGCAATCCATCAGAATATTTTTACATGGGCAATTGAGGATGAACGTTATAGATTTTATATGAAACCATGGAGAAATAACTAGCAAACTTCCTGGGGGTCTGGTCAGGGACTTCATAACATTTCTATTTTTTTTCTTTTTACAGACAAAACCTGGCACAGTCTCATCCATTTTGCCTAGTGCACAACATCCCACAAAAACAAACCCTTGGCATTGTCTGAGAATATATCATTTGACAAACTGAATTAGCAGTTAAGCAAAATGAAAAACCGACATTCAGTGCTAAGTTCACCTTTCACCTTATAGAATGCAATCTTAAGGGTAAAACACATAAATTGGCTTCCTATAGGACACTGCAGATATATTTTCAGGTATAGAAAGCAAGTATTTCATTGGTGCACTGCTATGAGCTCAACAGAGCATCAGTGTTGGGCGTAGGGCTGGTGGCAGAGGACAGAAAAGCCTTGGGGTTTAGGCTTGTAATGCTTCTCTGATGGTTCACAATATCAGTGATCTTTAATTGTTTTTTATCATTATATAACAGTGAGCACCTAGGTTTTATTTTCTGTTTTTCTGCAATAAACTTCTAAAAGCATATTTTATATGCCTAAATCTGCAGAAAGTCTGAAAGAGACTCTGACTGCACGTAATCACCAGGAGGTATTCCTATTCAACTCTTTTCTGTTTTACAGATTTAAAAGAACTCCTGCTTTTTATTCCTAAGCTTCAAATTTTTCATTCACCCTATAAGACATTTGCAGCCTTTTGATATCCTAATAGAGGGAGAGGGGGAGAAATCCCTGCTTTCATCTCTTTGCTGAGGATGTATGCCCTCCTCAGTCTCTGGCTAAAACAAGATTCTGACAGCTGCCTTTTTCTCCTTTTTTTTTATTTCTTTTTTAGTAGCGCAGCTATGTAGAGGTTTTTACGTGGGTATGTAAGCAAGAGATTTTGGGAGTGGCAGCTATGTAGAGCAGAGACCTAAATAGACCTCCAGCTGACATTCTGGCATAACATCTAATCCCACACTTGTTTTTTTACTCATTTGAGTATTTGCACAAGTAACAGGACAACACAAATTGTGTATGATTGCTATTTTTACATGGCTGTTAAATTAGTCTGAAGGTTTGGTCACTTGGGTTTGGTATCCTTTTTCAATCTCACAAAAAAGCTCCCCCGTATTTGCTAAAACACTTTATCAGATACTGAATATTTTCTCCTTGTTTACAAAGTACAATATTACAAAACATACAAAATCCTATGGGTGACTATTCCAGCCACTCTGTGTGACAACAGCAGGTGGCAGCAAGGGATATGGATGCAGAGTTCAGGGAAAAAAAACAACCAGGGCTTGCAAAGCATGAACACAGTATGGGACAAGTTATTTTCTACAGGACTGACTCCTCTCATGAAAATAGTGAAAATAGTTTCCTCCAATCCAAACTGTTATTTTGGGAAAGTGTTCCCAAAATATTTTTGATTTAACATGAAATAGAATCGTTTGGTTTGGTGTACTTTTACTCATCCCAAAGCTATCTGGCCAGCTTCATTTCAAATGATTAAAAAACTTCCAAGACATTAAACTGTTTCTCTAAGTAAGGACAAGATGCAACGTGAGCCTTCCTAATATCCTTAATGAAGCCCCTGAATGCTCTGAGCATCCACATCATGGAACAACCAGCTCTGACAGCCAAATCTGCACTGCACTGTGCCAATCCTGCTAAGAGATACTGGTGACTTCAAGTTCCATTCAAGTGAGGAAAGGCAAAATAATTTGATGACTGAATAAAATACTTCAATTTCAGAAATTCTGAAAGAGAATGCAATAAAAATATGAAAGGATATGTTCAAACAGTGCATAAGTGAATTTTTTTGGGGGGCTTTCTTTTTTTTTAATTTTTTGAATTTAAACTATTCGATTTCCACACACTGAAAAAGCACTATTTCTGAATTTCGCTAATTTCTGGTTATCACTTCTCTCTGCCTATTTTTGTATGCTCCAGGTAATCTGAATAGAATAGGCCAGAAACATTTACAAGACACTTGGCAATCTTTCATAACTTTCATTTGCTGTGTGTGCAATATTTGTGTTGCTTGGCATTCATTTTTCTGGTTGTTGCCAGACAAACATAGGATGAAAAATGCATTTCTGAGAGCTGGAAAACTACATAGAAATGAAGATGGAACAGGCAGAAGGAAACTAAGAGATAACTGTAGCCAACATGAAGGGCTGTATGCACAACCTCGTCTCTCAGGAGCCAGAGCACAGCCACCACCACCTTTTAATGAAATTCTCACCTTTTGCTGAAGTTCTCCACAGGCAGGTAATGAAGCAGACAATTCCTGTCCCCCAAACAAAAGGACAAAACAGGCTGATAAGGACAATTGGGATTATTGCATTAAAAATGACCAGGTATTAGAAGAAAAGTGTTCCTATTGCCTTGTCTTTCACATCATATCAGAGAAACTCCAAAGATGGACCTAGGAGGCTTCATGTGCATCAGTTCTGGCTGAAAAGTAGAGAAGCCTCTGCTTACTGGGAGACCATTAATTTCCTCCTGGTTGGACAGCAGTGAAGGAAAATTAATTTTCCATAAAGGATATGTCATACTAGAAATATGAGAGTGTAAAAAGTTTTGAACCTAAAAAGCAAACATTTGCACTATAGTTAATTTCATTGTTTTTTCTAGCTTTATCTTTTTTAATTACTATTGTTATCCTGCTAATAAAAAACCCTCAAAAATAGTTCCAAGCAAGTGCTGCCAGAGAAATCATCAAGTGGAACTGGAAATCCCTTAGTGGTGTTCAGAGATACATTCAGAGTTTTTTGGAAACATGGAGGCTCAGTCATAATAGAGTAAGATATTTTCCATTTCCAAAATTGTGGCGTAGAAAAGCAAACTACAGAAAACAGGGCAAACAGCAGTATAAAATACATCAGGAAATTAACATTTTTATGAACAGAAATGATCTTTGAGAATGTTCATTTTATTTTATGCTATGTATGCTATATACATCTGCAATACTCTACACAACTTTACAAAACCATGCCAGAGAAGTCCCATGAGATATTTGAAATCCTTTTGCTACTTGCTATAGTTCTGATGTCACAAATAAATTCAGAAAGAAATACCTTTATTTCTTTCCCTTCTCTGGTCTCATGGGATCTTCTTGCTCAGCCTCAGTGACTGAGTCACTGCAAAGTTATGTACTTAAAGAGGAAGATCTTTCATCTTTCTTTTCACTCTGTATTTCAGCCTTATTGTAGATGTTCTCAGATATCTGACTGTCAAGAAGTATTCTATGTCTCTTAAAACTGCATTTTTTATTTCTTATTATTTTTGTTATTATTTTAAAGTCATGCTGAGTTTGTAAGTTGTTCAGAACTACTTTCTCTCTGGACTCATGTCCATGACCTCCAAAGACTGCTAAATTGACTTATTTCTCTCATACCAATATGCATTTGTGAGTGTTGGTTTTGTTGATTTTCAAATTCTTTCTTGCTCATTCAGATCTGTGCTGTAGTTTCATTGGAAATTTCCAATTGTATATTGGAAATTATGTCCCTGCCTGTGAAATACAGAGCTGTGTTTCGTGTCTGGTACAGAAATGCAATGTGTGTATTTGTGATTGTGATATGGGGGGACACTGACCATGGGACAGCTGCAAATTCTAATAGTAACTGAGGAAAGTAAAGCATGGAAGAAGGCCTTTTAACCCATCCTTTGTTTGCAGTTAACCTGGATTGATTTAGGAGCATTTGAATTACAGCATTCAGGATGTTGCTCTTTGCTTGTAGTCAGGCCTTAAAGAGTGCTGCAATAATAACCTTTTTAGGTATAATTTTAAAATATTGTTTGTATCCTTGAAACTATAGCTTTGGAATGTATAGAAAGGAAATGTGCTTATCTCACTCCTTAACAAAACTTAGAAAAACAGCTTGAGAAAGGAAGATGGTCATCATCTCAAGGATTTACAACTTCACCAAGGGAAGCTGGACATCACTGATAGTCCTTGTAATAACAAGGGCAACCCACATCTGGGGAGCTGGACATCACTGATAGTCCTTGTGATAACAAGGGGGACCCACATCTGGGGAGCTGGACTTCACCAGATGGGATTCGTCATTGTTCTTGCGGAAACTGGACCAATATCTCGGAGGCTGCCACCACCATCTGGGGATCTTCTTTTTTTGGGACACATCCTGAGAAAAACTAAATCACAATAATGTATAGAATTGTGATGTAAACAAGTAGAAACTGCTGAGAGAGCTTCTGAGTACCCCTATAAATGCCTGTAAGCCCAAATATCGGTGTGCAGTTGGAGGGAAAACTGCCTCCACTGTACCCAGCGCTGTTTTGCTCATACTTTACCATAATTAATTAATAAATTGATTGTTGCTTGAATATTGGCCTAGTCAAGCTTCTTATTTATAACATGCCTCAGTGGTTTTCCCATCCTGTCCAGTGCTTAAGGTATGACCCACCCTAGCTGTTTCCATCCTCAGGGCTCCCTGCTGCATGGCATCATGTTCTGATTTGCTCCCTTTTCTGTTGTTACCCTGTCACCAATTTGTCTTGCCATTTCTTCCTCTTATCACACCCTCTCTGCCTCATTAGCAACACCCATTTGTCCATTTCCCCACCCATTGCTTTGCATGCCCATCCACTCCATTGCCTGCCCCAGCTCACTGGAGCAGTTTGCTCTCCTCTCTCAGCACTGGCACAGGCACACACAGACTACCAGGGTGATTACCAGCCCTGTGTGTAACACACCTGGTTGTGTGGCAGCTAAGAAAAAACACTGTCACCACAAGCACAAGTGCTGATATGTGGAAAATGTAGAGCACCAAATAAAATAAGTGCACCAAAATCAGATAAGTGTATTGTGAGACAAGGTGCTGACAGTTCCTTTTCCTGTGTTTAGTGTCAGAAGCCAAGTTCCAGGACTCTTTCCAGATTGCAGATACTGCAGAAATAATGAGATACATTCAGGAGTATATTTCACACATTTGGCAGATGAGAGAGGAGAACAGCAAAGTCAGTCTTTGACAGGTAACATGCTTTTAAACACTGCCAATGTTTCTGCTTGAGTCAGAAATTTTCCTACAAATATTCTGTATTTGAATTTGCCTAGTCACTTATTCTGGTACCTTTTTCTGGATTTAAAGATTAAGTGCCTATGAACTCAGTTAATCTTAATGAATTACTTTTAAGAGAAAAAGAAATTATAAATACATATTTATGTACAAGCAAGTTCTTGTTTTGGGGGAGAAAAGTGTTTTTTGAGTGAGCTCTCCAATGAATCTTAATAATTGGTTCAATCAAACAAGAAAACAATGTGTATTTATGCCAGCTATTGTCATCCAGATGAGGTCTATATACAAGTAAACTTAAGCATCTCCTAAAATTATGTGGTGGCCAAGGCACATTTCCCATACTTAAATATATCAAGAACAAATTCAACAAGAACACTATTTAGCTTGGAATTATCTTCAAGGGAAGGGACTATATGTAGTTAAACTGAATTAAGAAACAACTGAGAAGGTTACACATTTAGGAAGGCATTTAGTTAAATTATTTTGTTTTAAAGTTTTGGTCCTCTTACTAGAATCTTGTTTTGATAATGACTTCAATCCTGAAAGGGTTCCATACACTTGGAAAAACAAAAAACAAAAAAAGCAGCCCAAAGCAAAACCACACTACATCTGAAATGAATTAGCATTTTTCAAAAAATATTTCCATTTTGTCACCTTTAGGAAGGCACCAGAAAGTGAAGTGGCGAGGCAAGGTTCTCCTCTGCCCTAGTCCTACCCATTTTCCTTATAAAATCAGATATAAATTTTAATTATCTATTAGGAGGAAATGCTGTATCAACAGAAGAGCTACACATGTGACATATGTGCCTGTTCCTCCAGCTGGGTTTGGAAAGATCCACAGGTGGATTTGACTGTGTTGCCTTCTTTCCAAGGAGCAAGACTGGAGGGTTGTGCCAGAGACAGCGGCACGAGGCTGGCTCTGATGTCTACCCCGTGCTGAGAAGCCCCAGCCAAAACACTGGAGATTTAGGCACAGAGGACTCACCTAATTGTAGTAACTTCTTGCATTTTTCAGGGTGTTGATACCCTTGACAGGGCCAGCAGGTGTGAGATGTCATGTTTGACACTCCTGGCATGGAAGGTGAAGACCAGGAGCGATATCCTAAGGCCCCTAAAATTATCATAAATATCATCTGGCCTATCCCCCTCTACATTTTAAGCTCTAGTGATAACACAGCTTGTTTTTGGACAGCTGCTTGGCTAGACAGACAGAAGGCAGCATAAGATGGAACTTCTATGTCTGCAAAGCTAATGCCACTGACCACAGTGGTCACCAGCCTGAGTGGCCCCAGGATCCCATGGCTGAACCAAGCAGGGCTCTGCTCCACAGAAATTTAGAACTGTCCTTGTCACTTTGATGCCAAACAAGGCTTAGGTACAGCTGGGAGCAGTCACTACTTAGTTTTACCACTCAGTAGTTTAATTAAAAATTAAAGGTTAATTAATCAATAATTAAAAGCAATAGCTATATTAAAAATATTTATTCTAGAAAGTAACAAGTATTTCTAAAAGGCTATCATCCCTGTTTTCTCACCAGGTAAGGTAAGTCAGTATCAAAAATAGCATATTTATAAATTTTACCTGTAATATGCAAAAAAAAAAAAATCACTGTACTACAAAAGTAAGTGTCATTTGAAGTGGGGGGTGGGGGTGTGGTGACTCACACTACTATCTTGCAACACTAATTATGTATAAATGCCATTTCTAAAGTAGGTGGAAAACCCTGCTAAAGATTAAAAAAATTCCTTTAGAATAATGAGCAATGCCAAAAAGTCAGGTTCCCCTCTGAAATCCTTTAGTCATTCACTCCCTGTTAATTCACTCCCAATTGTGACTGGTATTTAAGGGCTGAATCTATTATATATATATATTTATATATATATACAAAGAGCGTTTGAATGCTTTTAAGCTACGCTACAGAATAATTTCTAAATATACAGAAGTAGAAAAGAAACAGATTGGTCTTATGAAAGCTGTTATTTAAAATCAGACCGTCTCAAACGGACCTGTTAGCCACATTCTTCTGTTTCACACGGCTTTGCCGCCAGATGTCAGTACTCGACACCTATCAGTGTCACATCGACCATATCGTCATCCCCTTGAACCATTTTCCTCACCGTCATTAAAAGCTACAAAAAAATACCTGACGGGAATAATCTCTTTGTGTTGTGTTTTGGGGGGTGGTGGTGGTGTTTTTATGTAAAGATACTTGTATTTAATGAGGAATAAGCAAGAAAATCAGCATAATTTCAATTTATCCACAATTGTGTCTATTAATAGAACACAGTTCTGTCATACAGGCACCAGAAAAAAAAAAAACACCAAAGTTTCTTCCTTCAGGATTTTCACTGATGTTTGCCTAAATTGTATTAGAGAGGTGTCATCATGCCCTCAGAGGGCCTGGTCATTAAAAAATAAACTTGAATGCCGGAATTTCATAGGAAGATTGCTTGCAGTTATTTGTAGCACATCTTGACATGCAATTTAGGACAGAAAAATCTATATAATACCCAATTTCAGTGTCACCACAGCAGTTGTACTTGATTACCCTTTTTTTTGTGTGTATCTAATTATTTTGGTAGAAAAAGGATTTGCTTTGAGCCTAAGGCATTTTGAAACTTATAACACTTCAAAAAGAAAGAATAAGTACTTTAAGTTACTTTAGTTAGATTTCTTGGTCTGAACAAATTCCTGGAAAGAAATAGAGCTGAAATGATTGTGTTTTCAAAAATTCATATGGAAAAAAGTATTAAAAAATAATCAAAATTATTCTTAAATGACAAAAAGTTTCAACATCAAATGAATGCTAATGAAAAATTCTTTCTGTATACTGTAGAGAAGAAATTAAGCTAGATCACCTGTAAGTATATGAAGTCAGGACTGCAAGTGCCAAAGCAAAAACATAGAACTAGTAAAAGTAGTCTTTGAAACATTTATCAAATTGAAATGTAGCACGAGATTATGTTGCCCCTGCCTAATATCAACCCAAAACCTCACAAGCAGTAGCCAAAACAAAGCTGGCTCGAACACAGATTTGTTTCCATTCCACTTTCTATAATTTTTTCATCAATTTTATTTTCCATTTGGATTAAAGAAAACAAACCATGGAGCTGTTAGAAGGACTATGGCCCTAAAACAAAGTGCAGTCTTCTCAGTTAGCCTCCTGGGAAAATCTGTGACACAAGGTTCGACCCTAATCTTCTGGAACATAGTCAAATTGTCTGCATGTCTGTTCATAAATACCTGTTCGACAGATCTGGCCCATATACTAGTCCAGGAACTGAGTGGATTTTGTTCTCAGGAATTTAATCCAGTTAAAGAGATTAATGCAGATAACAAACTCTTACTGCTCCCCATGGCCTGCAGGAAAGGCTTTGGTAAGAGATGACTTTCACAGTTCAATGGTTTCTTCAATACAGGTTAACTTCTATAGTAATTTAAAAAAAAATTAGGTACAAATATATATATAAATCCATGAATTTGTTGTCAAAATGCAAAAATTTTGCATCATACACAAATTAACAAAAGACTTCTGAGTACTGTTATTTGGTCTTGCACATTAAAAAGGACATCCTTTTAATCTCTTATTTTAATCAACTTTTTTCCTTAGGATTATCCCCTCCTACAGTTCACTTAATATACCCAATAAATTATGGTATGAAGTCACATTATTGCTTTTAAATTTTTTTTGTGAACTTAGTGGATTTAGCGGATTTTTTTTCATCACCAGCTTCTTTGCCACAGATGAACACCCCTCCCAGTTTAGGAAAATTTTGTGTCTAATATTGCTATTTACAATTTTGTTTGATCTTAAAGAAGAGCAACAATAAATCTTGAATATCAATTGAAAAGCATTGCATAACACAAATTTGCCTAGGATTTGCAGGAACGTGACGCATTTAAATATTCCCCCACTTCCTGGTTTTCCCTTTACATAAGGAATACTGAAGGATGACTGGAATTTCTTTCAGGAGCTCTGCTTTGCCTCCCTAGTGAACATCTTCTCCATAGTTCCTCACAGGGTTCCTCACATTTGGATAATGAGGCTGAGAGCGTGCCAGGAGGAGCAGGATGAAGAACGGCATCGGGGCTTGGCTGTGGGCTCAGCATCCCTTTTGATCCCAACCAGGTGAGATTAATCCTAATGCCAGTCTCAGCCACCTGCAGCTGGAGCAAAGCAGACTGGCAGAGGTGAAGGAGGAAGCCAGGCCCAGCAGTAAATTGCCCAGGGGCAGTGATTTTGAAGGGAGCACTAGGAAAAGGGTTAGGGGAAAGCAAGCATGAAGGCACAGAGCCTGTGGATACACTCTGGAGGCTGTGCAGTGAAAGAACAGCATTGAGCTTGCTGAGGAAAGGCAGGGAAAAATATCTGCTCATGCATGTATTTCCATGTGTTAAATGCTGAGAATTAGGTTTAACATTTCTGTCAGAAGGTTTGGAAGATCTGTAGGGAAAAAAAGTAACACTCTGAAGGCCAGAACCCTGCTATTACCAGAAAGCAAAACAAGCTGAATAGGCTCCTGAAGAAAAGTCAAAGCTGCTATTATCTCCATAGATGACTTTATCATTTGCAAAGTATCTGACAACTGTGGTAGAATAAAATTAATGCCATTTCTTGTGTGAAGAGTTTCACATTATCATTGACTTTACTATTTTTCATTAAGGCTGTCATTATTATTACTGTAGCACAGAGGTTAATTTAAAAAATCAATTTATTGGACAACGTATTGTATATGTGTATATTTAAAATATATTAAAATATTCACTTAACATGAATTATTACATTGCAAAATACTTGACATCTCTCACATGCAAAAATCAGATTTTCCAGACTCAAATCCTTACTTTTCTTTCTTGTGTTAGTGAAAACAACCTTGCTGCAATGGGGCCAGGACTATGACTGCAGCAGAGGTCCTCTTCTGCATCATCCCTGAATTGCTTTAAGTGATACAGGCTCTACTCCATAGTTCCATGCAGTTGCATCTGTGACACATCAGCTCTGCCACCATGTTACTCAGGCTGGGAAGAGATCCTGCTGTGACAATTAAAGGTTTACAAGTTTCTCTCGGCCATCTGCTCCTTTCAAGAGAAGCATGGCTTTAGACTGTCCAAAATCACCACGTTTCAAGTAGCATTTACCCTTTGTACCTTGTTAGGAACTCTTAGTCCTCCTAAAGCCCTAGTCCTGCTAGGCATACCTGTATATAATGAGGTACAGGTCTCAAGACCAGGTATTACCTTGCAGCAGGGGCTTACAAGGAAAGGAAAATCTTATATTTCTTTTTTTCTGCCTTCCTTTTCCACTGTTCTCATCCTGCTTTCCAAGGTACATCCTGCTTTCCAGGTACATCACTGCTCAGTGACTTGGTACATCCCCTCCTCAGCAGAAGCAAGTTTTATGTTGCTTCAGTTCCAATTCAAATCATGGCACAAAGAACAGCAATGTCATGGACAAGCGAATAATGAAAGGAAAGCAGAAGTATTAATTAAACACCTTAATGAGGTATCTGTGCTTAACATGTTTCATACTTCAGAAAAAGGCATTGATATGAGGCATCCAACACTGCCTTCTTGGGGAAGGTTTCCATCTGCTTAGTCAGTTCAAACCAGGCAGCTGATGAACCTGACACTTTTGCTCTGTGTTTAACTGTGATTTAGTTTACTATTCCATCATGTGATTGTACATGCAACTAAATTAGCTGAATTGTAAAATTCCAGGAATTGATTTGCATGCTTTAACGGCGACATTCATTTGTTGAGGATAAATTTGTTTCCCCATGAGATTTGTTCTAAAATTAATATTTATCCTTACAAAGAAATACATGTGAACAAAGCTATTTAATAAAATACAGGACTTACAGTCTCAGAGACCAAAATATTCTCTATTAACCACAGGAAAGTGATTCATGCTAAGCATGATTTTTCTGAGCAACTGAGAAGAAAAAATATTTAGACCCTTTGAAAACCTAGCTCTAATAATCCCTTTTCTGACCTACATGGTATTTCTGTCTTGAGTAATTCAGCATGTAAAACCATAGGATATTCATGTGAGTCTATTGGGATTTTTGGGTTTTTTTGTTTTTTAATAACTCCTAAAGTAGATGCACCTGCCCCCAAACAAACCCTTTCAAACGTGGGAAGCTCAGCAGTGCCAAATCAAAGACCATCTGAGATGATCTCCCCTGAGGCTCACATGTATCTGGCCAAACTCCACTTTACACAGGGAAGGAAAGAGTCCACAGCAGCTTTTAGGAAGAACCTTTTCTTCAGGACAAATCTCTCCCTGCAGAGCAGCTGCAAATCTGGCCAATGCTTAGACTACTGCAAGCCAAAGATGCTCCACTCCTCTGCTAGTCACCATCCCTGTTGGTGTGCCAGCAGGAACACTTACCTGCCTCCATCTCTGCTAATAACTGTTAAACACAGAAGCAGCTCTGTGATGCTTTGGGATCCTCTGCAAACACCTGAAAGAACAAGAAACTATAGTTGAAAATCACAAAATTCAGAAACTGCTGCAGTTCCTCCCTTGTAGAAAATACAAGTTAGAAGAATTCATGTGGACTAAAAGGAGCTGGTAAAGACTCTGTGTGCTTTGGACTTGATCTTTCCAGTTGATATCTACCCAAGATGGAGGCACTGCTAAAATGTGAGACATAAATTGGCTTGCTGCTTAACACTATATGTGGGGTTTCTGTGCAACCCAATGAAAATAAAATGTTGTGATTTTTTAAAAGAGCGCTTGTATAAACATTCCCTTTCCTACTGAGATGAAATTTACCATAGTCAGGTCTTTTATGGTTTATAAACTGAGCTGTGTTCTTCAGAAAATCAGCTACAGAAATACTTTGGTAATCCAGAAGTGAAAATTTTAAAAATGCACTGGATCTTGATGATGGAAAAGACTCTATAAACTCTTGCCTTTGATTATTACAGGAAGTACAGTACAGGTATATTCTGCCCTAAAGTATACTACGTCAACTGGAGGTGAGTTGCAATCATGGTAATGTTCAATAAGTACTTAAAATCAATGCATACATATTACAATTTAAATAATTGCACTAATACAGGACTAAAAGTTGCATATATAATTTTAAATTCATTTATATCTATATTTCCAGTTATAGTTGAAATCCTCGTACTTTTGATCCTGTTGGAGAAAAATATAATTAACTATTTCGAAATATTAACTAGGCATATAATTTCAGTGTCTCCTGTTTTAACTACATCACCAAACTGTATGGTGCATTTGCTTAAAAATTGCCATTCTCTCTACCAAGGTGTGAACACTGAGCCCCACATCTGCTGTGCACTGCTGTGCATTGTCTAAATCATGCGGATTCAATGTGTTATCTGCTTGTGCTCAAAGCAGAAAAGCTGCTGCTGAGGGAAACAGTCCTGCTGAGGCATAAAATAATCTTGTGCAAAAGAAAAGGGGGTGATCTGAGTGGGAGACAGGCGCTGGGAAGGTTTAAAAACCAAATAAGTTTTTAAACATGTTTTGTAACATGTTATTAGTAGTATTTATACTACTAATAAATAGTAAGCTGTGATGAACATGCAAAATTGAGTATCTAGTGCTGAAATCCTCTTAAACTGAAAATTTTCATTTAACTGCAGCCTTTTGTCCAGCAAAAACCTGCACCAAAAAGATTAACCTACAATGTCTCACTTGTTTCTTAAAAGCACAATAGACACAAGTTTAGATTGAGTACAGAAGAGTTTATAGAAGGCAAGATCCATGCAGCCTACCTCAGGAAAAATCAGCTTAGGCTGACAACAAAGAGAGAAGTCTCTGGAATAAACCAAACATGCTCAGACTTTGAAGGGAATCGCTTATGACTGATGTGCTGTGCTGTGGGAAGCTCCTCTACTCCCTTGGCTTGTGCTGCTTCTGCCATTATGACACAAGTCCTCATTGAGAGCACACAAAGAGCTCCAGAACAGCTGGTTATCTGAGAAGCAAACACATTGTGGAACTGTATTTTAAATAATATTCCTCAGTGGTATCAGGTTAGCTGGCACAGCTATAGATCTCTATGGACCATTTTAATTACTTTACATGCATGCAAGTAATGCAGTATTGTTATTGAGGTTTCAAAGTATTAGCTACTGTACCATCCAGAAATCAGTATGCCCAGCAATATTCAAAGATCAGTTTCTGCTGAGCTGTTCCATATGACAATGTAGTAATGGGAATCTTTCCCAATTTTCCTTTTGGCTGATATGTTAAAAATATAGCCAGTATGACTTCTGCTACCTGGCACTTCCTAGACAATGAAACTCTTCTCTTAGATAATATTTTACTCTCTTAGTCTTAAGATGTATGATTTCTGACACTAAATGCTGATTAGGAGACACTTTAAAGCAATCTGTGCAACAGCAATATCTGTAGGAGACAAGTTTCTTCCATTTCTGGTTACAGTGACCTGTCCAGTATAGGCAAAGAAACATTACACAAAGAATTAACAAGAACACAAAGTACACAAGTGTGTTTATTACATTTTGCAAGCACTTTGTTCTACATTTCAAAAACGCCACCATCAAGCTGTTGGCACATTTATGTACAAAACAGATTAATTGTAATGCCTGCTACAAAGCATTCTTTGTGAAAATACAAACTCTAATACCAGAGAAGAGCCAAAAGCATTAACATCATTACATGAGTTTAAAAGACATAGTTTTAAAAATCAGCACAAACATTTTAAGACACAAAACTGAAACACTACAATATAGAGTCCGAAAAGAGGTTCCTAATACTTTTTGCAGAACTGTAATACCGGTACTGCACATTATCAGAAAACTGTTGACCCCGTAGGACAGCTTAAGTGTAAAAAAAATCCAAACCAAATCCAAAACCCCAAATCAAAAACACAACTAAAAAAAAAAAAAAAAAACCAAAACAAGCAAAAGAAAAGAAAAAGAAAAAGAACTCAACCAACTAATACTACTTAATGCATTATCATGCCACAAATAACTATAGTATTACCTTCTACTTACTACAAGAATTGTTAAAAATTACTGATGATGCATGACTAGTAATAGTACAAAGAAGAGTTTTACTCAAGAAGTTTTATTAGAAATGCACTTACACTGAGAGAGAATTCACAATGATCCAATAAGTGCACAAAACTACCTAAGATTTTTAACACTGACAAAAATGTCTTGTCAGGCTACATCACTTTAAAAGACACTTTACAGCATTCTTGTAGCATTAGAAATAGGCAAAATAAAAAAAAAAATCCACCAAATTTGGTCCAATAATACCGACTTTTCTTAAATAGGGTTTTTTGTTCTGTTTTTGATACAGGTAATTCTTTCAAATTAAGATGACCTATCATTCTGATAACATTTTCATATCAAAATAAAGGTTCAAATATATTACTACACTTTGAAATAATAAGCTCTGTAGTGGTCTTTCACCTTACTTCAACGTAATACAGGTAAACCATTATGTGTAGGAAAGCTAGAAGCCAAGCTATAACATTTATGGAAGTCTCCTTTAATATATCTTTTACAGTTCAGACAGGTGCAATCCATTTAAATTTTTAAAGCAGGTAAAAAGACATCTGACTCCTAATGTCACTGCATTTTTGATATATTACTTTCATAAATGTAGCTAAGCAGTAATTTCTTACATCATCACATGGACAGATCCAATTTAGCATAACCATCATTGAATTAAAGAGAGATTATTCTGTAGAAAACTATGAATAACTATATCACTTAATTAACAGTTGTCTATATACCATAACTCGTTAACAGGTAGCCGTGGTATTGAATTCCTTCAAAAGGCAAGTGGCCATGCATTGTTAGCACCACGGACTGCATGCTCACAATACAAACAGGAATTATCACCCATGGAACTTGAAACAAGAGAATATTCTTTAAAAACATCAATAATACAATGTTAACAAAGATAAGAAGCACTTTTTTCTTTTTTTTTCTTTTTTTTTCTTTTTACGCTTTTTTTTTTTATTTTTTTACCCACTATTACAAATTTAGAAATTGCACCTTTGATTGTTTAAAACGTTCTTAGGACCTTCATTCAAGTTGATCAGGGTCCCTCTGGCAGGTTTTCCATATATAAAGGAAAGTCATCAGAATGTTTTCTTTATATATTGTACATCATGTACAATGGTCCCTTTGAAGTATACCTGTAGTTAAAGTAGTTACTGAACTCAAAACTAAAAAGTATAAAAAGCTACTTTTTTTTCAAAAACATATAAGAAACAATGCAAAAGGTGTTATGCATAACACATACAAAGTGATTAAAAAAATCAAACACATAGCTGTATTTGACAATAGTTTAGTATCCTTGACCTATCAGAACTAATTAGCCTAAAGGGATTCAGGAAAGGCTATTTAGGAGCTTTGTGGTATAGAATGATCACACAAAGTAAGAACTAATTAAGAAACCAAGTGCTAGACAACCAAGAATTGTATGTAGGTGATATGTAAGTCACCCAAACTATCTTTTGTGAGAAGCACTTTCAATTGTTTTTAAAATGGTAGGATGGCCTTTAGTTAAACAACAAAGCATTCACATGTTAGGAAGTAAGACAAGGTTTCTCTTATGTATAAGCATTGAGCCGCTCTTTAGAGCGAGTAGAATGAATATCATGCAGCTCTTGTTCCTCCTTTGACTTAATATCCTCATATTTTTGCATTCTGCAAGCATCTTTCACATAGGCCCAGTTGGCAGACAAGACCATGAGATAATGAACCTGTAAGAGAGGTAACACAGCGTTAAGAAACAATAGAGGTGGTCAGAGCAGAGCATGTGTAAACTTGGAGGCTGTAGGTTCTCATCAGCAGGAGCTAGGCATTCTTGTGTCAAGAAGTACTTTAGAAACATGATGGCAAATTCAGGCTTCATTAACCTTCAGATTACTGTTACTGTTACTATAACTAGCAGTTGGAAGCAATAGATGTAAGAAAAAAAAAACCCCTAAGACCTGAAAAATCCAAATTCCAAATCATCCCTGCATTATTTTTCAGTCAGTTTGCAAAGGTACATGTAAAAATGCCTTCTGGTTGTGTATTTATTGTACGCTTTTCCCCACTAAAGAAGTTTTTGTTAAAGTAGTTCTCAAGATCAAAATAGGCCATAGACACATCTTATGATTGCATATCTAATACAATAACAGAAAGTTTTGCTTCTTAATTTTTGTTAAAGTTAGCATTTTCTTTCCATTAGCCATGACTTACTTTCAGCTACAATTCTAACTTTGTATTTAACTCACCAGTCTGGGGGAAAATTGTCAATAACTGAAAAATAAGTTCAGTTAGGCAAAATATGACAAAATTTAGTAAAAAAACTTTGGATGCTCTGTTTGCTCTGTATTTAGTCAGAAAATAAAAGAGTTCCACAAGGATATTGAACTAGTTTATGCTGGGACTCTGGACATTAATTCCTTCCCTTGCCGGCTTTCAGACACTTTCTGATGAGAGCACCTCTTTAATTTATGTTAATCTTCCTCAGAAGCAACGGACAATTTTGTGAGACCCAAAATATTTCACCCCTCTCTAAGAAATCAGGAAATTATACTGGGATTCAGTTAATGGAAAATGGAATAATAATACAAGAAATAATTAAAAAACACCTTGAGATTATGCAAATTCTCCTTTTCCTGTTGTACTATTGTACATATGAGTATCTTAGATTCATATTAAATGAACAGATCCACTCTAATATGTTTGTATTTTTCTTTTGGGATATTTGGACTTTTTTTTCAATTGATTGTTGGCAATTGTTGCTGATTAGTGCAGGCAAAAGTACATTTCTTAATCTGGATAATTAAGATCAAGGAAAGCATTCTGAAGCCCTTAAAAAGACCAGATATTTTTGCTACCCTTTTTATCCTAATGTTTTATGTCAAGTTTCCAATTAATCCTTATTTGAGGAATACTACCTGACCTGAGGAGACATAAAATAGAAAGAAGTTGTTCAGAGAATCTGTCCTCTGGGGGAAAAAACTAGAGAGTAGTATTTCTACATATCTTTAGAACCTTTTTGATATCTAGAGAACAACACTAGCAAAGCAATCCATAAATGGAGATGTTGGAGATGGCAGCATGTTGTGTGCCACTCTGGAAGGCTCTCTAGTCAGAATTTAGTATACACAAGAAAAAGAAACACCTTCTGTCCTAACTCAGCTCTTCCAAAAGCTTTCACCATGGATAGTTTCTGGATCAGGCATCTCTAGATCAAATGGGAGACCCTAATCCTGGATCCCCATTGTACTGAATAAAATGCCTTAAATTCTCCACAGTAAAACTGTTGAGAAAAATCAAAATAAATAGGCTAGGAATCCTAAAAATTTTGTCATCTCAATTGCAATTTGCACCCAATGAAAATATGAATACTGGTTCCTTGAGTCTGAAATTTCAGTTAAAAACACAGTCTGAGCCTCAGATTGCAAACATGAGAATCCTGAAAGTGAGGACTATCTGAGCAGTGTACTCACATCTTCATGACCTTTTAAAACATATTTGCCAGAAATCCTTGCAACTGAAGAATCTGTGATGAAAATGGAATGATGTAGGGACTTTTTCTTACCCTCAAAAACTAGTAAAGGCCCAGTAAAATAAAAATTTAAACTTAATATTTAAACTTGCAATTTCACTCAGCGTTTTTCTTCATTAAAAAATACTTTAAAGGCATATTGGTAACAGTCTGACCTTCATTAAACACTCACTCTTTGCCCATCCCTCCCTTATGAAGATACTGAATCAAACTACTGTAATAACTGTTGAAAACTCTTGGAGTTCATATTCAATGTAAGCAGGAAGACTTGCCAGGAAACACCTGCTTTAACTGATATAATCTCAAATATATATCCATGTTTATAATGACATATACATTGAACAGTACCACCACCCTTGTTTTTTTTTTAAACACCGAGTTCCTAGATAACACTGCCACACTGAGGAGGTCATTTCTAAGTGGCTGTCTAATTGCATTTCACAATTCCATACCTGAATAGCCTGAAGCCAGTGAGGCCCTCGTCAAGGCTTATTTGAATTGAAGCCAGGCAGCTTCCACAGTCTGCCTCAGGAGGGTTCAATTACAGACATATGCAAGGCAGTGCAGGGTCTTTCCATACCTATTCCTGCTTAGATTTCTTCATAAGGTGAAAGCATGTTTCAGTGTTTAGAAATTGTGGACTTGGCTATTTGGGGTTTTTATTTTTTTGTTTTATTTTTCCATGCAGGGTATGTCACTACTTCCCCAGGACCCAAGTTTAAATAACTTTAATTCTTTCCTTTACATGCATCTCACAACCTGAAGAAGTGCACAATCATACTGGGGAGAAGAATAGACCACTTTACATTTCCCTTGTTCCTATTTCAGGAGACCTGATTGCATCTCCACCTTACAGGACATAATTTCTGTGGAAGTTAAGGCAAAAGAGTTACCAGGTCATGTGGTAACTTTTGGGAAAGGAAATTTTGCATCTCATAATTAAGTTTTTCCACAATGTTTCTGGGGAAACATAACAGGTGGAATGTATACTGGCTTTACAATCAACTGTTGAATGCTTAAACCACTTCAAGTCTTCTGTTTCTATCCAACACAACACTGACAACAGTAAAATTTATAAGTATGAACGTATAAAATTTGTAAATAATTATCTATTCCATATGCCTTTGTTATCTATTCTGACATAAGAAAGAGCAGTACTGCTCAGAATCATATATGGTACAAATTAAATATGATTCAAAAGCCTGGCAATTTTTTTGTTTGTTGATAAACACTCTCAAAAAGCATTTACAGCATGAATTATTCTATCAGGTTTTGGTTCTTTTTTCCCCACCTTGCATTGACATAAGAATGATAAATTTTCAAAATAAACTCTTTGACAGTGTTCTTTGCTGCAAAATGAAACTTTCCCTAACATACACTGCAAAATATATGAGGTATAAAACCAGCATTCTCCTTTGCAGACTAAAGAGGTATCTAGTGAATTGGGAAAAAATTCTAACATTCATAAGCAAATCTGAAACCAAGAGATATAGGGAAATTGTGATTTGCGATCACATGGTTTTTCAAGTTTTAACAAGTTTTTTTGGTGATTTTGCAATAAATGACTACTTTTTAAAAAATATCTTTAAAAAAACCAGTTTTATTAAAAGTATCCTGGGGACAGATGGATTTAGTATTTATGAATAAGCTGATTCTTTTGTGAATTTTGTAGAATCAAATTGACATTAAAGAGTTTAAGAAATCTTCAGAAATTAAATAGTCTGGCCCTTGCAATTGTTTGCAAATCCAGAAGTGAGGATATAGTGGAGTATATTCAAGTCATAACTTGAAATGTCATTTCAGGAAGCAGATTTTACAAATTCTGTCATTCAGCACTGATGTTTTACTACTGCTACTGGCTGGTCATAAATACAATATACTTAGCACTTTAGGCAGATGGTTTAAAGTAATTGTTTGCAGGAAATGTTTTAAGAGTGGATTATATTAATTAGCTTTTTCTTTTGTAAAAGGCTGGTATTTCAATCTAATTTTCCTGTTTAATTTCACAAACATGTTCTGGATATACACAAAGAAAAATGTCATCCTTTCATATTTATGATTATTCTTGAAGCAGCACATGTAGTGAAGGGCACTGGTTCTCCAATGACTGAAATGACTTCTGCACACTGTTTCTCACTGCTGATGCATTACCTCTGTCCACTAATTTGAGTGTAAAATCTGGAAAAAAAGATAACTTTATCTTCCTGTATGAGATAGTTAGGAGCACAAATTAATTTTTTCTCCTTTAAATAAATTTTACCTTGGGAAAGTAAACTTTCCTTAAAGGAGAACCTTGTAATGTCTGCATGTCCAACCACAATATTCTGTCTTTTCCCTCATTTCCTTTGTGTTTGGGGTACTGTGGCAAGTGTGAAGTTGATGTCAGCCTACAGATGTGGTCTGGTATGGTGGTTTTAGAAATTACACTATCAGAGAGTGGAATCTGCTAGTCTTTAGGTATCTAACAGAATAGAATGGTAGGTTAAAAACAAACAGTATAGTTAGAAACTTGAAAAAAACAGTTGCAAACATTTAATGAAACATACATCTACCAGCACTAGGACAGTGTGAAATTTACTAGCACTTAGAATATTAATTTACATTTTTGTTGGAACAGTGTTATCATGTGTGCTCTGTGCATTATAGAATTCAACAGAAAGCACGCTTGGAATTGGATAATCCTTCAGAAATACGTGAATAAATGTTCACCATCAAAGTGAATTCAAAGGGTATTTGTGCCTAGTGTAATGCAGCTATGTTATCTTTGATATGCTGAGCTTTGAAGGGACTTTTTAAAACCTTCTTTGAAATTATGTATTTAAACTACGTGGTACAATGTATTTACTTAATTTGCTTTCACTGAAGATGTGTTATTTTTCATTGAATATCTTTTGGTGGCTATTTGAATTCAAACCTTTTTTTTGAAATGCAGAATTTTCATCTGAACAAAATAGCATTTTATGATATCTACTGAATATACTTCAAAATAATCACACAGTGGAAAACTAATTATCTCTTAGATTTAATTTCCTAATGATAACGGTATATTATCATAATTGCTATATGGTCACCACTTTTGGAACTAGAAGCAGAAAAATTTCAGTTTGAAAAAACAATTGAATCATTATTATGAATTTTATTCTGCTATTACACTTATTATTTGTGGCTTTGAAACAAAAAACTACACTGAAAATATATATTTTTCATTTAGCTATCTTTGCTGTTTGCAGGGTGTCATGTAATAATGAAAAAATGTCAGATAACAAAAACCATTGATGTAAGAGAAGTACTAGCTTCATTGAATATTTTTCTGAATGTACTTTTTTATAAATGTAATTATAAGAATAAAAAAACAAATCATGGACTTATGATCCATAAAAAATTACTAGTATAAGCAGCATATAGGAATCACCACCACTAACACTTATGAAAGCATCAGAACAAAGTAACAGTCACTTTTAATTTCCCATTCCAGCATGCATAATGCAAACCTACACCAGCAGAGAATTGTGAGTCTAAAAATATCTTTATGCTTAAGCAAATGCAGCAGACAAAAGACAGAAGAGCAGGGCACTAGCTCACAAGGTTTTTTCTCAGTGGAACCTTCTCATTGACAAAATGTCAAAATTTAAAGTGATCTTCATTATAAAGGAGCAGAAAAATTAGTCCTGACAGAAAAATCAACACATTCATATATATTCACAGAACTGACAAAAAGCTTCTGCTCCTAAAATAGCAGCGTGGCAAGCCTATGAATACCCAGAAAGGCAGGGATCATAAAAGTATAATACTATGGTTACAAAATAGACATGTGAATTCAGACCCTTGTCTGAATACAGCAAGAGGACGGTGAAAATTCTTAGCATGTACTTAAAGGTGTTTTATCAATTAAAAAAAGTAATCATGATACTCTACTTCAAAGGGAATCCACCAATATATTAAAAAAAAAGAAGGAAAAAAGGGAGAGTATTGAATTACAGAACTATATTTTAATAATAACTTTGAGTGATAGTATGGGAATTGAACAGCTGATCCTAAGTCAGAACCAGAAGGTATCAGCAATTCAGATGAGCTAGAGAGGGGTGTGGTAGCTTACCATAGCAATGACTGCTGCTCCAGCTCCAGCAAGTGCCACAATGAACAAGTGGAATGTCATGTTTAGCTGCAAAGGGAAGCAAAGAAAAGGACTTCCATGGTTGTACAGCAAACAGTAAATGAACAAAAAATCAGACTAACATAGAACAAATAATTACCTTCCTGGCGCCACCCTTCCACAAAAGTAAGGAATTGGAATATTTTTCCAAGAGACTGATATCACTACATGTCATTGTGCTTGTGCTTGTTTTGTTACAATGCTCATGTCAGGAAAAAAGCATAACTCTATTTAAATATACAGCATTTACATAATAAAATATGAAGAAAATTATTTATTTAAAATAAACACTCTAGCGCATTTTGAGGGCTTTGTTTGGCTTTTTTTATTATTCTACAGTACTACAATTCTAGCTTACCAGAATTATGTTTGTGGTGGCTTCTCCAGTGGCAGAGATAACCTAAGAAATCCCATTTTCCCTTCATTAACTGTATCTTTCCATCCTCATACATTGATCCACTTCAAAATTTGTTCATAATGATATAATATAAATTAGGTTACTTACATAATTCAAATTAAACATCATCTTTACCTCACCCCAAACCAACAGATTACATTTGCTTTTAATGTCAGTGACCTGGTTTATGCAGCAGCCACAGAGAGTCAACTTCACCACAAGAACTGATTTTGGGAGATGGTTTTGGTGTAAGGGAGGATTGTATACCTTCCCTCTAAGATTGATTCAACCACAGTAAGACCCAGTAAAACCCTTGAACTTTCTGGCTTTGGAGGGATGAACACTTTAGCCTCTCTGTTTTAGGCAGATGTGATTTTGTTTGTTCTGTCTTCATCCTTAATCATTTAAAAACAAAACCAGAACCCTCAACTGCACTGAAACAGGTGGCATTTGTCCAAGAGAAAAGCTACAAAGAAAAATGTACTAAGAGCTTCTATCTTAATAATCAACAGGGTTTGGCCAAAGCCATTTGCAATCTATACTCTCCTGTCACAACAGGAGAGTAAAATCACTTTAATCAGTGATTCATTATATGGACCTATTCATTGTGCAGCAGAGGCACTGGCTTTCAAAAACATCTCTGTAACAAAGAACAAGGTACTGGAGTCCTTTAAAAACCCAAACAAACAAACCATAAGCATATTTAGAAAACAAATGGTTGGAGAAATTGCACTGACTCAATTTGGTAAAAGACTAGGGAAACTACTTGCTTGACTGTATTTTTCACTGTGATTGAATTCATCACCATAGCTAGAATTAGACCATTGACAGTAAGAAAACATATATCAGCTACCTTGTGCTACAACATATATTATGGATTTGCCAAAAATGCTGATATTTATTTACCTCGTTAGAGTCACACATCTTGATGAAACTTTCTGATGAGGTGCAAACCTTCTTTTCCTCTCCAATAGTTACAATACCTGGAGAAGAATAAATATTCACTTTATTTGGAATTCCTGGTACAGATCAACTTCCTTTATATGGAAAAACTAAGAACTTATTTTAGCAATGATATCTGGGGTTTGTTGACAATCAGGAGTCTGGAGCAACTCTCCTGTGAAGACCAGCTGGGATTGCGGGGCCTGGAGAAGAGAAGGTTTTGGAGAGACCTTATAGCAGCCTTCCAGGAAATAAAAGGGTGTGTCAAGAGAGCTGGAGAGGGACTTCATACAAGGGCAGGTGCAGTAGAACAAGGGGTAATGGCTTGAACTGAAAGAGGATAAGTTTAGGTTGGATCTATGGAAGAAATTCCTTATTGTGAGGGAACATGTTTCCCTGAGAAATGGTGACATTGCATCCCTGGAAGTGTTGAAGGACAGGTGGGATGGGGTCCTGAGCAACCTGATCTAGAGGAATGTCTCCCTGCCCCATGGCAAGAGGCTGGAACTTGT
The DNA here is from genome assembly GCF_963513975.1 of Fringilla coelebs. NCBI lineage: Eukaryota > Metazoa > Chordata > Aves > Passeriformes > Fringillidae > Fringilla > Fringilla coelebs. The sequence continues at coordinate 35,814,249 of NC_140032.1, read as the reverse complement.
CTTTAAGCTGCCTTTCAACTAAAACCATTCTAGGATTCTATTCTATTTCAGCCAGCACGAAACACATTATCTATTTAGTAAAAGCCCTAGTAAGAAACATGTAGGTAACAATTGTTCTGCCATTTTTGAAAATATCTTTATTCCCAATTTTGATCAGCACAACAGTTAAAGAACCAGAAATTATTTGCAACCAGTTTATACACTTCAAATGTTCACAAACCTTCTCTACCCTCATTCTCAGATATTTTAAGATCACAAATTCCTTTCTACCCAAATTTCACATTCTCTCACACCACACATAGGTGCACATCCCCACATTATTCTAACCCTCCAGTATTCAAGCTTTAGCTCCACTCTCTCTCTATCTCTCTTTCCACCACTGTCTTAGAACGTTACTTCAGTATTATTTGTCCTCATCAAGGTTTTTGAAAGCAACTAATATTGTGCCCCAGTTCACCTCTGCAGAAACAGCTGATACCCCAGGATATCACATCCCCAAGTCACTGTCCTACCACACAATTAAAAGTCATTCTCCAGATAGATGACTAATTAAGCATTTTAGACAAGTTACAGCAATTTCTGAAGAGACTAAGCCAAAGCCCCATGCCAGATTTTCATTACTCTGGGAAGATTGACAAGGTTGTCTCTGTTTTTGTCAGGATGGACAATGCAGTTCATCTTTTATACACTGTCTAGACTAGTGGGTATAAGGGCAGGGAGAGACACTTAACAATTGCTTCAGAAACATTGAACAGTTCATTTCAAATACATGGAAGCAAAGCAGTGGAATGCTTTCTTTTGTGAGATCTTACTTTTCATTTAGTGCTTTTGATTTACATACCATACTGGCGAAGATCCAAGCAGAGATTGGCTCCATCCACTACAGTGGCATTTCGGCAAATGGTCCACAGGTTGAAGTACATGTAAACAGGCAGAGAAGTGAAAGCTGTAACTCCAAGCCAGGCCAACATAAAGATGTATGTCAGCATAATAAACTGCAGTAAAAAAAGGAAAAACAAAACCAGTGGTAAGTCAGAACTGAACTGATTCACCATTGGAAAAAAAGGAACAACAGAGAAGTAACAAATGCATCTGTGACTGCTTTGTGTGCTTCTGCCCTTATTTCATTTATGGTTTTGGTCGGATAATCCATTAATGATCAGGTCAAAATGATGCCAGAGCACTAACATGATGTTTCTGAGGAACAAGAATTATGTTTCCAGAAGTGCAAGCTAACTCCATGTGCCTCTCACTCTTGTGCCAATGATGGATGCAAAGCAATGCACCTGAGGTACAGACAGATGTGTGCTCTGTGAAACATCTGTCCCTCCCTCTCATCACCACTACTCCATAGTCAGGACAAGAGGCCCTATCCTTGTGTCTTCCACTGCCAATCATGGAGTAAAAAATTAAAATTAAATACTGTAGGCTTTGCTTCTTTTGTTTTTAAAATTGGGCTCTTAATAAAAATGAGCCTTTATCTATACTGCCACAAAGTCTCACTGGCAAATCCTTTTGGCATTGAACCAATGAGACTATATTTTTGCCATTCTGTTATTGCATTCATACATATTTGGGATCTACCAGCAAATTCATCATTCAGAAAAAAAGTAAGCAAATGTCCTATAAATACGTAAACATGCCACCTTGCTGCTCCTTTGCTGGCCTGACACCACTGGGAAATACACTTATTAATAACAAACCATCTTTTCATTTTATGCTGTGGAAAGGATATGAAGAGGCTACATGGTAAAATGGGGAAATTAGTTTCCAAATATTGAATCCAAATAGCCCTGGTATTTGTTGGCTTCAGAAATGCTGAGGAATCTAAACACATTACTGTAAACAAAAAAATTTCATCAGACTAATATCACACTAACATTTTTCTAGCTGCTTACCTCAGAAAAATATTGGCTCTGAGAATAAGAAATAAGAAATATTTTTGAAAGCTGAATAAGCTGATCAAATATCTGCCAAAAATTAAACTTAAAGAGTAAATAAGGGGAAAATGGATGATATTTTCTTTTTTGTTTTTGGGTTTGTTTTTTTAATGCAAGATCTCTCAATTCAAGTAATACAGGAAAAAAACTAATATATGTATAGATTTTAGCTATGGAAATCAAATAAGGTCAGAATCTAAAAGGTTGTAAATGGTACTAAAAATTGTAGCAGAGTGGCTTATCCACATTGATCTGATCAGGAAAAGCAATCCAAAACAACAAAAGGTCTGAATTTAAATGAGATACCTTTATTGTGTTGAAGTTATGGGATGGATGTTCTTAAGCAATACTAAAGAGACCTTAATTTGATTTACTTTAACTCACTTCCAAATATTATTAAATAAAAGTAATTTTAAGTCTGAGGAAGTGCATTTACATAGGGATTTAACGTAGTTTAATTAATCCAGTTTAAAATTTATTTCAGATTAATTTTCCTGATTGTCTCTAGGTAAATGAGACTTGTAGTAGTAGTTTGAAAAGCTGTTTAATACTTTTGATATCAGCTTTCTATCCTTTTTTTTTTGAGTTAGTTCTCCATGCCAGTTTGAGGGTTACAAACTGTTTAAACTTTTTCCTCAACATCCAACTTGTTTAAAAGAAAAGCTGATGGGTCCATTTTACACACAAAGATTTCTAAAAATGCATTCACGCAGGTAACAGCTGTTTTCCTTATGAAATTTTCCCAATAACCAACTTACTACAAACCCAGCTGGTAAAATAGAAAAAGTGATAGCAAAGTCCAAAATAAATACACACCCTTGAATACTGCTTTAGACATTTCCATGAGTCAGTTGCTTTATATATGGGAAATTCTATCCCATCTATTGCAGAACAAATAGTTAACACAAGTAAATACTGTTCTGTACATGCTCCTTTTTCTGTTGCTGTTATTGTTCTTTTTCTGGTTTTTTTTTTTTCCTTTCCGTATTACAGTGTTAAAGTTAATGAAGAAATATCTGGCTCCACCCCAGGCACACACAAATTACTTGGAAAATTACATAGAAATGTAGATTCAGGGATATGAATTCCCAACTACATTGCTATGTCCCATCTTAATTTATTATCAAGCCAAAGAGTTGCACTCATATTTTTCTAAGGCAGGAATACTAAATAAGAAAGTAGACTGTCTTTGTATAGACTTTAAATTCTCATTTCTTCTAGAAGTGTTTTAAAAGTAAACCACCCTTCTAGACAATATTCTTAGCTTGACAAAAACAAGCAAGTCTGAAGTCCTACTTGTGGTCCTTCTAGAATCTGTGAAATAAACAGTACTTAATGAATTTAGTACATGTCTCAGGGTAGCACATCCATATAATTTAATGAAGTACTAAATCTTTTAAATTAGTTACATCACTGAAATGTAATAACTGTTTTTGTGACTGGGCTCCATATAGATTTGAGAATCTTCCTATTTTGTGATTAGTACCAAATGGAAAAGATAGGCCTTACTGTGAGCTTGACAAATTCTTTTTAATATCTATTTATTTTCTGATCTGTGGTAATGATAAAGAAGACTACTCAAACATTTCAACTGAGATAATACAAAGCACTAGTATAGCAAAGAGGGAGAAAACAGAGCTTATTAGCCTCTAAAAAAAAATCTGCCTTGGGCATAAAATGGTAGTAGAAATCTGTCATATGATAGCTGCAGTGAGTCACAGGAGCTGCCTTCTCAGAGAGAACTGTGTGCTTGTTATGGAATGGATTGTCCTTAAAAACATGAATCTGATTGGTTGAATATCTCAGAAAAATTGCTCAAATTATGATTTAATTTTAAAAACATATTTTAGAAAAGAAAGAACTTCAGCTTTCCTCTGTCTGTTGTTTTCAGCTGAAGAGCCAATGGCCAATGACATATTTAATTTCATGTCATAACACCAAGAGAATCAAGAAGACAGAAAAAATATGGAAGTTTACTTTTTTTATGTAAGAATTACTAAAATACAAAACTTCAAGTTAAACCATGGGGTAATTATGCATTATGCCTGGAAGCTGCTATCACTGATATCAGTGAAGCAAACCACAGAAATGTGGCCTGGACAGTAATATACTTTTTGCTGTAAGAGCAGTAAGAAAAGTTTATCTTTGTGCAACAAATTATTAGTTTCTAGCAGTAGCAGGTGCTAGATTCTTTTTATAATTGAATGGAATTATGAATTATTTGATTTTAAAAAAAGCAAAGGGAAGAATAAAGTCTTTTTTTAGATAATTTTCTCTGCTATTACAACCTTCCCTCTTTGCTCAAGAGAACTTACAAGGAATGCTTAAGGAGCCTGTTCTCTCCAGGAATTAAATTCAGAAGCCAATCTCCTGAGATTCAAAGGGATCTTTCTCCTTTGAAGTAGCATTCTGCTATGTGACAAGCTGAAGATATCTGGAATAGCAGTATAGCATCTTAAAGTGGTATCACAGCTTCTCCTTTAGCATCCTAGCTATTGTGTTTCTAGTGAGAATTACTTTCTCTGATCAGTTTGATTTTCACTCTGAGAAGCCAAACACATAAACTCAAAACAAACTAGAAGTGGTGTTCACTTCTAGTGAAATTCATCTACCAAATAATGAAGAAGAAATATCCCTAATTTAAACTCAGCTCACATTTGCAAAGAATAGCTGAAATGAATAATTATTTGAACAAAGAAATCTTTAACCTTTTTAGTGCTTTGGGTTTTTTTTGTATCATCACTGTGGCTGGCAAAATGCTCTTGCCAGATTTTGTAAGCTTTTCAGTGCCTGTAATGGCTTTTCTGAGTTTTAATGTATCAAAGCAGGCAAATCATCAACCTTCTGGAATGATTTTCTAAGTCAAAACATACCAATATCAGGAAGCAGGTATTTCAGAGCATATTCTGAAATTGTTTGTGTGGAGCACAACTTCCCTGGTGGTCATAGCTGGTTGAAATCCTTTTTCCACTTAAAATATTACTCAAATCCTATCTATTTTAATAAGATCAAGATTTCACTTAGTGGTTGGTTTGGGGTTTTTTTTCCCTCCTTCTTTCCTAATTTATGGGTACTTGTCCCATGAAAAGCACATTCATTAAATTTCAAACACTCTTCTTGCTTTAGTTTTGTTATAAATAATTTAGTACCCCTGAAGAAACATTGTATGATGGCTTCAGCGACCCTAGGGACAGAGACAGTGAAATCTTATCTAGAAGGTACAGTTTCTACAAAGAGAAATTGAGTGAAAAGGAAACAAATTAAACCTCGTTTATGTCATTTTATGAGGACACTACTGCTTACAACAAGAAAAATAATAAAGAAACATAGCAAGAAATTAAGTGCCCAAATAAAACTTCACTCCAGAAAGCTCTTGTTGCCATGTAATTTTATCTTTGTTCCAAACCACTCAGTACTTACTTTTACACTTTCTCTCAATCTCATCATATATTTATTTTGCATGAACTCCCTGAAGTGAGCTCTCAACACAGAGATTAGCAAAAAGATGTGCACCTTGCCGTGTTTGCATCACATGTAGATTTATAATCCTATGACACACACACAAAGAATGTTTACTTTCAGCAACATGAACTAAGAGATTCCTTCCAAACCTCTTCACTGCTTCAGAAATCCTCTTAAACAGCTTTTGCCAGAGATCAAAACCATACCTACAGAGGTCATGTACATCCATCCTGCTCAAAGCCTATCATGCTTCATCATGAAACCCTGGCATGGCTGGACACCACCCAGAATAAGCCCAGGGTGAGCCTGGCTGTATCTTATGGGAATGCTGGGGAGCAGCTGGCCTCTGCAGCAAAGTGCAGCCCTGGTTTGGGTGCATTTTCCAGAACAAGGTTCTGTGTCGGATTTTTTGGCCACACAGAAGCATGAACAGAAAGATCTTTTCAATTTCTTCCTGAATTGTCCTCTCAGGTGTCTCATTCACTTTCATATATTCAATTTCAATACTAATAAAAACTTATTTAGTTTTAGCACTTTGCCCAGCTGCAAATTCATAACTAACCTTTGCCTTTCAGGCCTTCTGCTTCATCTTGTTCATTTTACCCAGAAAAAATTCCTCTGAGTTATTGCTACTGTCTCTTTACCCTGCACATATTCTGCATAAATGCATTTGCATACTCTTTTTTAATTATTTATTGCAGGTGACACATATTTTCTTAAATGCTGAAATATTTCTTGATGCAGTTGTACTGGGAGAGTACTGATAGAGTGCACAGTTCTCCAGGTCACAAGAAGTCAGATTTACAGTACTACACGTTTGTTCCCACTTCAGGCCTGTTGTTTATTTGTATTCAATTTTCTATAATGCAAGGTTCTGACTACACCTTACATCAACAGTCCAGACTCAATAAGGGCTCTTTATCAATAAAATTTTATGAGCAGTTTAATGATTAGGTATTTGCTCCTGTTCATCACCTGTATTATTACTCACAGGAGTTTAGTTCTTCTTTGCAGAGGTTCAGATTTAATCCAGAAGATTTCTGCAATTTTTTTTTTCATTTTTAAGGAAGGCTCTCTCCATAAACACTGCCACCTCTTCCCAATGAATTTTTTTTGTGACAGCATTTTACATGTATAATTCCCCGTATGCAAATATGAAGGAGAGTGAGTAGAGAACTTGCTGAGTTCCTCTGGAAAACATTTTAACAATGCAGAAGCTCAAACAGCCTCAGCTTCTAATTTTAAAATGTCTAAAAACAAAAATGCTATTATTTATTTAAATGTAAATAAATGATAAAATGAAAAAAAAACCAAAACCAGATGTCTTTAGACATAAACATGTTGAAGAAGAACTGTTGAGTAGCTCACAAAGAAATGGTCTCTAATATTTTCATTTCTGTACTAACTAGCATCTCCAAATTCATGCCTCATTCATGGAGAGTAATAAAAAATGAAGGAAAAATATTTCAGCTTGTCTCATTTTATATACAATGCTTCTGGAAGAGACTATTGTTCTGATATTATTAAAAAATGCACGAAAAAACCACAGAAAATACACACATGCAAAGTCTTTTCTATAAGATCACTTCCATTGCTAACAATCACTTGTTGGACATTTATAATTGCCTCTACAAAACATGTTCATCCTCTCCCTCTCCCTATAACACATTATACTCCCAGGCACAGCTCCAAAAGTCTTGTTGAAACATGGATAGATTTCATGGTGTGCTATTACTGTCATGTGGTTGACATTCCTTGGCTTGCATTCAAGTCAACTGCTTCAAGAGAGAAACAAAAAAAAAGCCAATATTGGTCCAAATTTCTCTCCACAGAGGGACAGACTTCTCAGGTTTGCCTAATTGAAATTCATTCATTTACTGAATACTACCTAATTAGAATTTCCTTTGATTATTAAAATATGTTCACATAAAAATACAAAATCCCAGAAAATTGAAATTATATTTTGGAACAGTCTGGTTTGGCTTTTTAAAACATTTTTCTTCTACAGATAGTTTAGATGGAAGAAAAACTGATTTTGTCAAAATTAGGATCAATTCTCACTGTTGCTTTCTGTTTTTCATCTGCACGTATATTTTTCTAAATGTGTATTTCAAGGTTAAAATATTCCATGCATCATTTCTATTGCTTTGGAAACCATTTGGATGCATGTAAAAAAAATTACTTACTTTCTGATTTATGCTGTTGATTTTTTGGTAGCAGTGCAGGAGGAGATTTCCACAGTCATGTGAGAAATTATTCTCTAAGAAATTGATTCAGTTTTTTAAATATTGCTTGATAAACAAATTGGTGAAATATCAGTTTGAAGAAGATGGCTTTGTATTGATGCAAGACAAAGTTTTACCTTAAGATGATATAATTTTTTCTCTTTGGTGCTTCCTTAGAAACCAAATATTGTATTTTATTTTTTATTTCTGAATTTTCTTTGGAATGTTGATGGGTTTGTAGCATTGTGTTGCCTAAATTTATCATTATTTGTTTTATATCCTTCAGGTAAGACTATAATTATTGTAGTCTGACAGGCTTCTGAAGCCCTGTAGAAAGCATTGGATCTTTGCTGCTGCTTGAAAAAAGCAGAATTTCCTATGTAATTTTTTTTACAATTTTTCAAACAGGAATTACTTTTTCTCAAAATGCATATGCTTGATTTTCACATTCACAAAGTTATCCTTCTCCTCTTGTTTTTCTTTCTGGTGGTATTTTTCTAAAGCTAGGAAGTACTGTCTGGGAATATAGTTAAGATATTGCTTTGTATTTAAATAGGATTGAAGATAAATAATTTGGTTTTAAAAATGGCTTTTTAAAATATGGATTAGTAGCTTTTAAAATATGGATATCTTCATTAAATAACCTTTTTCATGCTCTCTCCTTCCTATGTTCGTGCCACAAAATGATTCAATTTGAAGACATTAAGTACAAAAAAAAATCAGTTCCATCATTACCTTTTCCCTGACAATGTAGGCTGGTCCTAGTAGTAAATTTACTAGGTTGTGCTACCAAAGAGCTGATAAAATTTTTATAAATCATACTCTAATGGTTTTCAGTGATGACAAATTTTCTATACACAGATGAAGATGTAACACTCAGCCGGGAAAGGACTGAACAATACAGATTGTTTGCATTTTTCACATTTCCAAAATTTGCAATGTAACGTTTTTTTAGAAAGTTTCCATGGTTTCTAGTTGGACACAAGGCAGTGAAGCTTAAATAAGTAAGCAGAAATAATAGTTATAAGCCTAAACAAATGTGTCACTCAAGGTTAATACCTGGCTGTCAAAAAAAAAAGTGTTTTCTTTCTGGTATATTCTTAATGGGCTTTGAGAAGCCTGTGTGAAAATGAAGGGGTAGGGACCTTCCTTGTTTGATTCCTGTCTTACCAAGCATTCAAAGTCAATAACAGAGTCTTTTAAGATTTTATTGTGACCTTAAAAAAATTTAAAAGATTCCCTCCTTCCCATGCAAGCAATGACCAAAAATATTTACAGAGCTAATTATGAATTCGTAAGACATCAACAGGAAGATGCAGTTCATAAGAAGAACAAAGGTATATGGATTCTGTGAATTTTCTGTCACCATAAAAATAATGAATTTGTGATAATTCCACTAATATGCAAAGGTTTCTTAAATAACTGTGAAAAGAGTAAGATGTCTAGATGCAGTTAATAAGTTAGCCAGATGAGAGCAAGAATCAAGGAAAACTATCATCATCTGATGAAACATTCAAGTTAAAGCTGAGATGGATTATCTGAACATAGGGGAAATAAAGCTATCATCTTGAGCATTTTATGATGAGCCATAAAAGAAAATTAAAGCCAATGGAGAAACTGCTCCCGAAGTCAAGCATACTTTGGAAATGTATGACAGCAGTTTATTAACAAAAAATACCTACTGACTGGGCTTACATGCCAAGGAAAAAAAAAATCTGTCATCCATGTGCAAGACACAAAGCACAATGGGAAACAAAAACATCCAGTTTATCACCACCAACAACAACGTTGCTGTCAGCGAGCAGCAAGACCAAGGGAAGATGAGAAGGTGCTGGCAAGGCACAATACAATGTCTGGCACACCCCTCTTTTAAAGGATGTAATGAATGCCACAGTCAACAAAAGAGCTGCATATACAACACATGGGAAGTTATGGGAGAAAAGGAATATCAAATGAAAGTATGATTTTATACATGCAATATTCGTGAGTGAGAAAATCTGGAACAATAGAATAAAAAAAAACAGAAAGGCTTCGACAGATTACAGAAACAAGACAGAAAAAAGTAGATTCAGCACATAGATATACATAACAAAATTTCTGAGCTCATTGCAAAATATTTCTAAAAATATAACAAAGAGTGAAAAAATAACTTGGTTTATTCTTTCTTTTCAAGATGCCATATGTACATTAACAATGCAGTTGGGAGAGAGTGACATAAAAGATGACTCTTTTAACCATTCAACTGAGTTTAGGACTGCTGCTAGGGCTTGTTCTTCCTATTTTAAGATCAAAAGCAGACAACTACAAGGAACACAGCTCTCTAAAGAAATTCCAAGACTGGTTTGGTATCCAGAGATAAAATTAATTCCAACAACCTATAAAATTGCTAATATGTTTTCTTTCATCTACTAACTCCAGCAGTGTTTAGATAGCAAATGTTATTCACCTAAATTCCAGCTAAAGGGGCCAAGCAGGATATATCCAACTAAATGTATATAGTTGATTGAAGAGCTTAACATAAAAGACATAACTTAAAAGACTTGAGGGTTATTCTCTTTGCAGGAAATAGGACAGTCACAAAAAAATTCAATTCACCTGATAAGTTTGCCTAAGCTGCCCTCTCCTTTAACTACTGAAGGAGCATAGGCCTTTTTCTTGACAACCTTAATTAGGTATGATATATCTGTGCCATAATATAATCCCTCTGAAGTTAACTACTCCATTAGCTTCTGGGTAATTTGTGGTAAAAAAATCATGTTTCTGGCTTTCAGTTGAGCAATCTGAAAGGTCAGAGCACTATGAATCTCACCTTGCTCATTTCCCATATCACAGTGTGAAACTACATACAGCAAACACACCTAAACTGAGGACATGAGATTTTGAGATACCTTCCCCAGTTAAGATTGGTTTAAAGGATTCTGGACCCATAAGGATATCTGCTGTCTTGGAGAGAAGGTCCTTTATTTCTCATAAATATGGTGTGATACATTCCTCAGATGGAGCAGAATTTAATAATAAGCAACGCCTCCCTGTCTGTCAGATCAGCAGTTTTACCCCAGAATATCCAGACATGGTATCTAATTTTCGGAAATGAGAGCTTCGTTTCTAACATTCAGAAATAATACATCTGCTCTGGGTGGGAAAGCCAGCTGAGCCTGCACTGAACTCTCTTCCTCCTGTTACACAAAGAATCAAATGTCACTATGATGCAGTTTCACTGCCTCTAGAATAACTGGTCTTGTAAGGAAAAGATGAAGTGATGAGTTCCCAGATGGTTTTTCAAAACATTTGTGCAGCTTCCACGTTTTGATTTTTTTTTGCAAAATAAAATATGGAAATATTTGGGAAGTTCATGTTTTAGTTTAGGCACTCAAGAAGCATGTATGAAATAGCCCATAGGTAATCAGATATCCAGAATTATTTTCAAAGGCAGAAAAATCCTTGTCAGTAATTAAATGAAATATTCCTAAAACTAAAGATACAGAAGGTGTATGTAAGTGCAGTTTAGAATATAAAACATCATTCTCTAGAGCTCTAACATGGTTCTTTTGAAAAGCAAGGTACAAAGAAATAGAAATACAGCTACCACAATGAAGTCTTCATATATTTTTTCCTTATGAAATAAAACAAAAACCAAACCTACTTTCCCATTTTATAGCATAAGAGGAGGGGGAAAGTGTCATTGTATTTATATTGACTCTGTGAGCAGATATTCCAAAGCAAGGTGTAAATGAGGCTTTCCATGGCCAAGCGAGCTGAATACAAATAGGAAGGGTATTAAATTGCAAACATGACAAAAGTGTTACAGTTGGCTTCAGGCCTGTCTCCCATTCTTCACTAATCATGCTGCAGCTATATATGAATGTTTATTTAATACTCTAAAAGCACGTTCAGGCATGGAAATATGAAGCCTAGAATGAAAGCCATCCCTCCTGGAATGTGACTGCCATTGTTTTACTGCTTTTGTTTTACTTTTCACAGTAAATTAAGTCTACAAACAGCCAGTGAGAGTCTTCACTGTCACTTTCACAATGCCTCTCTTGGAGGTGAGAGCCTCTACTCCATGGCAGTGCTGACATGACTTGGATGCTAAGCCTCTGAACGCTCATATCAGCTGATAAGTCAACTATATATTCACTGGAAAGTTTAGGCTGAGCTATTTCTTTTTCCATTACTTCAGGCAAAAAAAAAAAAATTCCTTTTGCCCATTCAGAGCTAGAAAATTAGGTATTTGCAGCTAAGGAGGGAGGTCAGGAAGAGCACGTGAAAAGTTCCTTCAGATGTTGGCTATCAGTGTTCTTAAAGGTCTGCTTTTCAAAAATATTTCTTAAGAAAGAGAAAAAGGTGTTATTTTTTGTATATTCCATATATAGAAATATATGGAATATATTAAAAATATATTCCATATATTTCTGTATATGGAATATATAAAAATGTATGTTTACCCATACAAAGATAAATTTTAAATAAATTTTTCTTTCTTGAAAATTTTTATTGATTTTTTTCTTACATTTTCATAATATGTTTAGTCACAGACATAACAAATTTACTCCTACAAAATATTAATGAAAAACAACTCATGGCAATGGTAAAGTTGAAGGACTTCATTTTCAGACTTTAACTGAAATGTTAAACTTCTATTTAGAAAGACATCAACAAATTTGATGTGAAACTATAGTCACAACTGGAATTTTACAAAGGTGTTTTTGATGTGGAGCCATTTTTATAATTTTAATTTTTCAAAACAACAAATATCTTGTGTGTACATTTCTGTTAGTAATAAGGCACTGCTAAAAGAAACCAACTGTTTAATCTTTGACAGTTTAGATTTTTAATATTTACAAAATTACTAGCTCAAAACTGAATACAAGGAAGCTTTCTTGCAACTTGTAGTATCTGCCAACCCATTTCAATAGCATTATCTCATTTTGGCAACTGTACAGAACAAAATTTATTACAGCACTATTTTAGCATTTGAACAATCTGGCCTTGACACACAATACTGATTTGATTTCATTTGCCTCTCCACTATTCTTTTTTGTTGTTCATAGGTCCTATTTCTTGATAACATTGCATGTGTTATGGAACTTAATTAATTCTTAACACATCTGTCTTGGATTGAAATATTTTGTAATTCCAAATATATATTTTTAAAATCTAAGAGGTTATTTTTTCCCTTAAGAATTTTAAGTATGAGATAATGAAAATCAACCTAGTCAAAAGGTATCAAGTTTTAATTGACATATACCCTCTAGAGTACAGACACTAAAGCCAGAATAATAATCCAAAATAACTCCAGACATTTGTATAGCAATCTTACTGACACAGCATCAAAAGGAGACAAGCAAACAAACAGCAGGTTTATGGGTTTTTTTCACCAGGAAAAAGAAAAAACTGACTTCAAGAACAGGGACAACAAGGTATTTAACTCAAACTAATTGATGAGTCGTTGTAATTGTGGTCATAAAGAGTATACAGCCTGAACCTTAGCTGTAGCATGTATATCAACCCAGGGCTTCTTAAAGTAAAACACAAACATTGCAGATTAGTGATGAGGAAAGCAAAGTGTTGAAGGAAATAATTTAATGAATAACTAGTGATAACAGTGATATTAACCATGGAATAGCTGCTTAACCATTCATTTCCTCTAGACACATACTGTAGAGTCACAGTTATCAAAACTGAGAGAGGATGTAGCACTGCTCTGCTGCAATACTGAGGACAGGCATTCAGAGATGCTGTGAAGAAGTGTTCTGAAAATTTTGCTACTCTATACAGGATTGGAACTAACTTAGTAGGTCCTCGGTGAATACAGATTAGAGACTTCTCTCCAGGAGATGAAAGCAGTGTTGGCATAAGCAGTGACTGCTCTTAATTTAAAATGTTCTCAGTCTTTTTTTATATGTTTATTTAAAGGTCTTAAAGCAATCTTAGTCAAAGTGCCAAACTCATACAACGATGACAAGAACAAAAGAAAAGGAGACAAAACCACAGATTATTGTGGAGCAGGTTACATCTACATAGACATGACATACAGACTGCATTCTCCAATTTACAAGATGCAGGTCATCTGTGTCCAGTTTAACCTTAAATGTCAGGGTATCCAAAGTACTCATTTTGATAGTCTTTGTGTGACTTGTAGTAACTATTGCTTATATTTGTTCAGACTGTACTGCACTTAATTAAGTATTGACAGTTATATCAGAGTACAGTGGGAAACCCAACCCTGCCTACTAATTTATATGTTATTCATCAATAATATAGCATAAAAAATAAGTGTACTCTAACACCCAGATCTATTTGGCTATATTTATCCATTTAGTGTTCATCACAAAATATGAGGTTTTCATGCAGACTCTGTTTTCAGAAATATCCAACTCCAACAGCTACCAAGGACTCTTAGCTTAGATGCAGAAGAGTCAAATACAAAAAAAATTACCTGACACTGGACAGAAATTTTGAAATAATCCCATTTGAAACAGTCAGCAATTTTACTAGGATAAACTTCTATTTAAGTCCTAGTACAAATCAAAAGTTTTTGAATCCAAATTTTCCAGGGTCGTAAATGAATGGGCTCTCCAAACCAGAGATTAACACAAGAATAAATAATGGCCTGTTTACCATTTAGAAACAAAATAGAACCTGATGACAGGTCTCAGCTAGTTCCAAAGAGGAGCAGGCAACATTTCTAAAATAACTAAAAATATTAATAAGGCAAATATTTCATTCCCAGTAGAGCTGGAGGCCTTACAGTTTTAGTCCTGCTCAGTACAGCTCATGTTGCTGAGGTAACAAGCTTTCTCACTCAGCTGGTGGAATTCATTGCTCCTGAGTAGCAAGAATTACTTAGCATTTAACCAATACAGAGAATATTTATAACACTCTGTTCTCCTTTGCTGCAATTTTTAAACCCTGAACCGAGGTATCAAAAAATATTAAAGAAAAACAAAACCAAAAAATAAACACCACAAGGCACTAAAAATATATACAGATCATATTGAATTTGTCATAAGTACAAAAGCTTTCTTAGCCACTTACCCAGGCACTCACACATCTGCCACAAGTGGTGATTTTGAAATCTCCATAGAGATCCTTGATGGCACCAGTTGTAAAGAATCCCTCCACCATCAGCAGAATGCCATATACAAAGAATGCAGCTGCTACACCATATATCACGTACTTGAAGATGTCAATCCTGTGTAGGAACAGCAAAAATTAATTATCTGCATAAATATTTAAAGCTGACTCTGAAATTTCAGGGTGAGATAATCAGACCCCCTGAGTCTCCAACTGTATGACTGACTGGAAGTGTAAGTGCTGATGTGCCATAATGACAGGTGAGGCTGAGGACAGGAATGAACTTTGAAATAAAATAGTGTTGATATAAGAAACACTGGGTCATTGACTCTAATTAAATGTAAAAATGGATCTGTTTAGGTAAGACAGCAAAAATTGTCACATCGATTTAAAAGTCAGTTACTTTTCAGTTTTTGGCCTCTAAATGAAGTGGAAAAGAAAAACAAGAAAAGGAAAAGGAAGCAAAAACCTGACACATCTCCTAAGTCATACATTCTATCCAGCACTTAGGTTATAGAAGATATAGAATCTTGAATAAATGTTTCTGCACATACAAGTCTGCAGGGTCAGTCTGTGCTACCTTCTCATTGTTATTCACCCACTTATTCTCCAGTGGACAAAGTGTTTGTCACAGAATAATAAAGTCATCAAGAGAGATTCCTTACTTCAAACCAGAAACATATCATTCCAGAAGTAATGGGGTCAGATCATCTGGAATTCTTCTTTAATGAGGTTTTAAAATAAAATTTCACAGGCACACAGCTGGAGCAATGGAGGGATGGCTTGCAGTGTGACATGCAGGGTCCTAGAAGGCTCAATTCACTAGAGATCATCACCTGGGTTGTGTGGGTGTTCTGCCCAGCACTGCCTGTAAGTTCAACCTTGGCCCAAGGAGACTGTGCCTCTTAAACATTCTCTCATGACCAGCACTTGGGACAAGATTCTCGATAGCACCTCTCTGTTCTTTTGTCTAAACTTGGAAACATTCCTGCTGGCCATAGCCTTGGATCAGCAGGTTTCAAAGTTTTCTACTTGGACTTCTCAAAAAAAACTAGCCACAGTAAATTTTCAATTTGTTGATGTGACAGGGAAGGAGCTGTGCAACTCTGTATAAAATTGCTACATTCAGATTTAAGATGGTACTAAATTCCAGTCTTAATCTCCAGGTCAAGATAGTGACATCTCCTAACAGAGAAAGTCAAAAAATAAAGCTGAGAACCCTTAGGATCTGCCAGATGAATTTTGACATGCCATTACCCACACTGGATGTTTTCTCAAGACAGTGATGAATATTTTTATTGTTTTGAAAGGAAATATTTAAAGATAACAATTCCTTAGGAGCACACTTTCCGTCATCACTCAAAAGGACAACTAATACACATTTTACATGTATAATACAATAGAAAAAGCTCCAAAACCTATTAAAATATCTTTGAGCTTGAATGGTTTTCAAAAGATTCAAAGTCAGGTTCAGGTCTATATTAAAAAATGCAATCAAAATGCAGTTAAACTTCTGACATAACTGGGGATGGGAGAAGTACTAGAAATGAATGCTTCTGGAAATGAGACAGGTTATGTTTTTCCCTTACATTCTAATACCAAAGCACTTCCACCTTTTTTTTTTTTTTAACATTGCTTTTTGTTTCATACTCAGATGAAAACCAAAGTCAATTTCTACATGGAATAGATACTTGAACAAATCAAAAGGGTGAAAATATTCAACACTGTAGATGGTATAAAATGATGCAGATTAAATTTATTTGAATATACATAATACAATGCAAAAATCCCATTTCCCTGATTTGACAGTAATTCAGCCATTGTAACACTTTTTTTTAAACATCAAAACTGTGTTTTAAGCCTGCCTTGCCTATAAGTGACTTTAAAAAAGGTTACAAAACCAAATAGACAGCAACTTTGTGACCATTCCATAAAAACTCTTCCAATTCTTATGTATATATATACTTTAAACAATTGTGACCTTCACCAGTGGTTGAAGTCTGGGAGTTCTGCCAGCAGCAGCTCCCCTCAGACCTCAATGTGCTCAGTTACAAGCTCTCATTGCCCTAAAGAGATTAGGACTTTTGAGAAGTCCAGAGACTATTTCAGTTCTTACAACAGCCCTTTAAACCATCTGTGCTGAGTCTCCCACTGAGCTGCTTGTGTCAAAAAGTGTGCTAAGAGATCTCTGCTTTTTCCTCAGCCTTATGTGCATCTACAGGAATAACTTTCACTTAAGCCTTCCTTTCACAAAAGGAAAAAATTATATATAGCCCAACAGCAGCCAAATATAGAAATCTATTTCCTTCTCATCCACTCGTCACAGAGAGATCATAAAATCTCTATTCATCAGACTATATGGGATGAAATAGCCAGGCTTATTCCAAGGGGAAATGATCTCCTGTAAAGCAAAAAGTGAAAAGATAAATGAAAATGGTGACACAATCACTCAGCTACCTCTTTAAAAGACAGAGTTGTATTGCAGTCTAGCTACATTTAGTGTCTGCTGTATTTAAAGAAAATGTACTGCAACAATAACTTTATATATATATATAGTTTTGAAGATAGCATTGCTAGTAAGTTATTCTGCAGCATTTAATATAGTTCACATTAAGTTTTATTTTCTCATTAAGTTATAACAGATAAAAGATAGACCTTATAAAATGAAGATTGCCTTTCTTTAAAATAAAATGTGATTCTTTGTGGATGAACTCACGGAGATTAATTGCCATCTGTGCTTCAGCAGATTCTCAAATGCTGCAGACAGAGCATGAGAGCAACCAGGGAGGTAGAGGGGAATGGCAGAAGGGGAGATGAACGTGAGCCAATGGGCAGGATGGGTAAGGACAAAGAAAAAGAACAAGAAGGGCTTACACTTCTGAAATGGAAGGAGAGATGTGGGTAATGAGCAAAGGAAGGAGACAAAATAATAAAGATAAAATTTTGTTCTTCTGACAGGATTGGAAAATGTACAGTATTTTACAAAAAAAAAAAAAATACTGGAAAAATATACATTATTATTAAAACTACTCTGACCGAGGCTGCTGAGTAGAATAAGCTGAATGATTATCTAAACTTAAAATAATTGTGAAAAGCATCTTGAAGTTGGTAAAAGATTTAAAAAAAAATACAGAATAATCTAAGCTGTATATTTGTCTTACTCTGGTAGATTCTCTGTGGATTCTGGATCTGCCCTTCTTCACGACACTATGTTCAGAAATGTTAGAAATATTATTGTTTTTAAATTGCAATTTAAATCAAACTGATGCTTCAATTTTTTGTTCTTTCTTTGCTGCCAGGTCATTAATATTCCATATTAACCAGACTCCCCTAATTCATTAGTCTGAATCTGGATTCTATCCAACAAGAAGCATATTCAAAATATCTCTAGAGAAAACACTTTCTTCTTCTGGCAGAAGGTATTCAGGGAAGCCATCAATGCTAACTTCTCAATGAACAGGTTGGAACTGAAAACAGAGTAGACTATCCCAGCAGAGACAAGTCAGAGGTGAGTGAAAATATTCTTAGTGAGTCAGACCAATGTTGCAGATTTCCTACTGTGTATTTTCATGGTGCTTTGGCAAGTTTAAGTACTAAAAATTATAGTAAATCTGCAAGAAATAAAATAATTTGTTAAACAAACTTGTCTATGTTTTGCAGGTTTTTGTGAAACTTGTCTTAATATAGTTTTAGAACAATCTATATATTTGCTTGGGATATTTTTTTTAAAATTTGGGTAATATAGGAATGTAGCACAGACATTTAGCTGTAATTAACAGGTAAAGCTCACACTAATTTGTCCTGTGACATGATTCTTATGCTGCCCAGAAAACCATTATATTCTGAAAAATAATGTGTGCACTTCAGCCTAAACAAGTGATAAAAGCCTAATATTTCAAAGATTTTCATTGGCTTACCCACCAGAATTCCAGATATTACTGTGAGACTAGTTTTCCTGAATTTATAATTGTCTTATGTTTCTATTCCAGAATGTATAACATAACTTCTCCAATATATATAACGATATTAAGATATTACAGAGGTTAAGCAGAACATGATTGCTAATGAATTGTGCCTATACTTTCTGAATGCAAGTAGTTTCACGCAATTACATCTATTTCCAAGCTAAAAAACTCCCAAACATATAAGAAAAATAAAATACCAGAGCAATCAAAGTACTGACATGTTAATAAGATGACCATAGTAAAATATCTAATGAAAAACTGGTTTCTTTTGGTTTTTTTTTCCTGCATAGAAAATTTAGAAGGATGAGAAATACATGCAAATGTCACCATTGGAGTAGAAGGGCTTCTCCTATTTTGGAGGATTGTTTGGTTTTTAAAATTTTTTTTCTCTTTCAATGGCAGGGAGCATTGAGTACTTGATGTTTACATCTAGAACACACAATAAGCTCCGTTACCCTGTAAACCAGCAATTCTGGCCTCCATGCTAACCCTCCTGCCCCACAAGGGACTGATGCTAACAGGGTGTTAAGACACTGAGAGAGCAGCCTCCCCCCTCATACTGTCTCAAGCATGGAGAAATAGCTTTGCAATTGTGTTTTTAGAAGACAGACAAGATACAAGGAGATGTTTGCAAGAGAAAGGTCAGTTTAGGCTATGCAGAAATCAAGCCCCCTGGAACTTTTGAAAAGATGTGCTCAGGCTCTCCAGCAAACCAGCTGGGAACAATTTCTAGATGTCAGTTCATGATACTATTCACTTAAATACATCGAGCAAAGAAGATAGCTGATACCTTAAAACAGAGGGAAATTTTTAGGAAAAGGAGGAGACAAGCACAGACAAACTTCAGGATGAAAACAGGCAGAAAGAATTTATTAATAGAAATGTACTACCCGCAAAGTAAGACAAAAATCCCCAAGTAAAAGCCCAAATGAGGCAAAAAACCTGAAATATTCTCACTGTGAAGGGAAAAAAAATTGAAAGCACTAAAAAAAATTCAGCATAATTCCATGAGGAATTTTTTCTAGATTAGGTTAATAAGGAGTCTAGCTTCTAAATTTCAGGTGGGAAGAAAATAAAACTGGAGTATAGAATGCTCAACTAAAGTTCATCAGGAAATGATAAGAGAAAGGATTAACAGTCAAGAAAGGATAAGAAAAAAAAAGACCAAAAAGTAATTTTTATTAAACTAGAAACAAAATACAATAGAAAGATAACAGAGACTTGATTATGCATTTCTGGAAGAAATTGTGTAATCATAGAAAACATTTGCTCAAAACTGAAGCCAGATTGTTAGTATTATATAAAGAAGACATCATCCTACTACAATATGCAAGTTACATCCATCTTCTGCAAGGGCCAGATTTTCTTCTTCTGCTCTGAAACAAAGCTGATGTGACATAAGTACCCATTGGTTTTAATTTGTTATGTACAACTCTCTACAGCCATGTAGAATAGGACCCTAGGTCATCATCCTCTACAAGTTTGTTGCTTCCTTCCTAAGAATGGAACAGTTGAACACAGATTTCTTACAGAACATCTAAAAAGCCATACAGAACCCTCCAAATAATGGAAGAAGAGCAGAAGCAGCACAAACCACATCTCTGTTCTGTGTCTCTTGTAACTTTCTTGAAATAGGAAAAGATCCAGCATAAGAATTTTAATAATCATGAAAATTGTCATCCAAAACACTGAATTTTTACTACAACTGAAGGGCAAGGCTTCTCCTCAACATTGTTTGGGGGCTTTTTATAACTTAATTTTGTTCTGTCCAAAACTACTTTCTTAGAAACATTTTAGAGATGCTAATTACAGAAGAGATCAGAAGCCTCCTTTGTCTGAAGAAGGCAAAAGCCCCACTGGAACTGGTGCAGAGTATTGGGCTGACTTCTGGTGGAATTACATGATGGTTGTTGTACACTATGGATACTGAATTTCCAAGCAATCTTCTGCAGCAGGAAAGTGTAAAAGATGTTGCAAAAGCATATTGCAGGATTTGTGAGTGTTTCATTAGTACAGCTACAAACTTGGAGACATGCAAAGTACATACTGACAGTGTAAAGCTGACAGCTTGTTACTGTATGTCCAGATTGAGATCAAAGTAGGGAATCTACCCTTTTCAGATATCCTGTGGAACAGAGAGCTAGTTTTACATGGCACATAAAGCATATTTAGCCATATGGATATTACATATAAAGATGCACTTTCCATTTTATCTGTTTATAAAGTGAGCTAAGACTAAAGAGAAATAAAGGCAGTTAAAAAAGAAAAAGATATTTCTGTGGAGATGAACCACCTATTGAGAAAGGGAAAATCACAAGACATTAAGTTATTATAGCTAATCTAAATTCCAGTCAACCAGGAAGGAGTGCTACTTAACACAGTACTAAATAATACAGATGTCTGCTGAAAAGTAGGAGACTGTATTTGCAAAGAAGAAGACCAATAAATTCTTTATGTAAGATCACTCTGCTGGTATTCACATGCACTGCTATGAATTTTCCAGATTATTCAACTGGTATTTTCATGTGGTGAATTTCCTTATTCAATTTCATAAAATGAGGACTATGTCTTTGCAGGTAATTGCCAAATCCTAAATTTTACTTACAGAAGTTCTCACTGGTATTGCCTTTAACAGAATAAAGACTGGACTGCATTTTATAGCTGACTAGGTGGTAAATGTGACTTTTCAGTGCTGTATAATCTTGTAAAGGTCATGTTCTCAGGTGCTGACATTTTTTTGCCATATTTGATGCATCTGCCAATGATATCAGATCTAAAATCCTATGTTCTGCATCTAATATTTAACATGCTGTATTTGTCCAGTGCTGCTATTTATATCTGACTCAGTTATTCCAATGAAATAAAGACTGTTCTCCCTAAGTAACCTGAATCTTCAATGACATTGTGCTTCCTGTGGTGGTACCTGCCAAATTATAATACCTGAAGAAGACGCAGGGGTCAAGGTTGGATATTCCATGTGGAAAAAACTTCATTCCTCCACACAATCTCTGTTGCAGTTTCCAAACACACTATGGCACAGTTAGCAATTATGTGATACAGAGCCTTATATGCTTTGCTTTCCACAATACAAATAGTATTTAAAACACAGTGTCTGTTCAAATTTAAAGAATGTTTTTGTAAGAGATAAAAATATATAGGGAAAACCAGATTACTGCAATTGTGTATTAAGTAGATGCCTTAAAGAGAATCATCACACAGTCTAATGCAAATGTTTATAAATATCACATTTATTATTAGCTGTCCTTTACTACCGGGCACATTGTAATAACTTTCACAGCATTCCACTAATATAAGTGTAGAAGGATTGATGATAACAGTAATATTTTAGTGCTACCAGCATTTAAGTTGTGATAGCAGCAAAGTCAACAACAACAACAAAAAAACCACAGCAAATCATAACATCCATTTATCTACCTCTCAAAACATTGTTTTTTATCCCTAAGAGGGGAGATATAAAAGATTCTACACCATTTTGTTTCATTTTACTCAAAAGAAAACAGTTGTACATACATATATATATTAAAAAACAATACTATCTAGTAAACCCTGACTATACACTAAGAGAAAAGTCAGCAGCAAGCATCAAACCTGGCCACAGCAGTACCTGAAACACAGGTTTCACATCTTGAAAGGGAGGAAATATTTAGACTTAGGAAGATGGCACCAATACAGCGTCTATGCAACTTCCCATAGAGAGCACAGTGACAACAGAATTACAGATTGCAACTTCATTTAGTTTACTATTTGGTTTCACACCTTTAAAGGAAGTAAATTTACAACGACCTGAATTAGCTTTGGCTGTAGTGGGAAAATGGGTTTAATGCTACTATCAGGGAGATTGCTTCATTTTCCACTCTAAGAGCATGATTCCCTTGTTCCATGGCCTATATATCACAAACATGTGACAGATGGCACTAACTGGCTTTGCGCACTAAAGAGAAAGAGCTGGAAAAGGATGCTGCTGGGAAATACACAAAACATACCTTGTGCTACTGATTTTCTAAAATCTCCTTTTGGAATTTGTTCCAAACACCAGAAAAATATAAAAGTCCGGCTCATGTGATACATGCTTGATAATCATACGTCTCTTTCTGCTGGCTTTGCAATGTTCTCAAAATCAGTGATTAAGTGAGAAAATCTAGTTATACCTTTATCCCTACTTTGCAGATAGTGTCCACTGCATTTTATTAAGTTATTAGGAGAATGACTGAAAACTACATCCACCTCAAGCAGATGGCTCAGTTTTAGTGAAATCTACAGAGCTGTTAAACTGACAAAGTCAGCAACATAAACCATTCACCTCTTGTAGTTAAATATTATAAAAGCAGTTTTCAGGACAATTTAAAGCTTCACATGTATTTTATAAGGCTTTCTCTGGAAGTTAAATAATTTCTCTACAGCCACTGAAAGAATCCACATCCCAAAAAAAGGCCAATGCTTTCTGCAAATTCCCTAATAAGCATTCCTTCACTTGGTGGGGGAGTGGGTGGAGGGAAACAGCTGCCAGTAGAACAGTGAGATGGTTGATAGTGAAAAAGTCTGGAACTGTAGGGAGTGGAGCTTCCCAAAAGTCATTCAGAAAGCAATATAATTAGAGGTTAGTCTCAATGAAATGGTCACACATTGAAAATTCCAAATGTCTTTATAGCCATCCAATTTATTACAAGTTTATGGATTTAAAAATTAATGTCTGAAGAAAGAAGAGTCTACCATTCAGCTATGTGATTTTTGCAGATATGTTCTCTCCATCAGGAATACCTGTCTATACAGCATTTGTTCTCATTATTTTGAACAAATTTGATTTATATTGGCTTTCAAGTATTTAGAGTAACTGTTTTACCTTTCTCCCCTGAAGAAACTAAAGTCAGGCTTTAATTCAGTGCTTTGAGACAAAACACTTTTTTAAAAAAATTATTGTCTTTTTTTAAGAAATGTTTGGGGTTTGCATCTTATTATAGGCTGAATTTTGGGTTGCATTTTCCCCCTACAAACGAGCAAGCAAAAAAGCTCTCTCTCTACCCTACCCAGCACCTCTCTAGGTTGCCTTCATAACTTTGGAATTATTGACCATGATCATTCTGTATTGTAACTTGAAGAGAAAATCATAAATTTGAGAAAATTTATGGAACTGACTGGGACTTATAGAGTTTAAATGGCAGCTACAAAACTTGCTTATAGTTCTTAAACGACAAATATTTACTACTTGTCAATGTTTCCACAGCAGATATGATATGCAGCTGTTAAAGACTCCTTG
This sequence comes from Fringilla coelebs, assembly GCF_963513975.1. Classification (NCBI taxonomy): domain Eukaryota; kingdom Metazoa; phylum Chordata; class Aves; order Passeriformes; family Fringillidae; genus Fringilla; species Fringilla coelebs. The sequence continues at coordinate 35,790,305 of NC_140032.1, read as the reverse complement.
AATTCAGAGAGTGATCCAGGGAGCTGAAATGAGGGACCAGTCTGCAGGACCAGCACTCACATCACCTCTTTTATCCCACAGGGCTGTTGTTCTTGGCTGAATCCCCAAGGGCTGAATGCTCCAAGCCAGCTTTGCTGCCTATTGCAGACTCTTCATTCATTAATCTCTCCCCAAGTGTCAAAGCATCTTGTGAAGTGTGGGCAGCCCAGAGCAGCCCCAGCCCTGTGGCCAGGAGAGACTGAGGTCAGGGTCTGAACCCCTCTGGCTTCACTGAAATGTGGTCCTGGACCATGGGAAGGCTGAGGAGAGGTGAGGCAGGGACAGTCAGGGCTGTTGATGCCCTCAGGGACACTGATTTGGGCATTTCTGGATGGAATTGTTGGATCTAGGTATTTTATTTTAGGCAATTAGAGACTGTTTCATATTTTGTTTATGCCCTCATCATGCCCTGCTTTCTCTACAGGGGTCTGCTGCTTCTTCTAAACTATAGCCAGTAGCTGGCAGAGATAAAAGATACAGGGTGGTTTGTGAGCTGTGTTGTTTGCATTCAGAACACAATGCAAAAAGTTAACACAGCCTTTATCTCTTGCTGCCCACATAAATAGCTCTCAGACTGGGATTGATTTTTATGCTGAATGACATTTAAAATCCAGCATGCTAATAAAAATATAGAGAGAAACCATAAGCATGCTTAAACAGAATCTAACACACTTCAGCACTCCACTGCAGCATCTGCCTGGCACATTTATCACAGAAGGACAGACTCCAGGCCAGCCTGAGACACTTCTCAGCACTAGATGCATTAAGAGCTCAAATGTGCTAGATAACCTTTAAAAAAAGTACAGTTGAGTAAGGCACACTGCTAGATTTTTTGAAGTTCTTCTAATTTTTAATCAGAAAAATAAAAAAACCCTAGGTTTTATTTCCATTTCAATATGGATTGTTTTACGGATGTAGGCACTTTGATTTCTACTTACATATTCTTCTTTCTGGTTTTTGGTCTTTCAAAAGTATGATTACTATAGAGCTTTTGTACTGCCAACAGTTAATCAATACTTGTGAGAAAATATCAAGGATTTATTTATCCCTACAAAATTATTTTAAAAGCAGTGTAATATCTACTTAAACAGGTAGAAAATTAACATGTGCAAATTTCTTTGTCACACAGTTTACCCAGTTCAAAGCAATTGCTTAGCTGCTTTTAATCAATATATTTGATTACAATATGTTGCTGTATATTCTATATATTCTCCTCCTACCTTTAAGACATAAGTGTAGATATACCTTTCACAACTGAATAAAACCAAATTTCATTTTACAACAGGTCTACCAAAGAAAGAATGGGGTTTAATATCTCTTTAAGTAAACAAAGAAAACAAACAGGTTGAAAAGCTACAAGCTAAGAAAAAAACAAATTCCAGGGGGAAAAAATTACAATTCCTTAACCTTTTACAGTGAATTTTATGCATTTGGGCTGTATTCCTGGACTGATACTTTCACTTTAGTATGTGACAGAGAGAAGCTGAAAAACGTGCTATGAAGAGAAAGCATTGATTTGTGGCTGTTCTGCACTAATAGCTTCCCAGGGACTAATAAAATAAGTTAGAGCCTAATAAAATGACTGATCTTTCATTCAGGATAACAATGACCCTTAGCCACCAAGTCAAGCCAGACTCATCATTCTAAATAACAATACAAAAAGGCGAAGCAGAAGATACATCTTCCCCTTAACCAAACATGTTATACAAGGACATAAAAACTCCTTGATCCAAAGAAGAAATTTCAATATGGTGCAGCAGTGACATACTTATTTGGTTCATGCTCCCTTCTGGCTACTAATTCCACAGTGGAAATTTACACCTAAAATTTGCAGAGAAGCTTTGGAAAGGATGTTGATAACATACCCCAGGAGAAGTTAAGAAATTTCAGATTCCATTTCTAGCTCTCGTGCAAACAGTGGTACCCAGTCAGATCAAATATACATACATATTGTTCATTTTTGTATGTCAAACAATGAATATAAGGAAAGAGTAAGAGCAGGATCAACAGATAAACTCCAACACTAGCCTAGCCTTTGTGACTTCCTGAGCTGGATAAGTTTGTGTGTCATTAGAAATCATGGATCGATTTGTTTTCCATGATTGTCCAGTGTTTCCTTGAAGCCTTAAAAACTTCTGGCATCCATAATATGCAAAGAGGTTTCTAGTTTTGCTATGAAAAAATTGAAGAACTTGCTCCTGCTGAACCTGGTGCCTACTACTTTCCTCTGACAACTCAAACATTTTGTACTGGAATAAAATGACAATCCAATCTTGTATGTCTTATTCATAATACTGTGAATTTATAGACCATTCATGCAACAGTTCTTAATTACCCTCTTTCTAGGCTGAAGAATTCTCCTACACTCAATTTTTAACCATGTACCTCCTGTTCTATAATTCTATCATTTTCTTTGTGTTCTTTGAGGAACCAACGTTGTATACAGTATTTATGATATGAATTAAAGATGGACTTATGTAATGGCATAAGTATGTTGTCTGTTTAACTTTGATTTTTCCACTTGTTGGTACTTGGTTTGTTTTCTGATCACTGCTAAGCCCTGAGATGTTAATTATGGAACTATCCATCAGAAAAGGTCAATGTTTTTAATGATCAAATCACTTCACTTTTATGAAAAATATTCATGAAAGAAAATAATTGCAAATTTAAGGATAGGCTTCTTCAGCTTTAGTTACAACCATTAGCAGCTAGATAAGAATTTGAATTTCAGCTATCTAAGAAAATCATATGTTAAAGAGACAATTTTAAAGATAAAAGAAAGCATTTAATTTAATTTCAGGATGCAATAAACTATTTTTTTAATGTAATAAATTTGACAAAGAGAAGTTGATGCTCAGCAAAACAAAGGTCTTCCAGACATAGATTTTCAGGAATAGTGAGGCATGAAACCTTCAAAACAGCTTAATTCTAGAAAACTCAGAGGCAACAGAATTTTGACATTTCAAGTCTCAGGGTTCTGCACAACTCCTTGGTTACCTCTTTATTGTGTTTACTCCCAGAACTAATACTTGTTGCACAAGTCTGCTTTATCTATTTATAGTTTTGTGGCCGCAGGGTTTGTTTTTTTGTTTGCTTGTTTTTTAAATGCAAGGATGCATGGAACAGATTTTGCGATATTATATCAAGTAAATTTTAGTAATAGATTAATTAAAGATGTGGGATATTTAATAGTCTTAAAAATTACTTGCAAATACTAAAAATATTAGCTTGGTCAAAACGTCATCTGCTAAGCTTATCCAAACAATTTTCTTTATGATATTCACTAAAAAAATATTTTCTTTAGTCAGATTTATATCCCTTGTGGAATTTTTCAGCAGTTTTAAAATGAAACAACTGAAAATAACTTACAGGGTGAAGGCATCAATAACATCTCCTGCAGATCTTGTCATCTCAAAGTAGGTTTGCAGAATGTTGACGGTTCCTGAAAGTGCTTCATGCCCACAGCCACAGAACAGTGCAACTCCAGCATAGAGCAGGATGGTGGCAATCAAAGACGCGTAGGGGATGCCTCCCAGGCATTTGATGCAACACTCGAAGCATCCTACAAGAAAGAAAAAAAAAAGTTATATGCTACTGAAATAAATCAAAAAGGCAAAATGAATGTTTTTCTCATGAGAAACACTTCTGAAAATTAAAGACTGTAGGCCAAAGAGAGTTTAGGTCAAGTATAACAACCCAGACTGTCAGAAAACCCGTGAAAGGTTAATCAAACTTCTGAATTTTCTCAGTTGCTACTTGTCCTGTTAAATGTAGACACGCCATCTGATTAACATGAAAGGTTAAACTTTCAGTTCTTTGTTGAACTTCATGTTTCTATTCAGAGCAGGTTACCATGTCAGTGCTAGGTTATATTTATATTCACAATTCCTGCTGGCCACCTATCAGATTGCTGAGAAGGAGTCTCAGTAACAGGAAAACCACAAAAAAAATTTTAAAAAAAGATTTTCAGTCCAATACCTTCCATCATCATAGGTTTATTTCAGTTTTTTGGACATACACTTCTGACAACAGAATTGCTCCTGCCCACAACACCAATTCCTTCTGTATCACTCAAATACCTCACAAGGATAAATAAAGATATCCACCAAAGAGCACAGAACTAGAAAAAAATGTAGTTGGATTTTCTCTCACTATATTTTAGTTTGTGTGATGTTTCTTAAATGAAGGTAATTCTCTTGAGTTATAAAAGGCCAACTTCTTGTCCCACCATCACAGCATCTACAACAATGCCCAGTTCCACAAAAAAATCAAACATTTCTTCAGTAAGTGTGCTCAAGTTTCTGGCACTACCCTGCCTAGTTTCATGAATGCAGCATCTCTGACTCTTCCCAATCTCATCAATCCCATAACACCTCTCACACCCCGTGGAACCCTTCCTATTGCTGTCTGAAGGGACAGGGAAGGTGGGAACCACTGGCTGAGGGAAGACAAACAGGCATTGACTCAGTAATCAGAAGTTTTGTTTTCTTCTAAGCACTACCAGTTTATAGCAAAAAGGACCTGGACAGAAAACAAAGTGAAGCATATAGATTTTAAATATTTATACAGACAAAGACCAATTAAAGGTTATGTATAAGATGCTCAACAGGTATGATTCAATATATTTTAACTTGTTCCAAAGGCTTTATGCTGTGCTAATTATAGTATCAGCAATATATCAAAAGAAAAAACCAATTTTTAAAAAGACAGTATGTCTACTTTCATTATGTCTAATTCTCAAATGTAGCTTCTCTATGTAATTTTATGTTTTGCATTTAAATTTGGTATTTTTCTATTACTTTAACCTAGATAAGCCAAGTAATCATTTCCTATCTGCTAAAACCTTCATTTACTGCTTTTAATGAAAAATATTAAATATTCATATTTAATATGTTCAGCATTTATAGGTATATATAAATGTATGTACAAGATTGGCTGAAGAGAACAATTGAAGCCATTTTCAAATATGCACACATTTTATCCAAAGAGAAACCCCTCGCTATTTTGTAAATAAAAGTAATATTATGGAAGGCAGTATTGAAATGGCTGGATAGCTCCTGGTAAAAAAAAAAAATGTGGTATATTAAACATGGAATATACTAAATATATAAAAGACAAAATCATTTCCAAGGATATATTTTAGTTGTATAAAAAGAGAAAGAAAGTTTTAGCTTGAGATTACTTTTGTTTAATGTCAACTTACTGTATCAGAGCCAACTGTGAAATAGCAGAGGTAAAGTGTGCAAATCCATACATTTAAACTGCTGCCAAAGTTTTGCTGAGTAACCTGCAGCACAACTCACCCCCCTGGAGCATTCACCACACACCACCAGGGGTGTAACACCTTCCAGGCTTTCAGGTGAGAACATTCCATGTCGCTGTTCCCCCCTCTCTGAGCCCATCCATCACTAGGTGAGGAGCAGATTGTCCTTGCAATTCCTGCCATTCCACTGCACTGGCAGCAGGCAGCTCCCCTCTTCAGCAGCACAAGGCTTCTGATGGCCAGGGATGGATGAGCCTTTCTTTAGTGGCAGACTACAGGGGCTTTATACCCAGGGACTCTGGGCTTTTCATCAGTGCAAGATCTTAGGAACAGACTAGAAAAATTTATAAATGCTTTTGGAGTAGCTAATTCTGCATGCAGATAACTGCAGGAATCTCTTAAAACTTCTTTGGTCCTGTTTTCTAAGATTACCCAACAGTGCTTAATTCTTTAATGTTTAAAATACTATACAAATACTAAAAAAAAAAAAAATCATTCACTGGAAAATCTTTGTCTTAAAGGCAAAAATCCTAAGAAGTATATATTTGAAAGAAGTTCATTGAGCAAGAACTACAGGACAATACATAGTTACCTGACATCAGAGTTTATCACAAAATGGCCATTGCCATTTTCAGCACAGAATAACAGCAGGAAAAGCCTCAGGAAACTAATACCACTATACAGCTACTGACATCGTATGAGAAAGTAAAAAAGAAGGGGAAAGATAACAATAGCATAATAACAGGAATGATGTATAAGGGCTTGTAAGGTCAAAGATGAAAAAATAGCATAGACCTAAATATTTCCAGGGACACATGGACTTTAGGGAGTGTTTCTTGATATTGCAATAGCTTGGTGCAGGGAAGAGGAAGAGAGATTTTGTAAAGATTTCTTTTTCTCCGTCTGTGAAAGATGAAGTGGAAGAGAGAAAGTTGTGTGCACTGTTGTCTGGGAGCAGCTGGCTGTGCATTACCTCCTGAAGCTGCTGCACCTCACTCTCTAGGTCCAGTGAGGGTCAAGCACACATTCAGATGTTCCAAATTTGAATGTCATCAAAGCCCACAGCCAGATATATTACTTGAGCTTTATTATAGTGAAGCAGTATAAAAATAAAATAGCATAACAAAGTAAAAACAGTATAAACGATTACAATGTAATGATGTAAAATCCAAGGAAATATTTAATCAAAAATAAACCAGTTTTTTTTCTCTATCACTTCAAAATTTGTAAAATAACCAAAACAAATGTATAATTTGTGAAGAAGTGCTTCTATTCATCTCTCACATTCAAACTGTTCATGTTTATAAGCCTTTGAGGGAAGGCTTATTGGTATACTTCACCAACTTGAGATCCTTTCATTCATAAAAAAAATACTGGGAAAAAATTATTTCAAGCGCGTGAAATTTTCAAATAATCATATATTGTCAAAGCCTCGCTCATTTACTTCACTCTTCTATAGCCCCACTACCTTTCCCACTGCTTACTTAATGAGTTACTGCAGATTTTCAGTGCTGTCAAAGCAAATCAAAACTAAAGAAAACCAGTGAATCAGCATTATAATATTAAAATGGATATTACACATCATTCATACACCACACAATGTAATGTGCTATAGGTAATATCTGCTCCAATTCTTTTCTTTCGACTGCTCAGAATGTGCAAATGGCTGTTTAATACCAGAACAATAGAAATGCTATTTTAACCTACACAGTGGTATTGAACCACCAGCACAGAGTGTGACTCAGCTGTGAGATGTGTGTGTATGTCTGTGTGAGACAGGCAGACATTCACCTCTCCCAACACCCTCTTCACAAGGCACTTAACACACACAATCACAGAAATAATTACTAGGAAAGATGAAAAAGATTCTACGCTCCTTTGATGTTTGTTCTCGTCTTCAAATACAGTTTTCAGTACTTTTCAAACTGTTCACTCTGCACAATACACTTGTGCTATATAATTCAACATCCACTCTTCTTATTTTGCTTACGTGTACCAATATTTTTCCTTCAAGTAAAAATCCAAGTCTTCTGTATTTACCAAAACTGCAGGAAGTAATTGAAAACACTATCCTTTTTTGTGGTTTTCAACATGAAAGTCCGTACTGTTCTTTTTTTCTCTAGTTTATAAAATCATTCCATAGAGAAAATTCAATTATGAAATACACAGAAAATGACAAGAAATTTTATTTTATACAAATAAATAATATTCCAAATACTGACTGTATTTAACTATCAAAACACAACACATTAATGTTGCATTACATTCATCCCTTTCCAGTCAACAAACATCTCATAGACAACTACCTCTTTGTTCCTCTTAGTGCAATTATTACTGTCTACACCAGAAATGTTCTTGATATGGATCTCTAAACTTCCTGATACAGGCAAATCTCTTCTCATTTCTGGGGTTTGGGTGTAAATATTCTATAATATCTTCAATTGCATCAGCCAAAAATAAGTTGACTTTCTGTTTATACAATCTCTACCTTAAAAAGGCAAAAAATTAGATATTGAGCACGAGTAGAAATTTTCCCTGTGATTTAAATGTGATTATGCACACAAAATTGCATCACCACAATAATGTCTTTGTTGTGTGTTATGATATGTGAACTCTTTCTCCTCATTGTAGATCAGGACATATAACTAACAAATAAAATACTCAATCCATTTCTGATCAGTATATTCAAAAGGAAACAAAAAGTTTCAGGACTTACCTCTCGTGGCACTTCTGTCTCTGAAAGTTTAATCAATAATCTCAGAACCAGTTTTAGAACGCTGTTATGCTGCTGCCTTTTGGTTAAGAAAACCCATTCACCCCAGATAGTAACATGAAGAAAATCAATATTAAAAATATATAAAAAGTAAACATAGAAAATACAGAAAGATATTCTGGTTTTGTTTTTTTCATCCTTTACAACTCATTTGCAGCTGGAACGCCTAAATGATTAATCAGAGACATCTACATGTCCAAACAATTACTGATTAATCACAGATGATTGCCTCTCCAATGGGAACAAGTACCTCTGAAGAGCATACAACATTTTAATAACATTTTTTCTTCAATTACTTTTCTTAAAGAGTTTTCTATCTAATATTAGAAGACAGGACAACAGAATCCAAGTAAAATGCCTGAGAACTACATGAACTTAAAACAGAAAACAAAATAACAAAATCTTCTGTGTCTTCCATGCCTGGCTAGGCATGCATTTTCTTCACATCTAAATTTGTACCACTTGTCACACAGCTTTCATGGCCAATCAACTCAAATACAGTTTCACAGCCCCATCATGAAACATGCAGATTTACTTCTGAATTCTATTAAGCTAGACTTAACCTCAAGTCAAGCTACTGTTATGCAATATTTTAATTGATAAACACAGCCATCCAAACACAATGTATTGAACAAAAAGAAACACTTTTTACTTATGTCTCATTCCCTCAATTACTCAACATACAACATGATTTTCTGATCTGAAACTGGACCCCAGGACTTCACAGTATAGCAGCAGGTAGAAGGAATCCAGCTCCCTCTATACTATCCCAAGGACAGAGGAGGAGCAAGACATTCACAGTGTGGCTTTATAAAACTGCAAATGAGGTGAAGCAACATTTGGGAATGAATTATCAAAGATTATCCCTGTACTTTGACTTGGAAAACCTGCTCAAGAAGTGCTGCATGCACAATGCCATGTGATTTGGTCCCAGGCTCATTAATGGCATACATCCCCACTCTGCTCCACCCTCTCCCATTATACAAGATGTACTGGAAACTAGACCAGTGATGCCAACAACTGAAGTTGTTTCTTAGTCTTGTTCAGGAGATGATTGCTCATTTAGATTAACCTTCAAAAAGAATGCTTACAATTACAGAATTACTTCTCAAACAACAAAAAGCAATTTTACCATAAAATTAGTTCTGATATCCTGACTGCTATGACTACAGTGGAAAAGTAAACTCAGCATTGAACACTTGTAAGAAATATGATATGTAGAAAAGCAAGAATAATGCCCCAACAAACACAAAAGGATTTTAGGAAATAGTCAACTAATTGCATGAAAATAAAAAAAAAAAACCAAATAGGAAGGTATCCTTTTACACATTAAATTGTGTATCATTACTAGATCTACTTTGGCCCATCTCCACAGTGTTACTGGATATTAGCTATTCAGATATCAGCTAATACTGAAAATATTAGTCCTGAGGCTTTTACAGTCATTCTGCAGTTAATAGTTTCTTCAGTTACTGCACTCAGCATGGGACCAAGGCAAAGAGGAATCATAATAACTTTTTCTTATTTAGATGCAAAAAGCCTCAAACTAAATTTGCATACTTAACACTGTGAATTGTCAAAATCACTATAATGTGTGTTTGTTCATAAGAATCACACTGGCCAAGATGACAACTTTAGGCAATGGAGGTATAATCTGGTTGTGCTGGATCTTGGAAGCAGCACCCACAAGCCCAGCCCTTCACCAGACCACTGTCTTCATATTGCCTTGCATTAAAATAAACCATCCCAAAAACCACCTTTGTGGACTGGTTAGGATAACATTGCTGCCCAGGGAATTATATGGAGGATGAATATGTGCAACTTGCAGCCAGAAACTGCTCTACAGCATCTCACACAATTCCTCCTTTAACTAAAAAGCAACAAAATATTACCTTTGCAACATCCATCCCACCCATGCTCTGATTCTCTAACTTAGAGAAATGGTCAGTCATTAAAAAAAAATTGACTTCAGATATTTGAATGATATTGGGATTATGTCATCATGGACATACCAGGTCCACACACAGACATTCCCCAGTGGCTCCAGACCAACAATAAAGATTATCATTTTGTAGCATAAAACCCCACAATTTTCCATCTTATTTACTACTACATTTTGTCTATAGGTTGATACAAGAACTTTCACTAACATAAAAAACCCCAATAAAATCCTTCAAAGAGCTTTCAAAACAAAAATGAAAAGAAAAATTTCATGCTTGTAATAAAGTGGTCTGAAAATGCAGACTTAAGAGCTGAATGTGTATGTCAGGAATTCTTCAGTGAAAAATAATTCACATCTTTATTGGCAGCTTTAAGAGGCGATGTTTTCTTATGGGGCTAAATGCTGAAATATTTGAAATTGAAGCAATAACGGAAAAATACTGAAATACTTGAAATTGAAGCAATGAAGGTAAAATATTTGATCCTTCAACATGTTTTGAAATGGAGAAAATATTCAAAATCTTCTCTGTAGTCATTAAAGCAAACAGAATAGAATGGTCACAATCTAAGGAACATAACTGAGTTCAGCTCAGTTTTAGCTACCATTTTTGAAAAAAAATTGAAATAATAAACTGCTTGCTTGCTCTATCCTATAACAATATAAGATTGCTCAGTACCTCTACTAGGAAAAGATATTGTTGTAAAACCTTCTCTAAACTGAACTTAAATATTTGAGAAGTCTGTTAGAGACTTTAGAGTTCCAGTAGCAGCCTAGGTCAGTAGTCCAATGTAAATTGAAGGTTTTCCTGGAATGCAAGAAGTTTTTTAGGTTTGTAAAACCTCCTTGTAGCATCATCGATATTTTTAGATGAGAAAATTGTGCAGCAAAATATTTTTTTCAACAAGGAAATTACTAAGACCTTCAAGAACCTAATTTAAAAATTCATTTATTAATAACTTTTTCTATCCTTAGGGCATATGCAAATTTTAAAGTTATTTCTTGCATGGTAATTTTCATTTGAACTATGGGGAGCTGGAGATTGTATGGTATTTTAATAAAATACAGTACATTACACAAAATCCCTCCCTTCCCTTCTCATATGGATGCTGTCTTGATCTGAGTAACAGATAAAGTTAAATCTGAACAAGGGTAATAGAATTAGTACATTTTTTGCACACTGCTTAATATTAGGTATGATTCCATCCAGAACTGTCTCTTGTTCTTGTCTCTTGTTCCTTGTTAAGCACTCAATACTCCTGTTCAATTTGTAGTGTTTAACAAACTGCATTCACTACAGAAAAAAAGGTAATTGAGCAAGCTCACTAATAATCATGGTACCTCCTACATCAGAAAAACAACTTGGATTTGCATTTTCATCATATGCATTGAACACATTTCTTCACTTATATTCAAGGCAATTAAATCTTAAATGGATTGCTTATACAGATACCTACTAATTCACTGTCCTAATGTAGAGTTAGAGTAAAATGAAACAAGCTACTTTGCCAATGGGAAGAAATATTGTTTCAAGAAACCTCCATCTATAACACTTAGCTATTCAAACAACTTGAATAGTTGTTTAGGAAATCCACCTTGCCAAGTGACCTATAATATCTGTGTTACCATCAACTGATATACAAAATCTTTCAAAGCCAAAGCAAAGATGTCCTTCATATTTGAGCTAAATGATATTAAAAATAAGTTTTCAGCTAAGGTTAAAGACACTGCTAACATAAAGAAACATGATTTTAATTCCCATTGAAGCCCAAAGCACGACAACAAACAGCAAGGAAGAAGAGATGCTCTCTTTCTCCTACTTTAGGAGTCACATGTGTGCACTAATCCCAAGATAACAAGCTTCCCTTGTTCCCACCATCTTAACTGCTCTGAAATTTGGAGGGAAAAGACCCCAGACAGGCTACCTACAACCTCTTTTCCTCAATAACTGAAACACAGTTTACGATAGCTGAATGTGGATAAATACACATATATATTTATATACACACATACAAAAATCCGTTTTCCATCATGATGGACCGTACTCTTTTATCAATAATCAAACAACTTGTTGGTTTCCCCCACTGCACCAAAGTATTCTGCAAAGTATTTCTTGAGCTTGGATAACTCTCTAATGAATGATGAGAATCACACATTAATGAAAGAGCACTGTGAGGCAGCACACCTGATTAGTACCTTTTGGCAAAATGCAGATCTAAGTTGTAGTGACACCAGAGAAACGGTGGCTTGGCAGTAAAGTCTCATAATGAGTCACAATCAAAGGTTTAGATTTCATGCAGTGAAGTCACATTCCAAGCTTTAGCAGAGACTGCACAATATCCTGAAAAGCTACTCTGTATTTCTTCCCGACTCCATAACTCTCGACAACAAAGGGAAGCTACCTCGGATTGAATGGAAATACTTTTTTAAAGCAAAATGCCTCATTTGCTTTGCCAGTCAGACAGGAAACTAACCTTTTCATCACTCTAAGGTTGTTTTTCTTTGCTTCTTTGATGGACAGGTAAATGATCATCCTGCATGCTGCATGCTTCCTTTAAGGTACCGGTGCTGCCTTTCCCAGCCCTGTCAAATGTAATTCTAACAAGAACTAATTTAAGCAAAAGCTCCTGGCTGCACACCCCACAGCTTGTCAAAGAAATTGGCTCAGCTACTATTTAGGTACCTACACAAGGCTCCATTTAGTAAGGTACTGAGAACGTGCTTGGCTGAAAACCTGTGGCTTGTCCAATAAACTTAAAATCAAATTAACACCGTAACTAATAAAATATACAGAATAAGATGTAGGTATCCAGAGCTAGATGACATTTCACCACTTGATATGACACCTTCATTGTTCCACACTCATAAAAAATATTGCATATGAGATACTTATGAATGTCCATGGTTTTGCTTATCTGTGTCCAAGGGGCTATTGGTTCTGGTGAGAAAGTAACACATTATTAAGAAAAAATGTTGGAAAAGGGACCTGTACATGCTTGGGAAGATTGATTTTATCAGTATCAGTATTGCTTGCCATGTAAACCAATGCAATCTTTTCAGAAAAAGTATAAATTAAAATAATTTCATTATATACATGAAAAAACTTATACATTCACACCTTGGACAGAAACAAGTACTCATATTTTGGACATTGATGATTGCAATAATGTACAGAATACTGTTGTGATTAGCTGTTATAGAGTCTTCAGTACATTAGGTTCAATGCTGTTTAATGAGACAGATCTCAATCTAGCAGTTAATAAGTATTAAAGTTAGTGACACAGAGCAGTCACTGCCTAAAATACAAATCATTCAGGCATAACACAGTCAATCCTTATAATCTTAAAAAAACTTTATGGCTGATTTAACACAGACAACATTTGTCAGCTTCAAAATTGCTCTAAAGCTAAAGGGACAGGAATAAAACAAGCTAGCTTCACAAACAGGATACAAATCATGAAGATGTGGTTCAGTTAATTCAAAGACTTTATCCATTACATGTATTCCAAAGATTATGTATACAAGACATGTACATTAAATAAATTAACATTTTATTATTATTAATAAATGGGTTACTGACATATTATATATATCAATAATGAATAGATGATGATGGAAACAATTATAAGTTTTTATTATTTGGTTCAATTGAAAACAATAACTGGTAACACTAATTCCATGCAACACTTACTACTCTAATTACAAAGAGAATGGCAATGCCATGAATCATAAAACTAGAAAATAAGTATCCTTTTAATCTCTCTCATCTAGAGTTCATAGAATCAATCTCTCAATTCTTTTCCTCAGCCTTGAACACAACTATTTCTCTCAAAGCAAAAACTATTAAGAAGTATGCACTGAAATATAAATCTGCACTATTTTTTTCTCATTCACAAATAGATTGAGTTATACTAGGCTTTAAGCTACATTTTCTTTAAGCTATTTTTTCTTTTTTTAGTGCATTATTCAGATCTTGAAAACCCCAAAAACATTGCTTCATGATTTTTCTGTGCACATATCTGTTAAAATGGAATGATCTACAATCCTCTTAATGGGTATTTGTGGGGTTTGCACACCTTCATTTTAGAGAAGTTAGCATCCTCCTATTTTCAGGTGTTGGAGCAGACAAACAGGTTATTTGGCAAGTGATTTTCAGTTTGGTAGTCAGAATAATATTAATATGAGTTCTCAGAATACTTACATTTATACTATCAAAGCAGACATTGCTGTTGTCATTTCCTATTCTTAGTGTTTAAAACTCAGAAACAACAAAAATGCAAGTAGAGGTGAGATGCAAATACTTAGATCTCAGGAAATTTTCCATCAGTTGTGTAAGGCATAGTGGTCAAAAGCATACAAATAAAATACTAAATATTCACCATCCTTAAATGATCTTTTTTACCTCACAAATCTTTTCAATGCTGAAGAGGATAGGGTGTGTATTTTGTACAGCCAGTAGCTGAAAGCAGTGGATTTCTAGAACTCAAAGAGCCCAAACTTTTGGAAATTGTATCAATTAGAACTTTAATTTAATTGGAATTATATAGCCCTTTCTCTTTATTCTACATCATATGCAACTTTTGATTCTAATGGCCTCATGTCTTTACATCACTTTTATCTCAAAAGCCTCTTTTTGCTTCATCTGCTCCTTTTACCCTCAGGCTGTCCTCAACTTGGCTACTCCTATTCCTTTGAACACCTATTTGCCTGAGAAACAATCAGAGCTGATAATCCTGCTAGCTCTCTTCAAAGCTGGGAGACAGAAAACTCATCTGCTCTGGGGAATGAGCAGCAGGAACACAGCACTGCTTCCCTCTCCTCTCCCCATCCTTGTTCACCACCCCCCTCCGAGGCACCGAGATATTCCTCAATGAAACAGACATGCACAGGCTGTCATGTCTGCTATCCAAAAGGGTAGAGCATCTTCAACTAAAGTAGTAGAAAAAGGAATTGCAAAAAGCTTCAGTATGAAAGTTTGAACATTCTGAATATTTCTGTCTGGAAAGAAAACCAGTTAATGGAAGTATTATACAACTGTCATTTTACACCTCGGAAAGGCAAAAAGTAAGAAATGGATCATGACAAGGCAGATGACTGCTATCCTTCAAGACATGATTACTTAAGCAGACTGCTCCATGAAACTAATAATGCCATAGTACATATTTTAAAAAATATATGTGAATACGTGTAACACTTTAAAATGTGCAACTTGAACTCTTCTATATAATAACTAACAGCCTAATCTGATTTAAACACACAAACTAGTGAATCTATCAATAAGCAGGTTTGCAGACATTAAAAAACCACAAAGTATTTGTTAATGAACTTGGACTATACAATCTGCAGGTATCATTTAGTCAGTGCAAATTTACACATCCTTTTATTTTGTAGATAATAACTTGAAAGATACAGGTCATAAGCAGAGTCTCTGTGGGCCAGTATGTTACATGATTTCTCAAGTCTACAACTACAAATCTTAGCGATATAAAACTGAAGGGGTTTTTTTAGAACAGCATCATTAAGTTTCCTTCTACCAAGACCTCAGATTAAGTTATGTATTTCTTCTGAACAGAAACATCTGCAACTAACTTCCACTGGCTTCAAAAAGTCCATATAAATAAAACCTAAGCTATCTCCCACTGGAGTTAGATAACCTTTTTTACTGACTCCCACAGAAATAGAACTCAACAAGTATTAAATGTGAAAACAAGTTTTAAAGTAAAAGAATGAATAACTGTATGGAGGAAAATGGCTCTCAACCAAGCAAAATAGAATCTCATGCAAGATCAATCTGCACCAAGCCTGCATTTCCTTTTCACTCTCTATGTAGAGTGGGAAAGGCATTTATACTTGTACACTAAAATACTAAAAGACATTTAAAAACAGTACATGGGACACAGACAGGAAAACTGAAATCATATTTCAAATTACTTTAACTCATCTGCTGCTTTGCCACGAAAGACTCCCTTCTTGTTTCACAAAAGCTCATTTGTGAGATACTCAAATAGAATTATTTTTTTCCTCATAAAAATCTAGAGTTAGAGAACCATTTTTAAGATGGGTGCATGAAAGCAAGGAAAGCTCTGTGAAAGACCAAAGGCAATACAAGGTGGGAAACGTGCTAAAAAAAGGAAATAGAGTTGCCATATAACATTTGCAACCTAATAATGGCAGACATCTACTAATCATTTTTTTAACCATTGGTTCCATTGATTATGAAACCAAGCCAGACCAACCTAATCCTTACACAAAATTGCATTAAAACCTTAACTTAGAGTTTTATTTTTAAAATTTCTTTAGAAAGAAATCAATTTCAAATAGTACAGAATGAAACCTATCTAAGTGTGACTTGCACAACATGTAAACTACAAGATTGCATGAAATTCAGCACTACCCTAACAGCTCAATTAGATACAGCTTCACCTATAGCTCTAGATATAGATAGCATCTGATAGCTGTATACCAGTTCACACTTCCTATGCCTTAACTTTAAACTAGGCAATGCCTGAAGCCATTGAATACAGTTTAGGCTGGCTTTAGGCTGTTTTATTATTATAAATTTTGTTCTTCCTAAATTCTAAATATGAAGGAAAGGAAAGCTTTTACATGAAACAGGAAAAGACAGGCCAATCCTGAAATAAAGAAGCACTGTCCTGCAGCCAGGATCCATGATGACTGACTCTCATTTTTCATGCCTCTCCTTTTCTGCTAGCTTGGTCTACAGCTGGAGATCTCTGTAGTTCTTCACAGCTACACCACTGTGATGGGCTGCTTGCAAATCTCACATATCACAGCCAGAAATATCTACTTTCCAGTAAATTATTTCACTGAAGCAGTTCCAGAGAGAGAAATCAACCCAAGCAAAAATCAAGATGATGTATACCATTTGCATAGAAACAATAGATGATGCAATGAAACAAGTTCAAAAGAATATTTCACAGAAGTATTAGTACTTTGGCAGTGAAAACAAAGTCTCTGTAAAATTACTTGTAGTAGATAAGATTTGTATTGGATTTTTCTTTATTTAAAAGACATGTAGTTATTTTATTATAAAATAATAGAAAACAGAAAATTCTCAAGTAGTGTGTTTGTCTTTGAGATGCAAATTCTTTTTCTCATATCGTCAAAAGGTTTGAACTTGAAAGCTTTCTAATGTAATACATGTAATATATTTTAATATAATGTAATGTTTAAAGTATCTTATGAAATTTGCTGGTCATTTAAAGCAAGATCACAATAGAAAGGGAGCAACAGATATTCTAGGAACACAGAGCTGTTACTATACAAATAAAAGACATTTGTCTCTTACAGAAGTGATTTTTTCCCAAAGATTTCTGGTATAAATCCTGCGTCGACTGTGGTCACATCTGGTGAATGAATTTATTTTCATTTTATTATCTTCAATTTAAAAGTCTTCCTACTCATTCAACAAACACAAACAAAATAACAGTAAGGCCTCTTTGAAAAAGCAGTGTAACGTTATATCTAACCTTTTCAAAAAAGCTTTTTCTTTAGAGGAAATTAAAATATATACATTTTTTGCACCAAAATTAAAGACACAATTGTAAACAGATAAATTTTTAAACTTGAAACTGTCAAAATTAATCCATTGCTGCTTTTCAGCACTAATTAAATTAGGTTAGCACATCTATCTCCAGAGGTAAGCCATTTAGTGTTACAAAAGGTCACAGTCTCAGGAAGTCTTACTGAGCTCCTATACAGTCTATTGTAGCACTATGCTAAGAGCAATATATTTCACTCCTGGGAAATAAAAAAGTACAGAAGTGAAAAGGTCAACAGACAGGGAGGTTTAAGGCAAAAAAAAAAAAAAAGAAGGAATAAAACAAAGACAAATGCATTTGAGGAAAAATAATTTGCTAATGTAAAATATATGCATATATGTTTATCCATACCACACTTATGTATAGGTATTTATACAACTTAAGTTAAATTCTAGGTTTTCTTTGAAAAACAATTGGAGAATATGTCTTTTTTACTGTATCAATTTTTATGTCCATGGCAATTATGTCTAGGCCATTCTGTCTGGGATTCCTAGTAAGCTTTACAATGCCATTATTCCAGGCACACACCTTCACCTACATTTGCATGGGAAACTCATCACTCCCATGTGAGAACAAAGCTCTGTTGTACTCAACAGCTGCTGCAGTGTGATAGCAGGCCACAGTCACAGTACACATTATGGGAATATAGAGAAAATTTTTTAAAATAACTAGATTCTTTGTGATCTGATATCATCCATGCAAACAAGTATATAATTAATTTATTTTCACCACCACTACACTTCTTTTTGCAGCAGTGAAGGGGCTGCACTGAGCTATACAGACAGGCAAAAGGGTTTTGACTACTTTAACAGGTGTTCTGAACAATGCTTTCATACATTTGCCCCAAACATTACAGAAAAACCAATCTCTTGGAAGGGACATTATGATTTTCACAGGTTTTTTAAAGTTTGGGGGGTCTATTTGTTTTTAAAATGTTTTAGCATTTTCAAATGGATGTATAAATTTAAGCTTTCTTTCTTTACCTGTTTTATATAAAATATTAAAATAAAGCCAAAATTAAAATACACATTTTTTTAATAAAGCCAAGTGATTTCTCTGAATTAGCAATTAATAAAATAACTGATTTCATAACTTTAGCTATTTCAGAATAGAGAAGTAGTATGCAGACCGGACAAGTGATGCTCCTTGTATTTTTAGACTTTGAAGAAACAAGTCAGGAGCAGGCTTTGGTTCATTGCATAATTTTCCTTTTTTTTTTTTTTTTTCCAGTGAATTCTAAACAAAGATTAGACAGCCTTCCTACTTTACCTCTTGCACTACCTGTTCTAGCTGGAGGTATTTGAAGAGTTCTGAACTTTTCATTTGGGATTACATACACTATCTGCATGCTAGACAAGCTTATTCTGATTCAGTTGCCAAGTACCTGGACTATGCCTTCTCTTTACATGCAACACATGAAATGAAACTGAGAGCAGTAAACATTATATGGGAGATACCCAAGGATTTGGAAGAAAGCTGTTTTGGAGACCAAATCCTCAATGTATGTGGAATGAAGGAGACTGAAATACTGAGTTTTAAGTGAACTCCAGATATTCTGATTAGATGTCAACAACATGAAGAGCCTACCAACAAGCTGAAGACTAACCAATTAACTATGCATAAGAGAAATATGCAAGTTATTGGCATTTACATTTTGATGAGTGTTTACAACTAGATGTCATACATGACAGCAGAAACCAGGACACTGGTTTACTATTTAATTTACTGAAACAACATTCATTTGAGAATTTCCATTTCATGAACAGGATATAATCTAACATGGAAAGCTGCAATATTCTCTGTTTGTTAAGACACAAAAAGCATGAGCAAACTGCAAACAATTCATGCATATAATGCTATAAAAGTATTGTAATTATGCATACTTTGCTGTTAACATTGCACTGTTGGTATGGATTTACAACACTGTTTTCTTAGTTTACTGAAAACAAATCCTTTAATCTTTTTCATTACACACAGCCAAATCTAACAGTGCCTGAGAGCAGACAAATGCATGAAAGTTCTCTCCATAATGAATGATCTTCTCCCCACGTGAAGATTTCAGAGCTCTGTATGCTGCAGGCAAACATCACTAGGGAGCACTATGAAAAGCATTCTAACTGCTATTGTAACAACTATAATTGACTCTAATTCCACACACTGCAGATAAATATCATGGGAAATTTCCAAAACTGTGCTCAGATCACTGTTAGTCAATCCACTGCATTCTTGTAAAAAATAGAATCAGACATTCTTTTCCATTTTAATGCAAGGAGCATATCAGTGTGTTACATGGGTTTTGACAATCAGCTTTCAACCATGGGATAACAGTAACCAGGCTAGGTTACAGACACCAGCACAGGGAAAAAGAATTCATCTGCCTCCAGGGATTTCATCTGCTTCCTGGCCTAGTAGAAATCTTCAAAAGAGATGATGGAAAAAAATCAATTTACAGTAAATTATTCCCTTGCGTAGCTAACAAAACTCACTGAGTGCTGTGAGTACAGTAGCTTTTTGAATAGCTAAATTCCTGGTGGGCAAATCTCAGCGTGGATACAGGATGCATGGCCAGGGAGGCAGATGTGTACTTACTGAGTATATTAAAGGGTAAATATTTAGAGTTCCAGCAATGCTACAAAATTGCCTTACGTGTAACCCTCAACTACTCCAAACAGACCTTTCTGAGTAGGTTCCATACAATAGCACCTGTGGGCACCATATACAGCACAGGCAAGCCTTCCTTTTCCAGTTACATAATTTCTCACGTGCCTTTCCCCATTCCTATTCAGCATTACACACTAATGAGGTTTTACATAGCAAAATGTAGATGTTGGGAAAAAGAAATTATTTGCTTTTCTGTACTGTAAACACTACAAAGCTTTATTTATCCAGTTTGGTAGACTGAAAATTCAGATCAATTCCAGACCACTTTTCAGCTTTACAGACTATTGAAGAGTCTGAGTGAACTAAAATTCTCATACTATTTACATAGACCTTTGAATAGAATTTCAATAACTAAATCAGAAATTGAAGGAGTCCTTGAGTAAGCCAAAGAACTAGTTAACACAAAAGACAAGGTAATGAATGAAATGGATGCTACTTTTTTCTTTTTTATAATTTTCTAGTAATATTTGAGAGCACAAATGCTTCTCCTACAACACAATAAACTCACTTTATAAACAAATAATAGACTGGATAAACTATAGTAAACATTACCTGCAATCACATACAGTGGCCTCCAGAAACCCATCTTTAGAATCAGAAAACTCACAGTTAGATTCTTTTTTTTTTTAATTTGTTTGGGCTCTGAGCCATGAAAGAATGACACATATACAGTACAAAGCAATTTGCGTGATATGACTAAATGTACAGTTTTATGCAAATAAATTTCCAACAAAGGGCAGTTCTTCTTGAAGAGAAAAGCAAAGAAAAAAGCAGCAATTTCCATAATAAAAGCTGCAATTGCCAAATATAACAACTAGAAACTTGTATTTGCTGCCGGTATAGGAGATGCATGCTTTTCTCCAAACATTTGGTTGCAAAGGTAGCAGACAGATTAATCTTGAATTTGCAAATATATCTGACTTTCATACATTTTAAATTCTGACAAGAGAGGGCCAGCAAAACAGGGCCAAACCAGCATGGCTTTTTTCCATCAGACCCACACACAAACTCACCTTTTCTGTAGGTTAGGATAGCACAAATACATGAAGGTTGACGCTACATTTTGCCAATTAATTCTAGTGAGCTCAGTAAAAAAATCCTAATGAATCTTCAAGTATATGTCCTCTAATCACAGAAAACTGCTCATTTCTCCAAAGCACAAATGGCAATATGTTTATGTGAGCTCATCTAAATGACCTTAAAAGACTTTTTTCTGTTTTCTCAAACAGTACCTTCTGAGGAAAATCACTCTAAAGAGACATGAAAAGGTCAACATAATGCTTAAGATGATGATGATGATAAAAAACCTAAGAATCCTTCTAAAACTTGTCCATGCATTCAGACAGAAAGCATACATTTCACATCCACTCAACTAATATTTAATAAAGAAGTCAAAGACTTCAGAAAGTATCTAATGTGGTGGGGCAAATACAACAAAGGAAAACTGCAAAACACACAGCAGGGTTCACCTTCATCCAAACATACTGCATTCTAGTAAAAATCCTTTCTTTTGGAGAGCAGATGGTATTTCAGCATGGAACAATTTGCAGCTCTGCTGATGAAAGATTTTTGTAAGTTTTTTTTTTGCTTTGGCCTTTTTTATTTTAAACCTTACTACAGCTTGAAAGACTCCTACCAACAAGCTTTTGAAGAGCTATGCTGGCTGAATGGGCTCCAAAATTGCTCTAAAAAAAGGAGGCAGTTCATTTTCTAGATGATTCCCACTCCCACACACCTAAAGTTAGGATGGTTAAGTATCACCAAAGTGTTTGTTCATGTTCTGCTCCATGTGCAGTTTTATATCAGAGTAAACACCCAGTTCAATGCCTGTGAGTCTGGTGCAACATTTATTTCTCGTGCAGTGTTAAGGCACACTGTCACACATCCAGTTTCCCAGCCTTCCTGGGAAAGTTATTCCTGGCTATTATACTGGTGTCCAATGCCAGATGGGCCTCAAGAATCACTGAATATGTTCCAGTAAATTTTTTCAGATAAAAAATCTACTCACACACTTTCTTGAAAAGAAGAGGATCATAATTACTCATTAGAAACATACCTCTTTGCAAAGACAAAGGATTATAATTCCTCATTAGAAACACATATGAAAGTTTTTTCTTGGTCACATACACGCACAAAATTGACTAGTAGACATTTCTGGTTTCTGTTCTCAAGACCTCTAGGAATGTCTTCTCTGAGGGATAAAGAAAATCTCCCCTTGACTACTATCAAAAAAAGCCTGGACCTTTTAAAGGTCAGCAGCAGCACATTACAGATCCTCCTGAGACGAATATTTCTGCAGTCATCAGTGCACTAGTATACAAAGACAAGACAAATACAAATGCAGAAGTTTGTAAAAATAGGATCGGTACAAAATGACAACAAGAGAACAAAAAGAAAGCTAACCTGCATTAAGAAACAAGATAGACTTGAATACTGTTGAAATTGCAGAATCATTATTAATACTGTTATTTAAAATAAGATTTCAAAGTAAATTCTTTCAAAAGAATGATATCTTTCAAAGGTTCCAAATATTCAGAGCAACCAGTGGAAGTTAATGTGCTGTGAGTTCTCTACATAGGAAACTTTTAAGAATTTTAAGAATCTTCTAGCAAAAACCAAACATCTTTGTCTCACTAAATGAGAAACAAACAGTGATATTGGCAACAAAATATGAACTTACTGCTTGTCAAAATCAGTTAAAATGTTAGGACCTACTTCTATTGTGCAGTTTGCATTTCCAAATCTATAGTCTTCTCACTATGCTGTGTTTTAGCTGAAGGCATTTGTGTGACAACTGTAGGCAAGATGGAGATGTACAGTGTCAAAAGTCTCTAAGAACTAAATAATCTAGAACACTAGTTTTTAAATCTCCAGGAATGGTTTTATTCTACTACTTCACACACCATAGGAATAGAGTTTCAGATAAGATTCCCTTAAAAAAGATCTGCAAAGAAAACCACAGGCTTAATAGTTCATCATTATTTTCTCTATTAAAATGCAAATATGCCCATGTTGTAATTATTTATGCTATGAAAAATATTTATCACCCAACGCAGGATTATATGTCAATATTTCCCCTGCCTGCAGAACAGGAAAAAGAGTGATAATGCTTTTTTTGACCAATCATAGACAGCTGTCAGAATATAGGTACTCTGCATTTTACCTTCTCCTAACCCCTGTTGGTTTTGACCTGGGATCCCTTCTTTCCTCTTTAGAGTCCTCATAAGTAGATTTACAATGTCCAGTTTCTCCAACAGGCGTGGTTATCTTCCCTAGAGTCAGAAGGGTTTTCCATGGAGTATGTGCAGGACAATTGTACTACAGAGTGAAAATAAACGGGCTATGAAGGCAGCCAGGGATGGAGCAAAAAACAACCACACTTGCCAAAGAGGGTTATTCAGTGGACAGAACCAAGACAAAGTTAAGTTTTATGAAAATTCTTTGGCCATTTTTTTCATTAAAACCTGTGCTTAAGGTCTCATAATGTTGTTTGTGTTGTTTTAGACTCCCTTTTAGGAAGGAAAAAGGTCTTAACAAGAAGACAGAACACAGGAAAAAAATATGGAAGGAAAGATTCAGAACCGATATTCTTAATACTAAGGAATGTATATACATTTTATATGTACAAAATTTTTTTTAGAACATTTCAAAATCAATTTCACATTATTTGAAAAATTTTTGTGCCAAGGAAAAATTCAATTAGGTTGAGACCGAATAGAGACTCTTTTGTTCTTTATTATTTCAAAATGTATTTTTTTATTATGGGTACATAACATCAATAGCTTTTTTCTCAATATTCCTTCCCCTTCATCACCCCATATACACCTTCACACTGTGATATCAAAGTGCTTTGGCAAGTCTTTTTATTAATGACGCAAAATTAACCTAGAGGATTCTAAGTCAAATTAAGTCTGCCCAAGACACATAATAACATAGTGTCTATTTCTACTGCTTTGCAGATCAAGAGAAAGGATTCTAGAATGCAGAAGAAAAAGTATGTCACTATGAAGTCAATGTTAGATGGTGCTGAAACCTAGACACATTTCTGTCTCGAACCACTACAGAAAACCTTACCATCTTGCTGATAATCCGAAAATAATGGAATTTTTTTCTTAAAATAGTTATGCTGGTTAATGATTTTTTTGCTTAAAAAAATCATTGTAAAGAGGCAAGTTCAATGGGAACAAATGATTTCAGAGGAACATATTGTTTGGATGAATTTTTGTCATTTCTAGACTGGAATGTTTGTTTAAAAACACAGCAGAACCGAAAATTTGACTAGCGGTTACATTCAAATGAGAGACGTAACTTTATTTTAGAAAGTTGATATTTATTTCTCACAGAACTATGGCTAATTTTTCATGATTTGATGAACTTAACTTTTTTTTTGAGACCTTAAATTTTTGTAATTCTAAATCATACAGACATCAGAGCAGTAGGCCCAGGTGTCTCCATGAGAGCAGTTGTGCCGTCACAGAGCAATACAAGCTCCATAATCCACCTGAGAAACCCACTTGGTTGTTGGCCTACATCCTCTCCAGTGTACACTGATAATACCTAAGCTGTTTTTTTATGCATGAAGCAAGATCAGAAATGTCCCCAAGAGCTGCAGTCATGTTTTAGCTTCTTGTTTCTTCCTGCCTTTAAATGCACTATCATTTTAGGTCATCAATAGGTCCTCTGAAAGCACATAGCCCATTCTTGTATCATTGTGATAAGATTCTGAGTCATCACAGAAAGTCTTCAGTCCACAGAGTGGATCAGCTAGGTGGCTCTAATTAAATTTTATTGTACACACATACTCTATAGCTTTTATAGTAATCCTATTTTCTCTCAGTGGGCTTAATAATCTACCGTTGTTTATTTTTCTGATGTAAGTCTGTTGAATCCCTTTGAAACATTTTCACTGACCGTGGGATGAATGAAGACATGCATAAGACAAAGGTTTTCTGAAGCTGGCTTAATTGAGATTATCTATGCAAGGGTGAAGGAATAATTTAAAGATAAAATGCATTTACTATTTTCTAGGCAAGGGAAAAGAGGTGGTGGAAATGAAAGTAAATTAAAATAGAGTTTACTACAGTATGGAACTCATCAAATATTTACCTCCCACAAGTGTACAATATCCATAAAACTACACAGGCTGACAATATTTTCCTTATTATTTTGGGAGATTTTAGCACACATTCAGTTCTCAAACACAGTTTTGCTATCAGATCCCATGCATGTGTTTTGCACTAAGGATGGATTTTGATTTTTTACATTATGTGTCATTAAAACAAAATTGATAAATTCAAGATATTAAAAGTGAAAGACAATACGAAAGGTAATGAGACTTATTTTAACTAAGAATAAAACTGTTGCTATCAGATACAACTATTTATGCAAATAATTTTTTGTTATTACTGTAAGATTCCTGTCCAGACAAACCATTGTCATATTCCATTGAAAAGTGCAGAATCTAGACAATTATTATGGTAGTATGTCCAAGTCATCATTTTTTTCTAAACCCAACCAGCTACTTCACCACTTCACACTCTGCCTCTATCTGGTTTTTTTACTTCAAGCTTCAAGTGTTAAGATTTATTTCTATGTAGCTGGATCAATGATCAATGATCTCTTTTGCACTAGTTCTGAATTTTATCTCATCTGCCAAGGTTGCAGAATGATGTGGAATAAATGAACACCTGCTCTTGAAAAAGAAGCTATCTGAAACACCAGGCTTTGGCAAGATCAGTACAGAATATGCATGTCACCCAGAAAATCTGTTATAATGGCCAGCTGCCAAGGCACTTGTTCCCAGGGAAGCACAGGTTAAAACTGCTGTCAATTATTTGGCTTAGGACAAAGAACCTAGTCAAAGTGGGGGAAAAACCACCACTGTACATAAAAAAATACCTTTGAGTACATTTTTCAAACAAAAAGATTTGAGTTCTTTCTTTTCCACTACTTCTAAAGTGCTAGAAATATATTGTTGATACATTGAGCAATGATACAGTCAGAATTGAGTCATAAGTTCATTATTCTCCTCAGGCACAAAAATTTGCTAAACATATTTTGTAACAAACTGAATTTGATGGCATAAATCTGGTACAAAACCTCCCTTAAGTCCTTGCTTTTTCATCAAGTTAAAAATATATAAATATTTATGCAAAGAAGTTATGACTATTTAAGTTTTTTTTTTGTGTGAATGTGTTCTGATAATAAGACATACAGTAAAACAAAAAAGTGAAAGGAGAAAAGTAAACTTCAATATCAGAAAGAAATAGAGATGAAGTTCAGAGACAGTAGACTAGAATTATATTTCCTGTCTCAAAATGTTTAAATACAGAAAAAGCTTGATACTTGTTTAAATACCAAGTCTTCTCTGTCAGCATCTTTCAGAAATGCAACTGTCTTGGGATTTTGCAAAGAATATAAACTTCTGGGACCTACTTGACATCCATAAATGTGATAGAGTCTTAAATTTTGTTCTGAACACATCAAAGAGATAGGCATTGTTCTTTTCTGTATATAAGGGAAAGTATTAAATATAACACTGACTTTCTTCTAAAAACAGTATCAAATTTTGTTCTTCCTTAGTTGAACATGGAAGACTTTTAAGGGCTGTCTTTTTTTCTTCATGACAGTATTTGGCATATTCAAGACTAAAGCATGAGCTGCTTAGCTGAGCAATATTTTGTTTTCAACCAATGGTCAGATACTAAAGTTTTAGCAAAATTACATCACATATTCTTTGCCTTTATATTATCTCTGTGTATTAGTCTGAGTACGACGCATCTTCTTACAAGATTTCCTTTGATTTCTCCAACAAAATATCTGTGTTCTCAATGACTCCAAAGTCAGGTCATTGCAGAGTTCAATTCAGTGTAAGAGGCAACATTGGCATGTAAATCCTGAATGAGGCTTTTAAAGAGAACAAAAAATCTTGTACAAATAATTAAGAAAGTAATATGGATGCTTACTTCCATAGGTTTAGGGTGGGGTTTTTTCTCCTACAAATAAAGAGGTTAACAAGAATTTTCATTATTGACAAGACTTGTTCGCTTTATTGATTATTGAGTTATTTTATTTGCCTTATTTGAATGCAGAATGTCAAAGCCCTGAGGTGAAGTTAAGAGTGGAACTGACTCCCCAGCCAAGGAGAAAGCTCTCAGGGACACTGGGATGCTTTACAGAATATCCTGCTCTGATCTCAAAAGATTTGATACTTCCGAAAAACAGCAAAGGGTTTGAGAGAGATTTATTTATATTCTTGACAAATTTGTCAAGGAAATGCCAGAGGGTTTATTGACCTTAAGTAAAGGCTTCCTCTAGTCTGGTTAAACTACTATTTGCTTTTGGGCAATTAACTACACATGTCCTTCACTACAGAAGTAGAACACTACATTTCTCAGTAACCATGTAGGGCAGATGTCGATTTTAAAGATAATGGCCTAAAGATATTTCAGGGTTTACAACTGAGCAATTAGCTCAAATTTCAACTTGCATGGATTTCTAGTTGCATCAACTTTGTCCCTGCCTCAAAGAGCTGATTTCCTACAAATCTTTACAGCACCATTTTATGAAACTAAATATTTGAATACTTTTTTTCCTTTAATTTTCTTCTTTTCCCAAAGGATTTAACAACTTACTGCTCAAAGAAGGTCTGTTGGTCATAACATGGCCTACACAGCTGTAGCTCCTAAAACTTCATAACCTGCTACAAGCAAGGTTTATGCTAACATTTTCCTTCTTTTCATGAAATGAAAAAAACACAACATAGTGACCCACCAAGCTGCAGTATACAGGTTATTTCCAGTCCTAGCTCTCTGATGACACTGAGTTGTAGTGTTCTGCTAAATGACATGAGGCAAATATAGGAGTAATATATGCTAATTTCTCCCTCCTCCCCCTTTATTCTTTTGTTTGCTTGCTTTAACCCAGAATGGAACAGTAGATTTGTCTAGAACTTCTATATAAATAACAGTATATGATATTTAAGATGTGCAGATTTTAATTTCCATCATGCGATATAAAATAAGAAAGAGCTAGCTCCAAAAGCTATTTAGGCCATTTGCTACTATCAGAAAGAAACCAGTCATGCCCAATGCCCTTATATCAGCTTTCTGGCATCCTGATAAGAAAATCCCTTGCCAACAGATATTTTTGCTTTAAACAGATTTATTTGGACTAGATTTTCCGTACATCTAACACCCATAATTTGCATCTACTTAGTAAGAGCTAACAAAGGTATGTCCTCTTCTTATTCCCAATTCAAGAAAAGAACAGAGAAAAGAATCTTTAAAGGTTTTAAGAATTAACAATGAATAGTTATGGCAAAGAGATCTTCAAGGTAAAAAAAAAGTCAAGAGAACTGAAGACCCAAGCATTACATTTGTCCCTAAGTATACTGTAGGTAAATCACCATACTATAAATAATGTGGTATTTATTATAATTCCTAATTTCTTTTTAAATATAAAAATTACTGAGATATATTGATATTTATGTAATTTCATGGGTTATATGAAATTTAGGACATATCTGACGTACTATGCAGTGAGAAATTGCAATATAAAATTCATATAGTGTGAAAACACAAAGGAAGATAAAAGCACAGCTAGGGAGAAAACACAAAACTTGTCCACACATTTCACATGGCATCATTTCAGCACTAACCATTTCGGAAGTATAAATGAGTCACTAAACAAGTTTTCAGGTTTAAGATATTTCTTTAGGCTGGCAAATATTTTCAGTTCCCAGTATTTCTACACCCACTGAGGACTTTACCAGGGTTTAAAAAATGGGTATCCAAGATCTGAAACCAACAACAAAATACAATATTTAGGGTAGCTACCCTAATAAAAAGCATACTCCTTGAAATTTGAAGAGACATTTTTAATTTTAATAATTTTATATATATGTGGATACTTGTAGTCACACAGCCTGAGCTGTTAAACAACTACTTCTACAACACAGTTGAACATAACAGCAATACATCCTTCTTGGTTTTAAAACAATGAAGAATGTTCTGCAAAAAACAAAATTTCTTTTCAGTTAAGCAAGAAATAGGGTATTGTTTGTGGGATCATTGCTCTTCTGTTATTCTTTGCTCATAAGTGCTACAATAAAACAAAACAAAACATGGTTTACTCAAAATTTTCCCTACAATTTCTGCAGAATGGTATTTGAGGTGCCAAAATGTTCCTTCACATGACTGGTGAAAAATATATTAAAACCTTGAAATTATTTTGAAAAGAACCAAAGAGTGGCAAGATTTTCTCTTTTCCATAGGTGAAGTTTCATAAATAAACATTTTCCTGACACCTGTTTCTTGATGTGTCAAATCTCCCTTTCTGCCTCAGCCTAAAAGAAGATGAGAAGTATTGACTAAAAGAGACAAGAGATTATCCATCTTGACTTCCAAATGATGCACTGTTAGTTTCTGTAAGCATTAACACCAGCATTCATCTACTGTATTAAGTGAGGTAATACAGATAAAAAAACATGTTGTTTTTTTTATCTTATTGGTAAATTTAGTTTATTCTAATCTCCAAATATTATTAATAGCTTGGCCTATCAGAATAATAATATCTTGGCCTGAGAGAGATTCTCATAATGACCTTCGAAGGGGCTAGATCTAGTGTAAAAAATTGTAAAAAAGTTACCATTATTTTAGAGTACCAAGGTAGATATTTTCTAATAGAGGATATCAAAGGTGGTATAGCTTCTACTGCCTCCTAAAAGATCTAGGAAGTGACAACTGAAACTTTAGCAGTTTCTATTTTTATTAGAAAATCATACTAAATTCAAGGTGAGATCTGGTACCAGCAATCAGTTGCAGAAGGTCATAGAGTGCAGACAGTTTCACTTGTAGAGTCCAAGTGATGGAAGAGCTGCTTTATTAAACTCTATCTAAAGCTGCAACCTAGAAAAAATCTTCACTACAAATGGATGTTTTTTTCAGCTGTATTCCCATTGTTACTGGGAAATCTCCTGGCAGTGTAGTGCCAAATTTTGTTGAAAAATGATGAATGAAGAGAAAACCTTATGATCTATTGTTTAAAAAGAAGACAAAGAACCAGAATCCTTCAAGAGAAAGGAAAAGCATGGGCTGGGTTTTTGGAGTTGGCAATACACACCAGTGAGGAATCTACTGAAATCCCTAGCATGATCAGAACTGTCAACAACAACAACAGAACAAATACAGTATGGATTTGTGCAGGCTGATTTGCACTTCAGGGTATTAAAAAATCATTCTTTAGCAGGAAGAATACATGACACAAGAAAGTTGTCACGTGTAAATTTCTTGAGGCTGAAGACTTCAGGCTTCGCTCTGTAAAATTTAAGAGACTGCAATGCTACCTGCTCTACAAAAAATGCACAGCAAGACTAAAGAAAACAGCTCCTGAAAAGTTAGAAAAACTTCTACATAGCAACTGCTGTAGCAACACTAGTATTTTGGACCACTTTGGTGCGAAGATTTTGAGAAATTATTTGTTCCAAAACCCATCCAGTTAGAGTCCTTCATTTATTGCCACATTCATTTCTTTATGAACTCACATCATGCAGAGAGGAGTTGCAACAGCCAATTTTGCTTTAATCTTTTTATACTCAAATATCTGATGAAGGCCAAAATATCCCTTCCATTATGGAAAACCATAACTATGGAAAAGAACCCCCTATTTAACACTTATGATGCAAGGCCATTTTCTTCTAGGAATTTTCAGGCTGAATAGAAACCTCAGGGAAACAATGGAATTAAACTGTCTCCAAATATTGAGGAAGAGAGAATAGGGTCCACTGAAAACAATATGCTACTTGATGACAGTTGCTTCAGCTTCATTCACTCCATCAAATCTTCATATATTTGTCATCATTGTACTTCTGCAACAAGTATTTTTTTAATGGAAATGCTGCTTTAAAAAAAGTTTCAGAGAATATCAGGTGACAATCCCAGAAACTACCAACACTACAAGTTTCTTTGATTATGCTTCTTGCCTGCTTGAACCTTTGTAACATGTGGCATTACCATGCAACTAAATATGTAATTTAAAACAAACGAAAAACCCTCACACCAAAATAAACCTACCAGTTTACTGGTACTTGTCTTAAGGACCAATAGAAATTGCATTTGGGGATATGGTTTAGATCATAATGGTGCTAGGTGGATGGACCATGAAGTCCTTTTTTAACCTTAATGATTCTGTGAACCTGAGATAATGGTGGCAATGAAGAGGAACAAAATTGTGATCAGCAAACTTAGGGATTATTCTGGGCTTTATTTTGCATTCAGGAATTTGTCCAGTAATGGTAGATGCTTTATTATCCCACATAAACAGATGTGAAGGATCATAATGTTCATAGAAATTACTCATGGTCATATTTATTCAACTTCAATAATCAAATGGGAAGTTATGATGCAAAGCACAAAAATATAGAATAAATTTTATATTTAGCAGTAATGAAGAGAAAGAAACGTCAGAATCATATTTATCACTATACTGATTTAGCAATTAATTAAAGAAACATCAGAATCATATTTATCACTGTACTGATTTAGTAATTAATGCATTAAATAGAAATTCCATGTAAAAAATATTCAAGATTTTGAGTCATATCAATAAAGGTGGAACACTACATAAATTAAACATCAATTTGTGAGCCATTGAACACCAGCATAGGCGTTATAGACAAATTCTGGGTAATTTTTAACAAAAATAAACTTCAACTCAGTTTTTAATTCTTATTTATTCAAATAGATCTTCCTGCAATGCTTGATATACAAAAATTCAGAAGTAGCAGGTACTACCATTTTTCTACAATTTCTTAATGACTAAATCTGTAGACAAGCTGCAACTAGCACAGCTTTATGCCTAAAATCATTTGACTGGGTTCATTTCAGCTGTCACTGGGGATATGGCCAGAATGCAAATTCGCTCTAACACAAGCTACTTGCATGAGCTTTTCCTATAAGACATTCCTTCATTTACTTTATTGAGATTTAGAATTCAGGATGTGTGGTATTACAGTGGTTTAAAGAAAAAAAAACAGCACTTATGAATAAATAGGGGATTTCCAATGAAATACTGACTGCCAAAAACACTGGCAAAGAAATGATGCACTCACTTGATGTCAGTGGGCTCTTCTGTATATTTCTTTGGACATCAGAAATCTTTCAAATCCACTGAAGTATCTATAGAGACTCTTTATAAATGCACATTCTAAAGCATAAAAGCATGTGCAGTTATAAAAGTCACAAAGGATGGCTGTACCATATAAAGGCTGTGTCTGAGATAAATGAAGATTTCTAAATCTAAGTCAATGTCAACCATTAAAATGCAAACAGTGTTTCACTAAATTTTCTATTTACAACATAATATGAAAAGACAAATTCTAACCTTTTAATTACAAGAACTTTTTTTGTATTTATAAGAAACTAGAAAACAGAAGTTTCAGGCATTTTGATTATCCTTGAAAAATACGAAAAAGTTTTCTTGTTTCATCAGCTCTGGCTTAACACAGCAAAAGAGAAAAAATTATTGAAATTATAGCTTGCTAATAACATGAACTATCTTTGCTGTACTTTCCACACCAGAGGTATATGAATGCTTGTATTTCTTCCCTAAAATGCTTCAAGGACTTCAAGGTAAGACAGTAAAAGAACGCATTCTCACTAAGAGTATTGATGGGAGTTAATTTCTGCATAATCCAACAATGAGGGCAAAAATGTTCTTAATCATTTATATGCAGTTGTTGAAAGCCTGATATCATCACCTACCTCTAAGACACTACTACACCTTTAGGGTGAAGCTCAAAGGCACTTTGGAAAGTCTTGTCCCTTCTACTGACCCCACCCACAACCCCATTCTAGGGAAGAACAGAGGTGCAGCAAAAAGAATGGGACTGGGTCTTCAGGATATCCAAGTGCAGATATTTTAGGAGTATCAGCACCTGTTATAAAAAAAGTTCTTCCATCTTAAACTGAGAGCACTAACAGGTGGCAGATAATTGGCTGCATGTGTGTAGGAGGACTGCATGTCATAAATTCAAAGGGTTTGAACTTTCCCGTAGAAGTTTGCTATTTGCCAGCTGCACGTGCATTCTGATTGTAAATCTTTCTAACATCTGGCATAAGAGTGGTGTCTCCCAGATATTTTGATTTTTAGATAGATAAGACAAAACCACAAATTAGAATGCTGATCACGTACTGTGCTTAAATTGGGAACCCTGGGGCCTTGGGATTGTGGAAAGAAAAGGACAGAAGAAAAGGGACCTGGAAAGAAGGTGGTAAAGATCTTGGCTGGAGGAAAGATCCTGGAAGTGATCCTTCTCCATTCAGGAGTTCAGGTAGCTCGATGGAGACAATTGTTATGGTCACCCAGGGTCCTTGGCTAACAATGCCCAAGATGAGTACAAGCAGCAAAGGAACAGTACAGCTTTCTGCCCAATCCTCCTGGAAGAGCAGTAATCTCTGTGCAAGGGAAGTGTGAAAATATCTCTGAAAATATCTTTGTTGGGGATCTCTGTTGAGGGGACCGAGATGAACGAGGCAATGTGATGAGATAAACAAGTTGGGGAAAATCTGGTCTTGTTAGCTCTTAAACAAATCAGCTATGGGTTATTTATAGAATCTCACAGGTGCAAACACTTAAAAACTTAGGCATCATATATATTTTATAATTATGGTATCAGTACTATATCTGCATATCACTTTCAAGTAAAATTCATCTGTCTTTTTTAAATGCAATTAATTTCAACCACGCAAAGCATCTACTCCAATGTGGAATAGAAATGGACATAACCAGAATTTTTAAATGATGAACAAAAAAAAACCACTAAGACTTTTCTGCCTTACAAACCAAAGAATTCTACTAAGGTGAATATTGAATAATATTTTAGTCTCATATTGCAGTAGCTATGTTCTACTTACCAGTTTTTCCTCTATATACAGATTTCAACATGAAACAAGGCAGCAACAACAGAACTTCAGGGGGAAATTCAGTTCTGAGACTTATCAGGATTCTGTTCAAATGCAATGATTGATGGTATGCCCTCCTGCTTATGATTTGCAGATTTTCACAGCTGTAGGATCTTAGAAGTGCATAGGAATCTCCATTGTATTGCCAGAATATATTGAGAGCCTTCTGGAAAGAACTGGCTCAGACTTCTTGAGACCATGGTTTAAAAAGATATTCTTATTTCTAGTGTTTCTGGCTACTTGGAGAGTAGGACTGTCCACTTTCTGCTACAACAATCAAGTCATTTCTTCCAAGCCTGTCAATTATGGGAATTCAAAAAATCTCTGCCTAAATGACTCATGCTTCTGCACAATCTTCAGGCAGTGACATCTGCATCTCATATCTCTGCTTTTTCTTGCTGCTGCATCCCTGCAGACACGCCAAAAACTCTCCAAATAGAAGAAATAGAGAAACTTGTACTGATTTATTCCCTTTGGGGAATATTTTAACTGGATGAGCCTGGGAAGAAATGGTGCACCAGCTAAGACCCCTGGTAGATACCAGTCTGCTCATTTCACCTTTTATTCTGATCACTTACCATGCCCTCACTCCACTCAAACATTAGCACATTTAATAGGGAGGCATGAGCACAGACCCATCAGGTGTTGTGAAGGATGTTGCTCAGCCCCATGTGCAAAAGACTATCTGCCCACCTGCAGATGCTTGCATAACTAGCCATTGTGTTCCTTCAAAATAAAGAGTTCCTTGAAAAACATAACATATATTACATACAAAACCATCAAGAGAAACAAGCCTTTCACAAATACATAAATTAAAGAACAATGACAAAAGATTTAAATACAGTTCCAAAGTTGTAACATGAATAATACCATATAAGCTTTCAGTCATAAGAACCTCATTTAAGTCCTAAAAGAGGTTTTCACTTTCATTGCATAACGCAATTTGTGAAATCCAGGTTATGTTGAATTTGTAATATAATTTGAGGGATCCATTAAGGATGGAATTAAAGAAATTTTCTCATAGCTTTTAGAGATAAAATTAATGATCTTTTCAAGATCAGATATTCCAGAAAGGCAGCTATTTTGGCCTTAAGGCTTCCCTGATGGTGTCTCTGCATGAGAGGTGTATGCCAGCTAAGGGAGAGTGTTGATGCATCCAGAAGAAATCACACCGCGCAGCGACTCCACGAGCTTGACAGATGAGCACCACATAATTCAGAGAGCCAACAGTGCTGCATCTTGTGGTTAAGATAAACTGGAAATTCATTCTGCCATCCATAAACTTATACAAATGCAAATTACCTTTCATGTGTTCTTTTATTTTGTTTTGTTTTCTGGACAATCACCTGAATCCATTAGCAATCTTCAGTAGCCTTTCAGTCTGACAAAATTTTAAGCTATTAGGTATAGACCACCTAGGTCAAATCCACCTGGGTTTCCTGCAGCATGCATATACAGATAACTTGAACCTCTGTTTGTACCTAAGTTACTTCATGACAACTCCTTGAAATCAGATGGAAATTCAGTTCATCTCTGAGGCCTGCAGTATGGCACACACAGAACGTTAGTGGAGTGCCAGGAACGTATGGGCATCTTTGACTCCCACATTCAGTAATCAGCCTCTCTCAAGCACAAATTGTTTTCTATAAACTACCAAGAAAATTTACAACAGAAGGAAAAAGCAAAAAGGACAAATATTCATAAGCTCTGTAGAGTTACAGGAAAAGCAAGAAAGTAAGGCAGACCCATTGATGAGTATCAATTATAAATATTTGTTTAGTCTTCATTTCCCTGATTACTTGTAACACAGAAAACACCAACAAAGATTTGTGGCATTTTTATTTCTACTACATAAATTTCTTCTGCTGACACTCAATCAATACAATTAGCAATCTGTCATGCACACAAAATGAATACTTTACATATCTGGGGGGCAATAATTGGCCTTGTGACAGGGATACAATTACTGTTGTTTTTATTAAACTGAGCACCACTACAAAGACTAATGCCAAAAATTCTTCTAGAACTTGGAATGCATACCAGAAAGGAAGTTACCAAAGCTACATGTCTATTCTATATCCCTAGATGACCAGGAAGATAAGGTTCTGTGACACAGGAAAATTTGGTCCATTAAGGGGGGGAAGGAGATAACATATACATGAGGTAGTGGTGTAAAGACCATCAGCAGGTTGTCTCACTGAGTACTAATGATCTTTCCAGATGAATATTAATATGTTTAATCCACCATGTGTCATCTTGTATTACATTTCCCACATTTTACAATTATTATTTTATTAATATTAGCATAAAAAATGGATGTGTTCATATTATCCATCTGTGCTCAAGCCAAAATCTTACCTAGCACACATAAGGTGTAGCCATGTGCTCAGGCATCAAGACTTTGTTTTATTCAGCAAGCCCATGGACCAATGATTTTTGGGCTCCCATCCAGCTATGCACAACCTGCACACATGAGTTGTGTGCCCACAGCAATCTAAAGACTGCTGGTGCTTTGTGGGATACCAAATCAGGGAAGGTGAACAACACAGAAAAATGCATATGAGGGACTTTGAATGTTCCCTACTATGGTGATGCTACTGGCAATAAGATTTTCACCAAATGGGGATGGTTTTCACCAAAGGAAGAATTTGGAGAAAGTCACTCAAGCTTGTTGTCATGCCAAAGGAGAATTTTCTCCCACTGTATGAAACAAATGAAGGAATTTCAGGAAAAAAAGATTAAGCTTGAGAAGACCTGAAAGAACAGATATACAATCAAATCTAAACACAAATGAAAAGGCATGAAAAAATACTGAAATTATCACTATCATTTGGTCAAGAATGAAACAAAGTCAGATGAAGAAAAAAGAGGAAGAGCTTTATCATAAAACTGCTACATTCATATCTAAGAGCATTTTTTGTTACCGTTCTTGACCTAAGCATCTTATAATAATTTGGAACCCTACTGCCTGATTTAACTGCATAAATAATTGTGTATACCTGCTTTTTTCATCAATTTAGTTCAAGCAAAGTATTATTTCAGAGAATGGATAATAGCAAGAAATTCATCACTAAAAGAGCATGGAAAGTTCATAGTTCTTAAGGCTTTGGGAGCTTTTAATTATATCCCCAGCATTGTATCAAGCTGGTAACAAAGTGGGACCTCACTGGAGCTGCACAGGCCGGATAAAAGCAGGTACAGCAGGGGTCAGGAGCAGCAAAAGGGACTTGAGGAAGATTTGGGACACTCTGGAGCCCCATAAATACTGAAGAGCTTCACCACAAGTGTTATAGAAACAGAATGCAGGAAGTTAAGTGAAACAGTAAGGAGTCCACAAATCATCTGCTGGACTTCAACCACACAGGGTGACTACAGCTAGTGGAGAACATATGCTTGGTCTTTTGGAAGTCTGCACATCATATTCAGATTGAGAGATAGAATATTATTAATTAATTGTAAAACGATCAACAGTGAGAAGACTAACTTTGTGCAAATTGTATTTCTACAGCACCTCCCCCTTTTCAGTTTCTGCTGGTCTCCAGTGATTTAGAAATAAGAAGTGAATGCTTGCATAAAAAGAGAAATCATGAAAATTTCTCACATTCGGGACAAACAAAAAGCAAATAAACAAAATCCACCATAGAACCGAAGGTAAGGTTTCACATGTGACCTAGGAAAAGCTGATCCTGAACTCTTGCACAGCATCAACTTTTATATACCCTTGCCCAAACAACATCTCAGGAAACATGCAGTAGAAAATAAAATCTGTTCTCTATCACAATAAAGCCAAAAAAGCAAATCTTTTGCCTCACATGTGAAAGCATTTTTTATTTATTTTTTTTAAACTCTTATGAATTCTTATAAACTATCTTTTCTCCACCATCTCCTGTGAGAGATGGTGGAGAAAAGAGAGAAAGAGGAAAAGAAAGCCTTACTTTTGTTAAAAATTTCTAAAAGAAAAATATAATTTAAAAATTTAAGTGATGCAAACCTTATGATTTGGGACTCAGTTCTTTTAAAAAAATACCAAACAAACAAAAGCCCAAACTCATTCCTTTTATCTACCTTTCCTAATATTGAGTTTATTTTCTCTTTATCTTGTTGTACTGTTCCCCAAGCTTTTATTAAATCTTCTAACCCTTTCAGGGAAATGAATTCATTTTCTATTTATGCTTTTCTTATTTTGTTCCTTTCCAGTTTAACTAGTGCTGACACATTGCTTCATTGCTTTCCTTTTCTTTTGGGGGCTATGTTTTTTTCTCAGCCTTACATCTTTAACCGTATCATGAAGGCACATGTCTTTTTCCCTGTTTCTTTCTTTCTGTTCACTTGGAGATGTGATCAGTCATGCCTTAACCAGTGTTTTTTAAGACTGTTCAGCTGTGTTCCATTTTGGCAGAATTTTCTTACTCATTTTTCACATCCTAAGTAAATTTCTCAGTGCATTTCAAATTTGCTTTCCCAAATTTGAAAGCTCCTGTGTGGCTCTATGCAGTCTGAGCTATTCCTTTTAGGCTGAATACAAGAAGGCTGCTAACCCTGGCATTAAATGCTCTAATTTCATACAATTTCCATTAACTCATAACAAATTATTTCTGAGAATTTTCAATAACCTTTCTGTCATTTACATTTTTTTTAATCAGATTTTCCTATGGCATTTAAACCTCCCAAAGTGCTGTACCTCATGAAAACAAATGCTCAGTCATACTACAGACACAACATTACTACATAAGTAGAAAACATGATGTAAACAAATCAATTTGTGCAAATGTATTATGACAAAAATAGCCACTAGGTAAGTATGCAAATAAAGGAGAACACTATCTATATATATATACATATATACATACACACACACACACACACACACAGATAAAAAATGCACAAATGGTAATTTACTTTCTATCTGACAAATTATTTTTTGCAGCATTTTTGTGTTATTAATCAGATAGCACCATTATTATGCTTGGCACTTTACAGATGTCTCAAAAAATGAGGTCACTGCCTTGAAGAGCTTATAATTAACCCTCCTGTGAATTATATACTAAGTAATTGAGGATATCTATCTGCCTGAGAGCAATACAGACAACATTATTCAGAGGTATATATTACATATTTGTATTACTTTGGGTTCCAGTTTGTATGTTAACTAACACAAAAATAAAAACAAGTGAGTGGTGGAAGATTTAAGAAAAAATTCAAGCCAGATAACTGTTTTCTCATTTGCTTTTTCGTAGATGGAAGCAAAGTGAATGGGTTACCAAGACAACCATTTCATAAAATCAGATTGTCAAAATCTGTTAGGAAACGAGTAGTCTATAATATGAGCCTTTGGCTAAATGAAATCATCTGATATGATGGAACTCTAAAATTACCTTACAATTTCAATTAAAAGAAGTTGCACCCATTCAGTCTTGAGTGCTGACCACTATCATAGACTGCAATTGTCATTCTTCAAATAAATAGTCAAAGTTTAGGGAGCAGATCTACTAATCCTTTTTCCATCCCTATTCCTCAATAATCATTTTCTTTGTGCTGACCACCATAACTGAAAGAACACTTTTGCAAAGCTAGCAGAAAAAGGTTTACATCTTCCCAGCCAAAAAGCTGTACTGAAGAGATTGTTTAGTATTCACAATATCACTTCTATCCTTCTTTGCCCTGTCTAGGCAACTAGGGAGTTAGATCCTGTGTATATGAACCAAAGAGAAGAGTGTGAGAAGAATAAAGGCTTTGCAATTTCCATGTATTTTTGTCCTTCCGTTTTTACTCCTCTTTTTCAAGTTCTCTGATGTAAAAGCAGCATATATTTTTCACTTGCCAATACTACAAACTTGCAGTTGGTATTAATATCAAATTAATGATGTAGTGGGAACATCACAATCTTCCAGGGAATTTATGCCACTTTTGTGACACTAGTTCAGTG
The DNA here is from genome assembly GCF_963513975.1 of Fringilla coelebs. Lineage (NCBI taxonomy): Eukaryota > Metazoa > Chordata > Aves > Passeriformes > Fringillidae > Fringilla > Fringilla coelebs. The sequence continues at coordinate 35,750,181 of NC_140032.1, read as the reverse complement.
TATTAACCTCTCCACAAATGGAAGAAAAAAAAAAAAAGACAAAAATTATAAGCTACAGTTTATTTCTCTTTGTTTACACATGGAATATATGCATTTTACATGCCTGTAAAGAGCATTTTTAATATTAAAACATAGAAATATACACACAGGTCTTTAAAATTATGTGTTGCTTGTTTCACAATGCTTTTCCCATAAAAGATATATAAGCTTAACTATAGCTTCTGAAATGTTCTGATTTTTCTCTTGGTAGGTTTCTAGAATCTCTGGAAAATGCTAAAAGCTCCAGATGGAAGAATTTTTTGAAAAGCTTGATTCAAGAGACTTCTGAATTTTGGCAGATAAATGCTGCATATGTTGTGTGGAGGTGATCTCCTGTGGGGGACAGGAAGATGATCTCTTAATGCACATTCACCAACTGTCACAAGGCTGAAAAGAGTATGCACGTATTGTGCAAAGATACTGATCAAAATTTCAAACCCCTGTTTTTCAGTGCAAAAGCTAAAATAAATCTTAAAAGTGAACTGTCATGTTCTTCAGGGGATGAATTAAACATGCTGTTAAGAGTATACACCATTGGGAAAAAAAGTGGTCCTTTTTAACCCATATTTATATAACTCTTTTTAAAAAAACAGACTTCCAACAGCATGTTTTATTGAGGGAAAAAAAAAAAAAAACAACCCAACTCTCAACATGCCAGCATCACATACAAAAATCCAGCTGATATTTTCAGACTAAGTGAAGGCACAATTCTAAACTAAAATAACCAGACTAAAGTAAATAATTTACTAGGACAAAAAGTTAATTCTGTTTAAACAGTGGCAATACAGTAACCTTTCCACTTAAAATGTTTACTGATTTAGGTGCTTTAAGAAGATTTTCAGATCTGTGGCCTAAATATGTGGGGGAAAAAAAAACAAACCAGAAAGAAAATGAATTTGTCATTTCCCACAGGACACGAGCTTCCACTGGGATAAAAATAGGTTTAGAACTAATTCAATTGTGCCACTTGTTGTTGACCACATAAATAAAGCTCCCTCTTTATCCAACAGGTAAAATCTTTATACCAGGCAGCAGTGGCATAGCCCATAGGACTGCTTTGGATAATATTAATAAATGTAGTTTTCCTTAGAAACTAATGAACTCAGTTGGAGGATGTGGGACAAGTAGAGTGCTTATTGCAAATGGGCATTGCAGCACTCACAGGGAGATTTAACTCTCACTACTCTTCTGTAAAATCTTTTATTGCATATTAGATATAAGCTAATCTGCTGAATTCTGGCAAAGTTTATTTTTCAATAATGGTCACATTTTAGTTCAGAAAGAAATTGTTCCACATGAGTTGAAAATACAGCCTTCATTAGGCAATTCTCTCAGCCTTAGGCTCCTGGTGTGTTATCTAGCAATGATATTTTTTTTTTAATTTTTTTTTTTTTTTTTTTTAGCTTTGAAGATTATGGTTTAGTGAAATAAGACTTTCTAGAATGGCCTGGGTTGGAAGTTCACCATAAATATAATTGAGTTCCAAACCCTCTGCCATTAGCAGTGACATCTTCCACTAGACCTAATTGCTCAAAGCCCCATCCAACTTTGCATTCAACACTTCCAGGGATGGGGCATCCACAACCTCTCCGAGCATCCTGTTCCAGTGTCTCACCACTACCACAGTACAGAATTTCTTCTGAACACCTAATATAAACCTACTCCAAGTTTTAATCCATTCCCCTTTCTTCTGTCACTACATGCAGATACAACAAGTCCCTCTCTGGCTCTCCTGTAGGAGGCTCCTTTCAGGAACTGAAAGGCCACAATTGATCACCTCAAGTCTTCTATTCTACAGCCCAAACAATCTCAGTTCTCTCAGCCTTTCCTCACAGGAGAGGTGCTCCATGTCTCTAATTATCCTGGTGGCCCCCTCTAGGCTCATTCCAACAGGTCCATGTCCTTCCTGGGGCCCCAGGGATGGATGCAGCACTGCAGGTGGGGGGTCACCAGAGCAGAGAGGCAGAATCCCCTCCCTCTCCCTGTTGGCCACGCTGCTTTTGGTGCAGCCCAGGACTGGGTTGGCTTTCTGGGCTGGGAGTGCACATTGTCAGCTCATGTCCAACCTCTCATCCATCACCATCCCTAAGTCCTTCTCAGCAGGGCTGCTCTCGCTCTGTCTATCCCCTGGTCTGTGTTGACACCAGGGCTTGCCCCAGCCCAGGTGTAGCACATTCCCTGTACTCCATGTGCCTTAGCAAAGCTTCCAGAGGATCTGTTCCATCATCTTCTCAGGCACAGAGGTGGGGCTGACAGGTCAGTAATTCCCAGGGTCCTCCTTTCTACCCTTTTTAGAAGGAAGTACATTTCCCTTTTTCCAGGCGCCTGGGACTTCACGTGACTGCCATGACCATTCAAATAATGTGAAGAGTGGCTTGGCAACTGTACCAGCCACTTCTCTCAGGACTCTGGAATGCATCTTATCAGGTCCTATAGACAGACACATTCAAATTCCACAGGTGGTCATAAACCTGATCTTACAGTGGGAAACTCTATGCCCCCACAGTCCTAGGAGAGACACAGACAGCAATGCCTTCTGATTCCCCAACAAGTGATGAAATTCTGAACCACCTACTACTATGCATTTTAGTAACAATTTACATACTTATAAAAACAAAGGTCCTCATTCAAGAGGGGTTATTTAGGTTTCAATAAAGCACTTAATAGTTTCCCTTGCAAAATTCAAACTTAAAATAATTTAAAAGCTACCTTAAAAGCAGCAAGAAGTGCACTTAAGTCTTTATTTCAGAAGATTTTAAAAAATGTTAAGGTTATATGTCATAACAGAGTTATAAATCTGGACATCATTGCATATAACTTGTGTATTTACCTAAAGTATGAATATACTCTTTACATTGTCTGAAGGCTTTTTACCTTCCATGGCCAAATATTTAGTTGCCTTAAGTAATACTACAATTTTATTTTTTTAATTATCCACACCATATTGTGCAAGTTGACATATAAAAGAAGTGAGAAAATTGTGTCACGACTTTTTCATGTAACTCATACAAACTAGGTATTTATCATGACATTTGGCATGCAAAACAGTGACTTGGCTGGTTAGGAATACCAAGGAGGTAAATCCAGATGGGAAAAAAAATTGAATGATTAGGTAATTAGCACAGTTCAGAAAATTTAACCAATTTGGATGGGCTCCAAAAAAAGACAGATGTGAAAAATGTCTCTGCAATGCCTTAGTTTAGTTTGTTTATTGCTTATTCAGGTACAGATGCTGGAATATTACAAGAATAAGTTTTAGAAAATAATAAAGAACTGTCTTTGAATAAATTATCTTCTCTGTTACACTACAGAAACTTTCCTTCAAGGCTGAAGAATTAAGTTACCTTTTCTTCCTAATGCATTTCACTCTGAAAAGCTTTAAAATGGACATCTTAGCAGTACCTCTAGAAGAGCATGATTAGATGAGGAGTATCCAGTTGCCCATTTAGATAAGAATTACACACACTGCAACATGTAGTATCCTAGTATGGTAGAGACACCACAGCTGAAATACCTCCTGCCATGTACAGCTGTTATTTGGAAAGTCAAATGTAGACTTTTATCCTCCTTACAATATATTTATTCCAATGTTTTCCACATTGAAATAATTAGTGTCAGGGCCAGAGACTTTATCACATGCTTCATTCTAGTCACTCAGTTACCACTGCCACACCATTCAACCAGGATGCAACTGCTCTTTGTTAATAAAATACTTTTTAAATCATAGAACCATATAAAAGCTGATTCTAGCAAAAAACTGCTGTCAGGTACTGTAGTTGTAAGAAGTAGCACCCAGAGTAGCAAAAATGCTGCTTAAAAATGTTTTCTAATGAGTCTTAAAGAGCTGTTCAAGCATATAACAAAAAAATAGCCAAGACAGAGTTGTATAGCACCAGTAGTAGTGGCACAGTAGTACTTGCAGAGACAAGTAATCTTTCTGGGTCTCAGAAGAATCACTGTAAGGATTATTGACATGAAGAGAATGTGAAGAGGTAGCTCTTAAAGTATAAGCCATAAATGCAAATTGGTTTTGTCTTGAATGTGCTGCTGCCCATATGAAGCTGAAATATATGCAAAATAGTAGCTTTATCACATGCTAATGCAGACAGAATACCAGACATCCTAATGCACAAGACCTGCCTAGTACTTGACTTTACAGTTCAAATGAAATAGACAGGATTTAAGTGGATTATATCACAAGTACTTTGTGCATAAGGAATACCTTCAAAACCTTCCTAGCATGAAGCCACTTTTAGGTAAAAAATACTCCATTTTACTAGTAAGCCCTGAAAAGTCAATCCATATAAATACATTCAATAATTTATCATGCCTGACATTTCAAATATCCACAAATTTAGCATGCACACACTGAGAAGGTTTGTGTTAGTTCTGAATGTTTTAATAAGAGCCAAGTCACCTACCTACAAATGCAACATAAGGCATTTGACAGTGTTAAGTAAATCACTGTGTATTATAAATAACTACTACACGTACTTAACCACAACTAATATAAAAAACAAAACACCAGTGATCGACCAATTGATTGAATAACCAGCTGTCTCCCAGTCAGAAGATGAAATATATATCTAACAGTATGTATACATTCAGTGATAGTCTGATAATTGTGATTTTAAAAGCATGCTGATAGGCTCACTGCCAAATGTTTCACAATGTTATTTTATCTAGACTACTTCTAGGGGGAGGGCAGTGAATAAACAGGATTTAACGGGGAAAGAAAAGGGTTAAGTACTTATAACAGTAACATTTTTGTCAACATTATTTTTCACCTTTGAATCTCCTCTGCCTCACATCCAGCATATGTATTCTTCTCCTTCTTTATCAAATTATTTCTTTCAAGTTATTTGTAGGATAAACACTTATGTTTTTCTGCGACCACAACACTTGATACACCTGCCAAGCGGAGGGATGCCTGGCTGCATACAGCAGAGCATGATACAGTCAAGGCTACTATGGTCTGACAGACTCTGTGTCTGCTTAGACACCTGACACCTCAAGGCTCAGAGATCTGTATTTTACTTTAGCATATACAAATTGCTAAATGAAAATAAGATTGACAGATTTTTCAAATCTTGCTTACTTAGACTGTTCGCTTTAGCTTTCACATTTAAAATTATGGCAAAATGTGACTTTGCAGGTAGGAGGAATGCATAGCAAAGTGTAAAAGAGTCTCAGATGACTGCACTCACTACCTGAGTACATTTGAAACTTCAGAAGTTCTCCCTAATCCACCCAGTCATGGGGAGTCACTAACCACATCATGCCATTCCAGCAGATATGCATCCCTAGAAAACAAAGTGCCTCCTTTTGTTGGCCGGTTTGAATCAGCACAACTTTGTTTCCAAGATAAACAAATTCAACAATTATATTAATAAAATTAAATACAGAAGTGAAACTTTAAAAATTCACCAAAACTCCAAGTGTTAAAATGTAATGTGTTTCATATACTATGCCATGATTATTCAGGATTTTCATGTTATCAACATTTTTATGTTCCCAAATAAGGTGGGTATAGCAAGCTGAGAGATATTTCAATACAATACAGACCTCAGGTAAAAAATAATGTGATGAAAGTGAGACTAAATCCTACACAAATCTATGTTTCTGCTACAGAACAAAAGGAACATGCTCACACTAAAAGTGGCTTAAGAAATTTAAGTAAAATGTGAATGGTCAGGTGTTTTACTGAAAATTAATTGGTTGCTATGACTTTAAAACTACAACAATTTGGAATCTAGAAGGAACACTAACAGTTTAAACTATTGAACAGCCATGATGCAAAAGTATTGTATAGAGTATTCACAGTGAAGAAGACTGGATGAAGAGAAAAAGCAGCATTAACAACTGTATTTGATTCTTTGTGTCAGTACAAATCACCAGTGTCACCATCTCATGAAGCAGTTTTGTATCAGTATGGACAAGAAAGATTCTCAGTTAAAAAACCCACAAAAAACAAACTCCTTAGCAAAAAAAAATTCAAACCTGGAAGTTAGTATGGCATCTCTCTATCAATCACCACGCAACCATGTCCATTTGTCCATGTCCATGTGTCAATACATCTATCACAATCCTGTGCTGCATGTGCATTTACAGAAATTTCAATTTGATCATGAACAGTGAGAAGAACAGAAAACCAAATATTAAAAGAAATATAAATCATTACAGATAAAGAATAAATCAAGGGACAACCAGTTTGAGCAAAGTAGAAAACCAGTTTTTACTATATCCAGCTGTACAGGCCAAATAAGAAGTTGATGGACTTGTCTTGGACCTTGCATGGCTTTTATGTAGCCAAAAATGAATGGAAACAAAATGCTCTTCTGCTCATTTTTGTTGCAAAATTTAGAAAAAACAAGAAATCAAAATACTTCAGTAAGCCACAGATTTCTGTCTAAACTCTTCCAAAAAAATCAGTTACCAATATCTCTATTAGCCTGCTGCAGAGTGATTTAAATCTATGTCCACAGCTTTGTGATGTAGCAAAGATTAAGGTTTTTTGGCTGCTGGCTTTTTTAAGTCAATAAAGACAGACAAACCAAGGCCCCCTCATGGCACGATTCTCATCAGACTAATAGACTGGTTTAAGGAACAGGTTTGAGGCTTCGATGCTCTGATGGAGCAGAGATTAAATCAATTAGGGAAGTGCTAGGATGGGCACGGCAGGAAGTGTTTTTCTGCATTAGCTTCTCCTATCAGTTAACACAAGCAAGCAAACACCCTGAACTGAGTACAAAAGCAGTGCTATGCTGCAATAACCAAGGGCAAGAAAATTAAACTGAAATTAATTTCAAATTAACAAAAGAAACCCCCAGCAGAAAACCCCAAGTTTTCCTCACTGTTCTAAGCAATAAGTTCCCAGGAAACCTCTTTGTCTCAGTTCTGCTCAATAAAAAAAGGAGAGAAAGCAAAACCACTGCAATGCTAAAGCTATAATACCAAAGCTGCAGTACAAATCTATCAGTAAAGAAGTTAAAACTGAAAATTGCTTATCAGTTTCTGAAAAGCAATGATATATTACCATAACTTCTGGCTCTCATTAGTAGTTTTTTGCTTGCTTAAAAGGATGATTTTCAACAGACTTTATTGAACCCTTTTGTATGTACATAGAGGAACTCCTAATTACAGCATAATATACCCAAAAGAAAAACCAGGAGATACATATCTAACATGTTCATACCATTCTTTTTGAATGGGTAAAAACAATTTAGTCTTCTTTATTATCACAAAATTTCTATCTTTTATTTTGCTACATCAAAACCATACTATAAATATTATAAAGATGTCTTAATAAGGCAAACCCAAACTAGTTTGAAAATGTGTGAAGATTATAAAGACGTAAATAAGAAATAAGAGAGGACAACCAGTTTTTTTTCCAACAATTGGATGAAGTCTACAGCAGGCAAATCATTCTTGTAGCACGTTCACATCAGAAAATTCAGATAATGTAAGAACAAACAAAGACAGTAGCATAGCCCAATGAAGAATTGCATAAAATAGTGATGCAATTACCAAAACCAACAAAAGTTAAATAGCATATCCAAAAATACAGGTAAGTCTCAACTATTTTGATTATGCAGCTTCATATGAGACACTGTCTTTGCCCACCTGGCTTGGAAATTCCCAATTTTTGGCCATACAGCCCAGCAGCCAAAAAGGAGGCAGAATACCATTCAAGCATGTACTACATAGTACTCAACTACTACTCATACTACATAGATTCAACTTAGACAATTAAATGTTAGGTAGACTGAGAATTTGTAGTAGTTTGATTGGTAACTAGTTTGATTTAATATTATTCCTGCTGGATTAGGCTAAGATCACAGAATCCTATAATGGCTTGGGTTGGAAGGGACCATCTAAAGATCATCTAGTTCCAAGCCCTCTACCATGGGCAGGGATGTCTTTCACTAGATCAGGTCGCTCAAAGCCCCATCCAGCCTGGCCTTTAACACTTCTGGAGATGAGGCATCTTCAGCCTCTCTGGGCAACTGTTCCTGTGCCTCACCACCCTCACAGTAAAGAATTTTTTCCCTGATATTTAATCTAAACCTACTCTTTTCCAGCTTAAAGCCATTCCTCCTAGTTCTGACACTACATGCCCTTGTGAAAAGCCCATCTCCAGCTTTCTTGTCGGCTCCCTGCAGGTACTGGAAGGCTGCTATATGATCTCCCCAAAGCTTTCTGTTCCTCATGTTGAACACCCCAGACTTGCCCCATAGGAAAGTAGTTCCAGCACTCTGATCAACTTTGTGGCCCTCATCTGGACTTGTTCCAAGAGGTCCAGATTCTTCTTGAGTTGGGGGTCCCAGAGCTGGGCAGTTTTCCAGATGGGCTCTCACGACTGCAGAGCGGAGGGCCAGACTCACCTCCCTTGACTTGCTGGCCAGAGTCCTTTTGATGCACCTCAGGATGTAGTTTGCTTTCTGGGCTGTAAGTGCACATTGCTGGGATATATTGGAATTTTTACCCATGAGACATTTGTCTTCAACATATTAAATAGGTCATTCTACTCTTGGAAAAACTTCTGCACCATTTTAATAATGCATTTTTTTACTAGAAAACTAAGCATCTTCAATTAACTTAGGGTGCTTAATTTTTTTTTTTTTTTGACATAGTAAAATGAAGGTATATTTTAAATAGTATTGGATCAAATAATATTTAACTTGATCCTTACATCTGAAGTACTCTAGACAGGCAGAAAATTAATTCTGACCACCTGGGACAGGACAACCCTAGATGCACCTACAGACTGGGGAACAAGAGACTAGAGAGCAGTACTGTGAAAAGGGTCCTGGGTGTCCTAGCTGAGAGAAAGTTGGATATGAGTCAGAAGAGCCCTGGCAGCCAGGAGGGCCAACTGTGTCCTGGGGTGAATTAAGCAAAATATTACCAGCCAGTCGAGGGAGGGGATTGTCCAGTTTTGCTCTGCATTGGTGCATCTCACCTTGAATAGTGCAATTTTGAGGGCAGACCTCAACACAGCCTACAGCTTCCTAATGAGGGGAAATGGAGGGGCAGGCACTGATCTCTTCCCTCTGGTGACCACAGATGGGTCCTGAGGGAGCAGCATGAAGCTGTGTCAGGGAAGGTTTAGGTTGGATATTAGGGAAAGGCAAGGTTCTTCACCCAGAGGGTGGCTGGGCACTGGAGCAGGCTCCCCAGGGCAGTGGTCACAGCACCAAGCCTGACAGAGCTCAGGAAGTGTTTGAACTCTTAGGCACATGGTGTGACTCTTGGGGCTGTCCTGTGCAGGGCGAGGAGCTGGACTCCAATGATCCTTGTGGGTCACTTCCATCTCAGGATATTCTATGATTTCATACACAATGGTATGAACCTGTGTGACAAGAACTATACTAGAATAATATATGCAAACAAATAAATATCTTTTGATCAGAAAACTATTAAATGCAGTTGCAATAATACAGATTAGGCATTTAAGTTATTGTTCCTTTTTCATGTTGGTTTACTTCTTCTGTAGGCTCAGTATGAGTTATTATGGCTGTAACCTAAGCCATTTTCATTCAGGATTTTTTTCCTGTCCTATTTTATACTGGTTACTGGAAATTTATTACAAAGTGATCTGGAATGTACTCATAAAGAAAACAAACTAGCTAGACAATGAGACAACAGACAAAAAAAATTTAAAATCTATATAACTTTGTTACTTTATCATATTTCATAGGACAATTCAAGCTTTTTTTTGCATACTTTGTTTACTAATGACATATAAATACAACTTGAAACATGGAAGATATCGGAAAAAATAATTTCACTGCTTCCTTTGTGATGTCTCACTCATTATATAAGCTTCATTTTCCTCCCAGCAGATTCTTCCTAAATTATCTTCCATTAACTACTATGAGCTAGCACTTTTTCTTTCAAATAGCTCAATGGAAAAAAATATATAAATTTCTAAAATACTTAATATTTGCATAGAAACACATCAACTATGTGCTTTATCTTCATCTTTCACACTTCATTTGCAACAGCCTTTAATATTTAAGCTGCTTAGGCAAAAGGCTCCTTTTATTCATAGAATCCAATAGATTCTAAGTGCTTTGTTTATATATACAAAATGTATACCATTAAGATCTTAAATTTCGTGTCGCACGTGTCCTAATGTTATAGAAAAGGCAGAAAACAAGTCTGTGTGCTAAACTGAAACACTCTTTGAAGACTCCAAAGGACAATCAATCCCAGAATCTCAGCAACTGGGATTATCAGCTGAATTTTTAGAAATATTTTTGCATTCTTATATTGCATTTCCAGCTCTGGGGCTCCAAGCATAATAACAGAGACTTGTTGGAGCAAGTCCAGAGGAGAGCCATGAAGATGAAGTAGTTGTCTCCTGTGGAGTCAGGCTGAGACAGGTTTTCAGCCTGGAGAAGGCTCTGGGGAGGCTTTTAGCAGCCTTCCAGTACCTAAAAAGGGCTTACAAGACAGCTGGAGAGGGGCTCTCTACAGGGACATGCAGTGATGAACAAGGGAGAATGGCTTTAAACTGTCAGAGGGTAGGTTCATACTAGATGGAAGAAAGAAATTTTTTGCTTTGGGAGTGGTGAGTCACATTCAATCTGCTCCAAAGAGGTTTCCCAGAAAAGTTGTGGATGTCCCATCCCTGGCAGAGTTGAATGAAGCTGGATGAAGTTTTAAGCAATTTGGTCTAAAGGGAAGTGTCCCTGCCCATGCTGGGTGTGGCAGGGTTGGAACTACACCATCTTTAAAGGTTACTTCCAAATCAAACTATTATATGATTTTAAAAAATAAAAATAAGGACAACCTTATGCTGCTGTGGCTGCTGATCTTACATTAAGACTGGAGGGTTTTTTTCCATTCAGGTGTCTAGAATTATACATATTAAGCTACAAGTCCAACATTAGCTTGGCTTCATGTCTCTTCTGCAGAACATGAAATTTCCTTGCAAGATGCACCATTTTCCTAGCTGGGGCAAGGGCAAGAATTTCAAGTGGAAGAAAAGGAATTACAAGAAAGGCAACTGTTATAGTACCGCACAATAAGCAAACCTCCCAATTCTTACTTCAATAATTTATTTAGTGGCAGCCTATTTTAAAAAATGCATGCAAACACTAGACTTCCTCATCATGTTTTCTTTTTTTTTCTCTTCCTCTCTCATTTCTACTCAAACTATAATTCTTTTCAGTTATATTCAACATTTTCAGCAGAGATAGAATGGCCCCATTTTAACCCGACATACAGATCAATTGTCAGAATATCCTCAGGGATATAGTAAATGTAGGTGAGAAGGGACTTGATCCCAAGCATATGCTGTAACCATTAACATAGCACTCTTAATCTCTGATGCATTTTCAGATCACACTTCTCAAGATGAAGCCTGGAAGTCAGCACAGGCAAAGCAACACTCTACACAAAGATGAGCTGCACAAAGATATGAAGCTCACTAAGCCAGTCACTGGCAGCTCCACTTCCAGGATGTCTCTAATGCAACTTAAGGTGTTTTGGTACATATACATTTTAGAAGCCACTAGGATCAGGCAAAATGTCATGAGGTTTAGTGAGGATCAGATTAAAATGCACATACCCAAACTCTAACTCCCTTTTTGGATGAGTCCTAAGTCTTCCACTCGTTTTATACAGACAACTGCAAGAAAGTCAGGCTGGGAACTTGAAAATATGGTGCTGCTGTCCATCGCAGCCTACATGAAACTACTGCCACAGGAAGCCTCCCTGCGAATCAAATCCAATCCAAAACTGAGTTGTGGGAGGTTCTCTGGGGATAAGCACCCAAGAAACTTTGGAGGAGGAGGATGAAGAAGAATGAAAGCCCCCAAAAATCAAACCACAAACCCAAACACAATGATGAGAAGATTTTAGATCTTCCTGTTGGTATTAGATAGTTTTTATTCCCACAACTTATTTTGCAAGAAGTAGAGCATTTTTCTTTATTTTAAAGCACTGATAGACTTTAAGACAAGCCTCTTTGGAAGTTCATGATGCAGACTCTTGATGCAAACCCTTGATGCAAACCCTTGATCGATGAGTTGAAGGATTGCTGAATATTTTGTGGCAATAAATGTCAAAATGTACAGCTATTGTATCTGTGCATATATGTTGTATATATGTTGAAATAAAGGCATTCATAGTTTGTTCTGCATATGAACTGTGATAAAGTTATGCTCAGGTCCCAGCATTTCTGCTGCAGAAACATATCACAATAAGATTTGGGCTTCATTCCATTCCATTCCATTCCATTCCATTCCATTCCATTCCATTCATGTTTATTGACTTCAGCTTTTCTTCCATTCCACTACTGAAGAGAAAGGTAGGGGAAGGAAGAGACCTCAGAGTCCCCAAAAAAACTTTAAAATAAAAGAGAGCAGCAGGATATGTTACAATAACATTGCATACTATGCAAATAAGAAACATGGAGAGAGATGCTTTAGTGGCATTCCATCGACTCTGCAAGATCTTAAAATGCAGAAAATTGTAAATACTCTTTGTGGTGTTTCAATCCATTAGGCTGTGTTTTATGTCCCTAAGAATGAAGTAAAAGTCATATCTATCACTTTCAATGCCACCAATCAAACAAATCTTGAAATCATTGGAAATATTACATATAAATAATATGGAATTGGAAAATATACTAGAAGAAGCCCCACCTAGACAGATCCCAGAAAAAGGATCTTCTCCTCATCTCTGTACACTAAATTACATATATGTTTTACCTTTCACTTCTAGTAGACTACTCAAAAGACATGACAGCTGGGCCAGGAAAGAGTTGCACTTTCATCTTGAGTTACAAGTAAAATATTTAATCAAAATAATTTCAAAATGAAAATTCATTTCTGCTCTTTCTGGAAAATTATATGCCATTTATGTAATTTATGCAGTAAATCACTTTTGGAAAATCAAAGTGATAGGACTTTTAGGCTTATTTCATTTGGGGCATGTGGGCATTTTTGGTGCAGGGGGAAGTTATTTTTCCTTAACATCTTAAAGATATCCTCATCCCTGACACACTTTGCTGTCTGAAAGTTGGCAGCAGCTTCTTGTATTCTCACTGTAGTCCATCTGTTAAAGAGATCTAGAAAGTGTTTAAGATATACTTTGCTACAGGTACTAGCTGTCTCCATATACACAGTCTAGAGGAGAAAGGGGCATCCCTGAAGATGAACAAAATTTAATTCTTGTCTTTTGACTATCTAAAGTTCATTTTGGAAAATACGGAACACATTGAAAATAACAGTGCTACGAATGGGAAATAAAAGCAGAGAAAGCTGTGAGATTTGACTGTGCCATATGTCCTGCACTGTCTTGTGCACCCACTTGAAAACAAACTCCTTAAGCACAGCCTCTAGAAATCTGAGTCCCCAGTGCCAGTAACTGGCGCTATGGCTGTTTTATTTACTGTCCCTGGCTTTTTTTTGCAACTCTGTCTCTCACATTCTTTAACACTTTCCAATGAAAGATGAAGTACTTATTCGTTAACTTGAAGAGATTTAAAGCCCTGCAGAGGCACATAATTTAAGATCTGACTATCCATCAGTGAGGTTTGTGCAGTTTTATAAATTTCTGTAAAAGAAGCACAGAGAGTTATAATCACAGGACTACTTGGGTCGAACTGAACAGCAATATGTCTCGCTATTTTGCTCAGAAGATAAACATACAGCACAAAAGTACTAAAGAATAGACTACAAGAAACTGGAACTTCCTAAAGGAAAGAAAAAGGGACAATTCTTTTATAAAAGTAGTTCTAAAAGGCTGCACTACATTTTTTCCCATTTGTCAAGGAAAAACAATGTTTTCAAAAGCCATGGAGTTTCTTCAAACTTGAACTGAAAATGAAAGAAAAGGAAAATTTTCTCCGCTCTTTCCAGCTAGAACAAAATATAGAATTGCTACTAGATTGCCTGCCTTTAAAAATTATTATGTACTGTTGGTTTTACTTAGCTTTCTTATTAAAAACATACCTTCAGTTGCCTACATAATAATTTGGCAATAAAGTTGAAAGGTTAAAATGGTCAACTACTTAAGAAACTGTAATACAACCTTTTAAAAAATTCAAAACCTACTGTCTTTCTCCCTTTTTTTTAATAGTAGTAATATAATAATCAATTTTTTTTATTCTTCTATTCAAAGTTTGGTTTAGTTAAACTATGCAGGGAAATAATTAAGTCAGACAGGTATGATTTGAGAGAACAGGAGAAAAAAGATAAGTTACAAGGAACATTGGAGAGCTAAGACCTGTTAGCTCCACATTTTTTTCCCTTTTGCTTAAAATCTTTAGAGAGCATTAGAAGGCATTGCACCAGATCATGACTCAGTGTTCATCAAGCCTCAGATTTAAACTTGAATTACTTCTATAAATAATTTTCCCACCTTCTACTTTCAGCTATTTTGTGTTGAAGCTTGCCCACTTCTTAGTCCAGGGTGCCATTTTTTTATTAGACCATTTACTTAGAGATACTTTCAAAACCCTGAGATTCTGAGATTCCTAAGTAGTTTGAATTTTTGCTTGTGTATAAGACAGTTTCCAAAACATATTTTTTTCTGGTACTTATGAAGCACCTGCAGGCCCAAAACGTGAAGTATGAAATATTTACCATGCAATCTGAGTTTACTCTCCAGAAGAAGTAATTTCTGTTGATCAGTCAAGAGTAGGAAGCATATGAGTTATGAAGGTGACAAAAGCTATGTGCTTTCAAGTCCACATGTGCAGCATTATAACACTGCCATTCTTAGGATTTTTTTAATTAACTGAAAACTCTGTGAAAGATACAGTGAAGCCTGGCTCCCTACATTAGCTTAGCATGAATAGCAAAACAGAGCTGGCTGTTGCTACTGTCCCTACTTCTATTGCTGCTTTCAGGAGAAAACTGCTCTTAGGAATTCCTACCTGAATATAGTTTTTTAGGAAAAAAGCTTTGTAACTACAGCACCTTCATGCCCTCAGCTCTGTACAACTCTTTTATTTTACAGAAATAGATGGTTTTGCCTAAATCCATACCTCTTCCAGTCATCAGCTGCTCAAGTGAAGCAAATGAACACAGTCCATGGCATTGTCAGTAACAAAGCTGTTTCCTCCAGATGCAGGATTTTCATTGATGCTGTGATGTGGTCAGGGGGAAAGATTTGAACCTCTCTTCAATTATAAAATTCTTTCCTTTTCCCTTCACATCCCTTTTCTTCCTGTTTTAGTGGTAACATACTGGTGGTCAGTGTCAACTGTAGGAATCAGTTCACTGGATCCACAGTTACTATGAACTTGTGGATGATCAGACTCAAGTTTTCTCTGTGATCAGACTACCTTTCAAAAAGCTGATATTTAATTATTTAATTAAATAATTATTTATTATTGCATATGTTTTTTGAATGTTAGCATACATGAGGATTACAACACATGAAGTTTTGCTTCTTTATAGATTCATGGAAAAAAGCACTTTGTCAGTTTGTCTTCTTTTCAGGAGCCATGGAAGAGCAGAGGAGAAAATGGCAAACCATAGCAAGATCTAAAGCAGTTATGAAATATTTATCTTTCTTGTGTTATACATTAGAACAACTAGGTCTGACTGATGTATAATGTATTCAATCCCACCAAACTAAAATAATATCCAAAGACTTTAGAACAAAGCAGCATAGAACGCAGAACATGGAGTGAAGTGCTGTGCATTGCCTAATTTAATTTGTAAGTTTGCATTTCTGTCCCTCCCACCACCAAAGACAATAGACACATTAAAAAAGGGGGGAAGAATCCACTGCCTGTTTCAGCATCCAAGGGATTTTTCCTCCCTGCCCTCCAGCAAGACCCCGTGAGAGCAGCAGGCTGGGAGCCTGCTCTGCGCATGATTCCTGGACCACTGCCGTTGCCTTGCCAACGCAAAGAGAGAACTCGGGGCTTACATCGGGCATTTCAATGCAGTGACCCACTTACTGTCTGTCAACAAATTCACTGGGACAATAGTGAGTGTAACACATTACAGAGATTAAATCCCAGGGACTGAACTACAAAGATGTCTGGAAAAAAATCTTTGTCAGTTTGAAAAGCCAGAACACCATAAACAGAGTTAGCAGTAATATGTTTTAATCCTCCCATGTATTTGTTGCTTTAAAGGAGAAATTTCTACCATGATAATCTGTATTCATTATTTGTGTATTTATTTTTTTAACTAGGTTCACAAAACTAAGTCAATATTGCCATAAGAATATTGGGAATGAAATAGCTTTTGTGTATTGCATTCTTGGGTAGAGCTGAGCAGAATTAAGACCTGAAAACCTTCTTTCAGGCTATAAGAATGCAATGGTTAATTTAGAATATATTTGTACAGATGGCTATCGTAGGAGCAAATCATTACAAAAACCCCCACAGTGGTTTCTGCAAGACAGTGAGATCATGGATTTATATTTAAAAATTAACTATGTGCAACCTAGTTACAGGTTTCCCATTCAGTTCTTCCCCTTTACAAATATATTATTGCAGGCATATTCAAAATCTTCCCCCTTCCTTCAATTCCCAGTTTCCTTCTGTTCTTTTCATTCTCTGCAAATAGATTATTCAAACATAAATAATTTGCTTAAAAAGGCTGGCAACTACCAAGAGAACTAAATATACATAATGGCTTATTACCAAATGCAAAAAATGTATGTTTAATACATGTTTACCTACATTCTTCAGTTTCACAGCAATACTACCCTGTCACTTTAAATGAAAGTCAGCAATTTTTTTTAAATGCATGTGTCACCAGTTACCAAATGGAATTATCTGAGGAACCATGCAGTGAGCAAAAAATAGCTGCAGCGTTCTGCAGTATCTGAAGAAAAGGCTATTTTTTAGTCCAATGAAGGTCTATTTATATGTTTACTCTTAATATTTTGTGTATTTCTATTAGTTGCCTTGCTATATGAACCCATATTGTAGCAATTAGATATTACCAAAATTCTTGGTTTGGACTGTTTCTCCATCACCTACCCCCGGCAGAAATACCTTTCTAATTAACACCTAAGAGTGGGTATTGCTTCACATCCTGAAACTGATATTTCCAAACCTTTGAGGCTTGCAGACTCCCGTAGTTTGTGTGTGACATTTTTTAAAATATTATTTTCAGGAGGTGTGGAGGAAGACAAATGTTCCTTATGCCTGTATGAGATTACTGGAAGCAGTTAATCTTAAAGGTGAAAACTTTATTCTAAAAAAGTCAGCATCAGTAAGTGGTAAAAATTTCAATTCTAGATTGTATATAATATCCCTGCAGTATGGTCTAATAGTTTGGTTAGTTTGGAGATAAGGGGAACCACACACCAGCCTTTTTCTTTCCAGTCCTTTCCCATGCACATTCTTTATATTCCACACTACTGATCACCCAGTCCTTCCTCTGGGCTCTTGCAGCTTTGTCTCTTTCCACAAAATTAAATCCCAAATTTCTCATCTCTTTAAAAGGCTCCCTGGGCCCATGCACTATGCAATGCAAAAGGAACACAGGGGCTCTCCTTTCTATCTCCCAGGAGGTTTATCCTTCTTTATAATCTTCTCTTATTCCATACACAGTCTAATTAATGTCTGCATTTGCTGTTAAAAATATCAGAATATTATAAAACCACATAAGTTAAATTCTTTAAGCAATATATATTTTATCAAATCCATAAACTCCCATTCTTCACAGATACTACATACCAGTAATAGAGATACACATCTGTGTTGATTTTCTTGTTCCACTCCTCTCCCTTCTTCCTTACACTTGACTTCCCTCATATGTAGTAACTTGAATTATTATGCCAATATTTTCCAATGTAAAACACTGTTTGCATTTACTAATTTTCCAAAATCAATTATTAAGGATGCATTTGGCTATGCATGGTGTCCCTCCAGGCTTCAATCTCTAAAGTTACAGCCAAAATATCTCACACTATTCCAAAGAGTGAAGTTAAAGGAAAATATATTAATTTTCCCTTGGGGGTGGGAAATCCAGCAAGCTTTTCTTTGAACAATTTTAAGATTTCTTTTAGGATTTACAGGAGGGACTTGAAAATGGCAATGGGACAGGCATACTCTCAGATATGTGCTCTTTGAATCATTCCTAAAAATTCCTTCAGACTTGCTCCATGAAATTTGTGATACACACACATACACAGAGATTTGCTGTGTCTGTAGAACAAATGCTGTCAGGGATACAGTCCAGGTCTGCTGGGCCACAGCACAGCTTCTCCTGTATCTCTGCAAACCAGGACATAGAAAGAATCATCCTGAACTGACTGCATCCTATGGAAACCCCATGGTGCCCTTGTAAAGAGGGAATATCTGCTGGTTTACCAAATGCTCTCCATGATTCCCAGGTCCTTGAAACTCCATAAGAATTCTTACAGCCCAGTCTGCTGTTCTTGATTGCAGGACACTTTAACCTTCCAGTTCCCCTCTGCTCCCCACCCCAAGTAATCTGCTTGGCATCTACCAGTGACTAAAAGTACCGAGGTGTCTCCTCAACACATCCTTAAATGAGAGTCACTGTGAGAGAATGGTTTCAACATTCCTGCCTCTCTGGAAGTGAAGCTTTCCAAATGCTGTCAATTCAAACTGGGAGAAAGTACTACCTCAGCTTTCTCTCCACTTTTCAAACCACATCTGCAAGGGAAAAATCAGCCTCTGCTATATGCTGTTAGGTAGTCCTCCCTTCCACAAGTCTGGCCTTTCCTCCTAACTAGGGAGGAAAAGGAAAATCTTAGGGAAATCTCCCAGCAGATCTCAGTCCAGTGCCCCCGCATCTCCATGAGAAACCACTGCAAAATGCATTTCCCAAAGCCAAAGACTGAGGGCAGCAAAAATGAGAGAATTCAATCTTTTGTGCTAGAGGAACATTCTATGATTCACTGCACATATTGCACTGAGCTTTTGGCAAGTATCACCAAAGAGCAGCCTCAGCAGTGGACTATGCTAAAGCTGCTGCTCAAAGTAAGGTGATGTTTTCATATAATTTTTTAAAGCAAAATTAATGTGCACACCCTATGCAGCACTGCAACCTAGATGGTGATGCTAGATAGCTAGAGAACCATGACTGTGAGAATGATCAACTCCCAGCTGACCCTGAAACGCTGCAGGATCTGCTTCTCCAGCTGGATCCCTGCAAATCTAAGGAGTCTGATGGGATTCATTCCAGAATCCTGGCAGAGCTGGCTGATGTCTTCACAAAACCTCTCTGGATGATTTTGAGTAGTCTTGGGAATCCATAAAAGTCCCAGCTGACTGGAAACTGGCAAACATTGTCCCAGTTTTCAAGAAGGGAGAGAAAGAAAACCCCACTAGAGGCCTGTAAGTCTCACTTCGGTGTCTAGTAAAGTTATGGAGAGGATTTTTCTGGGAGATATTGAAAAACACCTGAAAGACAACACAGTCCTCAGTCACAGCCACCACGGCTTCATGAGAGGAAAGTCCTGTTTATAAAATCTTATTTCTTTTTAGGACAAGATAACCTACTAGCTGATGAAGGGAAGCCAGCTGATGTGATCTTTTTGGATTTCAGTAAGGCTTTAAATAGTGTCTCTCACAGGACCCTTCTGGACAAAAAGTCCAGCACACAGCTGGATAAACACATCCTGTGGTTGGTGAGCAGCTGGCTCACAGGTCGGGCACAAAGGGTTACAGTGAGTGGGGTGACACCAGACTGGGGACCTGTCACAAGTGGGGTTCTGCAGGGCTCCATCCTCAGCCCTGTGCTCTTCAACATCTTCACAAATGACTTGGATGAACTTCCTTAGGAAGGGATCCTAAGGAAGTTCACAGATTGCAGAAAGCTGGAGGAGCTGTTGGCTCCCTTGAAGGCAGGGAGGCTCTGCAAAGAGGCCTTGGGAGCCACACAAAGTTCAACAAGGGAAAGACACAGATTGTGCACCTGGGATGAGGCAGCCCTGTATGTACAGTACAGACTGGGGAATGAGGAAGCAGTGATGTAGAAACCAACCAAGAGGTCTTGGTTGACAAGAAGCTGAACCTGACCTGGCAGCCAGGAGGGCCAGCCATGTGGGCATCACCCACTGGACACAGGAACAGGCTCCCTAGGGAAGTGGTCACAGCACTGAACCTGACAGAGCTCAAGAAACATTTGGTCACTGCTCTCAAGCACATGGTGTGACTCTGGAGGCTGTCCTGTGCAGGGCCATGAGTTGGACTTGATGATCCTTGAGAGTCCCTTCCAACTCAGCTTATTCTGGGATTCTGGCGAAGAGTTTGTGGGAATTCTGCAGCCAGGAGCAGGCACAGCATTTTCTGTCTGTTTTCTTCTGTTGCCTGGGGGAATTGCTTCAGTCCTTGAAGCTTCCTCTCTGGCTAAAGTTTCAGTGCCAATCCGCCCCCGACAGCTTTGCACAGATCCAACGTAACTGCTACAAAAACTCCTTCTAGCTGAAAAGTGATTTTGGTTTTCTTCCCTCAGCTTCTTGCTTCAAGTAGGAGGAGTAAAATATTATGTAGGTATGATATCATATTCTCTAAACACAGGATAAAAGATGGAGGCTCTCCTGTCCTAACAACTCCCTCATTGTGTACATCAAACCCTTACAGCCTGTACAGTTAGCTAATTTGCTGGCCATTGGCAATCCCAGCAGCTATCCATCCACTCACTCCAAGTAAGACCATACAGTCCTGTCTGTGGCCCATCAGATGTACTCCTCTATCCAGCTCCTGTGAGTGCAGATCTTCACCTAACACCACACACTGAGTCTCTACCCACCACCTGTATCCTACTGCATCCTTAGACACAGAAACTCTAATTACACCTCCTTAGTAGCCCTGTTATTATCTGCTTTAGGAGCAAGGAAATTCATTATTCAAATGAAAGGAACTGCCAAAGGACAGCTAGCCTTACTGTCATGAACCAGTAAACTGCATAGAACTGCATTAATTGTCATCAGCTGTAAGCGAGGCCTGACTTGAAAATCAGGCCTCTATGTGACACTTAAAACGAGTTTTAGGCCGTGTTTTTGCCTTGTGTGTAGGTGTTTATGTTTTGTTTATTTGTTTTCTTTTTTGTTTTTTTTTTTTTTGCAACAGGTCTTCTATTGTTTCACTTTTTTATTTTGGTTCCAGAGCTTTCAGAATACATCCTCTTCACATTTTCAAGATGTCTCATTTTTTTATGACATTAAGACTGATATTTTCATTTAAACATTATCACTTAGTCCTTGGAGATTTTGAAAATCTAAGCAGATGTGGCACACAACTTCAGGCAACAGACACCTTATGTGCTGCATAGCTGTTCAAAATTCCTTCATGCTGAAAGTCCTTTTCATTCTCGTGTTGTTCTTTCATTCTCCAGTGGTAATGAATATTGGTAATCATTCATTTCTTCCAGACTAGTTCACCCTCAGATCTACCTGGCTTTGCTGAACAGTGGAGCATGAGAAAGCTGCAATTGCTTTCCATTTTCCTCTTTCCTAATTTCTCTTGGTGAGGAATACCAACATACAACTGTGCTCTACCCCTGCTGCCAGCACAGGAAACTTTATGGGTCTGTTTTGCTTCATGATCTGAATGATGGCCCAACGCTTGCTGCACAGCAAAAGTAAATATTCTAACACTTTTTTCTCAAAATATACTCTTGAAGGTCTGTTCATCATCATTTACAGGAATTTGTTTCACAGAACTGAGAAAACAAAACCATTTTTCAGAACATTACATACTCTGCTCTTTTAACAACTACAGTAGAGTTATATTTAAAAAAATAGTTATTGCATGCTAGTTCAACCTACTATGACTATAAGCCCCAGATTTCTGACCCAAATTACATTCATTTCCTAATCTTTTGGTACTACTCCACCTGTCTCTAATTGGGACTCAGAAAAGCACTGTTTCATGACTGAACCAAACCACTATAAATGTACTGCCTTTTCCACCAGTATATCTCTCCCCCACAAATAACAGTGTTTATTATGGGCAAAAAATTTTATATATATTTATTCTGGTTTTGGCCAGATCAGAGCTGATTTGCTTCAGCTGGCATGGGCTGTGTTTTGGGTTTGTGCTGAACACGGGGCTGATAACGGGGAGATGTTTTTGTCATTGCTGAGCAGGGGTTGCACAGAGCCAAGGCCTTTTCTGCTTTTCATCCTGCCATGCTGGGGAGGAGACTGGGGGGGTTGGGAGGTTGGGAGGGAACACAGCCAGGACAGGTGACCCAAACTGAGCACAGGGATATTCCAGACCATGGGACATCATGCTCAGTATGTAAAATAGGGAAAATAAAGGAAGGGAGGGATGTTTGGAATGACGGTGTTTGTCTTTCCAAGTCACGGCTATGCATGTTCTCCTGGAGATGGCTAAACATCTGCCTGCCCATGGGAAGTAGTGAATTAATTTCTTGTTTTGTTTTCCTTGTGTACCTGCCTTTTGCTCTCCCTATTAAACTGTCTTCATCTCAACCCATGAGTTCTCCGGTTTTTGCTTTTCCTGATCCCACTGCTGGGGGACTGAGTGATCTGCTGTGTGGGGCTTGGCTGCTGGATGGGTTAAAACACAACAGCATGCCACAATATAAAGAAAGCACTACACTTATTAACAGAATTTAAAAAAAAACCAAAACAACAAGCTTCAAACTTCTTAAGAAACTGCCATAATACTAGATAGAATTATGAAGAGAAAAATATTTTTCTAAAATGTTTGAATTCATAAATGCATTTTCATAGGTTAGTATCAATATTGTAAAAATTAATGCAAATCTTTCTTTTGAATACTGCATGTTTGAAAAAAAAGAATGGAAGCAATTGTAAATATACTTCCATGGACTGACCTAGTATTGTCATTAATCCTCTGTAGCAAGTTAACTGTACTACTACAATTTCTGACTGGATGTTGAAGATAAATTTCCATCCACTTTTTTCCCAACCTACATACTAGACAGTCTATACTTCAGAAAACTTTGTATTCTACACTTCATCTCTTTGAACTGCAATAAGTTCTTTCTGCCTACTTTATATATCTAGGGAAACCTGTAATAGTTTGACATTGCTTTCAGTCATTCTAAATGCAACATTTGTTGTCTGAGGGCAGAACTGCTCTTCAATGTTATTCAACGCATTAGTGGCAAACACTAGATCTGTCATGTGCTTTGACATTAAAACTAAAATACCAAAGGCTGAGGAATACTCATATTTATCACAGGAAAAAAAAAAAAAAAAAAGAAAGAAAATAGAACCAACCAACCTTTCAAATTTTTTGGAAGCAAGTAAATTAAAACATGGATAGGGCCCATGCATGCCAAAAGTGTTACCAGCATTGTCAGAGCCTCCACATAATCCACATGCTATTGATGAAATATATAATAAATGCTATTTTAAGGAAAAAAATTTTTATTGAACCGAGTAAGGCCAGAAATTTGCTTTTGCAATGAAACTGCTGAGATTTTGTTCATATCACAGGATTTTTTGGAGTTGCTTTTAAAGAGGACTTCAAACTTGCAACAAAGCGAGGGATGCAGAAGACTGGTTATTTCTACAACTAATTTAATTGTACATCTTTTTAACAGACTGCAGTCTTAAAGGAGGAGTTATAAACAAAATTTAAACAAGATAGCTTGAATAGAGATATAAATCTTGCTATAACAGTGTAGAGCTCCCCACAGTGCTTTCTTCCCACTAAGACAAATTAGATGGTGGTGCTTACAGTTTTAGGGAGAGACTGGATGTGACGTGATGGGACCACATCACACGCACATGCAGGAAGATGCTCAGAGGCTCTCTTTGCATGGGCTGTATAACAAATACATTGAAAGAAAGCAGACACATTTAAGAAACAGTATTTTGAGTATATTTCTGCTAAGAGTTAGGCCTGTTAATTTTCAGCCTGAAATTTTCTTTGAGGGTTTTTGGGTTTATACTCCATCATGTGCTGATAATACAAAGTCTATATTTTTTGCTGCCAAAGACAGAACAAATTTTGTCATCAATTCAGTAGCTGAAAATGTTGCAATCACCTTCCTAAAGAAAAAGAGCCATTCACCAGAAGAAAATACATATTTTTTTTTGAACAAACAAGCAAACACAGGCTAATTTGTCTCTGTTGGGTACTACTTCTGTAAAATGAGGTAAAAAAAGGCACTAACGGCTAGTAGAGACATATCCATTCTGAACTTTCTATATCACATATTATAATCACTAAGAAATTCAGGTTTTTTGAAGGGAATGAAGTTAACAACTTTCTGAACTGTTCCTTCCTTTGGCGTGCTGTACCGACATCCACCATATGTATATCACAGCACTCTGACTTACATTATGTCTCAGTTAAAAACCAAAGGTCTGGCACTCTTCATTTTAACAACACATATGCCATATGTATAATGAATGCAACTCCTTCAGTTTTGTTCATTTAAATAAAATGTTTGATAAGGAATTAAGGTGAGACAAGCAAGAATCTTCAATTACACTGCATTTCACCCTTGCTAGCGAAGAACATTGAATGCCTGCAATTTATTTATTTATTTACAAATTAGTAAGTATTCCCTAGCATACTTCATCTTGCTTTAATATCTAGATGACTCAACTGAGATTGCATTGTAGAATTGTAAATACTACCACCAATTAAAGTGATAAATCAGAATGAGTGGAAGAAATGAAAGTTTATGTATGCCTTATATTGCTTTTCACAAATGGGAAATCAAGACACAGTGAATGACAGAAAGATTTTTCAGGGTCCCAAATAATTTTGTAGTAATTTCTGAAAATCAAACTGGAAAATGTAAATTATACAAATAATCTGTTTCAGATATTTTATCTCTCAATCCAGAATCTTAGATGATGTCCAGTAATTTCACAAAACATTATCTCTAAAGGAGTAATTTATGAATTACTGTCTGAAAGGAGAGCTTACTTTTTAATCCAGTAACATAACTTTTAATACCTTCACTGTTTCATAACAATTTCATTCCTCAGAATTACCAAGCATGATGGAAATTATTGCTATGACATATTTTCTTTTTGTCATTTTGTACTCTTACTGAGAATCATAAGATCATAGGATATCCAGAGCTGGAAGGACCCACAGGGACCATCAAAGTCCAGCTTCTGCCCCCAAGAGTCACATCATGTACCAGAGAGAATTGTCCAAATGCTTTTTGAACTGTGTCAAGCCTTGTGCTGTGACCACTTCCCTGGGGAGCCTGTTCCAGTGCCCAACCACCCTCTGGGTGAAGAACCTTTTCCTAATATCCCCATAAAAAGAGAATTCATGTCTACTCATGCCTATGGATGAGGCGCACTGCTGAAACTACCTGGTGGTCTTTGATTTGATTTTTGAAGGTTTTTCCCATTATCCCATTTGTTGAAAGGCAATTGTTGATATTTTGTAAAGTTAGTACACTAAAGAGATTTCTTTGGCAACCAGTTTCTCCAAGTAAGTGTTCTGCCTTGTGGAGCCAGGGACATTGAGTATATTCATTAAGAAATTTATTTCATTTTCCCTAGAGGTTTGTTTTCACTCACATTAACATTTTCATGCTTCTGTTGCAGGAGTTTCATAACCCAGTTCCACAAACAGAAAACTATCATCTCAGTCCTGCTTTCTTTCAATGTTAAAATAGATTAAGATGAGTTGGGAGAGTTCACTGACATAAATATCATCTTATTCATTTTGGCTGCATACTCTACCTCTCATGTAAAAAACTGAGACAGTCTCACAAGTATGTATTGAATACAAACCAGCACACTTTTTTGCTTTCAGTGCCCATTACCATTACAGTTGCAAGTATTCTGACTAACCACCCATCTTATTAGCTCAAATATAACAAAAAAACTGAACAAAACCACTTTTTTCTGTGAGGAATGCAGTTCAGTGATCTAAGTTTTTCCTCCTATGTCCTTTCAAAAAAAGCTTAAAATACTTTTAATTGTGTGATTTTTTAAATATGTTTTCTCTTGAATCTAACTAGAAAGCTCAAAAATAGCATGGTATTATTGCTTACTTTACCACAATTAGGTGGTAATTAAAGTTGTAAGATAGCAACTGGGAGATTTTTCTAGAGTTTTTCCTATTAATAGATACTGAAGAATTGTGTATAAAATACAAAACCATTAAAATATACAGCTTTCCCAGTCTTGATAAAATATTATGTCTTTGTGAACTGGACTTAGAATTTAGTGTTTTGATAGCCACAAACTATATAGATAAACCAAATCAGTTGTGGTCTTCAGCCAAAAGGTGGCCACTGTCAGGAATATAAATGTAAGATAAACTAAAGGGAAGGAAAATAAATAGCAAATAAGTATGCAGAATGATGTTCTGGGCTAAAGAAGTTGAACTAATAAACCTTGAACCTATGTCAGAAGGCCAGAGAATACTAGAGTACACCACTGGCTGTCAGGCCCACAGAATCCTTTATTCTTCTACAGAAGAGGGTGGGTTCCATTCATTTTTAAGCTGTGCAGCTCCCCAACATGGAGACATGGGAGTAAAATGGAGATAACAAGCTAAAAGACAGTATTTCAGCAGATGATAGCTCAGAATAAACGAAAGCATAGATGGTAGCAACAAAATGAAAGAAGCCTGCACCTTCTGAACTACCCTGATACAGAGGAACCTAAGAAGCTTCATTTAAAGTCCTTTTCCTACATATTTGTCCTTAAACAGGAATAGTATCAAAATAACAGAAAACAATAATCTAAATTTTAAAGAAACTGTCCTCAGGCATTATGTTTTTCGGTATGAAAAACCTCCAGAATGACTGACTGCTGAAAAGATTTTCCTTAGTAATGTGGCTATTATTACTTTGAATATTCATACCTATTTTTGAACTTCCATGTACTGCTAATAAGCAGTATCTTCTGAATACATCTGTAGGCTGAGTAACTGAGATACAGAGCACTTATTAATTACACCACTGCCATTGAGGATGTAAAAAGACTTAACTGATACCAGCTCTAAATACATACTAGAGAATCATTTCCATAAGATGCCTTAAAAGATTTCCAAAATGTCAGACCTTAGGGCAGGTGTTTGCCCTCTACATATATGTAAAATCCCAATTCTCCTTCTTTTGAATACTCTATATTTACAACAGTTTTGTTGGATTGTGCAAGAAATACAGGACTGTATAACAGAAATTTCATGATTTTGTTCACTAAAGTAATAAAATTGTATACTGACAGGAGTATTTGTTAAACATTATGTCATAGAGAAACCTAGTTTCAGTTTTAATGCAAACGATTGCCTATTAGGAAATGAGAGCACACTGAATTAGTCATTTCCATTAAATCTATGAAGTAGAATTGCCTAGCAACCAAGAAAATTAATTCAGAGATTAAAATAAACACTGTGACACTGACAGAGCAACTGCTATTCTACCTCAATAACCATAAAGACACTAAGAAAAGAGGTATTTTCTTAATTTTTCTTAACAAAGGTAAAACAAACAATTTCATAAAATGAGTCATAATGGACAAAGAATAAAAACAGAGTCAAAGCAACTGCACACAGAAAATGCAAATAATTACGCTATTTTTACATAACACCATTGAAGTTTTAAAAAAATTGAAAGTTTTGCATATTCTGACAATGGTGAATGAATTGTTGTGGAAGTTTCTAACATGTTTTCCGCCTTACAAAGGAGAAATTTGTTTCATTATAATAATTCTATGCAAATGTTCTATATTTTAGCACTTACTAGTTTAACTTATTATAGAATTTATGATTATGCTTACCTGAAAAAATTCTGCATCATTACTACCCACTTCTACCCCCAGTCAAATTATTCTTAATCACACTTCGGTAGGAATGCTTTTAAATTATACAGTTTATCACACTGAGATGGTTATGGAAAAAAAAAAATGTTAACAGATTAAGGACAGTGAGGATGAGTGCAATAATTTAGTTTAATGACTGCTACATATTGCTTGTTACATCTGGGCCATTGTGTAATTCATTGTCCCTGAAGGACCACAAAAAGCCTAGTAAAATTATCCCTTTAGAAATAAAACAACCACAGTTCTGTAACAACATTGAAGTCTATCACCTTGTCAGGGTATTAGATTAGAGGAATGATTACAGATCAGGGATTCTGGAGTGACAGTACTTTTGTACCTCCAGTAGGAGACAGTCTGTCTTTCCAGCTTGAGATACAGAGTTAGTATGGAGTCAAAAAAAAAAAAAAAAAATGGAGTGATTAAGGCAAGAATAACACAAAGGAGAAAAAATATACCCCAGAGGATATGACAAGACAGCAACTGCAGCAGCTACATCAAATCTAGTTGACTCTACATTAAAAGATAATAATAAAAATAAAACAGTAAAAGGAATAAATCAAGACAGACAAGCAGGAATAACTGTGTATTAGAAGGTAACTCCCCAGGCAGGGACATAGCTAGTCTGCTCTGAGGAAAGTGTATTTCAGCTCTTTGGTTGTGTATAATATTCAAAAAACACACCCATCACCAGCTACAGGTTCTTTAAAGTCTTGAAATACACATATTACAATCACTAAATCCAGTTCAGTGATGTCCAAACTGGATTTTAAAAGTTCATACTGTGGATAATTATGTAATAAAGTAAATGTACTCATCTAGAAGGGGATATGACACATAATAAAGGAAGGATATCTGCTGGAAGTACAGACAATACAGATGGCATACACATGTAACAGATCAAAATGAAAAAATATTAACAGTAAAAGTCCCCATTAGATAAACACAGCCATAAAGCAGATAAAAGAGCCCAAATGTCCTTAACAGGTTCCCCTGTGTCTTAAATATTTGATGAATGTACCAGATGGGGAGGGGGGAGAAAAATATCTTGTCTGAACCACAAACATAAACACAGCTGACCTAAAAGACCTACCCACCACTAGGTTATAATTAATCCAGTGTATTCACTAGTGAACAATGTTCATAAATCTAGAATAATTTGGAGAAACTGAAAGACAACAGCTTTGAGAAAAGGTAGTCTCCATATGCTGCCAAACAGATGAAACTAATTTTCAATTTCTGGCCTTTGTGCCACATGTCATGGGTGTGGTTGAAGTATATATGTTTACTGAATTCTTGAGATCATCATAGTGATGAGCATCATTTTTTATTAATTTTACCTATATTAATAAAGTGGTATCACAAAAATAGAAGATAAAGAAATTCTTCACGTAGCTGAAAATAGTATCTTTTTTCCCTTTAAATTTTTTAACAGCACAGTTCATATGGTAAAAATCTCAGAAAAAAAAATGCATGGTGCTCAGACTAGACATTGTCAGAGTCCAGAACCTTTTAATAAAAGAAAACCTTGTAAAAGATGTCCAGTTCAGAGGGGTTTATTAAATCTTCTCCAGCCTACCCAAAAATACAGCCAAATAACCAACATGCTGGTGCAGACCTACATTCAAAGATCATCTATATTTTGTTACAAGAAGACAGCAAGAGAGAAAACACCAGTGTTAGTCTTGTACTTTAATGAAAATAAACTCCCAGATAATCTTAGAAAGCAGACCATGACCATGTTGCAGAAAAAAAGGGTAAAAAGAAGGTCACTAGTAGCCTGCCTTGGGAAAAATTCCATCTGCACAGTAAATTTGATGATCATCTTGGCTTAAATATGTGAACAGGACACGCAGCAAAATTATTCAATACCACTAGAAGGTCCAGTACACCCTGCCCACGAGTAAATCCAAATTCTACTAATTCAAAAGAATACTACAAACAAAAACCTTTTAAAAAAAAAGGCATCTAAGAATAATATTATTTTTTCAAAAACTGCAGACAGCCACAGGAGACCCAAAGCATATTAATCACTGTAATACCATGTGACACAAACAAAAAACCCTCAGCTGATAAGCAAACTCCATTCAATCTTCCTTCCAGTTTCCCCTCAAACCCTTTTAAATTGCATCATCATGTATTCTCACAGATATCCTGCCAAAAACCTGACAGCAACATGCAAATTACTCCATGGCATTGTTAGGTCTTAATCTTAGATGTTTTTGTGCTTCCTTTTTGCTTATATTGATATAAAACCAGTGGGATTACCCACACTGCATGACATCAAAGGTGTATATTTAGATGCACAGAAGATTTTTAGTTGGAAGGGACCCATAAGGATCATCAAGTTCAATTCTTAAGTAAATAGCCCATACAGGGATTGATCCACAACCTCAGTGATTGTCTTTGCAAAATTTGGCCATTGATTTTTGAGATTTCCAGATTTACTGATGTCTTTAATTTTTGGAAGTAATCAAGGGCCATATATGCACTTGCAAGCAAACCTTAGTCTTTTCTACAACATTGGTAGGCAGTGTGGATAAAAGGGGTCCTTAATGCTCTATCAGAAGTATGAATTTTCCAGCAAAATGAATGCATTAGGTAGCAAATATAAGGCAAGACTATATAGTAGACATGTTTTGTGACTCAGAGTAGATGTCAAGCTGATTATGAACACCTGGAAAACAAGACACTCTTCCATTTTAATCTAGTTCTGTCATCTAGTTAAGTAACATGGCAATA
This sequence comes from Fringilla coelebs, assembly GCF_963513975.1. Lineage (NCBI taxonomy): Eukaryota > Metazoa > Chordata > Aves > Passeriformes > Fringillidae > Fringilla > Fringilla coelebs. Next base: position 35,719,695 of record NC_140032.1, on the reverse strand, counting down.
AGGCACCTGACTACCATGAGAACTGCAAAGAGAATCTGCAGGTGTTTCCAAGGAATCTTCCTACTAAGAGGAAAGGTGGGGGAAATCATGGTTATGTTTATTTATAACGTCAAAAGTGTATGTTGGCCAGAAGCAGTGGTTAGTGTGTCAGTAAAAAATTAGAAGGCTGAGAAATTCTCTGAAGATAATTGTGCTGCTGCATTGAAATACCACAACAAATAGGAAAAGCATTTTATATATCTAATATACTCAGATTAATTCCCAATAAAGTAAATCACTGTATTTGTGTCAATCAGCCAGAAACGTGAATTCCTTTTCTATACATGACTGGTTTATCAAGAAATCATGAACAGAGGCAAACCATTTTAAGTGGGAAGCATTTCATACTAAAGCTACTCAGTTTAAAAATCAATAACACAACGTTCAATAATATAATTGAATACCTTCATGACCAACACAGTGGCTAGTGGTCAATGGTCCCTTTCTCAAGGCAATTTCAGACATTTAATTTCATCCTCAGTTATGCATATTGAGTTACTATTCACATGACTTATCACCTCGTTACCCCCAGAAGTTAAGTACATGTTCTTTAGTGGTTAAAATGTTTTTGAAAAACACAATCTTTTTAGAGTTTATAAGTTCTTTCACATTAATGCAGATTTCAAAATATTATTTTATTTTGCTATCATCATCATTATCAGTAAAATTAAAAATTATTTCACAGACATCTGGTCAGTTAAGGTTTTCCTCAATGGACTAATCCAGCAGACAGAGAGGCTGTATTTGGGCTCACTGCACCCAGTATCAGACACTACATCCTCTCCTACTGCAGCTGCCTGGCCTGTTTAACACTGTACTCAGGTAAGGCACAGAAGCATTTGTCTGGTCCAAGTGACAGCAGCATGTTTGTCTCAGCCATTCTCCACCTCCTCCATTGGAAAGAGAGCAAATCAAATGTAAGCATCTCAGAGAGCAGATCCCAACTCCAAGTTGTGTCGTGAACATGGTAAATAAATTATGCTGGAAAATGTGGCTGGAAATAAATTTTCATCACAGAGGTTGCAGAACAAGCAGACCAGTAAAGAGCAAGGAGTTGCTGAATGTATATCACTTAGCACATATAAACTAGGACACATTATGGTTTTTAAGTGGCAAAAGGCCAGGATTGATTTGCTGGACAGGTTAAGGTAACTTTACCTTGTCTATCACCACTCACTAACAAGGAAAGCAATCCTCAACTGAATGACTTCACTGTTACTTGGATAACTCACAAATGCTCTCAAAGCATTCATGTTACTGACAGCAACTTTCCCTGTCTCAGAACCAAAAATGTTTTGAAGGTTGTGTGGTGTGAGATGAGTCATAATGGTAAAAGAGACTGGGAACAAACAATGTGGCAGATGGAAGTAGAACACAACAGGGTGTATGTAATAGCTTTCTTCAGGAGAGATGAGACTCAGAGCTCTGTGCCATCCAAGCATAGGGATAAGTACTCAGTTTGGATGGGTTTCCTCATCTCACCCTGCAGTACCAATCAAAACCATGGCATCAGAACCTCAGGATATACTCCTGCATAAAAATAAGCAAACCTAAATTCTTAGCTATGGTCAAAGCTCCTCACTTGAGAACTGCAAAGATATACTCCAAGCCCTTCCCATGGATGTTTTCTAAATGCTTTTAAATAGATTCAAAGTTATGCCAGGTGCTTACAATTGCATGTATCTTATTAGAGTAAGAGATGATTTGGTAGGAAAGCAGGGGGTGGGAGGCTTTGACAAACTACATAAAGAAAGCTAAAGTGATTCACCAGTAGCAGAGGGTGCCACTACACTATGGAGCCTCCTACACTGGCTACATCACCTTGCTAAGCAAGGGGGTGCAATACCAGTTTCCTTCACCAGAAACTAGGCCAACAAGTCAATTGTGATAACTCTTTTCCACGTATGTGAAGTGATATACTTTCCTTTTCCAACTAACAGAATCTTTCCTACCTCTCATCACTTTAAGATAAAACCAGACTTTCTCTGCCTTTGCCCTCACCTGTAGCCTCAAATAGCTAGAAAGTGCCCACAGTTACAATATTACCACAGTCATTTTATGGTGTTATTAGTAGCCATGAACATAGTTGCTGCTTTACTTGGGGAGAAAATGTGCTTAGATTAAATGTTCACTATTTTAAAAAGATAATTCAGATGTATGCTTCTATTAACTTATGTAAAATATAAATGTTCTTTCAACTCTAATACTGTCTTCCATCATAGTTTAATGGTGGACTTGGCAGTGCTAGGTTTATGGTTGGTCCTGATGACCTCAGAGGTCTGTTTTGACATAAATGATCATATGATTCCCCTATTATCATATCAATTTCAGTCTTCTGAAGCCCTCCAAAGGTATTTCAAATTCTACTGCTTATTTCTTTCTTCTTCCGTTCGTATTGCCTCTCTTGAACCTCTATCAGCACAATCATCAATCATCTCTACTCCTTTTTCATTGTGCCTTAGTGCAGAGCAACCCTGCCTAATCATTTAGCTATGCCACTACTCTCTTCCTTCAAACTCCTCCTTAATGTCCAATTTTGGCTGTAAAAAATCATTCTTCTGCAACCTGAGAAGTAGGATGTGACCAGCTATGACTTAATTAATAAACATCCAGCACTTGTCATCTTCTATTGCATGTTCCCAGAAGAGATTTTAAAATGCTGCAGAATTTAATTTCCATGTCTTCCAGGCATGGAAAAGTAAAAGCAAAAGAAAGAAAAGAAAGTGCTTCCACATAAAAAATTAAAAGCAGGACAACAATCAAAAAGAGCTACTTTTTTTTTTCCTTTTTGTTTTTTTTAAGAGGAATTTTTAAAAAAACTGCACTCCTGGAGTACAAAAAGGAAGATACTGACAAGCAAGGGGAAAAAATATTTTTTGCCCTAAGTTCTTTTAAAATGATGGCAGTAGAACCTTACTCCAAATCTCATACACCGAAAGTGTAGCAAATGCATTTTTGTTGGTCTAGTTTTGTATCAGAACCTCAGCAAATGCACTGCTCAATTTAAAAATTGATAGTAAATTTATTGTGACATTCCTTTGCTGAATAATTGTATTGTTATCACTACTGTGGGAAAAAAAATGAAACTTTCACTATGTGAACCAAATAAAAAAATCCTCAGAAACTGTCCAAGTGCAACTGTCAGGTGCATTGTAAGTGTAAAAAGAAGAGTAATGCTTGCATTTAATAGTTCCATTTCAGCCACTGTTATTTGGAAAAATGTTGTTCCAGATGGCTGAAGTATAAATTTTGGAAGGAGTACTGAACTCCTACATGATAACTAGTAAGGAGGAGATGAAAATTTTAGAGGGGAAAAAAGTAAAAGATAAAAATTACCCTTCTTGAGACTAATGCATTGAAGCATAAGAGTTACCATGGACAAGCTAAGAGAATACATAAGCCATTTTTTTGTGTCAGTGGTGTTCCTTCATAAGACCCTAGAGCACAGGTACACAACAGTTCCCAGTTTTAATTCCTACTTGGAATCTCAATTTTGATGCTCTGAGTTCGATCCCTCTGCAGCTGAGAAAATGACAAGACTTATTCCTCATTCCTTGCACAGTGGAACTGAAGGTTCTCTAACTCCCCACTCCCACATGAGAAAGATTTGTGCCAACACATCAATGTGGGACTTGCTGCCTGTCTCAGAAATTGGCCATGTGATAAGATATTAGCAGGAATTTTGCATTTTACTCACTCAAAGTGGCTGAAAATTCTCCTGAAATAGAATTGCCAAACAGAATATTAACCAATAAAGTATTTCATATTAGATTAATATTCACCTTTGCCTTTTTTACATTCTGTTTTTTAATGGCTATCAGCAGCCTATATTTTTCACGGGTTTTATAAAATCATGCGCAGTGTTTAAAATATGAGACAAAACAGCGCAAAAATGTGGGGTTTTTTTATCATTTTCTACTCAGTCCTCCCTATAAAACTACTTGGAGGAAATAGCATACTCTCACCTAAGCATATGGAGAGAAAAAATAGGTAAAAACTATTTTATCAAGAAAGCAAACATCATGGTTATGTGAGGCCAGTAGTGTTTCCTCCATTCTTCCATGTTGAATTTTAGTGCAGGCTACTTAAAACAGGTCACAAAGTCACATTGCCAAATTGTTTAAGGTACTTATCAGAAAGGAATGCACAGTCACAATCTAAAATGAAAATAATTTGTATAATAGGTATAACAATCTCTCAATCCTTCTCCATAAGACCCTAAGAAATCAGCTGAATCAAATTTAATTTTACTGCTTCTACAGCATTGTCCTTCCTATTTCCTATTTTTTAGAGTGCTTGGAAACCCAGAATAGCCCCTTTTCTCCAAAGGTGAGCCTTTACTTTCACAAAGTATCAAAAAAGCTTTTTATAAATTCATTTTGCTATTTTGATACAGTATTTTTTCACTAATTAGTGTAAATCAATAATTTAAAATACATTCAACACTTTTTTCCCAAGCATTTACATCTCCTATGAAAAATCTTTTTAATATAGCTTATTTATGAAATTGACATCCAAGTGTCAAAATAACCATGAAGACTTAAATTTTCACACATTGAATTGAGGATTCAATCTGCCTTGGGGCAGTTGGAATGTTTTTTGCCCTGAAAGACTGTATAAAAAATTATAATTAAGTCCTACTAATGCTGGATTTTCATGCCTAGGACTAGTATAATGTTGAGCCTGTAAGAAATACAAAGTTTTCTACTATTAACAGAGACATTCAATGTTAAAGATTAAATAAGCAAGCAAGACTAAATTTATTTACATCATTATCTTAGAATAAAAGCCTAATGTGTTGAATAATAACATATTCAAATTACAGCTCTACGAGTCAGTGCTCCTTATGTAAGAATATTAAGTAAGGTAGCCTGTAGTTACTACATAAAGGAAAATAACTCTTACAGTATTAGAGCAATTAACTTCAAATTCATATTTACTGTTATTGCATTTTTCATTAGTAAGCCATATTGATTAACTACTAAGGAGTATTAAGCAGGAAATACAGTGAGATAGTTTGCCAGATGCTAAAATTTATTTCCATATTTAGCATTGATTACAAAGGAAATTTATTTACTCTGTTAGTGACTTTGTAACTGTTAAGTGAGTATTTTATCTGATAATCTTATTATAACACACATACCTGTAAGGACAGGAAACAATAAACATAATGAAAGTTAAGACCATTCTACTCTGAAGCAACTTGCAAAAATCCAATATGAACACAAGCTTGGGAACTAAATCTACTAAACTGAAAATATATTCCCAAAGTAAATAGAGATTGACCATGTTTTCTTTAAGAATCAAGCACTACAAATCCAGATTTTGTATGAAGAATGTCAGCCAGCAAATGTCCGCTACTTGCTACTCATAAGGCCAAATTTAAACACTATTTCTGAGTTCCTTTTGAATGCTAACAACATAAAAAGGATCCAACTGAAGATACAAGGCTGTCACTCAGTGTGGCATTTACACTAAAGAATAAAAAATAATTCCTCTGCTTTATTTACAAGTATTGTCACCAAACAAAATCAAAGTGCAAAATACTGGGATTTCCTCACTCTTGTTTTAACCAACTTTGCAACAACAGTCAAAAGAGAAGGAAAATTCTTCTTTCTTAGAGGTAAATAAAAATACTTAGAAGACTAACTTAGAAAGGATGTCAGCAGTGTTTGGATTGTTCGGCTGTTGGTGTTTCTTAATATGAAATAAAACACATAATTTTTGTTCATAGTTTTAATTTCATTTCACTACTCTGTACTATCCTATTAAGTCAGTCTGCCATTTTCCAAAAAGTACTGAAGTAAGAGGAAACAATTTACCCTCTCATGGCTGAAGAAGCAGAGTCTGTGTGTACATTTTACTGATAGCATGCTAGTCTTCTTATGATTTTCTTCCAAAACTCTGCTTAAAGCTCTCCTTTACTGGTATGCTGTGACAACAAATGAAAAACTCTGATAATAGGCTGCAGATCCACTTATATTGCTAATGCAGCCAAACATTATTTTCTGGCATTCAATCCTTTCTATTCACAATAATACTACTTTTTTTTTTTTTTTTTTGGCTGTCCTACTGGTGAAATCTTAACTGCATTAGGTATACTACAGCCAAGAGAGCTTAAGTAAAATTAGGTTCTTCCTCCTATTTGCTGCTCTTCAAACACATGACGTTCCATTCATTCCCAAGAGTTTATTTTATGTAGGAATTCAAACTGCAAAATGCAGTTATGGATGAATCATTAAAAAAGTCAAATTCGTCTTCCATTTAGTGCAAATGGTACGATTTACTGTGCTCCAGAACATTTCTCTTTTTTTCTGAAACAGATTGTGGAGAGAATTATCTATCACTCCCCTGTGCCAAGTTCCTTACAGTACAAAAAATTACCGTGCCTGCCCTCTGAAAAGTTCTTTATTGGGATGAATAACTGGGGCTGGGGACACCATTGCAGTCTTAGTGCTATCTCAGAGAGAAGACCTGAAATGCAGGAACTGGAAATACACCTTTTTCCACATCATAAAGCTATCAGTTTGACATCATTGTCTTTCAAACACTGACAGCTGAGACCTACCACTGCCACATGCAATTTATGCATGAGGTTTTCAAAATTAGCGTGCATCCCTAAAGACATCAGTGAAATTTCTGCCTTTTAGTGGACCTGATATTTTTTGGAAAATAAACCCAGTTTAGTTACCCTGGGTTTTCCAGACAGCAAATCTGCAGTCAAATATCTTAGTATGGTAGAAGTCTAGGATGTAGCATAATGTCAGTGTTACAGAAATCGTGAACAAGTTGATATTCCTGAGATGTTATGACATTTTACCTTCTAGAATATATTTTGTTAATTGACTTCATATTTGAGACAGACTTCCTACACACTTTCAGTTCTTGGACAGCTAGTGATAATTGCAGAGCAAATACCTTTGAAACCTCTTTCCCAACATTTACTGAGTTCCTAGCAAAGGAAATGGGATATCAAGGGGAAGAAAACAGGGTAGGGGAGGCACAACAAGTCTTCCAGTACTTTAAAACAGGAAATTTATAAATAGAAATTATTCTTGGTTTCAATTTTTACAGCCTTATACTTGAAAACTGCTGGACAACAGCCTTATCTCATTTAACCATATTAAAGGTACTGATGCCAGTATGAAAACACACGTTCTGCATCCAATAGAAAGAAAATGGGGAGGGGAGAAGACGAACCTTACTTTGAAGTGAGTTTCTAATAATTCATTACTTTCAGACAAAAAAAAAAAAAGGAATTTATTTCCCTGCTTATAATTTTCCAAGATACAGACATAAAGAAATCATAAGTATTAAACATTAGCATGTTGAGAGACTGTGGCAAAAGGTCATTATTAGGAGCCACTGTGTTAAGAATTATGTTTGCACTTAATTATATCTTATTTGATAAAATTCTCAGAAATAAAAAGACTTCCAAATCTGCTAGAGCTATCTTGATCATCTTTATGAAACGCATCAATATGAAGTTATTCACTTCCATCATGGCTGCTAGCAAGACGTAATGCTGTTCAGTGGGAGGTTCAAAGCATCTGCTGTGAAAAGCACAGGAGCTGATAAGGACTGACAATTTATACTCCCATTGATTTTGTATAAATCAGAAAAGAGAAAGAAAAAAACATTTTCATTCGAGATGGCAGGAGGCTGAAAAGTAGAATATGTGAATTACCATATATCTGAAACACTACAATTAGCAAAATTGGTCTGGGTGACCTGGAACTATCCTGTGGATATCAATTAAACACACAGTAGATAGATCACACTAAATGAAAGCAAAAAGACCCCAGAAACTGTGAAAGAGAGCTATCATGTCATACTAGTACCAGTCAATATTTTTCAAGTGCAATATGCAAAACTTAGGGAGATTCAGGATTTCATAATCATCCCCATACTGCCCTATCATACAGTCAAGCACCTCCAAAAATTCAAAACGGAAAAGATTTTTTATTTTTCCTCCTGAATTGCAAATTTTCTTGAAACTCTAAATATATTCTAAAAGTTGTTATAACGCAAGAAGGGAACATGACATCTTGAAATGACAAGTTCACAGGTGAGGTGACAGAAACTAAGCAGCATCCCCTTTCACATCATTAAGGAAAAATACATATGATTTGTGAGCTCTTAACATTCTTGTGCCACTGTCTGTGATGACAGCTGGGTACCACTAAAGGGGAAAAAGGCTGCACACATGGTATTTTAAATGGGGGTGGGGGTAAGTAGTGTTAGCTGTTGTAATCACACTATTAATCACACCATTTGAGTGGCTATTGGTCATTCAACTGCTTGAACAATGAGGACACAGTTTATCAGTAACAAATTCTTTCAATGTACAAAAAAATTCTTTTTCTTTCTCTGCATTTTTTTTCCCCTGTGTTTTTTTCCCCCCTCTCCCTAATAAGAATTTAGGGATTTTGAATTTCACACTGTTTCTTCAGACAACATCATTTGGTAGCAATGACGTATTTTGATTTCTTGGTCACACAGTTCGATTTACTAGTTTTAAGAAGCAAAAGAATGCATTTCAGAATTTTTTAAAAAGCATGTGTTCTATTTCTAAGTGTAAAGCACCCTAAACAATTTGAATCATAGAGCAAAAGTATTGATTTTTACCTTCAGGAAAAAAAAACCCACACCAAACCAAAACAAAACAGAAAAACTGACCTGTCCTGTACTTTCCTATTCCATCTTTCATTTACAAATAACAAAATTCAACTGAAGAAACTGCTGTAATCAAGTACTAATGTATTTATTGATAAAAATAAGTGTGTATACACATAGAGCACATATATCCTCTTTTAATGTTGTCATGACTATATACTGTGCATGTAGATCAAGTCAAGACCATAAACAATTCAAAGCTGCATTCTGTCTAAATGGGTCACTTATAATGAGAAAGCACGACATTTACATGTAGGAAGCAGATTGATCAGGGAGCAGAAAAACAGAATATGGCATCAGTGGAGAAAAATATGCCTTTACAGGCAATTTATGCTAAATTATTTGGCAACTTCCTATATCCTCCTCAAAGAATGGAAGTGAATTAAAAAAATGTAAAATGAAAGGAATAAAAATTTAACACAGCAAACATTCACTAGGATTACCCTTTGTGCTTGCAGTAAAGAGAAATGAAAAAAGCCTTGGTTCCTTTCAGTGCTGTTATTTCTCTTGTACAGAATAACACTTAAGTGAAAAGACTGAAAACACTGTGTCTCCCAAAGATCCACACATTAATTAATTGTCCACAATCACTTTAAATTGGACTTTTAAGTGCTAACATATCCCAAAACATTCAGTTGTTTTCATTCAGAAGCCATGGAACAGAAATGCTCTGAACATGCTGTGTACATCTTGCTAAAGCAATTTCAGCTGCAGCCTGCAAAATTAATTTCTGCAAATCTATGCCATGCAAATATTGGAACGATAGCAAATCTGCTGCAACACGTTACAAAACCAAAGTGGCAAAAAGGCAGAGGGAAATTTCAATGCTGCCTAATACATATAAAATATACCCCAGGTCTTTGTTCAGTCTGGATTCTCATTCAAGGTGTAAATACTGGTTACATTGTTAGATATCCAACTGCAACCAGCTCCAAATATTGTGTGAGTGGCTCTCTCATAGTTCACACTAGACTCCCTTGACCCAGCTAGACAAGCGTGAAAACGTGAAATAAATGAACATTAACAAAGACTAGTCTGGAAAGCAGGCTGCATTAAATGCTCGCAATGTTATTCGCAGAAATGCAAAATTTGCTACCTAGATTCTTTTCATACCAGATATCAGCTGGCAGTCACTCTTTTAATGCTATGTGCTATTGCAGAGAGAAAAATGAAGTAAATAATATGAAAATAATACGTCTTTCCCCATCTGCCACATACAGATATCTATTCCCCAACCTTACAGCATGCTGCTAAGGCAAATAAAGAACAGCAAAATAATTATCTCCATGCAAAGAAAAAGCAATTTTAACACAATACCTTTCTGTGTTTGTCCCTCTTCCATATTCTCTTCCATGGCTACCTTTCTTCACTAGAAACAGCTACAGAGAATTAATCAAAAGCTTCAGTCAGATGTACGAAAAAGTGTGGATTTTTTTTTCCCTGGGAAGCTCCAACAGCAGAGGCTTAGGCAAGTCCTCAGAGCTTAGCTAAGGCTCCCTCACTCTCCTTGTTTGCTTGGAGACAGGCTGTCAAGTGTAATTTCATTCAAATTACTCTTCCGTGAAGATTATCAATTTTTCTTCTCAAAGCTGCCCATTGTGTACCACTGTAAGCAGGTATTCAAATGAACAGCCTGTGAATTTTGGGGGGAAATTTGGTCTGAGCCCTTACAGCAATGACACCGATTCATAAGCCTCACTTTGCATATAAAATGGAGTAAAGAAATTGAGGTTTGTATTGAAATCTGTGTTTAAATTGGAAACAGGCTGTACTGAAAACAGATGGAGGAGTGTCCTCCTAAGGGGAAGCAGACCACCAACCCATAATTCCCCCTATTTGCTACTGAAGTGGGAAAGCCCAAATGCCTGTGGGTTCTTTATGCTGTATTACTTGTCTTTCTCTCTCTCTCTCTCTCTCTCCCCCCGCCTCTCCCCCTCCTCCTGTATCAGCACATTTAAGAATAATATGACTCTTCATTTCTCTTCTTCTCATATATCTGTATCATCAGGAACTAACAGCAAATATACACTATTGCCCTTACAGTATTCTAAAAAATATCTTTATAGCAATACCATTTTGTGTGTATGTATATGTGTTTACACACAAGCACAATTCAACACAAGACATTAATCACTGCAAATTTTATGCTCTGTACACATCCTCATTGTCACAGTAAACAGGAATTTAGAGGCAGTTCAGAGGTTTAAAGCAGTTCTTGCATCAATTCTTTTTCTGATTCCTCATATCTCAAATTAGCTTTCTTCAAAGCTCTTTAAAATAACTGGATCTTAAAATGGTGAAGCACCACATGTGGGTATGTACACGAGGAAGCACATACACACATACACTGCTGGGAGTTTGCTCTGGAAAAACATAGGTTAAACACACTGTGAGGGCACCTACTAATTTGGGGAGCTCTCTCTGCAGTCTGATTTGGAATGCAAATTGGACGCTGCAGTCTAGCAATAAATTAGCATTTTTGTACCTTTGTCTACAGAGTAATATCTCATCATTTTAAGACTTTCATTATTTCACCAAAAGTGCAAAATGAACACAATTCCAATTTTTCTTTGCAGGTTTAACTTCTCATCCTTCTGGGGGAAGTGACTAAAACTTAAACAAAAATAAAAACTAAATGGCTGAAAACTCCTATTAACATATGATAAATAGCTCATCCATTTACTTTATGCTATCTAAATACATTGGCTTAGTTCTGCCTTCTGAGCCACAAAAAAAAAAAAAAAAAAGAAATTGTTTACTTTGCCTGGTTGGGTTTTGTTCAGGGTTTTGTTTAGGGAGGGGCTTTTTGAGGGGGGGTTATTGTTGTTTTTAACCCTGTTTGCATATAAATCTGTTCAAATCTGGTTTGTATCAGAATAATTATCATGCATGAAGTTAAATGCATATATATAATTAAAAACTGAATCATTATTTATAAGTCAACACATTTCCTACCTTTTATTTTTTAAATTTTAATTCATGTTTCTAGGGCTCCATTTTCTGGAATAATTGAAAAAAATTATCAGTTGTTTTACTTCTCAGATCTAATTGATCATTTAAAAATCAACACATTGAGAAGGTCTATAAATATAGAAGTGCTGCAAACACCATGGGATCTAAGGATCTTCCATCTTTTTAAGAATTATTCTTTCAGACAGTTTTTTAGGAGAGGCCTATTTCCTTTAAAACAGATCTCCTGTGTAAGTCTCCTCTGCTATTCTTTCTCTTCAAAATCCTTTCTTAGATAAGCATTAACAAATCTTCATATTTCAAAGAAAGTCTGGCAAATTGCTTCTAAGTTGCATTTCTCAATAGTACCAAATATTTGAGATGACCAACATCCTCAACAGGGATGTTTGCAACAATGGAATATATAGGTCACTGATGAAATCAAATTACCTTGTTCCTTGAAACAAACATACAAACTTTTTTCAAATATAACAGGAAACAAAAAGAAAAAAGGTTGGAAAGATATAACTGGGAGAAGATACAATAAAGATGGCACAATCTTGAGTGACATAAAAAGGTCAGGAAGAAGCAACTTGCTCAATAAAGGGACAGGAATGCAAAGAAAGTAGGCCCAGAAGTAAACAAAGGCATATTATACAACATGCATTTGAGTTGTGGAAACTTGTAGCAGGCTGTTGTAGAGGGGGAAACGAACCCAACAAAATAACAAGGAGAATCTGAATCACGAGGATTCATGGATATGAAATCACTGAGCTGCAAATTACTGGGGAGTAGAGGAATATTTCCTGAAAAAGTTTTAGCCATTTCTTATACTACTTCCAAGGCAGAATGCTTTTGGCACAAATATATGAGATGTTGAGCTGAATGAATCCTTGATCTACTTCCCACTATGGTCATTTTCACATCACCTTAATTTTAATGACAGGATTTTTAAGTTCCTAAAAAGACTACTACACTCACATGCCAAAGGTTAAGGTGAAATCACTGTAATTGATGAAACAAAGCATAACATTGACAAAAAAATGGCTTGAATTTTTATCCCCACCACTACAATACTCTATTTTTCATTGTAAATATTATTGTTATGAAGATGCTGACAGCTCCTCCTGTTAAACAGCCACTCCTCCAAACTATGGAAGTGCCAAAGCTCCTTCTTCAGAGAACTCTGATTAGTTTCAGGTGCTATTAACTGGTCATCCACAGAGCTTGTGTGAGAGTGAGCAACAAAGGGAATGTGAAACAGATTTCGTGTAAGCTTCTTTCATATTTAACTGCACTTTATTAACAAGGTTGAAACATAAATCTGCCTCCTGAATGTTTCTTTAGAGCTGCTCCAAGGACCTTTCAAGATTAACTTATGAATAGATGTTAATCCTAAAGCCAAAGAACAGAAAAGCTCTGCAAGTCTTACACAGAATAACAAACCAAAGCAGAAAATGCCAACTGTATGTGACTTTCTAAGCAGCATCCAGAGAGGCTTTCTTTCTTCAGCATACTGGGAAACATATTTACCACCAGTGATATATAAGCTACTTTAAAACTGTACAGAGAAACTACACAAGCTTCTGTTTCTGGAAACACTTCTAGCAGAGAAAAGAGCTATGTTAGCGGGAGCTACATTCGACTGCCTAAAATTCCCTTTTAATGTGAAATGAGATTATTGGTGCAAGTGATCATTGGACAACCATGCCAATTGTAAATGGCAAGGCAAGACAGAACATCCAACTGTATAATGAGACTAAATAAACAGTTAATCAAGAGAATAATTGGAAGCTGATGACATTAAGGGATCCCCTGGTGTCCATTATGATATTATAAAATGTAGCTGAGCACTTACAGCTTTAAACAGCATGACAAAACACCTGACTTTTACTCCCAGTTTTGTATGGCCTTCAAATCAGTTTACCACTCCATCCTTCAGTCCTATCGATTTTCAACTACATAATAAGGATAATGTTGTGGTGCAGTGATGTCTTGATCATGACAACATAATAAACTTGATTATGAATACATAATTTAAAGGCACAAAATTATTTATGTTGCTCGTACCACTACCTCAATAACCAAGCGAGAAAACTCAGAAGCCAGCTCAGATTACTTCAGCTATTTTGCCTCTGACTAGAGGAGGAAGTTGTGATGGATAAGGGGAGTGAAGCAATACATGTTCTTTGTGCTTCGAGGGAATTCAATTTGGACTAATGCCAGTCAGGTCCCACAGATGGACTGCCCTTCATCAGTTGGAGCGGTGTACAGTTCGCTCCTGGAAAGCACGCTCTGGTTTCATTACATGAAAAATTATAATGCACATAAAAAAAAATTTATGAAAACATAAATTATAAAAGCAATTTATGTTCTTAGAGAATATTCTATGATGCAAAAAATACAGTAGGTGAGGAAAAGTGGGGCATACGTTTTAAAAGTTCACTCCTAAATTCACCTAAACACTAATTTAGATGCACAAGTAGTAGTTATTTTATGTAAATTAGGCAGCAGATTATAGAAATCTGGAAAACACACCAAGAAGAATTAAAACTGGTGCTCCAATTTTCTATTTAGAGGGCTCCACAATTTATATTTTATATTCAAAATAGAAATCTAACTATAAAATAATGGCACATCATATTTCGTCTTTGGAATATCCCAACAGAGGGGTGTTGAAGGAAGCATTGGCAAGCTTTAAGACTTCCAAAATGTCTCTAAATGTCTGCTCTGGGATGTATATTTCATATCTACAGCTTCATGAGATACAGAACAATAAAACAATAGCACATGGCCCTGAGTTTAACTCATAGCAGACACTTACACAAGTGTCCAGGGAAAGGAGAATTGCCTAATAACATGAAAATTATCAGAATTAGTGGGGAAATGGAATGTTAAGAGAGGAAGGAAGAAAGTAAAAGGCAAAATGTAACGTTAGCAGAATATTGTTTCTTACTCCATTGATGGGATTTGCATAGTTCCACTAATTCCCAATAATTATTTTTTCTGAAGAAATTACATTCTCCTAGAAGAACAAACTGCCAGTTTAAAACTGGGAGCTATAAAGAGATGGCAGGATATAGGCATATAGCCCAAAGAAATTTCAGTACAGGGCTTCACCTGACAGAAACAAGCCACTAATTTCTGTGCTCAAGTCTGGATGTTACATTTGACAGAAGAATAATGGACATCCTTTCCTTGATGACCTTAATTTATTCACATTTCTTTCTGCATTATTCTATATTCTGACATGTCTAGGAACAGAAAATTTATTGAAGAGGAGAGTGAGAAGACAACCTCCTTGCATATAGCCTCATTATGTTTCATACTAATAAACACTAACACTATTATTGTATTTAGAAAATAAACCTCTTTGTGAAGGTCTTGTCTGGTTAAAACATTTCCTTCACTGAGAAGATCTTTCACCACTGCATATGATATCCAGACTTAAAACACAAGAGATATGAAGTAACCTGCTCATATCAGTATTCAAATATATATTTCATATACGCTATATCGATCAAGAGGAGAGAGATAATAAAAAATGATTAACAGTATCTCTGATTCAGAATACCAATCTTAATATACTTCCAGACTATTATCTGGAGCTATTGTAAGTATCATCTGTAATTTAAAACCCTCAGTCTGACTGGATATGTTCCATGATTCTTACTGGTTTTACTTTTAAAAACAAGTAAAATTTTCCACAGTAAAATTAGTTAACAGTCTATATAATTCCTCTAAAATTCTGAAGAACTTCAACCATTTTGATACCTAAGACTAAGAAAATTATGCCTTTTATATCTTGGGATCAAAATTAGTTGTCCATATTCCCAAAGGAATATGTTACTCATTTGCTAATGTTTCACTCTGAAAACATGCTCCTGGTTGTCAGATTGATGAAGAGCAAGGAACTGAACATGAGTGCCAGTGTAATTGAGGGAGATGCCCAATAATACATTTCTACATACAGATTTCTAAATGTTATGGCTCAATTCTCCACATGGATGCTCTAGACCTCAGCAGTAAGCCTGTAAATACATTTAAAGCACAACAGCAGATAGCTGTTCACATCCCCTTTCAAAACTGGACACCATGACATAAGCACAGTGCTGTGATCATCCAACAGAGCCTTTTCCACCCCAGAGAGTGCTATAGGAAGTGGATATACTAATAAATACTCATACATATATATATTAGATCAAGTGGTTATAAAAAGAGCATTTCACAGGGTAGCATACTCAACACATACAGTTCAATCAGACTCTGCTTTTATCAGGTGACTTGGACTGCATGGTTTTCAGAGGTCTTCTCCAATCCAAATCACTGTGATTGTATTCTGAGATTTCCTACTGATATAACTATCACTGAAATATTCCACATAGGTTTTGGTGCCATCAATGTAAAGTTGCTGCTGCAAACTGGAAGTACTTAAAAACTGGCCACAAGCATGCCTTCAATTTAAAAATGTACAGTGTTAGTATGGTAAATTTAAGAATAAAGGTAAGGGGCACCTACATTACACCAGAATATCTACAAGAAAACAGACCAAATGGGAAGTTGTTAAAGTTAAGTCGATCTTGGAATGTGGAATTTGAAACCAGACATTGGAAAACAGAAATGATATTCAAATTATTTCTTCCAAACACTAGAGAAATTAGCCAAGATTGGTTTCTTGGACCCACACACACACACAAAACTAAATCTTAATCTGTATTTTCTTAGCTTAATTGATTTTTAAAATTTATTTATAAAAACTTTATTTTATATATATTTTTGAAATATAAACTTTAATTTAATTAGGCCATAGGATTTCTCTGATTAATACTTGCATTATGCGGGAGTTTGGACTAAATGACCACATTAGACCCTTCTGAGTTTTAATCACTTAATTATTTAAAGCTGTAATCACGTTTGCTGAGAAATTTCACACCTTAACATGCTCTGAGATTCCCTTGACTTTTGTGGTCTTTGCACATCAAAGTGCTCATTCAAATATCTTCACAATTTTGGGGTCTGATGAATGAAAGAATTATTTACAGCCAAATCCTCTTTTCTCTTCCTTTCCAAGCAGTCTTATGGAGCCAAAAAACTGCGATTAAAAATACTATCTATCCAACATGCAACAACAGTCTGTGTATTTCCCTGTGTGCCTCTGTTCCATTGCAGGTTATTGTTCTGTTAAAGTTTTCAAGTTCCTCTTTGGCTCTGTAGAGTTTCTGCCTTGTCTCAAACTTTGAGGAATGTCTGAAATCACCTTCTGATGATTTCAAAAGGTGTTATATGGTATAGTCCTTCATTTTGACAAGGGCTCCTAAGTTAGCAGCTAAGAAGACAGCTGGGCACAGAAGAATACACAACACACATATAACATAAAATAACTGTAACAAGAAAAAAATTAATATAACAGTAAAGAAATTAAGTAAGAGAGGAATGAAAGATAAAAATGCACAGACAAGAATGCTTCAAAATAGTTCTCACTATCAGTCATATCTTGCTCCTACTTAATAAAGAGCTTGACCATTCCTGTTGGGAAACACAAGCATCACAGAGGATGACTGAATTCATGATCCCTCATTTCTAACACAGTTCACCATGTGCTATTCTAAGGGACTAAATTCAAGGCATCATTAAAACACAATTATGTTTAAATCTTACCTTAAGGTTCACTATTTGGTTACCCAAGTCCTGCCTACAAGGTGCAGATGAAGGAGTTGATTTACAGTTCATGAGGGGCATGTCTATAATTCATCCACTCCTGCTTTTCACTTCAGATTCTACAGTTTCTCCACAAAATCACAACACAGAACAAACTGCCAAGTTCCTGCATGTGTACAGCACACAAAATACAGAATAATAGCCAATCCAACTGTCTAACTGCAATACCCAAGCTGATTAATTTAAAGTTATCTCTCCATTATTCTAGTTTAGGCATTGGCTTTGCTCATAATTTGACACAAAACATCTTTGCAGTTAAGACTTTTAGGCAACACAAGACATAGAATCAGAATATCTTTTGTTGGAAAGGATCCAAAAGGATCATCAAGTCCATCTTCACTCCCTGTACACGATAGCCCCAAGACACCCACCATGTGTCTGAGTATTGTTCAAATGCCTCTTGAAGTCTGTCAGGTTTGTGCTGTGACCACTTCCCTGGGGAGACTGTTCCAGTGCCCAACCATCCCCTGGGTGAAGAACCTTTTCCTAATTCCAACCTAAAACGCCTGTGACACAACTTCAGACTATTTCCTCAGGTTCCATCACTGGTTACAAGGAGGTTGCAAACTGCAATGAGGTCTCCCCTCAGTCTTCTGTTATCTAAGCTGAACAGAGCAAGTGACCTCAGCTGCTCCTCATAAGGCTTCCCCTCAAGGCCTTTCACCACCTTTGTAGCTCTCCTTTGAATGCTCTCTAAGAGCTTTATGCCCCTCTTACATCCCAAAACTGCCCCCAGCACTGGAGGTGAGGCTGCTCCAGTGCAGAGCAGAGTGGGACAATCCCCTCCCTTGCCTGGCTGGTGATGCTGTGCCCTGTCCTGCTCCCCAGCTCCTGGTTGGTAGGGCACTGCCAACTCAGCTTCCACTTGTCATTGATGATGACCCTCAGATGTCTCTCCCCAGTGCTGCTCTCTAACCTCCCATTTCCCAGTTTGTATGTACATCTACAGTTGACACTTCCAAGCTGCAGGATCTGGCTTTGCCTTCCTTAAAATCCCAATTTACTAGCATCTGCACACTTAGTACTCTTTGGAGTCCTGAATCCAGGGCATTAATGAAGATGTCCCCAGTCTGATGCCACCCTATTCCCTGTAACCCTTTGTGCCTGACCCATGAGCCAGTTGCTTATCTGGTGCATAGATATCCAGCTGTGTGCTGGACATTTTGTCCAGAAGGATCCTGTGAGAGACACTATCAAAAGCCTCACTGTAATACAAAAATATTGTATCCACTGACTTCCCTTCTTCAACTGGTGGGCTACCTTGTCATAAAAGGATGCCATCAGGATTGATAAGCAGGACTCTCCCCTCATGAACCTGCACTGGCTGTGATGATGACTGCAATGTTTTTCAGTAATGCTCAGGATGATCTCCTCCACGATTTTACCAGGCGCTGAAGTGAGACACAGGTATCAGTTACCTTTGTAGATTCTTTGTGGAGATGCCAACTACATTTTTGCTAACACTTGACTTTTCTCCAACTGTATCCATTTCATCCAAGCTCTGAAAGGAACAAGAAAGTAAAAACAAGCCAGAAAAGGGAGACTAACAATTGAGTGGAAAAAAATGATAAATAAACAAAAGGCTGACAAAAGGCTGCTGGGTGGGTCCTCCCATTGGCATAGAGAGTGTATGATTTATGGAGAATTGTCAAGCTGAAAAATCATAGCTGTTTAATGATTATTATAATGGAAATTTTATTTGCCTTATTTTTTAAAACTTGAGAGATCACAAATATACAATTTGTAAAATAATAGAAGTGACTCTGCTTAAAATAGTGCCAGCAAGCTTTTCTACTTTTACCATACCCCCTAATGAGCAATGCATGCCTGTATCTTATACCTTCAATGAACAAATGCAAGTAATCTATTTTCTAGTTTCCAAAGAAACTGTTGTGCCAAAGAAAAACCAAAAAAAAAATTTTTTTAAAGACAAAAATTGGAGACTACTAACACTGTTTGAATTAGAGATGAAGTGCACCTACATATATATATATATGCATGTATGTCTATATGTGCATGTGTATATATATATATATGTAGATTTATGCATATAAACACACCCAGTCACATATATACTCCTATGTAGTTCTATTCAGGTGCAAAGTGTCCAACAAGTGAGACCTTTATGCAGTATGCATGTCCCTCAACAAAAGGCCTGTAAATCATGTCCTGAGTGTTCCACTGCATCCCTCATCCCACCCCTTTATCATCCCTAGGAAATCAGAGAAAGAGATTTAAAAACCATAACTGAAACTGCGTGTTCAATTACAGGCTAAAAAAGAACAGTTTATAAATATCTTCCATGAGCACTGGTTTAGTGATGCTGGTTCAGTGAACTCCTGGATCCTGTAATCCCTTTTTTAATCTCTGTTACTTACTGCATTTGAAAGATTCAAAGCAGCATTCAATATTCTTATTACAGAGCAACATTACAACAGGACAAGTTGGGGGAAATAAAGATTAGCAAAACATTTTTTCTTTTTTTGAAGCGACACATTTTGGGTGGTAGTCAAGCTAAGATTCCATTACAAATTCTAATTGCAATCTCTTAATACAACATAATTAGAGGATCTTCCTAATCTGGAAAACCAAATCACATAAATGGATTACAGATCAGTTTTCAGATGACCAAAAGGAAAAAAAAAGGTTCCCACAAAGAGTAAAAGCTGTCAGATGGTTAAAACATGGCAAACCAGACCACATTTCCTGAATTATCACTTTTACTCTAACAGAAATAAACTGATTACTGGTTTAGATATGTTTTAAATATCAGATTTCTCTAAGCCCTCTTTACACTTATTAAAACATACACCCTACGCTGGTGAAATTTTAGCAAATAAAAGTATCACAAAATATTTTTTCCACTAATCCTTGTATAAATATAATAATTGTAAAGCCAGCACTTACTCTGGTAAAGGATTCTCAGGAAGTTTACTAGTTTGTCTCTCAGACTATGGTAAAAATAATGGAAAACTCTGGGCTGAATAAAATCAGCACTTTTTAGATGTGATTATGCTCATAACAGTTATTCTATTATCATTTTATCTCTAAGAATGCTTGTGTTCATCACAGTAAAATGAACACTCTTCTCTGAACTGTGTAATGCCTCATAATCATGAAGATTGTTTGTATTTCTAAATTGATCTGCTAGCAGTGTAGATTATAAAAATGCATATCTACTCCAAAAACTATGTTCTTATCACTTAAAAAAATATTTTGTATACTTAGCACATAAAACCTAAAAGAAGTAATCTCAGATGTTCAGGTGTGAATTAACCATACGCATAATTTTTTGAAGGATATGTTTAATAAAGTACTAACTTGCTATGTGCTTTTTTTAATTATGCTGCACTAATAAGATTTTTTTCCTTTTTAAAAGTATTTTGTTGATACCTGTAATAACAATAAGCATCAAAATATCACATCTCTGTTTCATTTCTTTTTAAAGAGAAAGAGAAATTTACACATATAAAAATGTAAATATAGTTTTGCCCTAGTGAAGACACTGATGAACTGAGTACATTAATAGAAAAGAAACACAATCAGTGAGACACTGAGGCATTCGATTTCAAAATATACAGCAAGACACAGAAAAGCTATGACAAAACAGAGGAAAAGAACAGAACATATCAATAATTGTTTTATTAAAATTCATATGGCGAACCCTAAAAATAGGAAATTTGTTTTAAAAAAATGACCAGGACAGCTAAAAAATTAAGTACTCAGAGAAGGCAGAAAAACCCTGAAAGTGATGATACTGGAGGCACAGCATGCAACTAAAGATTTGAGAAAGAGTAGAAGTTAGCTTAGACACAGATGGGTTTTGCAGATCTTTCCCCACGTTTTTCTAAGCACACTATAGTAACTTATATTAGTTTGCAAGATCTACCTGTTAGGAACCCAGTTGCAACTGTTCCTCACTGCATATCAATTTCATTATAATATGAACTTTGGATGGAGGGATGAAATATCATACCAGACCAAAAACAATGGTGGATGCAAAATGAAGGTTCTCCCATGGTAGAAGACACTATGCAAAAGAGATCACACTTGTTTCTCGAGTTTCATCTCTTTTAACCTTTCCCACCTTTTCTTGGAAGCAAGGAACCTGTGTCTTCAGAGCAGAGGCTCAAAATATTCACAACCTGAATCATGCTTTCTCTCTTTCTCTGAACCAGCACAAAAGTGTTTATGTGCTTATTTTTGCAGATATCACTTGCTTACAGTGCTTCAGCTCATTTGAATTTATACTTACAGAAAAACTGGAATGGGGGAACCACTCTGAAGACATAATGAGGAATTAGTGATCCTGAGGTATATGCTGAGCCAGCTAAGCCTCCCCAGCTAGTACCCATATGTCATCCCAAGTGGCCGCTGAATGACCCCGTGCTCTGTCCTGCCACGGTAGCTTGCAGGTGTTACAGGAGGATGTACAGATGTTACAGGAGGATGTACAGATGGTCCTGTCTGATGTTCTCACATGCATTACGTGTCCTTCATGGACATTTCACACTCATTAGATCACAAATTATTGGTTTTATAGTGATGAAACAGACCTTTTTTTTTTTTTTTTGGTCTGTTTTTGACTGATAAATTTAATGGTGAGGAAGAAAAATATAAAAGCATGGCAGGTGGTCAGATATGTTGAACCTCAACACGGAGGGAAATTCTGTTCAATATGTCATGGACATCTTGAAGAAGTCTATCTGATGCTGACAGGCCTCAGGGGTTCCTGGCACCAGAATTGACATAGAATTAACTCATTAAATTCACTTTCTAATTATTCTGTAAATAGCATTAACCACATTCATGTTTGAATCATTTTTCTTATCATCAAGACCCAGAAAAAGCAAGTATGAAAGAACTGTAAAAAACAGGACACTGTATTTAAACACAATGGAAAAAAACTCCTGTTCAGTCAATGACAGAAGACAGACACAGTAAAAACTGGATTGCTCTCATGGCCTCCATCAGTAACTTTGCAACTCACATTTGTACGAGATGGGAAGTGTTAACAATATCTAGTATTTAGTCCAATACAATTTTTTACTTTACCACTGCATGCTTCATTGCAATGAGGCCTTCTTTTTTCTGCCAGATTGAGACTCTATTCTACAAGGTGAAGTACACACCCAATATCTTCTTATCTCCCAGTATTTGTTTCTTTCTCAACCTTTTAGCCATCAAACTCTAGTGGACATAAAAGGGAAGTAAAAGGATGATAAAGGAAGTATAATTTTTCTTTTATGAAGCACAACACTGCCAGTATGAAGCTAAATTTATAAAAGGGATGCTATAAAAAGCAAAAGCATAACAAATAAACCTACAAAAAAATTTAAATCCTCATTTCCATGACAACAGAAACAAATCATTAAAGACCACTAAACTTCAGAAGCATGTTTTTCTCTAACAAACAGCACATTAACTATATTTTTTTTAAGCACAGAAGTTCTTCCTCTGAAGTCTTCCCATAAACAAACTGATAAGGGAATACAAGACAAATAGTTACTCTTGATATGTAAGAAGGAAAACCTCACTAAGTGGTACCTACAGGAAAGAAACAGAGCTATTGTGTGCAATGATTAGTTATAAAACTATGACAAAGATACAAAATTCTCTCATACATATTTTATTTGGCTTTAAGAAGTTCATTTACAAAAAAGTCCACATAACTTTACTCTTCAGAGACTGTTGTACATTGTTATTTACATATTTATATATATATATATGTGTATGTATGTATATATATAAATTCCTTCCTCTTTGTTGATTATATGTAAGCAGCCACAAATTTTTCATGGCTGCCCCCCAATATTTTATACATTTATTCAAGTACACACTTATGCTATAAAGATGAAAACAGAATCAGTCTCTCCTAAGAAGTAAAATATACCAGTCTTATGTCACTGTAACTGTATCTAAATTGTCCCTTTACAGAGATCTCCTGTTCTGAGCAAAATTATTATTTTAGCTTTACCTGTTGAAACACAGGATTTCTTATGTAACACTAATTAGAAAAACACAATAAATAAACAAAATCAACTTCTTCCTAATTTTATTTCCATCTTGTTATTCTCCCCAGCTTTTCCCAGCTTAAAAAAATTCCAGAATTTCAACAATATGTCAGGGTCATTAGCTGGACAACATTATTATCTGGACCCAAGCTGTCTGCTATATCTTTCCAATACCACAATTTGAGGACCCAACCTATTGACAGCACCTCTTCAAATCTTACCAATGTCATCCAAAAAAACCAACTTATTTCAACTTTCTAATTTCTTGTCTTTAATTTTCTATCATATCATCTAATATTTCCAGAATTCATTATTATCTCTGCCTTGCAAGGTGACCACTTAAAATTATTTCCCCCTTTCTTGATTTTTGTCCTAATTTTAAAAATAAAATTCACTATTTCAGCCCCTCTAAAATACTAATAAGTGATCATAAAATGTAGAGACTTTAAAAAAATTCTAGCTGGGCACACTGCTAAACTTGAAAAATTATTTACTCTAGGTCAGAGTTGTTATCATGCTCCATTTGAATAGATGATCAACAATGATTTGAAACGTAACAATTTTCAGAAACAAAGCAAATTATTGCTACATCATTATAATGTATTGCTATGTTATATTTTAAAAATCTCAGCTCAAGCCTTAACAAAGCAACAGAGTCGTTAGACAAATACTTTTCAGCTGACTACTTTTTCTATCTAATTAGGAAAAAACCCATACCTCATCTTTCCAAGTGGCCTACTGAACAGGGACTATAAGCAATGCTGCAGCAGAAAAAAGGCTGAAATCGCTTCCTAACTAAATTATAATTAGGAGATTCAGACCAAGTTAAAGAAAATACTATTTGAAATTGATTATTAAGCCAAAATTATTTTGGAACGTAATAAAAAGATATGGAATGGTATGTGTTCAAAAACACATACCATTCCATAAAGACAACAGAAGATACATGGTTGCTGAGAACTAGATCCTCAACTGGAACACTTGAACATCTAATAGCACATCAGCTATTACTGTGCTGATATATAGAAAATAATTTCTATATCTGATTCAACAGAGATATACATAAATCTACTATAACTGTTTCAGTGTATGGATAAACATTGCAAATCCCTATTTAGACATTTTAAAAATTGATTTTTTCATTACTTTTACTTTTCAAAACCATTCTTTTATTTTATATGTCTGTGTTTTTATTTTTTTACACATATGTAACTAACCTAGTTGTAAACCAAGACTAAAGAAACTACAGACCTCCTTCTTTATTATCTCTTATTTAAAGTGTTTGTGTGGGTGTGTTTCTTCAGGGCATTTTTTCTGCTTCACATTTGTATGGACAGTCCAGTATCTGCTTCTTTTTTTTCTCTCTCTAAAACACAATCCCAATTTTGTTGACTGACTAGCACAGCGCCTGCAGCTATCTTTACTGAAAAATTGTCAGAACAAGCTATCTGGTGACTCTGAAAAACCTCTTTGTAGTGCAGTATTTTGTGAAATGCTCATAGCAATACAATTTTAGTAGCAAACTTCCTTGCTAGCTTTCCAGCTTGCCCTGATTCTTGGGCAAAACAGGCCTCTCCCTGCATGCTCAATGTCCAGAGTTGTGTTGTTTCTAAGCAACCATTCATTTTCAATAATGTCCAGTTGGGCCCAATGACATCCCATTCTGGAAATTTCTGTCCGGTTTAGGACAGCATTATGAACTGTGATGGATGCATGCCCTTCATTTTTGTGTTCACCACTTAGCACCTGTAAGCTGGATTTTTGTGAGTGTGCCAGAGCTGCTGAGGAAAGGCTATTTGCCTTGCTTGGGCTGCTGCTAATGAGGACAAATGTGGGGAGCAAAAAGATTGTTTTGAAGAGCAACTCCTCACCTTCATTTGGAAAAAGCTTACAGAAGGCAGCAAGGAAAACAAACAAAAAAAAAGCAGATCATGGGGAGGAATGCAACACACACCATAAACCACACAAACTTTTCCCAAAGAACCTATCAAGGACTGCATTGATTACTAAAATCAAGAATGCTGGTGAAAGATGTTGGACTAAAAAGCGAAGTGGAAGAAAGAATTAATCACCTTAACATTTTACAGACAAGAGACCTATATTTCTATTTCAAAAGCAGAAAATTATATATTTAGGTTCATAAAGTGTCCAAACTTTAAGTGGTACTCTGGTAGAATCCTGTCAAATGAACAAAACGGGAATACACTAAGCAAAGATGCGCCAATCTCCCACATTCAAGTAAAGCCTGAATTCACAAACATTTTTCTCTGCAAGAAGTGGAGGAGGGAATGGGGCTATTGGGAAAAAATACCTAAACCAAAACAAAACCAAACAAAATAACCCAAACAAACCAACCAAACAAGCAACAAACCACAAACAAAACCAACGAAACAAAAAAGTCCACAAAAACTGTAGAATAAATATTTTCAAGATAAATATTTCTATTTTATTTATTTATTAAGCATCAAATAAAAAAAAGCAAAAATTAAAACATTTTCTATAAAACTTATTTTGATTCTTAAATGATAATGATTTATCATATTTGGGATCAATTTTCTACTAATAGTATGATACTACATCTTTTTTCTAACTGTTGCAAAAAAAAAAAGCAATAGCAAATCATCCAGCTTTATGAATTCCAAAAGGGTCAAGACCAAGACATTTGTTTAACTAAGAGAGAAACTCGATGTCCTCCCACAAATTTTTCTTAAAGATTACATCAAAAGAAATAGAAGACTGTATTAAAAAACACATAGGTTTAACCTGAGACAAAAGGAAAAAAAATTAGAAATGAAGTTTTGTCTCCATCAGCACGATATTCCCTCATTTGGTCATTTTCTGAAGGAACTGCCAGGGTGGATGACTACCTCCCACAGTCCTGCCATTGCCCTGCTAACTACTTCATTCCAGTGATATATTCCACTATAATTGTCATATTTTCTGTTATACTTCCACTATGAAGGAAAAGATTGTAGGGGGATACAACATAAGAAATTAAAGGTAGTATAGAAAGTAATCTTACTCTTTAAGGAATTGCAGCTGAGCCAATTATTAGAGAGTAGGAACAGGCCTGACTTTAACAGCTGTACACAGCTGTAGCCAACAAGAAGAAGAGTGTTATAAAAGAGTTGGTTGCTTGGTGGATGGATGGATGGATGGATGGATGGATGGATGGATGGATGGATGGATGGATGGATGGATGGATGGATGGATGGATGGATGGATGGATGGATGGATGGATGGATGTGGAGTCAGCTGCTGTGAGAAGGAAGAGGCAGTGAGCTTAGAGGAGCTGCCTAGGAGAAACATCAAGGGGGTATGAAACTCTAGCAATATGGAACCTTTGCAATATAATAATAACAAATGATGTCACTAAAAGTGGTGTAACAGCTTGCAAATACACTGACAGAGATCTGCTGAACCTTTGGCAATTGTTACCTTAAGAAACACAACCCTGAAGATGTATGTTGGGGAACTTTGCTGAGAGAAATGAATAAACATCCCTTCACTGCTTCTTCCTGACATCAAGCAGAAGTGAGAAAGGGAAGTCGACAGAGGTCACACACAAAAAGTGAAGAGCTCTGTAGAAACATCTTTGGATTCTAATCTGGACTGACAGCTATCCTATTTGTTACTAGTGTTATGTGTAATGGACACATAACTCCTGCTTCAAAGTCAGAATAACCCCCTGCTTGAATGTTTTAAAGACAAAATTAGTAGGCCTCATTCCAGCCTCCTGAACCACTGTACACAAGAATCAACAATCTACTTGGGCAAGTAGTGGTTCAAGATAACGTGCTAAAAAATGCAGCAAAAATTCCACAAAGTAAATTGAATTATTCATGCACTTCTAACAGAATTACCACATCTATTACATGTATGATCATAGGGAAATTATTAATATTAATGCATACGTTTACACTGGTGAGACATTGTAATATGTGGATCACAAAGAAAATTAAGGCAACCTTTCACCAAATGCAGAAATTGTTTTCTATACAGGTTTCATTGGGCTTGGATATATAATTTAACTGTAATTGATATAATCACACTTTTACTTTCACAATGTCAATTAGATGTGCATTTAACTATTTCTAAAGCTGATTTTTTTCATGTCTTTTCAGTTATAAAATTGCCCAGATATTAATTCTTTTATCCATATCCTTCCCCAGTAAAGCATACATGGCAGACCTCATGGTTGATTGCTGCAACAGAAATTTAGACATCATTTATTATCTGGTATATTTTTTCTCTATTAGGTCTTGAATAAGAACACTGACACTAATCCAGTAAGAGGTAAGATTTCTAAAACAGCTTCTAGGTAATGCTGAAGAGCCCTTAAAATAGATTTAAAAAGCACTGTGTTTTCTTGGGTCTCAGGTCAATATAGGTCTCCAGGACCTTGCCCACTGGAGCTGGAGAAAGAAATAGCAAAAATGGTCCTCCTGGAAAAAGAAAAAGGCATCATTGCAAGAATAACAATTCGAGGGACATCTAACCCCTCTTTTGGTGGTATCCTATGTTGGTATAAATATTTTGCAAAAGGGAGAGAAATAATGGGTAATAGAAGAAAGAAGGAACAAAATAAATTAGACGAATATTTAGAATTCCCATGTAGTTTCTTTTCAATGGATATAAAATATTTGAAAACAATGCCAAATAGCAGAATCCTGTTACTGCAAACACTCTGCTGCTAATGCAGACCAAGATTTCATGAAGGGAAAAGGAATCTTGTGAACCCAAAATACAAGGCTTACAAACACATTGGAAAGGAGATAGGATCAAATGAAATGCAAGTGAAAAAAATAAAAAAAAACCAGCAAATTGGGATTTTAGCAACTCCCAGAAAATGGTCTGGAAGGAAATGAGGTGCAGTGCAAGAGACCAAAACATGCCAAAACTAAGATCACAGATGTTTAAAAAGAAGGGGAAAAAGGCAAGGAAGAAGACACAATTTTAAAGGAGAAGATACAAGAGATATTGCATGAATGCTGGAAAAAAAAATTGTTCCCAAACCGAAAGCCATCAAAAGGCATGGGATGCCATCAAGTGCAGGGACATGGACCAAAGATTGCCCTATTTGTCCCCATTGAAATCACAGCATTGCTTTTCTCTTCCTGCATGAGTAGTTACTAAATGCTCCAATTTTCTGGTTTTTTGAATTTTTTTAGTTGCATTTACTTTGGTCCTATCTCCTTTCCAGTGTGTTTGTAAGTCTTTCTTTTTGGGTTTGCTAGATTCCATTTCCCTTCCCGAATGGAAAATTCATTTTCTTTCTGGAAGGGAAATGGAATCTTGCAATTTCAATGGGAACGAGCAGGGCAATCTTTGGTCCATGTCCCTGAACTTGATGGCATCCCATGCTTTTTTGGTGGGTTTCAGTCTGGCAATGATTGGTTTTTTTCCAACATCCTTGCAATGTCTCTTGTATCTTCCCCTCAAAGATCTTCCTCCTTGCTTTTTTCCCTTGCTTTTGCAGCATCTCTGAACTTAGTTTTGGCATGTTTTGGCTGTTTGGACTTCACCACATTTAATCCTGGTCCTTTTTTTTGTAGTCACTAAATTTCCCAGTTTGTTTTTTTTTTTTTTTTCTTCAATTTTATTTCCTTTGATGCTATCTCCATTCCGGAGCGTTTGAAATCCTTCTTTTCTGTTTGCAGGATTTCAAAGGGGCTTGATTTTTGGCAAGCTTTGGTCCATGTCCCTGCACTTAATGACGCCCCATGCCTTTCGATGCAACGCAAAAACACCAAAGGCTGGGCCTGGATGGCACAGAGACCCAGCATTGCAGAGGCTGATACACTGGACAGCTTGTGCCTTTTCACGTCCTACAGATTTTACGTCTTCCAATCTGAAATTTTCAACCATGCATGCACAGCAGTTTGAGTGAAAATGGTAGCCAAAGTTGAAGTTTTGGCTCTCACAGTATCCTGAGTTGGGATTCCATTTGTTGACTCCCAGGTCAACAATTTTCAACTCATACCAGTTCTAGAGCATGTGTGCACAGTAGGCTAATAAAATATTGACCAACCTCAACATTGTTAGATTTGAAAAGCATCAGGTTTTCCTGATGTGTAATCAATCCCACTTATGCATACCTGTCCATGGAGGCTGCATCATTGCAAGATCAGAGAACCACCCCAACAGCCACTAGGAAGTTGTCCCAGCATAAGACCACCTGCAGTATTAAAGCTCTGCTTGGTAAACACTGGCCTAAAAAACATTTTCAGCTTTCAGCTGTATGTTATGTTGATGAAACTAAACAGTTTTCTAGTGTCAGGTTTTTGTTTATTCTATCATACTCAGAATGTGACCATCTCAGAACTTTTGTAAAGGGCTAGGCCAGAAGATGCACTGCATTGTCTGGGTGTCTTGGTTTCAAAAGAAAGGTGCCTGCTAAGGAATGCTGGAGCCTCCCTTGAAATGGAGAATGTAAACCCTCCCCACCCCTTCAAATTGCTATGAATTTTAAATTAAGGGGCTCTGAAGCAAAAATATGGGAGCAGGAAATAACAGTTCATTAACAGGGGAGAAAAAAAAATAAAAGGATAAAATAAAACCATGCAATACACTAGAACAAGACTGACAGAGTCAGAACTCAACCTGACACCCTGTGGGTCAGGGTGTTGGTAGCAGTCCAGTTGGAAAAGTGGCTGCAGTCCTCCTGGAGTGTCAGGTCTGGTTCTGTTGGAGCAGGGTGGGTCCTGTAGAAAAGGATGTATTCTTCCATTGAAAATCCATGAAAGAAGAGGCAGCTGCTGTTCCTCTGGGGAATCCACTGGGAAGCCATGCTGGTGTTTCAGAACCTCCAGATTATATCTGGGTAGGAATGCCTGGCTCCTCCCTCTGGGCAGAGCATCTCACAATGGAATGTTACAGTTTTTATCAGCCATGCAGTGACATTTAATAGCCTGTTATCAGCAGTTGTCCCCTCCCAAGGGAGGAGTGATTATGATCACTCAGAGAGAGAGATAAGGAGAATTGCCCACTTGACACAAGACAACTGCCATGCAGATGGTAATAGAATAAATCTTGCCTTGCAATCTGGAACACTGGGTGTTTCATTATAATCAGAGATTTCATATTTTGCTCCAAATCTCTGAAAAAAAAGCCTTAAACATTTCACAATCAATGCCCTCAGGTATCACTTAAAATACACCCTGTAGTTGCCTATATACCCTTTAAAATTCATTTGGGAGGCATCAACCAACTTCTATTCTGGCTGCATCATTTTAAAATTGTATCACATTTTTAAGGCCACTGATTTCCAGCTCCCCTTGTCTGCTTTTAAATATATCATTGCACATAATTTTGCAAGGCAAGATCTACTTTCCTTAACCCCACTTGACTTCATTCAATATTTTCAGTTTCTGATTAACAAACTCTCATAAGAAATATTTAATCTCTTGACTGAGGTCAGAGCCATACTGATAAGAATAGAAATACTTTTTTCTATTACCCCATTCTTTTCCAATATTAGAATTTTTATGCCAATTTTCAGGAGCTACTACTTCTGTTTTACAAGGGTTTTTTTAAAAACCTAATAAAGTTGGTTCTTAAAACTAAAAGGCATTTGCAGACTGTTCTTATATCTCTTCAGGATAAGACAGAAGTGACAAAAGGCAAATAAATAGAATGCATGTTTTGACAGTTAGGAAGGTATCTAACTATTGCTTCTTCCAAACATGGAGAATGAGACTAGAATCATAGAATGAATCCATAAAAGCTGAAAATTATTAATATGATTTGAATAAAGCACATAATTTGCTGAGCCCACTCATCAACTGAAAGATACAGTTTTGATAGCATATGAAATAGACTGAAGGCAAAGTGTTGGACTTTCAGAGATATCTGACTACACAATATATACCGTAATCTGTGACACTAACCCTGTTGCCAACCAATATTTACAAACTTTTAGGATCTACTCCAGCATTTGGAAGCTGCATGTATTTCATGGCCAGTTCACTTAGGGAAATTCACAGAATTGTGGAATGAGTAATGCTGGAAAGGACCACAGTGGGTCATCTTGTCCAACCTCCCTTCTCCAGCAGGATCACCCTAGAGCACATGGCACAGGATTGCGTCCAGACAGCTGTGGAATACCTTCAATGAGGGAGACTTCACAACCTCTCTGGGCAATCTGTTCCAGTGCTCAGACAATTGCACAGTAAAGAAGTTCTTCCTCATGTTCAGTTGTAACTTCCTGTGAATCAGTTTCTCCCCACTGCCTCTTGTCCTATTGCCACTGAGCAGAGCCTGGCTCCATCCTCTTGGCACCCTCCCTTCAGATACTGACAGGCATTGATGAGGTCCCCTCTCAGTTGACCCTTCTCAAGGCTGAACAGGCCCAGCTCCCTCAGCCTTTCCTCATAAGAAAGGTGCTCCAATTCCTTAATCATATTTGTCACCCTTCACTGGACTTGCTCCAGGAGTTCCAGGTCTCTTGTACTGAGAAGCCCAGAACTGGACACAGCACTCCAGATTCAGCTTCACCAGGGCTGAAATTACTCATCCTGACCACTTAAGTTCAGCATGTAGAAATCAGCCCTGAAGTATCAAGGTATTATATAAAGCCCATCTGTATTTTCAAGTGTATGGTCAAGCCAATTGTTTCTGGAGGACCCATTCAATTAATAAAATTCACATTATCTTACTGAGTTGGAAACACAATGGGGAGAAAAATAGCTTTTTCTGTAACCATTCTATTGAATTAATAATGCAATAAAAGCTGTTTTGATTAAAAAAAAATCACCACATGCACATCTAGTATTATCTGCAAAAGCAAAAACTAATTAAATAATACAGTCATTAGAAAGAAATTAATTTTGAGAATTGATCTCATAAACCTGGGAGGCTTTGGATTTAAATTTCGAAAGCACATACACATTATCTCATATTTCCCCAAATAAAATTACATACTAAAGTAAGAGAAAATCCTCTTTCTGAAGAAGGTCCAACTTTTTATTATGCTGCTGACAATCTTTAAAGAAGAAAGATTGGAAGTAATATAAACATGAAGAAAGTTAAAATTCCGTCACTGAACCCTGATGCCATATATTTGAATCCTTAGTAATACTGGGTGATGAGATCTGCTGATAATTCTGAGAATTTAGATATTATGAATAGAAACACTATGGAAGTTCCACATCTTGAAGTGTTGCAGTGTTATTTTATTCTAATAAATTAGCATGTTAGTGAAAGAAGCCATGTGATTAATATGCAATAGTCTGCTAAGTGAGCTCTTAATTAGGCTAACAATTTAGAAGACACAGGAAATAAAGGAATTAATTTAGCACTTTGTACATGATAAAAATTAAAAGTTAATGCTGTTCATACACTGAATAAAAGTGGAACCAGATGGCATAACCTATGAAAAAAGGCGACACAAAATTTTCATTTTCATTAAACTGTAATGTGAGCAGCATCTTGTCGACTAATTAGCAGAACCTGATGATCCCACTTTCAGTATATCTAACATATGTAACATATGCACTTTAGCATATGTAGAACTTTCTATAATAAATATTGATAAAGATACCATACTATTTATTTGATCTTTTTCCCTTGGAGTTCTTATACAGAATTTGAAGTATACAATATTGAGTTCCTATTCAGCCTGGAATATTAATTACATGAAAAGTGGAAGCAAACCACAACATTTTTCCAGTTAAGATGCAGCACTGCCTAGAAATTCAGTGAAGTAGCATAGACCTGCAGCATCATGCACTGTTAAAAGAAAAAATCAGAGACACGGACTATGCCCCAGAATACTTTTATTTCAACCATTAAAAAGAATCCTCTATCACAAAAAGGAGCAAAACAGCAATGCATTAACATATCCCCTGAAACAGGCACAAAAATAAAAATCTAAGCAGGGGTGTGGGGCATCTGTGCAACAGAATGATAAGAAAGAAAGAAAGATTAGAAATGTCTGAAGATTAGTAACAGAGGTTTGATATTCATAAGTTTACTGTGATAGCCACTTGGTGACCTAGGACCCAGAACAAATTGCTACATTAACGTGAAACTCAGTGCAAAGCCAAACTTCAGTCATTTTTGTTACTTTATTTGCATCTCTGTTTTCAAGATAAATTACTGTATTTAATCACTTAATAATGACTACCTGTCCAAATCCTCACTTCTCACCTTCTACACCTTCTGCAAGCATGAAATAAATTATCTGGACTTAAACACTTGTTATGGTGTTAATTGGAGTTGTGTTATCTCAACCTACACTCATTTGTGATTTGGTGAGTTTGCCTAACAGAAATAACACTGAAATTACAAGC
Source organism: Fringilla coelebs (assembly GCF_963513975.1). Taxonomy (NCBI): domain Eukaryota; kingdom Metazoa; phylum Chordata; class Aves; order Passeriformes; family Fringillidae; genus Fringilla; species Fringilla coelebs. Next base: position 35,686,007 of record NC_140032.1, on the reverse strand, counting down.
TCCAAATCCATATTTCCTTATATCTCTATTTGAGGTAAAACTACGTGAGGAGTTTTCTCCTCATAAATGATGGCATTAATTATATGCCATCTAACTAGATATTTGTCATTCTATTGCCTCTCATAAGGACATGTCCATAATACTTGTCACATTGATGTGCAATAATTTGCACTAACAAGTAGGAGCTAAAAAAGTTCAATTGGAATCCAAATCACATCCTTATGTTGGAGATGGTTGGACCACATCTGCAGTAAAGAAAAATATCAGTTATAATTTCTTGGTGCAAATGTTGTGACACACAAGCCCTTAGTCTATTACAGAGAATCTAGATAACCAAATATTTGGACATTTCTATCACTGTTCTACCCCCATGACTTCTGTAAGATGTACCATAACCAAAGGTTGCAAAAATATGAAATTTTCTATTTAATGTGTATGATTAGGTTTCAACATCATCATTTCTAAAAATCACAACCATTATGAAATCAGATGCTTTGAACACTCTCATTCAGCAAATGTACATTTTCCCATATTACTCAAACTTCAAAAGACTATTTACTCACAACATTAAAAAAACCAAATTACCAGACAAATCTAGATCCAGAAATTTAATTAGAGACACCAAACTTCAGACTGAAAATAAATACTCATGTTCAAGGTAGATGTCAGTGAGCCACAATGCAGGAGGCAGATTCATCCACATCATCTTTCTAATAAGGATTTCTGACACTCTTTCTACAGGGTGCTGCAAATTCTAACCTAAAGAGACTATAAAGCAATGAATCAAGACAAATTATGACTGCAATATGAATTGTAGCTTTTTGTAACTTGTATTTCCTTTTTCACTTCATGCTTTTGGTAAGCTTAAGTGTAAGAAAAATAGAAAAACCTTTGCAAAAGCGAAATAAAGCTGGAATTAAAAAAAAAAAAAATTTAAAAGTCATTATGGCTCCAACAACCAATCTGGACCCTAAAGAGTCACATCTTTATTTAGTTATTATCATAGCAATTATCCCTTCTAATTCAGTGTGCTCTATTGTGTTATCTCTACCAGAGATGATTACATAATCACTGAATGACTACATGTTAGTTGGTGTGGCAGAAGAGATTATGAACTGTTTTCAACTGGTTTGCAATATTTGTTGTGTTTATATTAATTGCTATTTAAATTCCGCTATTATTGAAGAGTTTATTAGAATATTATGCAGTAAACCATTGGTGGATATATGAAAATAGCATTTTACCATCAAATTCCAGTGTTAGTTAGATGCCTTAATTTAAATGTCTATCTGCTGATCTACTTCCATCACTGTATATCAGTACTGGAAAAAACAATCAGCTCACATTCCAGTTTCAGCTCTATACATTATATCCCCTTACATCCCCACATTTTGGAAGCCAAAGTAAGGAACTGACTTTAATCCACAGTAATGGTCTCACTGTGTTTTAAGATTAACATCATTAACAAATGCCATTTTCCAATCCAGAAGCTGAGGTGCAAATAAAATCACGTTATTTAAGATTAAATATCAGAAAACAGATTATTATTTATTACATTTTTATTCAAATGCCTCTGTTATATATATATATGCGTACAAACACACATGTACAGGTATCATACAAGCAGGTGCACACACAAGTAATGTTCATTCTTTGAAAAGAAATATTTTGATTTTTAAATGTTTATTATTGGATTTATTAAGCCCAGTGATATAATATAGAGCAAATAGTACAGCACTTTTTGGAATCACAAACACAGCTTTCAAAAAGCACTAAATGAACTGAGTAAGAACAGAAGCATAACCTTTATGATAATAATTTTTATTAAGACATTAGCTGCCAAAGAAAATAGCTGAATGATTCCAGAAGACAGAAATATTTTCAAGGTCTATTAATAACTAGATGAATGCTATTCATCTAGCTACTGTCACTCAACTAATTTTCATTCAAGCTGTCACCAGACTAATTGTAAAAAGAAACAGTATAAGCCAAAACTCATGGAATAATTATTCAGATGTATGGCTCTATGACTAAGTAGCCTATCTTAAACAATAGGGTGGGCCTTAAGTATTGAAAATGCATCTATCATTTATACATTTTCTGAAAACAATATTAATTATAGGATGCTCCTCAGAATAGTACAAAGGAGTTTTATTTGCATGAGAAATCTGATTTTTTTGTGCTAGTGTTGAATTATGCTATGGTAACAAAACTAACAGACCACACACCCAGTGACAGGTTTTGGACATTGAGGATCACTATGGCTAGAGAGAGTGTTAGTAAGATGGGGTATTTTATTTCTTTATACGTACACTATTTGGCTTTCTAGCTCTTATATACTGTGCAATTCATCTCTTTTCTGCAGGCTATTCACTTTAGAGTTGGACTTGACAATCCCTGTGGGTCCTTCTGACTCAGAATATTCAGTGAAATCTTCAGAATCTGTGGATTTAAGTCCTGTGACATCCTCACAGACTGTCTGAGTTTTAGGTCAGTGTGCAGGTACACATTGTCAGCTTGCCAGATTCAAACTTGTAAAAAAGGTAAAGCTATTTTCAGGACTTTAGAGATCACTTAGTTTGCCCTTGCACTACGGGGTGCACAGATCTGGGTGTTTATCACGACACCTTATGTCCTCAGTAACATAGATCTACCAGGCAGCAGCTGCTCAGTTTTGTTCCAGTCACATTACTTACCTATGTCACTCCAGACTGGCCCTATTCTCCTTCCCCACTTGTCTTCTGTCCAAACTGAACAAGTAACAAAACACCTTTTGCAGGGGAATTTCACATTTGAACAAGTTAGATTTAGGAAAGATCCATGGAAGCACTGGAACACAAAAGAGGACTGCTTAGTGTTCCATATTACTATTACCATGAGTAGAAGGATATGAAAAGAACTGTCTTTTGGGGATCATCCACTATGACTAAAAAGTTATTACTCCCACTTACACTAAGAAAATTTAATGAAGTCCATGGAAGAAGAAAGAAAAAAAGCAATATTAACCAGGTTGGTGCAGATTGCCTTTGAAACTCATACTTGAGTTAAATCTTTAGGATGCAAATCTCATCCCCAGCCAGAAGATTGGACTGACTTTAGCACTGACCAATACGCAACAATTAAGGTCTATGCTTACTTCACAGTTTGGCTAAGTAACAGCTGCTTGAACTGCCTCTGTAAACAAAGTGGACTGAATTGACTGCAGACTAAGTGGGCAGCTATGTGATAAGAGTCAGCAGGAAAGAAAGAAACAGCGTCTGCACAATCCAGAATTGTAGAAAAAGTGAATAAAATGAGGAGCAAGAAACATCTCAAGTCAAATCTGCTCCATAACAGCTTCAGGCAATCCCTTCTGTAAAGCCCTCTTCTGCAAAAGAAGGGTTCAAAGAAAAGAGCGCAAAGAATAATGAATCAGAGAAGCAAATGAGATGAGAAATAGCAGACCAACAGACTTGAAATATAGGAAAGACAGCTCTTATAAACTAAAATTCCCACTCATATTCCCCTTACTCCAATACCAGGGGGAAATATCACTGGTCTGATGCTTTTATTACATAACCAGATGTAGCTAGAATAGCCATCCAGATTATTTCAGTTTGAGATCAGCTTACTTCATAAAAGTTTAAACAATTTCTTGAGTTTCATTACAGCTAAAAGGTTTTTCATGTTACTTGTTTTATTATGCTACAGTAAAGTCCCTAAGGAACTGAAGCAAAAGGTTGTAATTCTGTTTACTGCTATGAATGATACATTCAAAATACCAAAATTGAAATAGTATGCTTTATTGGTGGTTGTTCTTTTATGCTATATGACTTTAGTAGACTATCTAAGGTAAGACCTCTTGGGAAAAAAAAAAAAACAAACTTCAAAAATGAATGGGTGGCAGGGGAAGGCTGCTCTTTTCCCAAGGAGAAGCTGAGCATGCTTATGGTGGAGATACTTTGAAGTAGGCAGCACACAAAGAAGGAAGTGGCACCAAAGAGCTTCAAGCTGCATTTCAAGCAAAGAGAATCAGATTAGTGCAGAGCAGCGTGTGAAGCAGGCAAGCAAGTCCCAGGGAGTAAACACCCCACATACCAGGCAGGAGTCCACAGACTTTCCTGAAAGAGCAGAAAGCACTGAACTAACTTTAGTCAGACCCCACGTGCTAGAGCACTGTGGGTGGAAAACTGTCCTCTTTTATTTCTGCACTCCTTGACATAATCTTTTAGAGTTTTCTATATTTAACAAGGTAATATTCTAATTTTATTCTTATAAATCCTGGATTTTGTGGATCATTCAGAAAAGAAAAAAAAAACCCAAACAAACAAAGAAACAAAACATCAAAACCCCCACAACTTTACTTCTCTTTGACCCAGTACAGAATAATAATTTCTATTGCATTAGCATATTCAATGTAAGTTATCACAGCACCACAACAACATAATATTAAGCAAGTATTATAGGTAAGATCTGAAATAAATTCTTAAACAAGAAACTGACTTTTTGAAAATTTATGAGTGCTCCCTCAGTAGCAGATATTCAATCAAACCTGAAGAGACACTGCCACACAGAAATAAATCTGACTGTTAATAATTCATATTGAAAATGTCAGGTAATAAAATTCCCAGTTCCTATATCTGCACTTGTTATGCAAGTTTTCTTCCCACAAAAGATAAAAGAAAATTATTCAAAGAACTGTAGATAGGATTGTCTATGATTAAAAAAAAAAAGGTGAAAAGATAAAAAGCTAAAAGAGAGACTGCAATGAGGCAATGGGGATCCAGCAGAGAGCACAGAATCTTTCTTGAAGTTAGAGTTTTAGGTCACTGTTGGACATCCATGACTGAGAACAGGGAGAATGGTGTTTAGAAGCATCTAAAGCTTTTGTAGCAGTCTATATTACTCAGAAAATTTTTCTTTGTGACAAAAAAATATTTTGGTGCATTTCAATTCTCAGTTTTCACCGTGCTTTTCTAAAGCCTAATTCTCAGTTCATTAAATCTATCATTATCCTCATCATCCTCTATCCACTGATAGAGTGTTCAGATATGATTATTTTACTTCTATTTTAAACATCTAAATATGTCATCTGAAATCTTCCTCTTCATGACTACTCCCACATTTCTCAGTATCAGCCCTTATGCTTGAATGCAAAGAACAAAAGTCATTGATGCCATTTATTACTCAGTCAATATAACCAAAGAAAAGGTTCATTAACATTGAAAACAGACAGTGGTCCCACTTCCACCAGAAGACTAAATAGAATTTGGTAATGTTATTTCCAGAATTGTTATAATTTGAAGTTTTACACAAGTTTCATGCATGCAGGGATTTTACAGTCATGTATGCAACATATGTAAAAGGAAATGTAGATCTGTTATTAAGCATTCTACTTATAGCTGTGAATTACCCACTCCGTGCAGAGTAACAGTTCCTTCACTCAAACAGTTTACTGTACTCAGCATTTATTGCTAAGGCATGATCAAAAGTATATTTTAGAAGAAACTTAGATGGCACAGTAAAATAATATTGAACTATAGTCCAGATGGCATCAAGATGTGAGGATTAAAGGACATTTCTTTCATCAGAAAGAGCTGTACATTAAGTTCTCAGTTTATTCTCTACTTCACTCTATCTAAAGTCTTGTTCCTATAGCAACAGAATATACAGATATGAAAGAATTATATACCAGCCAGCACTTCCATCTCCAAAGTGTATATTGCAATTTAGCACATCTTTGGGCAGGAGCTTCCATTTAGTACTGCTATAAAATCCTCTTGTCCATCCATTTGGGGGGATTACAGTCCCTGTCTTCTAACATCACAGGAGTTTTCCTGGTATTTACAAGCATCACCAGCTCTGCCTCACCAGAGGCTACCTCATTATTTAAAACACAATCATCAAATTCATTTGGAAATAAAAGCAGCTTCTTGGTCACAATATTAAAAATTAAAGACCTGACTACATTTTCCAAGGTCCTTAGAACCATTACTTTTTAATGGAACATCTAATATATATTTACATAATGAAAATATTGTGACAGAAAAAGTGATGTTTGAAAATTCAGAATTTTTTTCTTGTCTCTAAGAATAACCTTCTCATCAAACTGAAATAATTAATCTCCCTTCATTATGCTTCTTCAATGCTTTAAGATATTGCTATTAAGAAGCATTTAGATATAATACATGGAGAAATGAAGGATTTATGAAAGTGAAAAGCAAAAGGCACACATACTAAGCCTAGAGGTTACAAGAGATGCAGGAACAATCACATGTTCATTTAGTTAATTTTTAATTCTTTCCAAATAGTACAATAGTACCACAATACCAGCTATTATACATAAATTGAGTCAGCATGGGTTGACCTTTATTGTTCTCTCTGAAAGCCATAGAACTCTTGATAGATTTCCAAAAACTTAAATCCCAATAATTAGTTCTTTTAACATTTAAAATCTTCAAACTACCTTCTCCAGAACATCTAGCAGATCTTCAAGCAGAATAAATATTTTGCAGCTAGGAAATTGGTAATAGGCTCTGAAAAAGTGGCTTCTTTTTCTCTGCTAAACAGGAGCATTATATTCTAGAGAAGTATTAGATCAATAAAGCTATAAAACCAGTCTCACAAGTGCAAAAGACATTCTTTCATCTGTTCCTTGAGACTCCTTGAAAGGTTGGCATTTAATCTACCAATCCAGGCCCTCAATGAGCTTTCTGTAAGCTTTACTTTGTAATTTATAAGGTCACAAAAAATAAAAGAAATAAAGTATTAAAACTTGATCTTGAACTTGTCTCAAGAGAGTTTTCGTTCACTTTCATATGGTCTTTCTGGAAACATAGCAGTTAGAGGAGAGTTCTTGTCTTATTTCTAAGCAAGATTATTTATTTTGAAGCAGCACCACCAATTGCCTGCTGTTTGAGAGAAATTTTATCAAATTTGTACTGTCATGGAAGCCTGAAACAGTTAAAATGTTAGCTATCAAAAATTGTTTTTAAAAAAGCCTTGTCTTCATTGTTCACATATCATAAAAGAAAATATGCCAGTTAAGAAAAAGAAAGGCAAAGTCAGCCAATATGCCAGGAGGCAGACAGAGAGCAGGCGGGTTATTTATAGCTTTGGTTTTAGTAGGTGTAATAGGGCTCATGAACAAGGTCTTCTGTCAACTCCTTCTCAAAATAACTTAGAATTTAGGCAGGCATAGAGGTCCTAGGGAAGTCTTTGTGGAGACTCCACTGATGCTCCATGTGATAGTAAAAGATAAAATAAAATACTAGGCTTTCGAATTTACATTGATTGTGCTCACTTCTAAAAATTATTAACTTTAATTTGATGCACACTCAACACTGATTTTATACTACTCTATCCACATTGATTTCAGCAGGGCTAGTCATGACTGATTTGGAGCAAGTCAGAGAAGCCCTAACAATTTTACTTTGTTCCCTGAACTACACTGCAAAAGATCAGTATTTGCTGTCTTCAATTTAAAATACAGAACTCAAATTTGAGACCCAGCTAAACAAGTGAAATTAGCCACAATGAAAGTTCCTTATTTTGCCATATTTTCCATTTCCCATGGAAGAGTAGAAGCCTGTCTAACAAAAACTGCTGATGAAAGTAGCACAGTATTCAAAACAAAATACCAAGAATGTGGAACACTGTAGACTTCAAATTATTCTCAGGTGAGTATATCAGGAGATGCACAGGTCTTAAAAGATGAGATGCCAAGCACACTACCTGATAAACAGGAATAAGTATTATGACATAGTAGACATGTTTTACTCTATTCAGTGCAGCAGTGGGCTCCTCAGTCTTCCACTGAGTCCTCTTTTCAACTGATAATCTAGCATGCAAATAATACATCTGAATAATATTCTAAAACAAAAACAGATCAGGATACCCAGGGTTAAAGGCTGATAATCAGAGGAAAAGTGAGAAAAGGAAAACATATCAGACTACAAAGTTCTGCATCCTCCATGGTTAAACTGGAAAACACTGTGGACCACAGGCAGAAATAATTTTTCAAGCTAAGACATTCACGCACTACTGCTTTAAAAAATCTAACTAATCAATTAAGCACAAAGATCTTCAAGCTCATTAAAAGTAAGAACTCTATCCCTTAAGGATCAAAAAAAGCTGGGTCACCCCAAACTAGTAAACAGCTTCCCAGGATGATAAACCTCTAGACTGAATATCAACTTGCATCAGACACACGCTACATCTACTGCACAGAAGAGATTTTATTCAAAATCCACCGATTTTAACTCATCTGCTAAATCAAGACAGAATTAAAATAACATTGTTTAATCAGAAGCTGTTGATCTTTTTTAGGCTTTCCTGGTTTCCTTCCGCCTCTGTGGACTTCATGTTAATGTTCTAACTTGCATGAGGATTATTCAATCTTTCATCAGGCCATTAAGGGTGGGGAATTAAGAGTTTTAAAACCCACAGCACATTTTCGTCTTCAGGAAGGATTTGGACTGGAAAAAAAAACCACAAAATGATCTTGTGTAAAACAAGACAAGAAGCAGTAGAGCTTTTAGAATATTTCTATGCTGGTTTATATTCTCTTTTGCAACCAGCCATCTGTTTCATCTTAATCCAGCTACATAAAAGCAGGTATAGGCTGAAGACAATTCCTGGAAAGGATAAGGCCTTCGGGCCAGAGATACAGATGCTAGAACTCTAGTCAAGCAATGAAGATAAAAATATTAGCCTGCCATATGTTAAAAAGGAGCTACTCTTAGGAGATGGTCTGGGTTTTGCTTATGATTTTTAATCAATATTTATATATAGAAGATATCTAAAGGAGGATACAATTTTACTCTTTTGCTCTGGTACCTCTTTGCACTTGGAATTATGAGAAAATGAATGAGATTGATACGCAAGTATTGCCAAAACTCATGGCAACGCCTGTACTGAGAATTCCCAGCAGATTGTGATACTTTGCCTGCTCCCCTTTACCTGCTCCCCACTGCTGACTGCCTGGCAGCACACAGTACCTTCTCCATTGGACTCTTACATCAAGGTAACATAGGATTACATTAAAATGGTGCCTATTTTAAGCTGTCTTTATCACATAGAGGCAGTAATGACAAGAGAACAGGGCGTAGCCTGAAAGTTGCATCTTCTGACAGCAAACTCTCAGGCCAGTATATGCCACCAAATTTTGAAATGTGGGCATTTGACACTCGTGTCCAGTTGGACTCCTGACAAAAAGTCATACAATTCTCAGATGACCCACAAGAAAATGCAAAGTATATACATAGTACTAAGATTAGTAAGTAGGAATTGAATTTATAGTTCTAAGTAGGTGCTATACCTTAAAAAAAAAATAAAAAATCATCATGGGTACAAACAACTTACCAGAACATACAAATAACTGAAACTTAGACTACCTTATAAAGATAAAAGAAAAACCCTCATGTGTTATGACTCTATGGGAGGCCAAAGGAAATTTCAGGTGTCAACATACCTGACAAATAAATTCTGCTCTCACTGACCAACACTTCCAGATCCTTTTCTGCCAGACAGCTTTCCAGCTACTCCTTCCCAAGCCTGTAGTGCTGCAGGGGGTTGTTGTAAGCCAAGTGCAGGACCCAGGACCTGGCCTTGTTTAACCTTGTACCACTGGCCTCAACCCATCGATTCAACCTGCAAACTTACTGAGGATGCACTTAATCCCCTTACCCAGATCACTGATAAAACTATTAAACAGGACTGGTATTGAATATATGACTGCTGTTGGAATACTTTTTAATTTCACATATCCACTGGAGAGTGAAATAGAAATACTGAACATGCAGCATTCTGCTGCTAACAGTTCTATAAGCAATGCAGAGATGGAAAGAAATACTGTAAAAAATTTAACATTTAAATAAAATATTTTGCCAGTGTGGATCAGATAGAAATGTCAACCATAACGATCTTGCAGTTCGCACATACACAAAAAAAAAAATAAACATTTGCTAGTATCTATGTCAGCCTCCCTGTTTCAAAGAATTTTTCCAGCTATATATTTAAAAAGAAAATATGCTGTTGAATATTTCCAATCAAATACAATTCAATACAGGCAAAGCCATAGCATACATACATATACCATAGTATGAATTACCACATGCTAAAGCCATTTCATAATCCTTTCTTAAAATAGCAAAAATATGTATCAGTATTTTCAAATAGCGGATGAATGAATCTTAGAGTAAATCTTTGTAGATTTTCTTAGGATTCAGAATGCAATGGTAGTGGTAATTTCAAAATAAGAAGGAACAAAATTATTTTAGTTTGCCCAGAAGGAGCAAATAGTATAGTAATAAACAAAAATTTCTATTTTACTTTAGGAATAAACTTAGCTGACTGTGACTAGTTAAAATTAACATGCTTATTCTTTTGAGTCAAGTAGTTTCTGAAATAAATTTTCTATTATAAATACAAATACAACCCAAAACGTACTGAATTTCACTAGGGAAAAAAGTAAATCTCTACACTCTGGGGACCTCAAAGTAAAATCTGCAAGCAAGCACACCACTTATGTTAAAGCTGTATATTTTGACATACTCTTACTACTATTTATATAGTTTGGAAAAATACATAACATTTTTAGATGCTTCACAGTATAAACCACATCAAAAGAACTCTATTCAGTTCCGAAAGCAACTGTTGCATTCAGTGTCACTTGGCAGTATGACTGCTTTCTGTTTGCAGTGCTGTTCTAGTGACTGGAATATTAATTTTCAAAAACCTCTATTTAAAGAACAAAGCATTTAAGATTCTACAAACTTTGTTAGCCTTTAAATAAACTGAAAAAAACCCCAGAAAACATCTATCTTAAAAGATTTCTAAAGTCACCTGAGAGCTGTTGCTGCAGAATTTGTTTTAACGTTACACAGCTATAGTAATAGCTACAGAATATTCTCTCATTTAAATACCTAAAGTCCTTTCCTAAGGCATGTCAGAATTAGACCCTGCAGACAGCATCCCAGGTTAAGCCAGGTAACAGCCTAGAACTTGCCTACAGAAACAGTGAATATGAGGACCTGCTTTTTTCCAGAGGTCTGGGAAATAAACTCCTCAGTAACTCAAGGCAGGCTTTGTACCATAAGACTGTATTTTGCATCCTCAGTGGCTCAAACTCACAGATTACCTACTACATAAGCAATATCTGGATTATGCAGTCAAAACCACAGTCATACCCACCAAAGAAAATGTATGTGAAACAAGCAAGGAGGCTAAGTTGTCCCTGCATATAAAGTAAAAAGACAGAAAAGAGGACTGGGAATGCAGTCTAAATCTCTTGGCACGAGCTTGGATAAGCTTTAACTTTTCTACTCTTTTAAAGAGCTTACTGCAATGTCTGTTTAGGAAACCAGCGAGGTTTGCTATGCTCCTGGCTGTTGCAAATATATCTTGTTTGTTCCAGAAAAATACAGGGTATGATTCAAGATAAATCATGCATCAGACTTTTCAGTCACATGACTGGGGATATGTTCAGCATGATGGTCCCTGTATGCTCTGTGCAGAAATGACTCAGAAGCAAGTTACACATTTGTCAATCCAAGCAAAGAACACAACAGTAATTAGAATCACTACCAGTTGGGTGAGGCTCAGTACATCCATCTAGATCTGATGCATGTAATAGAGTAATAGGTGATGATAGATCAATATCATATCATATGAAGATCAATATCATTATATCATATGATAATATCTAAAAAAGAACTGATGAAAGCAATGTATTAAAAAATAACAAGAACAGGAGAAATTGGCCTAGTTAGTCAGTTAATTCATGGAAGCATGTGTGCTCCCTGGCAAGAGCAAGGATTCTTATTAAATAGCTATTTCTTAAAGGCTTGAATACTTTCCCAGAGAACAGCACTAGAATAAGAAAAAACTATTTACACAAGTAACTCCCATGTCTCCTGCTTCTTACTGATTTGATATCAGTGCACAGTTAAATTTTCAAATATGCTTTCAGATCTTTTCAATACCTTGATAAGGATTAGATATAAGAAAATATTCAGGCATCTATAAGTTACCTTACTTTTATCTGTTTGATCTCAAGTCTAACAGTGAGGATCCTATGAGAGGACTCCAGGAACAAAGCTTGATACTTTAAAGGATATAAATAATATCATGTTCATCAATCAGAAGGATGTCTAGGATTAACCGAGAGGAAGACTAAGAAATGAAGAATATATAAAAATCTATCCCTTTTCTGGCATACCTTCAGTAAAATAGGTATCAGAAGGAGGAGAGAAGCCAAGTGCTTCTCTTTCAACAATTTAGAGATAAATATTCTATTGTAAAATGCAGAGGGAGAAAAAAGAAAACATATTTCACACCACAGTACAATCCAAGAACACTCACCTGGGAAATGGAAGACGCAAATTCATTTTCCTTTTTTTGCCTGAGGCAACTTAAATACTGTTTAATGATGCATTCCCATCATCAGATTGTAGCATTCTCTGGGTGGGACATTCCTCCTGACTGATGTTGAGAAAAAAAAACAGATACCCCACCCACATCCCAAACCCTATCAACTCTTCAGACTGTATTTTGATCTCTGTCTTCTGGCTTTTTCCCAAGAAGATCAGTATCTCAGCTGCTATGCTTTTAGACACCCTGAACTCAATGATCCTCTCTTACACTTTCCATGGCCAAGTTAATCCAAAGGGGATGTCTTTGCATTTCTCTTACAATCCAGTGGATAGTAAAATGACAGTTTGGAACTTCAATCTCCTTTTGCTACTTCAAGTATTTAAGAACCAAAACTAGTGACTAATTTTCTTCCTTACAGATTTTAAAATCCTTTCACAACTGCTACTAAGCTCAATATACAGGCTTTAAGGAACTTCCTGAAAGACTATAAAGACACACATGTTGAGAACTACATAAAATATTAATTCACTAGATGTTAGTGGGCACATTTTGTGGAAAATTAGACATATGCTTTGCTAGCCTAAATTTTATAGGCTCTTTCAATCATTAAAATACCTTTCAACCATTGAACAGAAAAGTTTAGTCAAAATTTAATCAAGATTATAAAACACAAACCCACTCAATATATTCTTAGTGGATCAAATCAAAACATCATAATAGCCCAATACTACCTCTCAAAAAAGGATTCATTAATAGACCCCTCCAGAAGTAAAATGAGGAATATACCTCACTATAGCCTGAGTTTTCAAACAAATTTAATCTGTAGCACTCTGAAAAATTTCTGGGAGCCCTCTTAGCCCCTTTTAAAGAAAAAAACACCAAAAAACCACTTTGCTATCTGCCGCTTACCTAGTACCACCAAGGCTGGCTTCAGTTGTAGATTGAACACCACAGTTAAACAATTTCAGGTTTCAGCAGTCTCACACTAAATCTATGATTGTCACAGTCAACTACTATCTTCATTATTAAAGACCTATTAGATGTTATTTGACACAGTACTTTAGGTTTGTTCTTCACTGAGTGGAATCTTGCTCCTGTAGATTAAGGAACAATGGAGTTAGCAATGACCACAATGTTTTAGCTCTGTGTGTTATGGCTGTGTCTTATTATATCATAAAATATCCTGAGCTAGAAGGGACCCACAAGGATCATCAAAGTCCAGGTCCTGACCTTGCAGAGTACAGCCCTAAGAACACCGCTATATGCCTCATAATGTCAGAGCACTTCTCAAACTCTGTCAAGTTTGGTGCTGTGACAACTTCCCCAGGGAGCATGTTCCAGCACCTGACCATCCCCTGGGGGAAAAAACTTTTCTTAACATCCAATCTAAACCTTCCCTGACACATCTTCATACCATTCCTTAGGGTCATCACCAGGGAGAAGAGATGAGAACCTGCCTTTAGTTTCCTATTGTGAGGAAGCTATAGATGACAATGAGGTCTCCCCTCAGTCTCCTTCTCTCCAGGCTGAACAGACCAAGTGATCTCAGCTGCTCCTCTTTTTGTTTCCCCTCAAGACCTTCCACCATTTTTGTTGCCCTCCTTTGGAGTCTCTAATAGCTTAATATCTTTCTTATGTTGTGGTGCCCAAAACTGCACTCAGAACTCAAGACGAGGCCGCCCCAGTGCAGAGCAGAGCAGGACAATCCCCTCCCTTGCCTGGGTGGTGATGCCATGCCTGATGTTCCCCAGGACATGGATGGCCCACCTGGCAGCCAGGACAGAGACTCAACTTGCCATTGATCAGGACCCCCAGATCTCTTTCTGCAGCACTGCTCTCCAGCCTCTTGTTCTCAAATCTGTCTGTACATTCAGGGTTGCCCCTTCCCAGGTGCAGAATCCAGCATTTGCCCTTCTAAAACTTTGTACAATTGGTGATTTTCCAGCCCTCTATTTTATCCAGGTCCCCTTCAGGTCCTCTCTGTCTTCAAGGGAGTCAACTCCTCCAAATTTACTATTGTCTGCAAACTTACTTAGTATTCCTTCAAGTACTGCATTGAAATTGTTTATGAAGATGTTGAAGAGCACTGGCCCTACAGTGGAGCCCTGCAGCAACTGGTCACATCACAGTAAGCCCCTCTGTGCCCAACCCATGAGACAGTTGCTCACCTATCACATGATGTGTTTACCCAGCTGAATAATTTTTTTCAGAGGGATACTATGAGAGACAGCACAGAAAGCTTTAGTGGAATACCAAAAGATCACATCTGCTGGCTTCCTTTGGTCAGCTGCATGGGTTACATTTTCATAAAAGGAAATCAGGTCTGAAAACCAGGACTTTTATGAAGTTGTGTTGGCTCTGACCAATGACTGTTGTCTTTTAGGTGATTTCTATTACCTCCCAGAATAATCTTCTTTGTAATTTTACCAGTCACTGAAATGAGACTGACAGGCCTGAAATTTCCAGGGTAACTTTTTTTTTTTCCCTTCTTAAACATCTGTCTCCAGTTTCCAGTGAACTGGCCCCTCTCCAGATTCCCAAGACCATTCAAAAATCATCCAGAGAGGCCTTGTGATGACAGCAAGCTCTTTGAGTATTCCCAGATGAATCTTATCAGGCCCCATAGATTTACAGGGATCCAACTGGAGCAGAAAATCCCACACAAGTTCAGGGTCAACTGATAGTTTATCAGTCTCACAGCTATGATCCTCCTGCTCAGGATGCTGGGATCCTCAGAGCCCAGGAATGATGCTGAAGACAGAGGCAAAGAGAGCATTAAACACATCTGCCATGTCAATGTCCCTGACTGTGTTGGTTTGGTGTAATTTCTGCACTGCCTTTTGACAAAAATATATTTAAAAAACTTTTTCATTGTCCCCCATAGTTCTTGCCAGCTTCAACTCCAGTTGAGCTGTGACCACACAAATTTTCTCCCTAGACTGTCAGGCAGGATCTTTGTGTGCCTTACATATCACCTGTATTTGCTTCCACTGGCCATACTCTTTCCTTTTTTGCCTTATCTCCAAAATAAAATTCCTGATCAGCCAAGCTGGCCTCCTGCACCTCACCTGCTTGACTCCTGACAGTTTGGAATTGCCAGGTCCCACACCTTTAGAAGGTGGTGCTTAAAAACTGACCAGCACTGATGGATCCCAGCATCTTTAGAAGCATTTTCCTAGGGAGCCTCACTCCTTAGTTCCCTGAGAGGCCTCAAGTCTGCTCTCACATCCAGCACTGAAGTTTTTTTGGCACAGCCATTTCTCCTTCTGTCAACAGAGCTTTTAAACTTGCTTTGTGGTCACTGTAGACAAGACAGCCACCAATCATCCCTTCACTCATCAGACCCACTCTGTTAACATCAACAAATCAATGAGGGCATTGTTCCTAGTTTGCTCCCTTGGTACCTGGACTTTTGTTATTATATTGCAAAGGTTCCCTATTGCTAGAGTTTCATACCTCCTTGATGTTTCTCGTAGGCAGCTCCTCTAAGCACTAACTCTTCCTTCTTCTCACAGCAAACAACTCCAGTTCCCATTCAACTAACCAATCCATTCTTTTATAACACTCTTCTTCTTAGTGGCTATAGCTGTAGCCTGTTAAAGTCAGGCCTGTTTCTAAGCTCTAACAATTGGCTCAGCTGCAACTCCTTAGGGGTAAGATTACTTTCTATACTACCTTTAATTTCTTATATTGTATCCCCTTACACTGGACCATGAAGTTATCATCCCAATGCCTTAGGAATCTTCCACACCTGTTTGTGCCAGCTGTGTGATGCTGCCAGTTCATTTCTGGCAAGTTGAAGTCTTCCATAGAGACAAGGGCACTTGATTTGAAGGTGTCTCTTAGTTCCTTGAAGAGTAACTCCTTAGTGCCATCATCCTGGCTAAATGGTCTATAATCGACTCTCACAATGATATCCACATTACTTGTCTGTCCCTTAATTCTTACCTAGAGACTCTCAAGTGCCATTGCCAACTATAAGCTCCATTTTTGTTGAGTTTAAATTTTATACTTCAGTGGTCTATGAGTTCACTCCTGGTGTCATCCATATGACTTAAATAACCTGAGGGAGAGAGGGAACATTGTGCACATTGTAAACCTCAAACTCTTTTCATCTGAATTAAACACAGTACTGCAATATTCTGTCTGAGCTTTTCCTCTTTCATGTGTTTAAACTCTTCACTTTTAAAAACACTACCCTTTTACTTTCAACAGGAACTTGCTCAGGAATGTTCAACTTATTTCTCTTCACATTCTAAAAAGTTCTCTGCCATCTACAAGCATATTAGCTATTTATTGGGGCCCCTTTAATTCCCACTTTAAAAAATTTAATCCCTAAATAACCACTACTAAACTGAATGGGTGGATTATTTCTACAAAAATTTTGAATGCAAATGTGTTACTATTAACATATATATAACTCCTCATAGAACTCTTTTCCTAACTGCATCTCAAACTAGACCTTGTGTACTGCTCAAGGCTAAAATAGAGAGATACTGATATTTTTTCAGTTCCATTAACAGTGATTCTGAAAAGCAACCATTTATGAAATTTAAATGTCTGCATCATCATTCATTGGAACACTCATTGAGTCAAAATAAGCACTTTGCATAATTTTAAACATCTGCATTTCATGCTTTTTAAACAGTAAATTTTTATGCTTATAAAGAATACACTGAATTTCAAAGCCATTATATATTAAAAAAAAAACCCCACACTACCGCAGTTTACATTGAGAACAAAGCCCCAAACCCTAAATGAGTCACACAGAATATTTTTATAGGCTTTCAAAATAAGTTTTTTAACCTGTGTTTCACTTAAAGGGCTGATAAAAGATAACTAAAACATGAACAATCCTGTTGTTACCAAAGTTTGTTTCCACTGTTAAGGCAACAGCCTATTTCCTCCAACTAGCAACAATAACAGCCCCACACATCATTTTAGACAAAATAATATGAATTGTTTGCCCAATTAGGTGAAAAAAAAATGGTCTTATTTTACCAAATAGAGATTCAAAGCCAGTGGTACCTAGGATAATGGTGAGCCATTGAGTAGAAGTAATTCCATAAAAGTTGTTAATTTGGGGAAGACAAGGATGGAGATGAGGGGGGATCAAGATGAATCAACAAGAAACAAGACCAGCAAAATGGAGAGAAGTCAGGGAATAAAAGAGACCTGACAGATGTGGACAAGCTACTGGTGATTAGGTTTTTCTGGCTCATCCTGCTCATGTTGATGAATGCCCTGTGTGTTTTTCCAGGTGTCTGCAATGGCTGGCTGTCCCTGCAATACGTGTGGCTGTGGCTGTGTACGTGTGTGCCCACCGGGAAGCAGCCTGGCTAGAGACTGCCTGCAAACACAGAGAAGCTGCCACCTTGCATCTAGCAAGGTTCATTGGATTCAGCAACCATCAAAACAAGTTCTATTATTTTAACTCTGAACTGGCTAACATTAAGTTCTTTAATTTTGTGGGATCATTTCACACTTCCTCTACCACTAAATATGAGGAAAAATGACATTAGATAACCATATGATCTATTGGTTCTTGTGTATCTTCTATATTATTTTACTCCCTTATCAGTTTACCAGAGAAATATTTAGCAATTATTTGGTTATTTAAACACACTAGGATAGCTATAAGATCATTTAAAAAGGGAAATTAAAAAGTGAATTTTCAAGACATTTAAAACTCTATGCTGTATCTATTAGGCTTGAAGAATCAGGACAGAACAAGTTTTGAATTAATAGTAATCTGTAACACAGAGCTATCAATTCCATCTGCCAATAATAAATGATGGGCAATCATTCTGCTCAAATAACACACCAATATACTCAAATATGTCAGTACATTTTGAAGCAAGCAGTTTCCTTTTGGAAACTCTACGAGGAATTTCACAGTTAATTCCATTTTGTATATCAGTACAGCCCCACAGTTTCTCAAACAAATATATGCCCATCAACTTTAAAACAGTGTTCATGGGAATATATAAGAACATAATGAATTGTGAAAGCTTTTAGATTGGATTTTGTTTGAGTGGGCTGTGCTATAGGCCAGTTTCTATTGATTACTCTTTCTAATTTACTCAGACAGCACTTTTTAACCACAACAGGATGAGAATGCCCAACAGCCAAGAGAGCATAAAAAGAAACCTTCCAAGCATTCTGCATCAAACTTAGCAAGTCTACTTTTATTATTTTTGGGTTTGCCTGGTTGGTTTGGTTTTTTAAACTTTGTTTCTTTTTTTGCCAGGTCAATTTAAATTGGTAGCGCTACCAATACTGGTGGAACAGACAAGTTTTTACAAAGTGCTCACAGAATGGTATTTTAACTACACTAATATTTACCCTCAAAAAAAAAGATACAAATGAGAAAATGAAATAGTCATACATTTTTCAGTAAAGTCATATTCTAATTTGGTGCAATGCAAGTCTAGAATTAAGGTACCTGAAAAAAGCATACATATAAATAAAGATAAAAGATACCTTTAAAGTCTAGCAGACCAGCCATCTCATGCAGGTAAAATTCTACATAAAAAAAACTTAGAAAGTTTGGAGATGAAGGCTAAAGATGAAGCAAGATGCATTTAACATAAAAAAACTAATTAAAACCCTCAGTCTATAAAAATTTTTCAAGTGTATGAGACACAAATTATTATCTTACAATGAGTGCAGCATCTTTTGATGTCCATGTGAAAACTCATCTAGAAGTGATTGAATCAATAAAGTTTGGCAAAGTTTTTTAAGAAATACAAATATTTAATGTACATTATATAAAAACACAGAGTTCACTATACAATATAGCAAGGATGTTTATGGAAGAAGCAAATGGGAGATACATGATCCAAATTCTGTTGAAGGGAAATATGCACATAAGCTTTTCAACTAATTAAACATTGTTAAAACTTATCAATCAAGCAAAGGCAGTGTATCATTTTCGAAGGTGAAAATTCTAGGTCTTATTTAGAAATGTATTCAGATCTGAATTCACATTCCTTACTCACAGAAAGACTTTTACTGACTTAGAAGGAAAATTAATTTTTTACCTAGCCTGCAATCATGGCACTTGAATAACTCTTCACTGAACTGTATGTCTGGTTCACCTGTACTCAGTTGTAGAACCTGAGTCCTTGCAAGTTTTTCAAGACAGAAGATATATCTAATTCATTATCTTTACTTTGGAAGGAAAAAACATGTATTTGCCTAAGAGGAATTTAAGGTTGTCACATAAACTTCACATTGATAAAAGACCAAGAATAGCATTAGATGGCATTGGATGTTCAGTATGACAAGTTTTTTCTGTAATAGCCACTGATCATTTACGAGTGCTATATAATTAGAAATTAATGCATCAGGCTTGGGTATAATACAGTCCTTTTGTAACCTGTCTCCCTTGACACAGATCTAAGCAGGTATATATTTAAAGACTTCTTTTTTTTAATAAAATTGAACAGACTGAATATGATGTGCTAGTGTGCTGCTTCAGGATTTGCAATAATAAAATGTCAAAGAACAAGCTGCAAGCTGTTTTTTTTTTTTGCTTGAGATACTCAAAGAATTAATTTTATGCTGGCATATACTGTAATTAGAAATAGCTCCGTGCATCATGATTAAACTAGTAGCTATGGAAACCAAAGCAGACTAGAATAAGTGTAAAAAGAGAATAGTGAGAAAGCCAATCATAAAATTCCTTTAATCTGTTTATTTTTAATCTTTCTCATAGTGCAAATTGGAATACTAAGGGTCAATCCTACTTTCTTAGTTTTTTTTAACCTTTGTATGTTTGGAAAGAACAGTATTCTTTCCAAAATACTTCCTAGGTATTAGATTTTTTCACTCCAGAACTTCTCTACCCACACAATCTAAGGTGTTAAAAGCACACCATTTTAAAAGATCCATTCTGTATTAAATAATTGTATATATTTATCTCTTTTTGAAATGAGAACTCCATGTTTTCAACAGCTGAAAATCTCCATGGTGCCCTATTCCTGTAGCCATCCACTGTACATGCTCCAGTTTAGCAGTCTCCTGATGGGTGTGATGGAAGGATGGATGCATCTCTGAGCCGTACTCACCTGATGCAATCTCGAGTACTGAATGAGGGGAAAGAAGCACTTCCCTTGCTATGCAGGCTACACAAGCTGTGACCACCAAGCAGGCAGACAGCCTTTGTGACACAGCGCTGACTCATGTTTGAATTCTCACTCAGCCTCAGGTCTTTTCTGAAAGAGCTGATTCGTGGCACGTCACTCACCAGCCTGTGCTGCTGTATAGGGTTATGCCAGCCCAGGTATGTCTGTTCTTACCAAATTCCACTATAGTCCTTATAGTCAGGTTAGCTGAGGTCCTTTGGAATGCTTTCCCTGTTATAGCCTGGTGTACAGGCTGACTCGCTTTGCCACCCATTTTGCTGCCATTCCCAAACAAAAGGGCACTTTTCCTGCCATCATCCAGGTCAATGATGAAATTGTTAAGTAATATTTGCACCAGTATCAGCCTCTAAAGTGCAGCCACTCCTTAGACATCATGCTGTACACCTCTGTCCTTTGAGACATACAGTGGAGCTGCCTTCTCACTTGTGTTCTGGCCACTAGTTCCTAATGCTTCAAGAAAGCATGTCAAAATACTTGGTTTAGTCAAGGTAAACAAGATTGTTTACCTCTTGTACCCTTGTCTAGACACAGGTGCCTCATTACAGAATATAAGCATGTTAGTCAGCATGGTTTGTCCTCAGTAAAGCTATGATGGCTTTATGAATCACATTATTTACCTTGCTGTGCCTAATAATGGCTTCCAGAAAGATTTATTTCATAATCTTCCCAGGAACTGAGATGGAACTGTGCTGTGTACAGCTCTTTGAATATCTTTCCTTTCCCTTTTGAAAGTGGACATATTAATTAGCTTTCTCCAGTTACTGAAGACCTCTCATAATCACCACAATCTTTAAAGAAAGACAAGAAATAGCAATATTGGATGCACATCCTGCAGTCTCAGTCTGCTAATATGAACACTTAACTCAGTCTTCCTCTCACATAGTTAGCACTCCTCCCCCCCAAAACCCTCCCAGAGGTCTGGGACACTAGTGACCAGAGGCCCAAAGATATCACCTTAAGATTTTCAAATCTTAAAATGGAAAAACAGTTGGCTATATTACATATGAGCAAACTGTACCTGCCTTCAGACAGGGACAATTTATGACACTCAGTGTCAATATTTGGTACATTATTGGGCCATTAATGTAAGAGAACTGTTCAAAAATACACTTTTCTCAGAAGATGACTGTGGAAGGGCATCTGGTCCAAGCCATTTTCTGGGCTATGGCAAAGGATGAATAAACATTTTGGATATCATGTTTAATATCAGAACTTTCATACAGACTTATTAAAGAGTTTCCTAGTATGTAAGACCTGACATTGACATGGTCAGAAAGTACTTAATTGTTGATCAGTATCATGCTTTGAAATGGAAAAATCCTATAGATCAAACTAAAACCTTTTCTCCTCATTGCCCAAATAATACAAAAGCAGATAAATCTTACACTTCTCTCTTTTCAAGAAAACACTTGGTCTAATAAGTTCAGTTTCATCATTCTCAGTTAAGTGTTTTCCTGGGCTACTCCTCCTGCTGTCTCTCAACACCAGTGCACATATTAATAAAACAAAATATGAAGAACAACACTTTGAAGGACAGAGACTTTTTTTCCCCCTGCTACTTCTGCCTGGAGTTTTTGCTTCAAAATGTGCTTCCAACTATTTTAATTCCTCTACTGCATAGGCTCTAACATCTTCTAAAGGAAGAAAACCTAGTAGAACCAGTGACAGGATCTCATCAACACTCATCATACTAGCATCACTTGGGTGAGAAAAACTGTCATTATAATCACCTTTAAATTCAATATCTGTGTCCTGCATGGTGACTATATTCACCAATTTTTGCTGCATTTGAAATCACACCTTCATCAGTAAAGACCCTTATCAGAGAGGTAATAACTTCTTTGGAACTTTGGGTTAAACAGGTTACCAACATAAACTGGATTTAGTTTTGCAAGTGTATTTTCACAACTGGAAGAGAATGCAAAAGTCCATACCTACAAAAATATGTCCATGTCCCATGACCTCTACAACTTTTACACTGAAAGATGAGGAAAAATCTCAAATTACTACTTTTACTACGTTATTGAATAATTATAGTTTTAAAAGTCAGCTGAAAAATTTCTTCTCAGAATACAGGGATTCTGTCAACGAATCTAAGTGATTTGGGGAAAAAAAACAGACTAAAAAGGCTTTAGTAAAATGAATTAGTATTCAGGATAAAGAAATCATGTCTGCCTAGGATACCTGTGAAATTTTATCTGTTTTGTTAATAAAAGCCAGGAGTTCTCAACACACAAGTCATCAGCACAGTATTTTCAGCATTATCAGTATTTTTTCCTATTCCAGTATCAGTCCCTTCATTCATTTATGCTACTATTATCCTCTTTTTCCCCATGCTAATAATTTCAGTGATTGCACTAGCTTTCTCATACAGTACAAAGCACATCTGACAATAGTCTAATCGGTTTCACTACTAGCAACAGGATTCTCACAAAACACAAAATTGCTCAGGATGATATTATGAAAAGGGTTTGGGGTTTTTTCACACTCTAGAGCATTCTCCTTTTCAAAGATAACCAAAATATTGCATATTTCACAAGCAACAATTTGGAATAAGCTTTCTTCAACATGCTCCCTTTACCGTTCTTACTGGCAGTATATTTTATTTTCTTTACCAGAAAATTGATTGCTGCAACTTTGTTGAGCCACTGTCTACCCAGCTCTGAAGCAACCACTGGACTGTTTCACGTGCTTGTGAAGACAGAAACAATCACCTTCCAGGACTATTTGTTTTGGCAATTGTATTGGCGTTATGCGGCAAGGTTTTGTAACAGGGGAGCGGGGCTTCAGGGGGACTTCTCTGAGAAGCTGATAGAAGCTTCGGCTTTGTCCAATGGAAGCGCTGTTTTTCATTCGAACTGTATTCCTCTGTGAACCGAAAAAGCTCTAATCAATCAGAAAAAAAAAAAAAAAAAAGGCTGTTTTTATGATGGGTGGGCGACTTGAATCAGGATCGACAATTCTGACTTCAAGAAATTCCTGTCTGAGATAAGGAACTGCGCTGTCTTCTGGGTCCGACCGCATCAAACCCTGAATTATCCTCCAGCTCTCCACCTGCAGGAGACTGCGGGGAAAACAGTCTCCCTCCACTCCTTCACTCCTCAAGGAAAAAGGATTTCCACTCGCTTTAAAAACAAATGACGTAATCCCTGTTTTTCCTTTTTTTTTTTTCTTTTTTTTTTTTTTTTTGTCGGGGGGGTGGGGTGGGGATGTGGGCGCGGGGGGTGGGGCGCTGTTTCGCTTTGTTTTTGCATGGAACAGAGATGATCACCAGGCGGTTTGAGAGCAGCCCCCCGGTGCAGCCGAGCCCCGCTCCCCGCGCCCCCGGCGCTGCCGCCGCTGCGGGGGCACCGCGCTCGCCGCCGGCGGGGACAGAGCGGCGCCCCCTGGCGGGCGCGCTCCGCGCCAGCGCCTTCTGCATGACATCACCGCTGCAGCGGCTCCGCTCCGCCCGCCGGCACAGCGGGCAAATGCTCCCGCAGGTTTTCACCCTGCTCTGGCTTGGTTTTTGTTGTTTTTTTTTTTAATTTTTTTTATTTCTCCTTTTCTTTCCTCTCTTTTCTTTTTCGGTACGTCTTTTAAATAGCTGGTCTGAAAATTTCTGGTATCGGAACGTGACCAGATTGTAAAGGAAGCCTTAAAGAAGCGCCTCGCATTGGACAGACATCGGCTCAGGTTATTCAGCAGCGCCAAATCGGTGATGTCACTGGCATACCCTGCAAACCAAATGTACCTTTCTGTTGTGCAATAAATAAACAAGGCTAAGTGAGGTGCAGAGCTGGTGAGGCAGTCAGCATTACCACCACTCCCCTGTTTACAGGGCTAAGAACTGTTTCTCAGAAAAAAAGCACAACATCCTGCCGTGCAGGTAACACGAGCAATTTATACATCATCCTTCCCCCCCACTAAAAAAGCAACCCGAGGCCAAAACCAAACATAGCCAAACAGCAACAAAAAAAGCACAGAAAACAAACAAACAAAACCTTGAAAACCAGTCCACCACTCTCTGTGGTGGGTTGATTCCTCTATAAAGAGGACAACATTACCCTTCCACATCCCCCAGTCAAATACTGAAATACTCCTGAAAAAGCACATCTCCATCCACAAAGTCAGCCTTGCTATTTGCTGTATTTGTCATCAGTGCTGAATGAAACTGTCAAGTTCCACAAGCAGAGCTTGCAGGGTCAGGAGATGGGGTCTCTCAGCAACAAGGCAAAAGCATTGAGATGATTACAGGAGACAAGTGGTTTGAAAGTTGCAGGGTTTGCAGTCAGACAGGAAAACACTTTTTTTTTTTTTTTTTTTCCCCCAGATCTACAGGTAAAACTAGCACAGAATAAGAACATAAAGAAAAAAGTGAAAAAAAAGAGGGTGGATGGGGAGAAGAGTAAAAACAGCAGGGAATTGAAAAATATCTTTAACTACTTCAAGATAAAAGGGAAAATTAGAATGCTCTACCTGCTTTTAAGCTTCAGTTATGCAGCAAAGGGGACATTATAAGTTATTATAATCATAAGTTTGTAAATAATCTGGTACAGAATAAGTACTAGATTTTGCCTCTACTGAATGTACTGGTGTATCCACTGACACTGGATTATGAAATGTTCAGCATTATGAAAGGAAAAAATTAGCTATTTTGTTGAAGGGTACATTACTCTTATGTTTAGTTCATTTAGACAAGTCAAGCATATATTCGCCATTATTTAACAAGTGTGGCAGACTACAAAAAAAAGGGTTTGACCTTTTTTCAGTGTTGCATTATATTTTATGAATCATATAATGCATTTTTCTACTATAGTAGCTCTGCTGTACTTCCCTAACGCTATGTTTGATGTTTCAGTAAATTCTATCATCCTACATAGAAAGTGTGCTGAAAACAGACCTTATGTTTCTGTTTCTAGTATGTCCAAGCACAACCTTGCCCCCATTGAAATCAGGGACAAAACTTTTGTTTGATATAATGAAAAGTGAGATTCATTACTCTTGGATCTTAATACTATAAAGTTCTCTAAAAAAATGCATTGCTTTATAAAAGCAGTTATAGTATTACCCTTATTTTATGTAGATGCCATGATGCTCTAAATTTGAAAGCAACAAGATCTCAGTTCTGGAACTTGGTCCTGTTCCAGTTACATCTGCTGTGTTGCTTTCTTGCAAATGACTGATTTAGCCTCCAGAGATGAATAAGAAAGCATTAAGAAATAATATCTGCATGAAAGCACTTGACAAGAAACATAATATCCTACTTTATTCAATGAAAACTGAAGAGTTTGAATGGCGTCTGGGAGCAAGCAGGAGGGAAGGACAAGGAAAAAAGATCGAAAGAAAACGTAAATAAGTAGAATTGTTCTTTAATCTTCCATTTTTTTGCATATGAAAGATTAATATTCATAATGTCTTTCTACAGAAAAAAAAAAGTGTGTGAGCTCTAACTTTTTAATTCTTCAGCAGAACTGTCATAGTCTGACATAGTTTTACTGTGTATTGACTATATTACCATCCCTTATTTAAGCTGTCAGATTTTACTTATAATCAAGAGATAATGGTAGAAGAAGATAAAAGAAAAGCAGAAAGAACTCCTGCTAAGGAGAGGCTACATTGAGGTAGATTTAAACACTCTGAAAAGCACAGTAAGAAGAGGGCTAAGAAGAAAATTAACTATGCACCTGGTCACTGAAAGGCTTCTCAAGATAAAAGGTGCAGGTGAGGGACTGAAGGAAGTAAGAAGGAGGCAGAACAGAAGGGGGGAGGATATGGTAAGAACTCTAAAGAAATTATTTCATAAACCCATGAGGGAAGAAATCAGATTGTAGTTATACAATTTAATGTACTGACAATGAACAGGACTACCACAAAACCAAAGTTTCAGCAAAACCAGAAAACCCTGATTCAACCAATTTCCCGTCTCCACCTCCTGAAGGGGTGATGTCTGGCCCATGCTTGCCATGTGCTATGTAGCGTGTACAGCATCATTGCATGGCCCCTGCCCGCAGCACACAGCTCTACCACATGTCCCTGTTCTGTGGCACGCCCCAGGGAGCTCCATGGCACACACACCTGCTGGCACTGGACACAGCACTGTATTTGAAATCACCTAATCCCACCTCATCTGCATCCAACCACTGCTGTTTCAGCATGACAGACTTTCCTAGCCAAAGGGGTGATTTCAGTCTTTGTGTCTGATGATAGATCTGGTTCTTCTGCTGGCAGATCTGGGCCTTAGCAGTGCCACAATATCAAAGTTCATTGGAAGTGTTAAGAGCTTGCAACATGAGTAACAATAGATTTAAAACAACACAAAATTATGGTACAGCTGGCTTCTATTGTTGCTTTTGAACTATTGTTGCTATTGAAGTAGTTGTACAGCTTCTTCCTTTCTACCAGAAGACTTACTAATAATGAAAAGTTGTCCATCATTAAAGATCCGATATTACCCCAGCTTTAGCAGTTATCCAAAACTAAAAAAAATTATTGCCTAGTTGCTATAAAACAGAATTCATAACACATAGCTTCTCGTATGTAATCTATTCGTTCAAAATAATGTCAAGATATTCAGAAGAAAAAGAAAGGAACCTAGTTCACAGGATTTAATATAAGATGTGTTCACAGGCTAAATGTGAGATGGGAAAGTTTAATTAGAAGTTCATGAAATAAAGTATTTGAGACAAAATATGATTGCTACCTGTGAAATAAGAGGTGTTGTTAGAGAATGAGTATACAATTTATACCCATCCTTCTCTCCTTTTCTTTCTTATCTCTGAAGAAGGATATGCAGAAGAAGAAGGAAGCAATTGAGATGGAGAACACACTGTACTTCTACATCAAAGGGTCCATTGAGCACATCCTATAATATCCAGCAGACCTAAAATGTTAATTCTTGGGGTTTAGGTTTTTATTTTAGGTTTATGGATTTGATATTTAATGATGCAAAATTGATGGTTGGACTTGATGATCTTGAAGGTCTCTTTCAACCCTGATGATTCTGTTATTCCATGAAAATGTTATAGTAGGCGACTACAGAAGACATTGTAAAAAGGAAATAATGATTTCAAGTAGAATCTTGATGGTTTAATCATAAATCTTGGTTGTAGAGACCCATACATAGACATGAGTTACTGCTGTAGGGCCTGAGCACATATCATTACATTAGCAGGTACTGCCTTTAACAAAAAAGTTTGTACTTACTGTTGCTAAGAGCTCGTTTCTATACAGATGTGTAAGAGCATAAAGTTCTCAGGGAACCTCAATTCCAGTGCATCAATTGTATCTATTCTGATCTATAATAAAAGGAGTTACATATATAATTACATTTGCCAGCTCCTTGTGTTTTCTATGTCAACAGAATTCTGCCAAGCCAATTGGAACTGTACAAAACCTGAAGAAACCTGAAGAAAGGAACCAGAGAAGCCTCAGCACTTTTATGATTCTAAAATATTTGCCTCTAGGTTACATTTTTTTCTCTTTGTAGACTATAATTCCCACCAGTATTTCTGGAAATAAATCAGAAAAGGAGGTGTTTTGCATTATGAGATACCTGTCCATTATGCTCCTATTTAGGAAGGCACTTGAATGCTGCAAAGGATAAGTCAAAATGCTCTTTATAATAGCTAAAAGCATAAATAAATAGAGAATAGGTAATATTCTGCAGGTAATCTTACCTTCCTTTAGATACTTAGAGCTCAAAGCTGTGCAGCATTGAACAGGCCCCTGGTTAGTATGCAGCACACCCTGCAGACCCTGTCTGTAGAAAAGGCTACCCCATGTTGGTCACTTGAGCTACTACAGGACTTTTTTACATATATATATATATAAGTATATTCATCATTTCTACTCCTGAACAGGAAAGATGTCCACAGGAAAACTCCCTACTGCACATGTAGATAATGGCAAAGCCACCAGGTGCCAAGTGGGAGCAGTCTCCTGTCAAAATGGGCTGGCTGATATTGTTCTAGAGCCACAGGCTTAGGAGCCTGCTGGGATGTACAGCACAGTGCAGCAAGGGCCTGAGCCTTCTCAGGTTCCGTGTTATCTGTGCCAGTAGCTCGGTAACAAGTAAGGGTCTTATCATGAGTATCACTCCAGGACAGAGGTGTTACCTGGCCTAAACATCTGCCACCACTAAAACTCTGGAGACGGTTTAAATGCGTGTGTTTAAAATTCCCATTGTAGTCAGTAATGATCTAATCAATACATTCAATAGATTAGAGCAAACAACTACTTTTAACCTACGCTCCTAGTCTCTAGGAGACTGAGCTACTGAGTGCAAGACTGTGGAAGATCTTGTAGGAATCCTGTGAGAAAAATCACTAATGATATACTGGTCCCAAATGCTAGATTTGGTAACCAGAGCCTGTTCAGAGTAGTCATCATCCCTTGTTACTGCTTTTTGAAAACTTCCACTCATCATCAGCCAGAAAGGGTCTGTCACCTTCTTCTTCCTCCTCACATCCTGCAGTGGCTGTTCAAAGTCTACGTTGTGCAAGTCACTAAGGACAAGTGTGACTTTCTGATTTGGCCTGACCTCATTTGCAAATGTTGGACTCATTGCATTTCTTTTCCTGAAATGAATTCTAGGCAATCCCAATGCTGTAAGTACCAACAAACATCAACACCACCGCCAAGGTGGCAATTCCTCTGCTTAAAATAGTTTATGAAATGTTAGTGATTTTAGTCACAGCAGAGACTGTAAGCACCTAATAAAAAAACTGCATTAACACAATGAATTGAGCTTCTTTCAAGTATTTTCTCATTTTGACACCTTTCATTAAGGACTTCTTAGAAAAAATGGGAGAAGATAACCACCAGCTTGAGTCCCCCATGAAATAATTTGCTGGATAAAATTTCTACCTCAGTTAACACAAGGTAGAAAGGCATATGTTCCTTGTCAGGCAGCAAGTGAATAGGATCACTAGAGGGAAAAAAAAATTCTTAGTGAGAAATTAAAACAATATTTACATATTCCCACCAGAGGTCACTCATTTCATAGGAATGAAATGAAAGTAACCAAAATTCTAAGTATTTGTTGATTCTACATATGATGGAAATTTAAATTGGATTTTCAATCCATTTAAATTTCTATTTCTACTGATTTTATTGAATATTCATAATTGGGATAAATGTATCCTCCGTTAATAACAGGAGCGCAGGAGAAAATACAGAGCTCAGGTGAGAATAAGAAACAACTAGTTGAATAAACCTCTGCTTAGCTTTCAGTGACTGAGAAAAAACAAGAAAAAATTCTGCAAAAACTTAAGGCTCTAGTAACATAACTAAAGCTGTAGATGAGACTGTGTATGGTGGACATGGATGACAATAAACTACTGCATTTCACCTTGATACCTTTACTTCTTGAGCTGAAAGTCACAGAGAAGCTAGAAAAAGTAGGATTTATTCTTAGTAGTGTGGTAGAACTAGACACCTTGCATAAAAGAGTTATTAGGTATGTCTATGTTAATCAAGACTCCTAATAGTAAAAATTATATTTCTTTTCTGAGTAACTAAAATAAAACACAACATAGCAGAGATTGCAGTGCTAAATATAATCTCAGAATCCAGAGAAAATTACTTTATGCACTCAAATGTGATTAGTTCTATTTAAAGAAAAGGTTTCTATCCTTAGCGTGTAAAAGACAAAGTATTAAAACTGTTTTCTGTTTTACATCTTTAACTTATTTCTCTCTCCTAAGCATTTCTTAGGCCACATCTGTCCTACTGCTTCCAGTTTTGGGCCCTCAACCCAAGAAAGGCATCAACAAAAGGGAGTAAGTTCGTTCAGTGGAGGACTGCCAAAATAAAACCATGGGTGATCTGTCCTGTTCTCATAGCTCACCCTGCTTTGAACAGGAGGTTTGACTAGATTGTCTCAGAAGGTCCTTCTGAGTCATCCTCTTTTACTATATTATGATCCTGTGAATCAGTCCTTTGATCCACAGAGCCACAGACCGACCCTTTTCTAGGAATAAGCTCTAGGCAGTTCCAGTCACCCTAGGCCAAAAGAATTAACTTTAACTGGAAAAAATAAAGGCAACATGTGTGGTAATTTGCACTTATCAGTTAGATCTCATCTAAGAGTGAAAGTTGGCTAGATCTCTTCAGCTGGTGGAATGTTTGGCTGAAAAGAGCTAGGGAAGCCTAAATAGACAAAAATTGAACAGAAAATTATTTGCTATCTATTATTAAAAAGGGGACACATGGATTCCCAGATGGATGTTTTAAAAATAACAAATGCAAATGCTGACTTTAAAAATAGTGTTCAGTTGTAGGATGTTTCAGAGATCAAAAGTCTAGGATGATGGATAAATGTGCAGGGTACATAACCATGACCTCAAATGCAACATTTAGTATAAGAATCTCATAGTCTGTTTTTGCCAAAAGATACAATATTAAGAGTGAAAGAATACATTTATTTTCCTTATATATTTTGCATTTACTTCTGCCAGAAGCCTTTCTTGAAGTATAATGCTTAAGGGTCTTTTGTTCCATTTTGTCTCTGCACCCACTTCTTGTCCTGACTTCTTGTACTATCCAACTTCTTGTTGGATATGGAAAGTAGATAATGCTTGAGACTATGACCAAGTATGGTTGCGATGATCTTCAAGACCCTTTAGGTTAAAACATAGCATAGTCTTCTAAGGAAGGAAGCAAATTAAAGAAAAGTTTCACTGACAGTTGATGTATATTGTACATTTTCTGCCCAGTAAATCATAGACAAAGTGATTCCTTATCCACTTCTTCTCAGCTTCTTCTACTAAAGGAGAATTTGTCAGGAATGACACGGTACAACAAATCTTCTCAAACAACATGTTGCATTTTTGCAGAGAATAGGGTAACAAGACATTTTTTTCTTATTTGCATACATGTCAGGTACAGTGGATTGCGTCAGCTTTATTAAAAGAAATCAGGAACTGTCTTTGGGACTGTAGTTTCACAATCTATTGGCCACCTTCCCACTGTTTGCATCACTTTGACACAAACATAGCAATGGTGATAAACTGAGTTGGACCAGGAAATTCTTCTGTCTGAAATATAATTTGAGGAACAATGCTTTCCACTAAACAAGTTCCACACTGCAAGCCACCTCCCAGCTGCACAAACAGTTGGAGGAGGGAAAAAGTAGAAGAGAAAACCAAGTGGATGTTGCCCAATAAGTGTCTGTGAATCTTAAACTCACATATGTACGTGATAACCCCAGGAGGAGTGGGATTTGGTGGAATGCATTTCGTGACTCCTGTCTGATGGGATTAGTGCGTTAGTCCGCAGTTCCTTTCAGCCCCCCAGCACGTAGCCACTGTCCCTGCGAGCGAGGCGCAGCTACAGCTAAATGAGTCAATATCCATGTCATTTTAACAAACTGAGTCAATTTCATGTCACTTTTCAAGCGCTTGGCTTGACAACTGGGGCGTCTGGGGACGGACCAGCACCCCCCGGAGATCCTCGGGGAGCGCAAAATCCGCCCCTCCCGCCTGGGGCTGGCTTCTGGTGCCCTCCCGGTAACGGGGAATGCGGTTTGCGAGCTCTGAAACCTCCCGTTCCCCGCCGCCGCCCCAGCCGGAGTCCGCACGGAACCGTCACACAATGACAGCATCACTAAGGTTGGAAGAGACCTCCAAGGCCGGGCAGCGGCCCCGCAGTAGCCGCTAACCCCCTCACCTGCCGGCCCAGCCGGACACGGGTGCCGGGGGAGCAGGGCCAGGGCCGCTGTCCCCACACGGCCCGCGCTGGGGCTGCGCGCGCGGCCGGCGCGTTGCCCGGTAACGCGGCGGGGGCGGGCGCGCGGGTTGCCCGGAGACGGCGCTGCCGTGCCCGGCGCTGGCGCGGCCGCGCTGTGGGCGCTGCGGGCCGGCAGGTGAGGGGGGCAGCGCCGGCGGCCGCCCCCGCGCAGCGGGCCAGAGCTCGGCGGCCGGGCCCGGCAGGGCAGGGACGGTGCGGCACGGTGCGGCGTTTCTTGCCCCGCGTTTCTTGCCCCGCGGGGCTCGGCACGGCCCGGGAGGTTGCGCGGGGCTCGGCCGCGCCGCGCCCCCCTGCGCCCACCTGCGCTCCGGGGACCAAGCGGCCCCGGGGAGCCCTCGGGGCTGCGGGCGGTGTCTGAAGCATCCAGGAGCCGTCTGACGGTATTGTCGGGATTTTTCAGTGCTCTGGGGACTGTCCTACTCTATGTGCGTCTCTTTACAAACCTGCTTGTGCGGAAACGCGAACTTAAGATCGAGTAAAGGCGGAGGCAGCAATCTCTAAAAGAAGCAAGCAAACGCTTGCCCTCCGCAGGGAGGGAGAGCTTTGGGCTTGTTTATCCTATAAATGCTTTTCCCAGCTGGGACGAGGGTGGGAGGGGGAAGCAAAATCAAGCTTAGAGAGTTTAAAAAAAAAATCATTCAAGTACAAGAGCAAACTACAAGCTAAGTAAGCAAAGCTTATGAAAGTGAATTTAAGACAGCAGACTCTGCAAATGGAGAAATAAGTTTGAGGGCTTTTTTTTTCCTGTACAGTAAATTCTTCTAATATCTTAAGAGATGTTGCTTTACGTAGACATTGTCATGCAACAATTTGAGAAACTGTTTTGGAAGGTTTGAAGATGGCAGGTATGAAATTAAAGTCTGAGTAAGATCTTTAATTACTTGTGATGCTGCAGTGAAGAACATAATCCTGGATTTAAGACTTGATAAAGACCATACCGTTCTTAATAATGGATTTAACCATGGAATTATATAGAAAATAAATACTTGGAAATGTCCTTTTTGAGTGCTAAACCCTATTGGTTCAACAGTCTCTTTCTGATTGCCATGCACTTAGTCTTTCAAAAATTTAATGGGTTAGGAAGTTCATTGTATCTCTTTCAAACTAATTTTAGAGGGTTTTTATAGGAGTTTTGAGCCATGTGGTTTTGTGCCTTGTTTAAAAATTTTGCCATAACATTATGCAGCTACCTGCTATTCATAAAGTATAATGGGGAAGAATTATGGTAAAAAACACAAACAGTGAGATGTTCTTCAAACTTCAGTACAGAGTTATTTTGCTTTAAGTTATTTCTGGTAAGACATGTTTTCCACTGTTTTAAAATAAGTTCAAGGTTTTAATCCTTGCACTTCCTAATTTTTTGTAGTCCTAAAACAGGGAAAACACACTTCTGTTGTGGCGTTTCTTTCCTAGTTACAGGCACAACCGTATAAGTTACTGATACATTTCAAGATTTCTGTTCAGGAATAAGTGCCTTGCAGAAATCAGTCTAGATGACTTAGTGATATCATTATTTATATTTTGTATTTCAAAAGTGTTCTTAAGTGTTCAGTTAAGAATGTAGTCATCTTCAACAAATTATTGTAACCCATATGGAGACATGGTGGTATAAAGAACTTGCAAAGGTAATATGGAGTATGCATGGAAGAATACAGATACTGCAAAAATTTAAAAATATCATGGGGCTATTGTTTTACTTATTGATTTTTTTTTTCATTTATTAATTATTCTCCCTGATAAGATATCTACAGGCTTCTTCCTCAGTTCCAACATTCTCTATGTTCTGTTATACCAAATCTTGGACTCTTTGAGTAGCTCTGGCTGTTTAAAGGACCTATAACACGCGATAAACTTGTCCTTTGGTCATCTGCTATGAGGAAAATTCCCACATAGCAAGAAGTAAAGGAGGTCCTTAGTGAGTCCTAATGGTCCATTTAATTCAGTATTTTATTTCTAGCAGTGGTAATAAGAAATTATAACTTAGGGAAAGCAGTCTTTCCTCTTCCTGCAGTCTGTGAAAATTAAAGTTGATGTGGCCAATAAGAGTAACTTCACCAAGTCCTGGTGGTAATGTTGTGTATCTGGCATTATTTGTTTTATAAAGCAAAATGTAGGCAGCCCAAGAGGAGAAGTAAATATCAATATAACATTTGAATTACAGAAAGTGGCTACAAGACCTGTGAATTCCCCTGTAGAGTATAGGCAATTCGGTGACCTCCTATTTGCAGGGTAGCCATTATTTATGGTAGCAGCTGAGCTGTACTATGGGCACTGGAGAAAGACAGAAGCTTTTATGGTAATCTTTTCCCCACTTGCATCCTATAAGCACACCTTGGCTGTATCCATTGGGGCCATTTTTTCCTTATCCTGTTCTAGTACTGGTGGGAGAATCTGGTTTTTCTGGTATGTGTGGGATTTATTTGGTTATCAGTAAAGGCCTGTAGAACTCTGCTGACTTTTTTTATTTGTTGACAATATAATTTATTAGTTCTCAAAGCAAGGTCAAGTGTAGGAACTTGCCTCTTCCAGTTCTTTCTTTGTTGGTGTTTTATTTTATGCTGATGACCTTGAATGTTAGCACTGTTGTCCCTGCTGAGTCTTCTCCTTACATTTTTTCTCTTGGATTTTTTTGTTTAATTTTATGTGGAAAACTGTTTGTAAGCAAACAAGTTGATAAACAATGATTTTTAAGATCTTCATCTTTTTTTTGTTGTTGTTGTTGTCCAGTATCTAATTTCCTATTTATTGATGATAGAGGCTCTCAGAAGCAGTTGTTGCAGTGGAAAAGGATTGATGTAATTTTTTTTCCCTTGTGCTGTATATTATTTGTCTATTGATGAGGTTAGTACTGCCTTTCCCCGCTTAATGATTTTTTTTTTCTTAATGCTTCTACTGACTATAACTTTGCTTCAGGTTCAGGAACCTTTACCTACCTTTTAGCACCCTGACCAATTTGAACCCAGCTGCTTAGCACATATGATATCTTGAATCATATATAATTTCTATATCTCTGGTAATTGCCTCCTTGTTTCATTATTTTTTAAACTTCTGTATTTAAATGTTTAAATCCATCTCTCTTGAATGTGGTAACCAAACATAATGACCATACCATGCATGAATGACTGGTAAAATAGTGTTAGGCCTCCCTCTGTGTTGACAATATGTTTCCTAAAATGTTGCGCATCTCTTCTGGCTACATCCTGTTGGTGGCTCATACTTTTCCCATGGTTTATTACATCCATTGTTTGACTGATTTTGTAAGGGTTTTTCTTTCCTCTTTCTCTCCTTTTGACTGATTCCATTCTGCTTGGTGTACTATAGTTGTGTAGTATGTACTCAATTTCATGGTCTCTTAAAACCCACAACCTCTATTTGCATTTTTTTTGGGGGGGCGAGAAGGGGGGGCGCAGCACACAGCATTTATCTCATCCCTTTGAGTTGTATGTTTTAGCATCACTTTGTTTCTGTCTTAGGTGTAATTGTTGGCATTTACTTGTACCATTAGATAACATGCTCTGTAACCTCTTTCTTAATGAGACATAAATGGCCTAGCTTGTTGACAGTCTGAAACCTAATTCTTTGGTTTTAAACTTCTGTATTCTCTTTTTCAACCTGGCTAAAAAATCATTTGGGGGTTTTATGTTAGAGTTGATTATATTTAATTTTTTTACCCCACATAGTTTAATCAAGGTCTAAGAGAACTAATTAAAGCTACTATTTTCATTCTCCTAACTTTCTTTTCAAGTTGTTACCTATTGTCTGAAAATACCTGTGATGGAGGACTGATAATGACTGAGTGAAAGAGGATATATCAGATCCAGGAGATCAGTTGCATACATTGGTTTAGATTTCAGGAAAGAAAGACTGAGATTTTTGCTGTCTAGTGTGAGGTTAGTGTTGAGAAGAGCTCTTCTCAACACTAATCATTTGTTGCTAACCTAAGCACATCTTTTATACCTAATTGCTGTCTGTCTTTAGGTTATGTAGTTTTATCCCATACTGGTTTCCCAGAGAATCAAGGGCAATCTTTTTGCAGTTCAAGGGTTTCTTATTTGGGGGTTTGTTGTGATGTTTGCTTTTTGAGGTTTCTTTTGCCTTTATGGATGTTTGGACACAAGTGGCTCTGAA
Source organism: Fringilla coelebs (assembly GCF_963513975.1). Lineage (NCBI taxonomy): Eukaryota > Metazoa > Chordata > Aves > Passeriformes > Fringillidae > Fringilla > Fringilla coelebs. Next base: position 35,649,645 of record NC_140032.1, on the reverse strand, counting down.
GTGTCTGAAGAAACCTGTTAAACTTACTGCTCTGTAAAAATTCCTAGGGCAGAAAAATCTCATGTTTTAGAACATTTTATTGGACACAAGCTTTAAAGAGCTGACCTCTTTTTCTAATAAAATGAAGCTTTTCTTGCCCACGTCCAGCTTTAACTACTAGTTCAAATTTGGGAATTTAGTAAGTTGACACACAACTGGATGTCATCCCCACTTTGACTGTTCAACCTTTCTTATCTCAGCAAATCCATTAACAAATACAGTTGATTTTTAATATTACTTCGAGTTTCACAGCTAGAAATAATTTGTTTAATTTCATTAAATTTTTTTCCTACTTTCAGTTTATTTTCTTTGTGTTCTTTTTTGTGCTACAGATGCTGACATTTTTTTCTTGATAGATAAGTTTTTGGTACATGAGAGAGGGCTTATGTTATTTCTTATATCTGCCTTAGAAATGTACTTTATATTAATTGTTATTTGATTTATATTTATCTTAACATCCGAATCAGCCAACTATAAATAAAAGGTTGATGTAATTAAAATATTTACTTTATAATGTGGGCATTATAATTGCAGACAGGCATTTGCACTATTATAATCTAAATTTATTAGAATTTAATATGTCTCTGAAGAATATGTTACAATGGAATGACTTAGCTAGACATAGATAAAATCTTGTGATCATGATATTAAAAAATACATGTAATATGTTTCTTGGCATATGAACTCTTTGCTGACAGACCAAAAAATCCTCAAGTGGCCATGAGGAGTTAGCTACCTGCCAGGTTAAATCATAACTGGGGCACTTTAATGTTGACTGCATTCAAATTTTCTACAAGTAGTGATTATGAAACTGATACAAGTATTTCAATATAGACATAGTTTTATGAAAAAGATTGTAATTTTTCTCTGTAAATATACACCTTTTTGTCTTTTTTGACCAAGGACACAATTGGAGATATTTGAAATTGCCATTTTTCTATATGTATTCTTCACAGAATGAGAATGGCATCTGCTAAGCCATAGTGGTACTATAAATATATATAAACTTATAATTCTTTTCTGAAGAGATGTTAATTTATTTTCTTGAAAAAAGACTATAATGCTTCATTAAGTTTATTTTTAAAATCTAGTTATAGAACATCCTTAAGAAGATACATGATCAAGTCCAATCCACTGCTATTGTTGGTAGCTAAAGCTTAATCTCCTCTTATAAACTGATAAAGCTCAATCTTAAAAGTAGCTTGTGAGAAGGTTGTGTGAAAGTCTCAGCCCAGTGTAGATCTGGTGGTCAAGAAAGTGTTGTACATCTGTTACTAACAGCTTATTCCAATCACTGTGAGGTGGCCTGGTTATTCTGTATGTCATCTTGTCCTGATAAATCTATATAGCTTTTTGGGAAAGAGCAAGTGAGGGAAAAAATAAAAAAGGACAACTATTTAGAGCCACGCTACGTTTGTGCCATTAGTAGCTTGATAGGAGTTGGGGAAGTCTAGGGAAATCTAATTGTTGCCTGACCTCGTATGACATAAGATTGCTGAGGTATAGGTTTGCTGTGTCATTATCATATGATTGGTTCTTTCACAGCTTTTCTCTAAACATTGTATTTTAGGATTTATTTTAGGATACTTGGCATCATTACGTGTTTAGTGTTCTCAGTGTAGAGTCTTAAAGTGCTAGTTAATAAATAAAACCTGAGGATTTAACTGACTACTGTAGATGTTGGTGTAATGAATTTGCATAATGGCACATAAATTATGAAAGTAATTAATTTCTAGACTTTTTTAATTTAAGGAAATTTTAAAGTATTTTGTTCTTGGGTTATTTGTTGTGCATTTTTGTTATGAAGACATTCTTGTAATTAGTTTTGTGTCTTCAATGCAAAGTCACAGCATGGTAATCTTTAGTAATTCAGTAGTTAAGAAAGATAATTTTTAGAGTTTTGATGGGACATATCATGAAATTATGTCTACGTGGATTGGCAGGAAGTTTTCTCACAGAACTGAGTACAGTAAAAATAAAAACTTCTGAGGTAAAAATTGAATTAATTGAAAATAATTCTTAATTTTGAAACACAAATAATGCTACTGATTTATGGCAAGAATATATCAAACAACTTTTTAAAGAGGTTAAACAGAAAATGTCTAAATATTTCTGTATATATTAGTTAAGCAGAAACAGAAACAGTGGTTGAAGATGTATTTGAAAAAAAAGTGCATGGTTGATTTGTCACAGTATATCAACTTCAAATTATTAATTAAGAGCAAATTTCATGGTAAAAGTGGAAGATCAAAATAGAGGTTTCTTACCTCTCATCCATTTCTGAAAATCTTTATTCATAACTAAAGTGCGTTGCTGACTTCTGATATTGTGAGATAACATGGGAAAGGAGCATCAGTTTGCTCATTCCAATGCAATATAGGACATTATTTTCAGATGTACTTTTTTATCCTATGTTTTATAGGTAAGTTATACATGTATTTTATATTTAGGTACAATTTTTTTAGTGTGTAGGGATTGAGGCCACTATACGCTCCTGCATATTCTTCCAGATTCTTAAAGTCATGTTTTTTGAAAGAGCAAGGTAATAGCTTATATCTGCATTAAAATGTGTCCAGATCAACTTTGATATGAAATACAAAGAGAAGATAACTACTGATGGGGTTTATTTTGTTTTGTTTTTTAATGAGTTTCCTTTGGGAGGTGGGGTGGTTGGTTGCATTTGGTTTCTTGTAATTCTTGACCACTGTAGTGCTGAACTTTAACAACACATTGTGATGTTCATATGGTAAAGCATTATTATTTTCAACATCCCTTCCACTTTTTCCTTTTGACTGCTTTAGGTTTTTGTATTTAGTCTAGTCAATCTCAAATGAGCTAAAATAAGAGTACCTAGTTCCAAAGGGAGGATTGTGAAATGTCTGCAGTACAAGTTTGATCATAGAATCAGTGTATATCTTGAAGAGGTCTGGAAGGATCATTGAGTCCAACATCCTGCTCTTCGCTAAACCACATGACTAGGTGCATTGTCCAGATGCTCAGTGAAATTTGAATGGTTTGATGTCATGAAAGCTTCAGGAGGAATCTGTCCCAGTGACTGACCACCCTCTCAGTGAAGAACCTTTTCATAATGTCTAACCTGAACATGTCCTGACACAGTTTCATGCCATTTTCTTGTGTCAGCTCAAGAATTAAACTATTGTTTCTGCATCAAATGAATAGGCTGTTTTGTCTTTTTTTATTCCTTCTAGAATATTGTAAACAAATTTATTGGGCAATATATTATATATAAGACTGTATATGCCTTGAAGATGTCTCTTTGGGTCTGATCTATTATAGTACATTTTGTTGTCCTTAAATTGAGATCAATGAACTCTTAACTGGAGTTATCAGCTGGATTTTAGATTAAGAGCATACTAAGTTACTTATAAAACATTTAATAATATTAATTACAACAATTTAAAGGATCCAATATTTTGAGGTTTTTCATATTTTTATTATACTATTTAGTACACATAGTGTTATTCATCCTACACATACATTTTGTTATGCCTGTATGTCATGGTTTAACCCCAACCAATAGCCAAGCCCCACTCACCCACTCAGCTACTCTCTCACTCCCCCCACCAGCAGGATTAGGGAGAGAATCTGCAGGGTAAAAGCCAGAGGACTTGTGAGTTGAGATAAAGACAATTTAAGAGGGAAATCAAAAACCAAGCACACAAGCAAAGCTAAACAAGGCATTCTTTGACTGCTTCGCATGGGCAGGTAGGTGCTCCACCATCTCCAGGAGAGTAGGGCCCCTTCTGTGGTTACTTGGGAAGACAAACACCATCACTCTGAAGTCTCCCCTGCTCCTTCTTCCCCTCACTTTTTGTATTTAGCATGATGTAGTATGGTCTGGAATATCCCTATGGTCAACTAGGGTCAACTGTCCCAGCCTGAATTTCCTTACAGCTTCACATGCACCCCTAGAAAATGCCTTGGCTCTGTGTAATCTATATGAATTATAATCTCTGTGTTGTCAATTCTGTTCAGCACAAACCCAAAACACATCCCTATACCAGCCACTGGGAAGAAAAATAACTCTACCCTAGCCAAAACCAGCACAGTATAGTGTAATAGTTTTCCCAGAACTTGGAGATGAATGATGAAGTAGGCAAAAACATATAATTGCCCCATAATGTATTTGCAGTCTTTCTTGTCTAATTTTTCATGTATAATTTAACACCAAACTTCTTAATTTATTCATAGGTAATTGTAACAGACATTTTTAAGCAGTTTAAGTTCCCATCTGCTATACTGAGAAGATTTTAATTACATTTGTACTTTTCAGTTGAAGATATTTACCAGTTTATTGAAAGGGTAATACAGTATTCATATCCATTTTAGCCCATGCTTCCCTGATGATGCTGAAACTAAATGTGAGTCACAGTGTTTGTCTGTCTTGAGAGACACATTGTTCTGACAGGTTGGTGTCGAGACTAGAAAACTCAGATCCCATAGATGGTGGAGTAGGACAGGCTGTTGTGGTTTGACACTGGCCAAACTTCAGGCACCCACAGTTGGGCAGAGGAGAGAAAAAGTAATGAAGTGTTCGTGAGTTGAGATAAGGATTGAGAGGAAAAAAAAAAAGTCCAAGGTCAAAACAGGCTCAACTTAAAGGTACAAAGTTAATTTATTGCTAACTAAGTCAGAGAAGGATAATGAGAAGTAAAATAAGCCCTTAAAAACATCCTTTCTTCCCCCAGCCTCTCCCTTCTTCCCACCGACAGTGCAGGGAGACAGGGCATGGGGGTTTGGTCAGTTCATCAGCCCAGGTTTTCTTCCCCTGCACAGGGAGAGGAGTCCTCCCCCTGCTACACCATGGGGTCCCTCCCACAGGAGACAGTTCTCCATGAACCTCTCCAGAGTGGGTCCACTCTCACGAGCAGGAGTCCTCCCAAACTTGCTGCAATGTGAGTCCCTGCCACAGTCCTCCCAAAGCTGCTGCAGCATGGGTCACTTCCAGAGGGAGCAGTCCTCCTAGGACAGGCTGCTCCAGCTGGGAAGCAGGGGCCCTCTCTCTCCACCACATCTCCCACTGGATCCCAGCCTTCTCCAGGCATGCACCTTCTCCAGCATGAGCACCTCCCCCTCGGGCTGCGGGTGGATCTCTGCATTCCCCGTGGATCCCCAAGGGCTGCAGGGGCACAGCTGCTTCACCATGGTGTCTCCACAGCCTGCAGAGCAATCGTGGCTGTGGCACTTGGAGCAGCTCCTCCCCTCCTTCTCCACTGACCTTGGTGTCTCTGTTGTTTCCCTTACAAGTTCTAACCTCCTCCTCTTGTCTGATAACAAAAAAACCTGTGCACTTTGTTCTGATTTCCTTCTTAACAATGTTATCAGAGAGGTATTACCAACCTCTCTCATTGGCCCAGCCTTGGCCAGCAGCATGTCCATCTTCAGAGCCATCAGGAATTGGCTCTGCCAGGCATGGTGGAAGCTTCAATGAGCTTCTCACAGAAACCACCTCTGCTCCCCCCTCACTACCAAAAACCAGAGGGTGCAAAACCAATACACAGGCATAAAAATGAAAGAAGTTTTCCTAGATGGTGGAACAGCTACAGGCATAAAAGAGAAACAAGTTTGATACTATTGAACTACTTGTAATTCTTTGATCAAGATTCTCAGTGATACCATGTGTCCTTATAAAAAAGACACAACACCCTGAAAGCAAAGACTTTTCCTTAATGGGCAACTATTAATTTACTTGAACCCACAATTTTCATGTGTAACAAGCAGTAATAACGTGGATATGTTTTAACAATTTGTAAAATTTTTGTTCACGGAAGTGGTACGTCAGTAATGTTTTTCTTGATTGCTCATAGACCATGGTTATGGTCAGGAGTCTCTTCAGCACTGTCATTTGAGGTGTCTGAATTGATGCCATGTTTCTCATACAGTTTATGAGACCCTACAATTCTGTGCACTTTGCATAGTTAATGTTTGAGCTGAAATCTCAAAGGGCAAGTAATTTGAAAAATTTCAGCAGTATCATAGGAAGTTCTGCATATTCTTGTGTCTGTATCCATTTACATGGATGACTGTATAACTACAAAAATTCTGATAATCTTGGAATACTACTTCCTATTACTGGGTGTCATGACTTAAATATTTAAGATTTTGCATGTGTGGTTTGTATTTTTGGTTTTCTTTTTTTTCTCCTTGGCTGTCAGAATTTCTGAGTAAGAGGTTGTGAACCAAAAATGTTGCTGTTTTTCTTTATTTCCCTGGAGAATGTCACCTGCTTATACAGTACCCTTAATGGAAACTAAACATTCTGGGGTAGGACAGTTAATAACACAGAATTGCTCTGTGGAAATGGTATGAAATGTTGACCAGTTAGTAGCTGGTACTTCTAGCTTGGGGAAGTATCAGCTACTTTGTTTTGTTTATTTCTTGATTAAACAATAGACTTCCCTGTTTAGTTTTTACATTTCTTATATTACAAACTGTGGGGAACAGCTTGTTAAGTCAGTATAGAAAGGCAGAGGTTGTCTGGATTCTAGGTTTCTTAAGAAACTGGGTTTTTTCTAGGTCTGCACAATCTCTGTTGAGGATTTGATAGTTGCTGTAACCATGCAGTCAGGAAGATTTGTATGGATAACGTCTCCTTAACAGCACAGCTGAAGAAGTATATTGCTGCAGTACTGAAATGTGGTAGTACAGCCTTTATTCCTCTTTACCTCTCATTTTCACTGGCATAATGCACTGTGAAAGCTAATACACAGACATACCTGGAAGCATACCAGAAAAGGATACTACCTGCAGAAGGAATAAATGCTGTCAGATATGTGAAACTCTTCTAAGGAAGAGAAAAGGAGCAGATCCATTCCGATGAATTAGTTAAATTAGGCTTTTTACATTTTTCAGTCAATGCTGGTGGCTGCAGCTGAGCCCTTTAGGCTCTGCTGGCTGTGAACAATGGACTTGCAGATTTTTCTTTTTCCTCTTTAAAAAAAAAAAAAGTTAAACCGATGCTTGGTATTTGCGATAATTTTGGCCCCTCCTACTGTGCCAATTGAAACCACTCCCTACATAACCAAAACAAATCATTCCCCATGATTCTAAGGATATTTTACATTTCAGTACAAGCTTTTGTGCACTGAACTGCATTTTGTAGATAGTACATTTTTAAAAATGAAAGTAATTTTTTAGGAGACAGATAAGAATGACTCAAACAGCACCTCATTTTCAGAGCTCAGAAGCACAGCAAAATCAATCTTGAAGCACTAACCTGCTTCAATTTTAAAAACTGTAATATATATTCTAATAATTACTTATGTATTGAATTCTGGTTTCCTTTAGCAAATCCAATAGGTAGAACATTTAAATTGCTGTTAAAAGTATTTCAGACTACATATTTACAAATTTAAAACTTTTTAATCTCAAATCATACCACAGACTTCAGATCTGATCTTTGAGTAGCTTATTGTACTGTTCAGTAAATTTTAGCACAGGATTTATTGTACTTTTATGTGTTCAGGTTCTGTATTTTTTTATTTCAACTGTGCCTTCTTTCATGGCTTGGATGACTTATATTTCCCACTGGTTTGATGAAGATGATTGGTATGAAGGACAACAAAGAGTAAGAATTGCTTAAAGTAATATTTTCTCTTTTAGTATTTTTGTATTTTTCTTCTTTAAGCTGCTCATTATTATAATGATAATATCAACAGTAGTATTTCTATAGTGGTATAGGAAGAGATTTTTAATAGTTTTAGTGAGGTCTTGAATCATAAATAAAGCATATCCAAAATGAGTTTTTGGAAAATTAACGTTGCTAGCTGCATAAAAGATACTGGAAGTATGACAACCACCTACTTGCATTTTTTAGGTTGCATAATTTAACAAGTAGTAATGTTTTGATATGCAATGAGATGGAAAGCAAACATTACATTTTGTTGTATTAGAAGGAATTAATATACCATGCATGGAGTAAAATAAAAGAATTATAGTTAGTAATAGGGTAAACCAAAAATATTTGGGAGAGATTAAATTCACCTAGGGTCATTTCCAAGTTGTATCTTGGATAGCTTTATGTTTTTATTAACATTTTTCTGAGGAGTTGTTGTTACTATAGCAACATTCGCAGGATAACTTGGATTTATTTTTAGCATTTATTAGCTGCATGTCTACAGCTGCTTTCATAGATTTATGGTGGGAGATGAATATAAGTCACATTTCTTTCACTGTATTAAGCTCTTTTATGGTACTTTACATTTCTGTGATTTCTTTTTCTGTTTTCAGAGTATATGGTCAGCTAATTAGAATGCGGGAGATGCTAGTGAAGGCAGATGCGTTCATTGGATTATTGTGTATTACTTGTTAATGCCAGCTATATGCTCATAAGTATAAAAAAATGGCAGATATTAATACTGTTTCACTGTTCTCATTTTACATGTCACTCACTATATGGATGCTTCAGATGTAGAATTACCTTTTAATAGCTGTCATCAGGGATTCAGATGTGAGATGTGTCAAGAGGTAACTTTATCTGAAATCAGATCAGTCTTGGCAATTTGCCAGCTGAAAAGCAATCTTCTGGTGATTGTTGTAGCTCTGGATTGGAAGATGAGAACAGAATCTTATGCAGACTCTTAGGTGCTTCATACTGTGATCAGACATGGTTGTATATATATCTCTCTGTGTTGCACACATTATCTGCAAACTATGATTAAGTAATACTTGCAGATAATGGCTTTGTTATCACTGCTAGATGGTTTCATATTGATTAGGTGTGTAGTCCAACATTGCTGGTGATTTATTGTTAGAAATATCAGCATTTCTCCATGCTTGGAGAGATGTATGGCTAGTATGGCTCTTTAGATTATCTTGTTAGGGTGGCACAATAAAAGGTATTCTAGTTAAATGTACCAGTATAGTCAAGACAGTCAAAAGCACTACTTTGTAAGACTTACTATGTTAAATTTTTTTTTTAATGTTATTGCCTTATGTTTTCTAAGCAGGGTACCTATCTTGGATTAATATATTTGGGGTTTATTGTGTTTGTTTCTGAAAAACAGTCTCAGGCTGTGATTTCAAGTTTCAAACTTTAAGGAAAGGTCCAAAATTTCTTCCCTTGTGAAGCCAGAGATCCTGTGGTTAAATCAGTTCTGGTAATGATTTGTGTCCAAGTTTATTGAGGTTTAAAATGGCAGTGAATACAGTAGAACATTTGTTCATTTCAAATACTCTTTTAAATCAGAGTAATATTTTCCTGGTCAGTGTCTGGATAAGTGAATGCACATTTTGAACACTTACTAGGTTGTCCCAGGTTAGGAAATATCATCTGCAAATTCTAGTTGCAAGAGTTTAGCCAAAGCTTGTGGTATTTTTGAGGAATCTTGTTGAATATCAAAGCCTTGTCCAAGGCACCCTCTTCCTGACTATGGCTGGCCTTCTGATTATCTGGGAGCTATTCATGGCCTTCGTGCCATGAATTGTATACAAAATTAGACAAAACTTTTCCAATTTTTGCAAACTATCTATACTGCTTAGTGGTAAGTCAGCTACCAGCCTGGCACTTTAATATGCAGTAGACTGCTTTGGTGGAATTCTCCTGGAAAGTATGGAGGGCTTCACTTGTGTAGAGAAGTGCATGTGTAAACCTACTTAATTATTCTACATTGTTCTACATTGTGACTGTCACTACTAATATAGGCGAACTTTGTTCATCTTTGGCCCAGAAGCAATTGCTTGAGTCATGTGTATGGTCTCAGACTGTTCAGAGACCTGCAGTAGTAACTGCAGTTTAGTAAGCCACGTCAAGACTGCAAATTGGTTAGCATTTTGCAGTATTCCAAAGCAGGAAGAACTTTTGCTTGTTTTGTCAAAGTTTTCATATTGTAAGTTATCTATTGGCTTTTAAGCTGTATATATACCAGAGTATTTCCATATATACCAGAGTATTTCCAATTACCCTTATTTCATGGGTCAGGAAAAATTAATGAAAATTTAATTTCCTAACATGGCTATAATGCGCTTGGTGTTTCCCAGTTCCACTGGAAGAACACCAGTGCTAATTATGTTTGTGTTTTTACATGTGTCTCAGTGCTGAGGCAGACATTGTCAGTCAGAAGTCATTTTCTGCTCTGTCTTGAAGACATGCTAACATTTCTTCATAAGTTTGAAGACCTCCATGCTTTTAGCAAGATAAAATGATTGTCCATTATCTGGTGCTTCTGACTGGTCCCACTAGACAGGGTAATGAATTTGAAACTCTACAGTTCACAGGTGACATTTTCGTCTCCAACGGATTTCCTCCCAAGGATGGGTAAATATACCCAATGTTTTCAAGGAGAAATAATGGGATATAACGTCTTTATATCACTTAAGATCTTACTAATTATTATATCATTGATTTGCTGAAAAAAATATTGGTGCCTTGGGACAGTAGTGTGGATGAGATATAATAGTTTTATATGTCTGACCTGCAGGAGTGACAGCAAGCTTTCCACATAAGAAAAGAGACAAACCTGATGGAAAATAATGACAATAGAGTGAACAGAAGCAGAGGACATTAGCACTTTACTGCTTGTAGCTGTTAAGACTACACTTTGTATACACAGAAGCATATTGATTAACATAAGGCTACTCTATATCCACTTTTGTATGCATGCCATATTGCAAATTTGGATAGGTCATACACCACATGGACCACAATCAAAGCACATGTGAGCATCTGTTGTTGCTTGTGGTTGATGGTTAGACATTTATGGATACTGATAACATGCAAGCACTGTATTGATAATGAAAGGGTTAAGTGATGGGTTTAAAGAGCTATTATTATTCTACAAGTGTTATCATAGTGCAATTGGGAAATACAGTGAGCAATGATATACACTGAGTAGCTGAAGCAGAGAAAAAGGAGTTAGATTAAAATTAAAATGATGCCTGTTAAAGAGCTGCAGTTGCCAGGCTACTGGCCCTGCAGTTTTGTGTGTGGCGTGACACAACACTCAGTCTTTTCTCCTGCATCCTGTAGTAACTGCATTATTTGTGAACATCAAGGTTTAGTTCCTCCATCTGTCAAGTAGAGTGATTTCATTTTACAATGCTTACAATATTTTTCATTTTTGGGACCAGCAAGGTATTGGAATGAACATGGAAATTCTAAAGTGCTTTCCAAAAATTGATACCTATGCTAAGGTAGGGATTATTAGGCATTTATCTTTAAGTTATTGATATAAAGCCATGGTATGTATCTAGTCAATTCAGATGTTATTTTTAAATAATATTTATGATGTACCAAATTTCAGTTTAATGTGGTTGGTTGTTGGGTTTTTTTCTATATTAAGCAACAAGGAAGGACCTAGAATGTTGCTGCTTCTGCCAATTGAAAAGAAAGGGTTGTGTTGTCCTCCCTCTTTCCTTCATCTCCTTGGAAACTGTGAGCACACACTGCTAGCTTTCCCAATGTGGTATGTTTATTACATGCACAGGGTTTTTTTGGTTGTATACTTAAGAGTCAAATATAATTACTTCAAAATAAAATCTTTACAAAGTACAAAAAATCTCCATTGTATAAAAATGCACCGTGTGAAATCATACTTATTTTCAGTTATGCTGCATTTCTATGTTTTTGTCATTTTACTCAGGCTGTTCTGATGAATATATCTTTCTCTTTTACATCTGCTTACTCAGTTAATTACGCATAACAGAAATCTATAATGTTTGAAAATATGCACAAGAAATTGCTTTAAGGCATGATACCTATGAGAGAGAAGTCAGTATTACACACATAACTGTCATTTCTTCTTCTAGATACTGTCATTTTGATTTTCAAGGCAAATGCTTCCTCTTGTAAAATGGTATATCGTTACAAAGAGCAGGAAATAATAGCAAGTTTTAAACAATGAATATTAGTTAATAAAATGCAAATTCTTTTCTGCAATAAAGCTCAGAATATTTTATATATGTAACTTTTTTACATATGTTTAAATAGGGAAAATCTAGTCAAAGTTTAAGAATTCTTGTTAAGCATGAATTCTTAACTCAGTGAAATAAGACTATATTACAGACCAAAATTTTTTATCTAAAATTGAAAAATTTCACCTATTAGCAGCATTTTTATAGAGATTACTGCAGAATCCTACAAGACAAATCTATGGTTACTCTAAAAGAAAAATCTGTGGAATTCTGTTTTTAGCATATGTAAGAGATCTTTGCTTTACGATTAATTTTACATGGAATCAAACTGCAAATTAAAAAAGTCTTAAATTATATTTTCTTACAGATTAAAACTTTATCAAATCAAGAATTATTAGCTCCCATATGAGAAGGTAAAAAAGAGTATCTGTACAAACGAGAAAAATCCTTTATTATTATGAAGTAAAGGCTTGTGTAGTCTTAGGTTCTATATAGTTGTAGACTTTTTATCAGTCTTACATTGATGGTTTTCAGGCAGTAAACCTACAAACTATACCTATGGTAATCTAATTATCTCCTACTTCACCATGTCTTTTTTTTTTAACATTCCTTACCAATTAGCTGACACACCTGGAGTTTTAACCATTGTTTTCCCTGGAATCAAGAGTAGAACTGAAAATTTCTAGTTCCAGGTATTCTGTGCTTTCCTAAAATAGTTATCTAATCAGCTGGAGAATCAGCTGGGGGACTTTAATTTCAGTAAAAGTGGTTGCTAATGGTGCCAGGTATTTTTTCATGGGAACTAGAAGAAGTCTGTTCTGAATGCCCCAAATCGAATTATTTCTCTGCATATGTGATTTACACTTTAATTGCACAGAAGGGACCTCTGTAATTTGTAATTTTACTAAACAGTAAAAGAACACTAAATGGAAAAATTAGAAGTTTGGAGGCTATTTTTGCCTCTTGATAATGGTGATTCTTTAAATAATTAGATAAATTTCTCATATAATTTAGAACTCATATCATTTAGAACTCATATCATTTAGAACATGAGATGGATTGCAAAGAAGCTGCAAGATTATGCAATTTATAGAAATGTTCTCTCTGGAATCTCTAATTTGCTGCAGAAGTTGGAAGAATGAATATTATTGACAGACAGAAAGGAAGTCTAATAGCCAAAGCCCTAGTCTGCAACAAAGCTGCATCTTGTAACTTGATTTTCTGTATATTTCTGTTCTGCTGTTGCAGTCCCTTTCACCAAAATTTTCAAAGGCTACATGTGAGAATTTCATTTCCTTCAGTCGTTTGGTACTCACTCAGAATTTTTAAGAACTTTAACTTGGGTCAGTGATATCTTTGAGAGATATCAGTCTCAAACATTCAACTAATCCTGATCTTCTGCTAAAGAAGCCCCCAAAATACGTCACTCTCAAGTTTTTCTTTTTTTCCACATTTTCCAAAGTGAGAGAAACATGATATGCAATTTGCTACCTATAATTATTCATTACTGTTTACCTGCTAGGCAGATACATCAAGCAGAGGAGAAAAATTAAAAATAAAATTAATAATTCAACTTTATTTTTATCCCTAGTATAAATGCATTAAAATAAAATTTTGATAATATTTAGGCAACCAATTTTTAGTTGATAGTGACCAATAGGTTCCTTTGGGTACTGTAGATCACTACTGCAACCCCTGTATAAAGTTTGTTCTGCATGTGCCTTAATACTACTATCATGCAGAATAATATTTCCTCCTCTTTACATTAGACATCAAGTAGGTCAAGACTGATTACAGCAACATATCTGTGCTAAACTATTACACAGCCATGCATTGAGTAACCGACCCTTGTACTTCATCAACAGTTGCTCCCTCAAAATACTTGATTGCTTTTGAAGTCTCATTTCTCATTAATTCCCTTTCCTTTGTGGAGCTTCAAATGGTACCTAACACTTGGTAAATTTAACATAGCTCTCCTCCTCTTTCAGGATTATAGTCTTAGCTCTTTGATCTAAAGATGTCAACCTCCATATTCCATGCAATATTTTTCCACCTAATGTCCCTCAGTCCATTAATCTATCCACAGCATAAATGGGACCTTGAGATATTCTTTTACTAGGTAACATGTTGACATCATCCTGAATGAAGTACGGGCTAGGTAAATAATTGGTCTGGCCCAGCAAAGCATTTCTCGCATCTTTATGTTGAAGTCAGTTTTGTCAGTCTGAGCACAGCTGGTACTGTGAGACTTGTTTTGGACAGAGAAATCATAGTCTGCCTTACAGTAATGTTACCCTAAGCTTTGCTTTTGGTTTTTCACAGCTCACTTCAATGTTTTTTGTTAAGCAGAAATTATTAAGAAAATTTAGAAAAAATTTAGACAATTTAGAAAATTTCTTCAGAAAGGATGATAATAAGGAGGATGATATGATAAAGAGTTGTTCTATGCAAATGGTTTGAAGACCTTTCTACATTGGTTTTCCTTAAAACTATTAGTATATGGTTTATTTTGTCTGGCTGTCAGTGGGAGATGAATGGGAGAGCAGAGGAGGCATTAAACTGTAATAGAGAAGGTATTGAACCAGACCACAGAAGAAAATGGACATGATGAACAGTTTCAGCTAGTACAAATCAAGAAGTATTGAATTTTTAGGGGTGGGACCCTTCGCCCCCCCCCCCCCCCCCCCCCCTTTCTTCCAGCTGAATTGTTGAGAATGGTATTAGGCACCCTTTCTTGTGTAGCACTGAAGCCTCTGAACACCTGCTTGTCTTTATTTCAGATACATTCATTTGCATCTTAGCAGAGTTATATTTTTAAAGTAGACATTTGTAAATTTTTTATGGGAACAAAAATGTATTATTCTATTCTTTAATATTCTGTCATCTTGGAGTCTAATGAATTTATGTTTTAAAGGCAAAAATGTCACATGTGAAACAAGTGGGACTTTTAGCTGCTGGATGTCAGCCATGGAACAAGGATATATGTGCAGCTAGTGGGAACAGATTTGCCTACTGCGCTACCCTTGCTGTTTACATTTATCAGGTAAGTTTATTCTTGTTTATCAAGATGATTCTTGTTTATCAGATTACTTACACTTTTACATTGTTGTTGATCTCACTTTGAATCCTTTCAACAAATGTTTCTGCAATGCTTTTGCAAGTATGGTTGCTGCTGAGAAGATGTCTGTGTAAAGCTCAATATTCCATTCAATATACCCTTGAAGTTGTGTGTCAAGAATTATTTTTAGAAGACAGGCTTACAGTGCAGCAACCATTTGAGATGAGTGGAGCTCAGTGATAGAAGACTGGGTTCTGAGGGAGAAATGAAGTAATTCAACAATTCCATTTGAAGCTGTAGTAAAAAATAGTCTTTTGCACAGTAGATTAAAATGGTTCAAAGTTGCAGATTCAGTGACCCACCTTTATTTAATTTGGAGCCCAAACACCTCAGCACTATGGTCTTCTGAAGTTTGCAGTTGCTGTATATCAACACCTAAGTAAAAAACAGAAATGCTGTGACATAGAATTTTCAGATTGAGAAATATGTGAGCAAAAAAAGGATGTACTTACTTTAATTTTAAGAATTATACAGGTAGTAGGATTAAAATGACCACAATTAATTGTGCCATATTTGGGCATTTTTTAAATAAGTTATTTTTAACTGTACTAAGTAATTTAAAAAATGAGAACAGTTTTATATTATTTCCTGTTTACCCCCTTGGAGATTACTAAATTATTGTTACCATGCCTATAAATAAAGCATTTTAGGATTGTTTGAGTACACTTCTAAATGAACTATAATAATTCATAAGTGACAGGAAGATAGCCATTAAACTGGTTTTTGCGTAGTTTAACATCAGGCAACCTTTCTTTCCTAGTCAAATATATGAGAATTTATTTATTGAGATGTGAGGTACTGGCAATAGTTAAATGTACTATAAATTCATCCATACCTCTAATATTGTTATATGAAGTATTCTCCAACCCAGAGGTATTTAAAGCAAGTTTACAAAAAATGTATTTCTAAAATGAATTTTACTATTTGTTTAGCTGGATCACCGATACAATGAATTCAAGCTCCATGCGATTATGTCTGAGCACAAGAAGACAATCACAGCCATATCTTGGTGTCCCCACAACCCTGACGTGTTTGCAAGTGCCAGTGCAGATAGTTTAGTGATCATATGGAATGTGAATGAACAGAAAGTTGTGGCCAAGCTGGACAATACAAAAGGTATTTTAGACATGGAGACCTGTTTTATCCATACAGCTTGATCCATGGGTATAAGAAATACTTGATAAAGCGTAAACTGTATAGTTGGTAGGTTGGAGTTTTAATAATTGCCTTACACAATAATAATTGCCTAGCACAATCTGACAATATTCTTGTCAGATTGGTTGCAGTTCATTCTAGAAAATAATGATAGTGTGTTTGACTAAATTGCCTTCAACCATCTTGCATTTGGTAAAGAAAGACATTCTTTTTCTCTAAAGAACTTAACCAGTTCAAGAATTAACTTTGCTAGTGATTTCATGTTGAGCAGGGGAGAAAAAAATCCCAAAACCAACATTATTTTCATCACTGTATAAAAGGATAAACAATTAAATTTTAAAATAATATATTTCACAATGACTTTAGCTAAATGAAAGCAAATAAAAGGTAGCCTTAACAGATTCAGGTATAAATCATCAGTGAATTTGAACAGCAGCTTTTGTTTAAATACCCTAATGCTTGTATACCTGAATCTTGTCCCAGGCCTTGAAACAGCTGGAAATTGTATTACAAATCTAGGGGATTAAGCATCTGTGTTACAGTTACAATTCTGTATCCAGTTCTGATTTATGCCAGTCCAAACCAGTACCTGTATTTCTGTTCTTACAGTCAGTTTCATCAGGTATCCTCATCAGGACTCCTACATTTTCATTCTTGGAAAGTGGGTGCAAACCAAGAACAGTTAGAATCTCAGGATCTAATAAATTATTTTGGGACTCCCTACTCTTTTTTCTCCAGAGCATTTAGGGATACCTCTGGAAATCTTTTATATCTTCCATATCATGCAAAAGAAATTATATCTTCCATATCATGCAAAAGAAAACTCCACAGTGATTTAATCTATTCCAAAAGAACTATTGTATCAGTTTATGCATAAATATAAATGCTGGTACTTATTTTTCAGTACATGGCTTGTTTAAAAATCTGCTTTGGCCAATGACTACACATGAAGAAATGTTATTAATATTTTCTTATTTTTAGAAACTAAATTAAGATAATATGTTTAAACCTTCTATTGATTTCTCTTTTAGCCCCTTTTACACTGCCACATAAAAGTGTCTAAATGCAGTTTTAAGTTTTCAGCTTGAGAAATTTGTCTTACTGTCATTTATTCCTTCAGGCACACATTATTAAGTTATGAGGATTATGAGGGTTGGAGACATTAAGATCAAAATTCTTAAATGGGACTGCCTACAGTTAGATATTAGGCAATGGAATTAAAACTGTCATGTATCCAGAAGAAAGCTATCAAGAATTCCCTTTTATTATGGAACTAAAATATCTGATATTGTCAAAAATATCTGCTTCTGTTAGATTTATCTCTAAATGTCATTGTATTTTACTAAAACAGGCATTTTGAAATTCTCAGTATTTTACTATCTTAGTAGAAAATAACTTACAGCAAAGCATAGTAGTGAATGAAATTCTGAATGAATGAAAGTATTGTTTGCAGGATTAGGCTTATCCTCATTCAAATGTGTGATTGTCTTTGGCACTGATGAAGTATAGATATCATGAAATATGGCCCATTAAAGTAGCATAAAAGTAATTTGTGAAATTATTTTACTTCCTGCCTCTGGAAGTCTAGTTTACTTTTGCACCATAAGATGTTCACACACTTCTCTAAATTTCAGTCTAGCAACTTCTATGTAGAAAAATTATTTCTACTGTTTTTCAGGACAATTGCTGATACTGGGTCAAGGAATATTACCTGAATCTTGTGTCCTGGTTCTTAAAAGGTTTACCTGTATGTTTCAGGAATTCCTGCATCCCTTGGCTGGTGCTGGAATGCAGGTGATGCAGTTGCATTTGTGTCGCACAGAGGTCCACTGTACATTTGGACTATCTCAGGACCTGACAGCGGGGTAACTGTGCACAGAGAAGCACATAGTTTCTTGTCAGATATCAGTCTGTTTAGATGGCATCCAAAGAAAAAAGGAAAGGTGGTATTTGGACATACTGATGGGAGCCTATCTATTTTTCAATCAGGTAAAAACTCATATGACAAAATATTTACTTTTATGTATGTATCTCTTGTTTCTCCATATGTAATTCTTCACTTTTTAAAATTAGATTCTATAATGTAGGTGCATACATAACATTTTTTTTGATTCACAATATTCCTATTCCTTCCATATCACAAAAATATACTTTCTTAGATAAAGAATTCAGAGCATTTTCTTTATGTCTCCTGCCTTTTGAGACCAAGATAAGACTACATTTTTTTCACAACTGCAGTAAATATTTTTTTTTTTTTTTGCAAATGGTAACAGCCATGATCTTCTACTGAACTATATTTTCCTGCAAGTTTATTTTTCTGATTGGAAAGACTTGAATATTTTGTTTACTTTCCTACTTTTGCATTTGTTCTGGAGTGCTCTGTTTCATATTCTAGAATCCTCTGCAATTTTATTGGTAGAATCTCACCTCATACTTAATATTATCTTCATGGTTCTGTTCTGTCAAAGGAGAGATGGGTAAATATTTCTCTCTTTTTGTCTGAAATCCACCACACACTTTTGTGCATACTTTATAAACATTCTAGTTCTCTGCTAAGAAGGTGTCATGTTGATATGCTCATTTGAAGGTAAAATTTCACTTGTTTTCATAGTTTTCTTTAAAGGCAGATATCTGTATTAGATTGACTATTTGAATTTTTTCCTGACTACTTCTTCCTTGAATAAAAATTGATTTTCAAGTCTATGAGAAAAACTGTTTTTTAAATAATGTGTTAATTTTACATAGAGTTGTTCTCCAACAGCCATGCAAAATTTATTTTCCTTCAGTTCACTCTACTAAGTTGTCACTCAGGATGTCACAGAGAATAGATTCCCTTGCTTCTGTAGTGTTGGCTGAGTTAGCACTGGCACTGGGAAAAAGAAATCAATTTTAATATGATGACATCTAAGTATTTATCAGACTGATATTTTTCATGAAGTCTATCTATGAATAATGAAAGTTGTCAATTCCTTATGTCTAGAAAAACAGTAATTTTTTTTTAAGATCACCACTTCAAAAATACAGATCTATTTCATTTGGACTGTACTCTGTCTTATACAACTAAGATTAACCTCTGTAAAAATAAAAAGTGGGAGATAAATATGATATTAAAAAAATTTGGGTTTCAAAAATATGGATCATCAAGTGAAACGTCACCTTTTTTGGGTGTCAGACTACATACTTAATGGTCTGTCTGTGTTGGCTGCAGAATCTATAAACACTTCATAGCTGCACACACAGTTTTAAAGAAGAAAAAAGTCTAAAGGCAGTTCTTTAGAATAAGCCTTTACTGCCAGAGTGTTTTTCTGATTCCTACTGCCTTTATTTTGCCTGTATATGCTGTGGTATGAAGATTTACTTGCACTCAAATTGGCTTGTATTTTATACTGTGCTGCAGGTCTTTACTCACAGAAATTCTTAGAACAATGTATGTGATTTAACATGCTTTCCTTTTCTATAAAATTGTGCTTATAAATCTGACAGCTGCTTCTGTTTCTTGCTGTACTAAACATAAAGTTGAATCTGATAGAAAAAATAATACTTTAAGTCCAATATTGCCAAGACAGCTTCATTAATTTCACTGCTGCAGACAAGAGAGCAGGCTAGTGAAAATTTCAGGGAGAGAGTTAAAAATTATTTTTGCCAATCTTGAAACTATTGAAAGTATGTATTTGATTTAATTTTTAAATAACCTGTTTTCTTGTGCACTTTAAAGGTTCTAAAAATCAGAAACATGTCTTAAGACCAGAGTGTCTTGAAGGAACAGATGAAGAGGATCCAGTTACTGCTCTGGAGTGGGACCCTTTGTCAACTGATTACCTTCTTGTTGCTAATTTACATAATGGTATTCGACTAGTTGATTCTGAATCTCTGTCCTGTATCACAACTTTTAGTTTTCCCAGTGCAGCAGCATCTGTTCAGTGTTTAGCCTGGGTTTCTAGTGCACCTGGAATGTTTATAACTGGAGGTAAGGCTTTTATTTCCTGATTTATACAAAGATAACAAATACAGGGCTGAATCTTCAAAAACTGATACTCCAAGTTAGATTTTTCTGTTTCATAATATTTTTACAAGTAAAAGCACACATGAATTGTACATAAAAAAGACCATAACACAAAACCAGAAAATAATAAAACTACACTGAGCAGTTTTTTCATGTTTTAAAAGTTTTAGCTACATAAATATGTGACTTTCTACAATTTGCTAAATAATATTTTCCTGATGCACCCTTTAGCAAAAAAAATATTAATTCCTTTGGCAATAGGAATAAAAATGCATTGTACTAATTGTTGTCACTTCAAAGATTTAAAAAATGAAAAGAAGAAAGCAATCTGTTTCCTGCCTCTTTTCTACATCATAGACATTACGGCTCAGGTTGAACTAACGAATAAAGAAATTAAGACTGGCAGAATATTTCATAAAAATAGAGGTATAATTTATCAGTGTTTAAATAGCTAATGTTAATAATGATTGCTATTAGTAGTGATATGACCATGGTGGTGAATGGAGGATAAATAGGATGCCATGGACGTTACACTAGGTGATCTCCAGAGGTTCCCTCCAGCCCTAACTATTCTATGATTCTATGGAGTTGGCAGTGCCCGCTTATAAAATTATTCTTAGGACTTGAAGTTTAATTCACTGCTGTATTTTTGTATAAATCAGTCATCAAACCACATACCTCTGTGTTTTGTTTTGTTTTTTTAAACTTCAGATTCTCAGGTTGGTGTGTTACGTGTTTGGAATGTTTCACGTACAACACCTATAGATAATTTTAAATTGAAGCAAACTGGTTTCCATGGCTTGCATGTGCTAAGCTCTCCTCCAAAAAAAAAGTGTAAGTGTAATTTTGATTGTTATTCATTGTAATGGCTGCAACTTAAGAAAATCTTATTTATGAGTTCAGATCAATCTCTGTAGCATTGGTCAGCTATTTAGTTCTTAATGAAAGTACCTTCTGCTGCTAGTGGATTAGACAAATGATAAAGGATCAAGTACTTTATAAGGTCCTTCTTTAGTAGGCCAGGCTTCATACAGGAATTCTCCATTTCTTTTGTTTTAAATCTTATTAGAATACAAGCGTTTTACTCTTTATAATTTCACTTATTATTGAAATAAGAAATAATCTTCTCTCTT
This sequence comes from Fringilla coelebs, assembly GCF_963513975.1. Classification (NCBI taxonomy): domain Eukaryota; kingdom Metazoa; phylum Chordata; class Aves; order Passeriformes; family Fringillidae; genus Fringilla; species Fringilla coelebs. The sequence continues at coordinate 35,628,326 of NC_140032.1, read as the reverse complement.
TGTCTTTTGCTTTATATTGTTAAGCATGTTCATCACAGTATCCTACTAAAAATCACCATACATCTTCAACAAGTGAGGCTGTTCCTCCTCCAACTTTAACCCAAAACCAAGCATTTTCTCTTCCTCCTGGTCATACCGTCTGTTGCTTCATGGATGGTGGAGTGGGGCTTTATGACATGGGAGCCAAAAAGTGGGATTTCCTTAGAGATTTGGTATGGTTCATCTCTGTCTTTGGACAGAGAGTTTATTTGGCTTATGCACTTTCTTCTAACAGCAAAAAAATGGAGAATGAAGTCTTTGCAGTACTGTACAGCAGTTTCTATTGTTAAAAAGAGCCCAGATTTCTAGGAAACAAAATGACAGTTCTGAAGTTTAAAGTAATCCTTTATTGGAAATTACTGAATTCTGCTGGAAGTATTCTGGCAAGTTTTTTAAAAACAGAAATAAAGATTTACAGATTTACTTGTTTTTAGTTTATTTATTTTTTTAACTGAAATTTTAGTTTGATGACCTTCTCAGAAATTTTCTCTACTGGGTTTTCTATAATTCAGAATAAAAGTTTGAGTCAAATCAGAGAGCTATATGATGAATCCACTCAGTTTAACATTACAAAGTATTATTAAATTTCCTTTGAAGCTGAAATTCAGAAACAGGTTTAACATATTTTAGATGACCCTTTTCTTCACCAGGCTTTTGGTTATTGAGGTTCTTGAGGATATTTCTCTTTTCCCCTTTCCAAGTTCCCTTTTCACTAAAAGAAAACCCCAAACAAACAAAGCCCAAACAATTTTCAGCTGTACTCCTCTATGCATTTGAGTAGAGGCTGCTGGTTGGTTTTCTCTTTCCATTTTTATTGGATTTGGTTATGTAAAGTAACTGAGGCTTAAAAAAAATTCTTACATAATACTTGCATTTCATATATTTATCAACCTAAATTCTACATGCATGTCTTGGAAAACAACCAATTGATATATTAAAACTCTGATGGATTGAGGTTTAAGCTGCAATAGAGCATAGACTGTATCTAGAAACACAGAATATTCAGTGCAGCACTAGACAACTTGTAGAACATATTCAACATACAGAGCTTTATTTTTTTCAATCAGGTACTTTTTACCAAAAGGGAAAAACTGTTCCTGTTTTAAAAAATTAAGTTTGTTTTTTACTTAGCTTTTTAATTCAATATTTTATCAACATATTTTGAACAGAAAATGCTAACAAGTTTCTGGCATTGTATACCCTGTGGTTTCAGGAAAGAATTTTTCTGGTTTTAATGATAATCTACGAAAGAGCATGTTACAATCTAAGTTAGTTTATGCCTTTTATTTTGACTGATAAGCCTAAATACAAAAGGGTTTTGGAACTTTTAATTGACCTGACAATTAAATTAAATGCAGTGTATTTTAGAGTTTGATCTAGAGTTGGATTTATGAAGAAAAACAAATGTAATAAAAATGGATTAAATATTTGTTTCATTTAAGGGACATGTTGAGACCATCTTTGATTGCAAATTCAAACCTGATAACCCTGATCTTCTTGCTACAGCTTCATTTGATGGCACAATAAAAGTTTGGGACATAAATACTTTATCAGCAGTTTATACATCTCCTGGTAATGAGGGGGTTATTTATTCCATTTCTTGGGCTCCAGGTAAGAATATTTTGCTGTATGTCTAAGTGTTCTTTGAATTAGCATTAACTGCAGAATTTGTTATATAAAAGTATTAGTTTTATATAGAAAGGCATCTTCTAAGGTTTAAACAAAACTTCATTATCTGTGAAACCAGTAGAATTCAATGCTTCACACCTTGCTGAAGCTTACCCTTCTGAGTAATGCTCCCAGTATTTCATACTCAGAATGGAGAAAAATCTCTGTAACATTTCAAACATGGCATTATGCAGTTGACAAAATATCCTGCTTTGCATGAGAAGCAGCTACTTAAAGGAATTCAGATTATATTTTGTGCTGAAATAGTAGAACATGTGTATTTAGCTCTTTTTCTTCCTTCTTTGTGTAGGATCCTAATCACTGAAAAACTCTGCTTTAACCTTATTAGAATAGGAAGTGTCTTTTCTGCAAAGCATCTACTTTTTCTTAGACAAATCACTGGACTCACTGGGAAATTTTGTTTTCAAAGCTGTTCTGTAATTCCTTTTGGTGTACCTGAAAATACACTCCTGGTAGTTGTCAATAGTTAACAATAAGTTGACTTTCCTGTCATGTTTTATTTCTTTGCACAGCAGATGTATTTTTTTAAAATCTAAATAATTCATCTCTCTCTTCTCACCTGCACTTTTAAACTCTTAAGAAATAATAAGTGACAGAAGAAAAATATTGAGGTGGGAATCTTAATGTAGTCTGCATATGTGAAATAAATTTGCAGTTCTTCATTTCAGAGAGTCTCTTGCACCTTATATACATCTTCACAAATAATTTTTCTTGCTATATGGAAATGATGGAAATATGAAATACAGTGCTTATTCTTGATTATTTAATTTTGAAGTTTAAATTCAGTGTTTAGTTGTATCGCACATTGAATCAATAGTTTGTTTGCTGCAGGAAGGGTGTAGTTTGTTACTTTTGGTTTTGGTTGTTTTTTTTTTTTTTTAAGTAAATTGGAAGTACATGCTTCAATTTTGTTCCTGAGCACCCTGTCCAAAAGCTCCTGTCCCTCCCAGCCAGAACTTTTGGTGCTTCTTTCATCTTACTCCCAGACAGTTCCTATCTGCCTTGTACTTTGTTCCTAATATGTAATCTAATGCATGCCCCCATTTCTTTGGTCTCAGAAGACCTTTGAAAAAAGTTATTACTCCTTTTTTCTTTTTCCTCCTCCATCATTCTTCTACCTGAGTTTATTTCCATTTTATTCATTTACCTTGCTAGACTCCTCCTGCATAGATTGTCTTTTTTCCATCTGAAGCTTGGAATAAAATAAGTCAAAACTTTCCTATAAATCTGTTATTTAATGAAAAGCATAGGTATATTGGGATAGAGAGTCACTGCGGTGAGGAGACTTTGGTGGCTTTTGGATTAGACCTGAATTGAATTTTCCGGTTCTCACTGTGGAGTTTTCCACTCAGATTTTCCACCCTGTAGAGTGTGGTTACAGATTCAGGTACATTCTTGATGTTCTTAGGTGCAGCAGTGGTGCAAGTTCAAGGAAACAAAATACTATTAGGTGCTCTCTCTCATTATTATGATTTGTCTTTATATATAGGGAACTTCAAAGGAAAGTGCTTTAGTTGCTACAACTTTAGGCTTGAAACACTAAGGTTGCCTCTCTTTCAGTTTGAGTCATATGCATCACGATCATTAATTTCTCACATGCAAGACTTTTAGCAGGCATTAAGACACTTTTTACAGCAATACAATTTTTATTTGACCATTCCTCAAAACAGGAATGCAGAAAAACACGTCAGGCTTTCACTGAAATTGATGTTTATGACTTAGTAGCAAATGCTGGCCTTAAACTATGGAAAACTCATGTTCATGTACCATTGATGTCTTATGTTCATATTACATTTCTTCAATTTAAAGTAAAACCACTGCCAAACAATATTGTGATTTTATAATTATTGTAATATTTTACAAACATCTTTCTTTAAAGGAAATCTGAACTGCATAGCGGGTGGAACATCCAGAAATGGCGGCTTTATCTGGGATGTTCGAAAAGGCAAAATGATAACCAGATTCAATGAGGTAAGATGAGATAACTACTTTTTTGTCTATATGATATGTAAGTTAGTCATTTCCTCTAGTGTCCATAAATAGAGATGGCCAAAGTACATACGTTTTTAAAAGGTGCTATAGTATAAAAATCTATGGAGTTATCTAGGTGCCAGTTTACATGTGTGGCAGAAGTATTTTTACTTTCTCAGACTGGGTTTGTGATATGAGAGTGGTGAAGCACCAGATCGACTCCATTATCTTAAAACTGGTCCTGTAGGGATACATGGCAAAAGCATTGCTGATTCTTCAACTGTGTAAACATATATAGACGTACAGACTCAGCATCAAAATGAAAGCTGTGTTTTCAAACATAAAGGCCAGAAAAAAACTTTCAGTACCTGAAGTCTAGATCAATAAGGCTCCATTTTGCAGCACACTGAGCAGTATGACTCATTTAGTGGCTTGCCTTGTATTACCTGAAATTTATCCAGGCATTTTTAAGTCCTGAAATAGTAGTATCTTTTTTATTGGCAGAAGGAGTTGTGTAATATTATTCTGTAGTATTTTACACTATTTTGTGTATTCCCAGTATATAACTATGATCTTTAGATTATACAGACATAATCATTTAAGTATAGGTTCTGCATCAATGTATAAGGGATGCTCTTTAAGAAGAGAGGTGGGGGAGTGAGGAGAGGCATGAGCAGAAAACAAATATACCTACCTTCAGGAGTTCTGGCATTCTAATACTGATATTGGCATTTGTGCTACTAAATATCTTTTCTGTAATACTGGTCCTGATACACATCCCAATTAAATTTTCTCATACCACAATTTTTAATGCCCACATACTTCGTTATTCCAACAAGTAACTAACCTTTATTCAGAATCACTGAATGATTAACGTTGGAAGGGACAACAGGGAGTCATCTGGTCCAACCTTCCTACTCAAGCAGGGTCATCCTAGAACACTTTGCACAGGATTGTATCCAGATGATTCTGGAATATCTCCAGAGAGGGAGACTCCCCAACCTCTCAGGACAATCTGTTCCAGTGCTTGGTCACTTACACAATAGAGAAATTCTTCCTCATGTTCAGTTGGAACTTCCTGTGTATCAGGTTCTGCCCATTGCCTCTTGCTTGGCACTACTGAGCAGAGCCTGGCTCCATCCTCTTGGCATGCTCCCAGCAGATACTGACAGACATTGATGACCACCTCTCAGTTGTGACTTCTCAAGATTGAATAGGCCCAGCTCTCTCAGCCTTTTCTTGTTAGAGAAATCATTTTTGTTGACCCCTATTGAGCCCTCTCCACAAGTTCCGTATGTCTCTTAAACTGAGGAGGACAAAACTGGGCACAATACTCCAGATATGTTCTCACCAGGGCAGAGTAGAAGAGCAGGATCACCTCCGTTGCCCTGCTGGAATGCTCTTCCTAATGCACCCCAGGACACCATTGGCCTCTTGGCCACAAGGTCACACTGCTGTTCATGGACGGCTTGGTGTCCAGCAGAACCCCCAGGGCCTTCTCCACAGAGCTGCTTCCCAGCAGATCAGCCCCAGCCTGTGCTGGTACATGAGTTTATTCTTCCCCAGCTACAGGACCCAGCAGCTGCATTTGCTGAATTTCAGCTGGTTCTTCTCTGCCCATCTCTCCAACCTGCCAAGGTCCCTCTGCAGGGCTGCACAGCACTCTGCGTTATTGGCCACTCCTCCCAGCTTTGTGTCATCAGTCAACTTGCTGAAGAGGCATCTGCCCCTTCATCAAGTCATTGATGAGCAAGCTAAACAATTCTGGGACTGGTATTGAATTTTGAGAGCCACCACTAGTGATAGGCCTCCAAATAGACCCTGTGCTACTAATTACAACTCCCTGGGATCTGCTGCCAGCTCTCCAGCCACTTCACTGTCCACTCATCCAGTCCACACTTCCTGAGTTTGACTGTGAGGACTTTGTGAGAGACAGTGTTGAAATTCTTGATGAAGTCAAGGTGAGCAATAGGCACTGCTCTCCCCTCATCATCCGTTGAGGTGAGGCTAATTGGCTAGTGGTTCCCTGGGTCTTCCTCTTTCTTTTTGAAGACTGGAATGATATTTGCTTTCTTACAGTCCTCACCTCAGACACCTCTCCTGATTGCCATAGCCTTCCTTTCGAAGACGACCATGAGCAGCCTCACTGTGGTGATACTCTTTCAGCATTTGTGGATGCATCCTGTCAGGGCCCATGGGCCTGTGGATGTCAAGTTTGTCTGTGTGTTCTCTAACCCAGTTCATCTTGATCGAGGGAAAGTCTTCCTTCCAGCATTCTTCTATGCTGGTCCCTTGAGTCAGAGACTTCTGAGAGCTGATTCTGTCAGTGAAGACTGTTGTAAAGAAGGTGTTCAATAACTCTGCCTTTTCTGCATCCTCTGCTACCAGGGTCCCCCCTCTGTTTAGTAATGGGCCTACATTATCCTTGGTTTTCCTTTTGTTATTAATGGAGTTGAAGAAGCACTACTTGTTGTCCTTGATATCCTTGGCCAGATTTAATTCCAGATGAGCCTTTGTATTCCTTATCTCCTTTCTACTTATTCTGCCAACCTCTGTATTAATTCCAAGTGGCCTGACCCTGCTTCTATCTCCTGTGCATTTCCTACATGAGCTTAAGTAATGACAGAAGTTCCTTGGTCATCCATGAAGATCTCTTGCCCCCTTTCCTCAATTTCTTGCTCATCAGGGTGCATTGTTCTTGAGCCTGGAGGAAGTGATCCTTGAATATCAACTGGTTCTCTTGGATCCTTTTTCCCTGCAAGGCATGTTCCCATGGAACTGTTCAAAGAAAATCCCTGAAGAGACTAAAGGTAGCTCTGCTGAAGTTCATGATTGTGTCTTACTTGCTGGCCTGCTTCCACATTGCCTGATACTGAACTCCACAATCTCAATGTTCACTACAGCCAAGGTTGCCCCCAACCTTCACATCTCCCACAAGTCTTTCCCTGTTTGTTAGTATGAGATTCAAGCAGCGCAACATTCCTTGTGGGATCCTACACTACCTGTGACAGGAAGTTGTCATTAACACTTTCCAGGAACCTCTCAGACTCTGTGCTTCACTGTGTTGCTTCTCCAGCAGATGTGAAGGTAGTTGAAGTGCCCCACAAGAACTAGTGACTGTGACTTTGGGGCTGCTTCTAGCTGGCTGTAGATGGCTTCATCCACTTCTTTTTACCTATCAGGCAGCCTATAGCAAACACCCACAACAGTGTCTTTTATCCAGACCATAAGCTCTCGACTTGCCCATCATCCAACCCAAGATAGCTTGATACATCCTGTTACCTCACACAGGGGGAAATTCCACCTGTGTGACTTCCTGGCCTGTCTTTCCTAAACATTATGTAGGCTTTTGTGGCAACATTCCAGTCATGCGAGCTATCCCATTGTGTCTCTGTAATCACAGTGCATCAAAGGCTTGTGACTGCACACAGATCTCAAGTTCATCCAGTTTGTTCTCTATACTGTGTGTGTTGGGGTACAAGCACCTAATAGAAGTATTTGATTCTGTCCACATCCCAGTGGAGGTACAAAGGGATGCCCCGTAGTCCTGTCTAGAGATTACGTCTTTGGCTGCTTGTGCTTGCTCCAGGTACTGCCCCTTAAGCCTCCTAGTGCTACTCGAGTGATTTCTATTGTTCTCATCTTCCCTACACATTCTCTACGGCAAGCCTGGCCCTGGTCTCTTTCCAAACTAGTTTAAAGCTCTCTCAGTGAGCCCTATGAACTCCTGAACTAAGATCCTTTTTCTCTTTGGAGACAGCTGAACGCAATTTGTTGCCAGCAGGCTTGGTGTTGTATGAACTGACTCATGATCAAAACACCCAAAACCCTGCTGGCAAGTCCAGTTGTTCATCTGCATAATCTTCCTGTTTCTTGCCACATCATTCCCTGCAACTGGCAGGACAGAAGAGAACACAACTTGTGCTTCACATCCCTTAAGCCATCGCCCCAAGGCCCAAAGGTCCCTCTTGATTGTCCACAGTGTTGTTTATTTAAGCTTCAAGTTTATATAGTTATGGATTGCTCATTCTTCAGTTTGGCCCAGTTTTGCCTCTTAGATCCTGGAGGCTATAGCAGTTTTACTACTTATCTCCATAGTCCCAATGTTTTGGACTTGGATTCTCAAACATCCAGCTTATATTGGGTACTCATTATCATGTGGTTTTGTACAGTACACTGTACTGGGAGAAAAGGGCTGAAGACCATAGGAGAATAAAGTAAAAAATGATGAGTCAATAGATGAGAGAAAAAGGGGGTGAATTATTTCTTATTGATAGGTATTTTGCATTTTTTGAAGCATGGAAAGAATGGAATCTTCTGCATTGCCTGGAGTCATAAAGATTCCAAAAGAATAGCAACCTGCAGCAGTGATGGATTTTGGTGAGTGTTACTAGAAGAAAAAAATTGCTAAATGCACTTCTCAAGTCCATAAATTTTGACAGCACTCTCAGTAATTAATTTAAAACCTTTTCTTACTGGACAAAACTTAAATTGTATTACTCTTCTGTACTTGTTAGGGTATATTTTTCATGATTTTAAGTAAAATATAAAGGAAATGTTTTCAAAAGGAATAGTGTCTAAGACACACTGATAGTGAAACTAGTGATTTTTATTTGGACAAGAATATCCTTCTAGGTTTCTTATCTGTAGAGGACATTTTTCAAAAGACATCCAACTTTACTTGTCTTAATTTTTAATTTTTTTTTAGTTTGTTCTTTCAAGGACTAAAAAGTACTATTTTAGAATGAAATAACTACAAGTGCACTATCATAGGGGTATAATACCTCATTTCTAAAAATGCATGAATGTCCATTGAAACCAATTTTGCATATGTTGTGTTTCAGTATATCTTGAAAATCCTTTGTTTCCTCTGCTACCTGTGTCATTCCAGTTCAAAAGAAATTTTAGAGAACAATCAACTTTCTCTTTAATTCATGAAGATCTATTTGTACCTTAAAGCCATGACTACAACTTTGATTCTGGGCTGTGAGATCCTTTCAAGAAAGATGCACCACAGTGAACATCTTTAAAGCCCCTCTGAAGAAACATAGATAACTGAAGTCAAGTTAGATGTTGTACAATCAACATCCAGTTAAATGTTGTGATTCAGGGGCTAATATTGTTTGTGGCTGTTTCTCCTATTCTTTGTGTATATCTTTTTGCTCTCTGGTTTATTTGCACAGAATAAAACCTAATTTTGGATAGCCTACCCAGAATGTATTTTTCCTTATAATATCACATTGTAATTGTTTTCAGTATTATTCGAACCATTGATGGCAATGTTCTTCACAAGTACAAACATCCAGCTGCAGTGTTTGGCTGTGACTGGAGTCAAAACAACAAGTAAGTAAAAATTAACCCAAAGAATTGAGAATATTTACTATTTAAATGGATTACCAGTAAAATAACACAAATTTATCTAGAATATGATATTCAGTGAGATAGTAAAACACGAAAATTATCTATTCCAAAGAAGGGATATATCTTTTGCAGGTCTCTCTTCCCAGTAGTATATTTCATTCACCACCATGAACTTTCTTAACTTTCAAAGGAGGGTCATTTCATATTGATGAGAGAAAAAAAAAAAAATCTAGCTGAATATTTGATGAGGGGAAGAAAAAAGACATTCAGTACCAGAAAGAGGGGTGAGATTGGTGTCCGTGTAATGACTGCTAAATAAAGACAACTAAATACATTGTGATTATATGTAAATTTTGTAGATAATTCCTAATAATGACATGAGAACTTTTTGCCAAAAAAAGAATTATAGTAATTCAATTTAATAATAGTTGTGTATTGGGTGCATAGTCAAATAAGTGCAAATATATTCCCCATTGCAACTAAAGGATCTTTATCAGGTTTTTTTCTGATTTAGTTTTTTAATTGTAATTTTGATAGCAACATCTTGAAGAGATGAAGGAGAAGCAAAAAATTGGTATTAAAAAAAAATAATTGCAAATTGCACATCATGTTTTGTTTAAATTTAAAAAAGCATTCATCATCTCTGTGACCAAGGATTTTGCTGTTTTTATTTTGCAGAGATATGATAGCTACTGGTTGTGAGGATACAAATGTTCGTGTTTACTACTTGGCAACCAGCTCTGATCAACCATTGAAAGTTTTTGCTGGGCATACTGCAAAGGTGTTTCATGTACGGTGGTCTCCTCTCAGAGAAGGAATCCTCTGCAGTGGCTCTGATGATGGGTATTTCTGAAAAATTAGAAAAATTAAAAACTCAAGCAGAACTGTTGGAGAAATTTACATCTTTGCTTGTAATGGTGCAGTCAATACTTAATAATCTAAATCTCTGCCTTGTTCAGATCCAGGTTTTTGTTCTGCTCTTAGCTTTATGTAGTATTTGGACAGCAGGATCATTATCTAAAATAGCCACAACTGCTGCAGTAGTGCAAGTTTCCATATGCTTTCCCAAAAGTAGGGTCAGTGCCTGATACTGTTACTGCAAGGAATAGCACAAGGAGGATACCACATGCTTACATTACCTCTGAAGAAACAGGTGCAAGACCTGCCCCTATCTGACATTTTTCAAAAGTCTACTTAAGTAGAATCTGCAGAGAATTTTAATGAGTATTGGATCTTTCTGGTTTTCGGTTTGATGCCATTGCTTTTGAGGGAGGGCACATCAGTCCATGGTAAGCAGAAGGAAGCATTTTTCTATGATTCTAAGCCCCTTCCCTGCAGAATATGCAAGATATTTTTGTAAAGGATATTTTGTAAAGCTGGGAGTATTGGCTTCTATTGCTTTCCCATTATCATTCATTACAGGTTTATGCTTGAAGCAAAATCTATTAGTTCATAGTTCAGTGATTCATGACTGAAGACAACTTGATAGCAAACTTCTTGACAATAAAATACATTAAACAGAACTGGCCCTAGAATTGAACCCTGATGAGTATTGCTGCTGACCAGTTCCCAGCCAGATTTAGCCCCTTTCACTATAACTCTTTGAGCCCTGTTGTGATGCAAATCAATATTCTGATTAATTTGAAGCTTAAAATATTGCTGAAGTAGAGAGATAATTATATTTCAATAGGCAATCTGATGTAGATCGTTCTCTTTTATCCTGTTTCAGTACTGTTCGGATATGGGATTATACACAAGATGCTTGTATAAATGTTCTTAGTGGACATACAGCTCCGGTACGGGGACTGATGTGGAATCCTGAAATTCCTTACCTTCTAATATCTGGCAGTTGGGACTATACAATTCGAGTCTGGGACACGAGAGATGGAACATGTTTGGACACAGTTAACGATCATGGTGCAGATGTATATGGTAGTATCTTTTAAATTTCATTTTATTTCTGTATTGAAATGCATTCTAATAGGGTTTGAAATTTATAAAGTAATTTAATCAAACAGGTTATTAGATAAACTTATTTGACTGAATTTTTAAATATCCCTTCTACTAGGATTAACGTGTCATCCTAGTCGTCCATTTACTATGGCATCTTGCTCTCGTGATTCCACTGTGAGACTCTGGTCATTGACACCTCTTATAAACCCCCTACAAATAAATATCATAACAGACAGATGTTGGGATGATATTATCAGCAATACAGGTAAGCAAATTGTATAAGCCATTGTTTTAATTTTCTCTATGTTAATATTCCTATTCCTTTAGTTGTTTTTTTATTTTAATTTCATATATAAATCTTTGTGTGTGTTAGATCGCGCCGTGGAGTCTGGAGCTCCTCCTTTGCTGTGTGGTAAAGTTTCCAGGGAGATTAAACAGGAACTGGAAAAATTGTCAGGAAGTCCTCAAGGAAAAAAATTAAGGTGGTTTTCAGAATTTTTTTCAGTAAGTATTCTTTAAACTTAGGGATGTTGTCAATATGCATGACTTTCTTTTCTGAAGTCAATCTCCAAAATTGAGATTTCTTTTTTCTCTACCATTTTTTTCTCTCTTTCTTGAAGGGAGCTTAGAAAATAGACCAAAATAAATTCATTTCTTAACAGGTTGGCATATAAAAATTTCCATGATTGAATTGTTTGTAGGTTGGGAAAAACAAATTTCACTAATTTATCTTTGCAAAAAACAAACCGGCTTTTTGCAAAGTTAAATTAGTGAAATAGTATCATTTTCTATAGGAAAGGTTAATTTGGCAGCAATTTGCTATTGAAGAAAATGAAATTATGTGTTTAATCAAGCTGCATTAGAGTTTTTAAAAGAACACCCTCATTACATATGATAAGTTTTGAACTGCCCCAGTGTCTGTGCCCAAACTGCTCTTTATGTTTTAGGAACTGTAGATCCAGATGACCTGTGCCTAAGTATCCATCTACTGCCTTTTCTCCATTGCACAGTAATATTTTCTATAAATTGCTGCAACCTCTCAGTGCAAATGAGTTAAAAAATATGGGTTCTTATGAGTTCTTACCTGAATAGGAGCTGCACTTGAGATACAACAAGGACAAAATTACTTCAAACTACAGGTTCTACTACTACTTAAACTTGTGTCAAACACTGTTGTAATTTAAATCAAAACATTGATCTAAAAAGACCTAATTAATCCAAAATATTTGGTATGAGTTCAATTTCAAACTTAGACATTTTCTCTTTTGTTAAAAATATATTTATGGAATTCCTTGTTTTACAGAAGTTGTAAATTTTTATTTCCTATGTTGATTTGACAGTAAAACTGTTTTAAGAATACTAGAATTTTCCAAAAACAAAAACTTTTTTGATCAGGTATGGGCAGTGCTTTAGTTTCAATGGACAGAAAAAAGAGAGAGTAGTCTCGTAGTCTCTTTTTTTTTTTTTTTGTTGGGGGGGTGAGGTTTCCCTAGTAGGATTTTATGCTTTTTACCAGCTCAGAAATAATTGGACTTCTACTTGTGATGCTGTTATTCTTAAAAAAGCTTCTTTAGGTCAAAGGTTTAATGATTTTTTTTTAGCTTTTGAATACTCACTCTCTTCTAGACTTTATTCAGCATTATACTATATGTTCTATTTTAAGATTCAATATTAAGATAGTAAACCAGGTTGTGACAGTCAAGCCTTGAAGTTCTTTTCTACCTGGTCCATGCCTTTGTTTTACAGAAAGTAGTAAACAAGTCCTGGGTCAGCTCCTGCATGGCAGCAGCTGACTGTTGGTTTGTGCCAGCAGTAGACACAAGATAGCTTGGATTTATTTGAGAGCACAAGGCAAAACTAATGGTGAGCCCTCAGCTATGTCTGCACATAGCCAAATAGGTTCATCTGAAGGCTGTATCTTTACAGCCTGCAAGAAGACTGAAGGACTTGTAGTCTCTTGAACTGACTCATGTTTTCATAATAAAGATTCTAATATTGAAATTGTCTGAAATTGTCTGAATTTCTTGGAGTTGACTGACAAATGTTTTCCATTATCTTTATAAGTTCAAGTTCTTTCTTGAACATAACTGTAATAAAACTCTTCTTCCCTAACAATTTTAGCCTCCAGGAGGCAGCAAAAATTTATGGGATTTGGTTGCTGTAATAAAGGGACAGGATGACAGTTTGCTTCCACAAAACTACTGCAAAGGAATTATGCATATGAAACACCTCATTAGATTTAGACTGGTAAGTTAAGCACAAACAGTATGTGAAAATGGTTGTTAGTCCATGTAGTATTCACTATTTAAAGATAACATTCAATGCTTTACAAAAGGTCACAACTTCATATCCAAAGATATTTGTGTAATACCAGTTCTTCACTGCAATACTAGTCTGTTACAATAGTATCTAGTTGAGTCTGTGTGACTTCATGCATTCTCAGTTTTAAAATGCTAGGTTACAGTTATTAACTAGAAAAGCATTTTTCAAAACAATTAAAAGCAATTGCAAGCAATCATCACTACAGTTTCAGCTATGAAGCAATTTGTCTTGCCTATTATATACACTGCACTTTTATGTTCAGTAAAGTCAAATTATTTGTGTAAACATGAAGTGTGTAGTAGTTATGTTCAGATGAACAGACAGAGGTATTAATGTCTGAAAATGGGGGAGAGTCAACAGAAATACATTCTGTAGTTCTCTGGAAGAAGGAATGACAAGAACCTGTCCTTAATACAGATGCACAGCTTAAGAGTGACTTGGATGAGAAAAGGAAATTCAAGTGCTAGGCCATAAATTTATTAGTAGCTGCATTTATGAATATGCAACTGGATACACAGTTTGTGTAGAATATGAAGACTCATCATTCTGTCAGGAAGTTCTTAGGGGTACGAAAGAATCCCATACTCTAATGACTGGATTGTAAATAGAGGAAAGATGATCTACTGGTATGGATCAGAGAATGCACTTGCCAGCCCCAGGGCTAATACTTGCCAGGTATCACCTGTTGTTTGCTGTTACAAGCTGTCTCTCTTGTAAACTCACAGGCTTTTTTAGACTGTCCTATGTTCCTTATGACTCTCAAGTGATTAAAGTTTATTAGTGTTGTTAACTGTAGTAATAGTAGCTGCTCTGCTAATCCTATGAAGTTCTGTTTGTGTGTCCATGTGTCCAAAAAACCAGTTTTCTCAGCCAGTTAGCCTGAGAAGACAATAAATCTTGACTTGTACAGTGCCAGCAGTCTGTTTACCCTTACAAAAGGATTTCATGCATTTATAACTCCAGTGACCTAGAGTAACTACAGTAATTGCTGGTCATTCAGTGGACGTGGATTAAGTGTTCACTTAATCAAGTGGATTAATTAAAAGCATTTTTTTTCCCTTCTTGCTGACTCAGAATCTTGTTTGAAAGCTTTAAGAGAAAGTATGGGTAGGGTAATACGGACTCCTTGTTAAGGACTGCTAATACTTTCTTTTCTTTAGGAAACTAAATAATGGCACTGCAGCACCTATACACTTCAGGATGAAGTAAGGATGTAGACCAACTCTGTTCTTTCTGGTTTAAGTAAACAGAGAGGATGCATTGGAGACTTTAGCATGAAAATAATAAAAAAATATAGAGGTGCCGAGGAAAAAAAAAATGTAGTATGTTTTTAAAATAACCCAGATTCTTGGGAGCTACCATTGGTCTACATGGCAGTTTAGTTTGGTGAAGAATATTCAAAATTCATTCTCCAACTTCCATATATGGTTCTGCAAAGTCATGAATAGCCAAATGCCATCATTGTGCATTGAAGATAGAATTCAACTGAGAATTCTTGAAATGGGAATCTCCCTTTGTTGTTTTTTTTCCCTGTACATATAATTCTGTTGCAGCTTGTTTCTCAAATTCTGCCAGATGAAGAAATTTAGTCTTATTTTCCCAACTAATATAAAAATTGCAGAAGTTGGGAATATAAATAATTTCTTGGCCATAAGGTTAATGAGGCATGACAAATCAAATCACAGACCTTGTTGTCTACCAGTTAAGCTTATTATCTTTATTATTTCTTTGTGTGGACATCATTATAATGGTAATATGTAAAATTTTCAGCTCTGTATGTTTTATGTCCACAAATATTTTTTTAAAGTTTCAAAATATCAAGATTTTTATGAGGGACATCTTGATGAATTACTATTACATATGAGAATAAAAAAAGTTATTTTAGGAAGATAATAAATGAAAAAATATATGTACAATAAAACACTAACACATTTACTTTAACTACATAAATATAGTTTACAGTAATCTCATTGAAATCTCTTTCAATTAGCCTTTTTGTTAAAGAATTTTTTTCTTAAAATATAACCTTTATATTCTGCTGTAATATTTAGCAATACTTAATTCTTAAGGAAACTTTTTTTCATCACAGAAAACTTCTTTTTTCTTTTTTTTTTTTCCCCTCAGTCCAAGGCACAAGAACTGACAACAGTAAAGATGTCTAAATTTGGAGGCGGTATTGGTGCACCAAGCAAAGAAGAAAGACTCAAAGAAGCTGCAGAAATACATTTAAGATTAGGACAAATTCAGCGATATTGTGAGCTAATGGTAGAACTTGGAGAGGTAAAATATCAGAACACTACTGAAGAATAAAAAATTAGGAAGGTGTCTGAAAACCAGCTACCCTAGAAAAGATGGGGAGGCAATGAATGGGTCACAAGTCCCCAAAAAATATCTTGTTCCACTTATTTTTAACATATGCAGTGAAAAGCATAACTCATTCTTTATTTAACTCTTGACAAATATATTTTTAATGGAAGAAAAGTTACACTAGTTTAAAATATGGCTGCTTCTCAAATGGAAATGATCATGTTAAATGTATTACTGCTTTCTTCTAGTGGGACAAAGCTCTCTCAGTTGCACCTGGTGTATCAATGAAATATTGGAGGAAGTTAATGCAAAGGTAAGTTAATTAAAATATGATGGCAAATTGTAGCTTCAGTTCATAAAAGGATAAGATACTTAGGAAGGATGGATACTATTACCAGATATACTTGTCTTTTGTTGCAGCATTCTAGTGATGTTAGTTTTTGTTCAGTAAGCTTTGGGATAGAACTGTGGAGGATTTCAACAAAACTTTGTGTACAAGAATCAAAGGGTTGTAAATAAATTGCAACTTTATAAAGTCTTTAGGTGCAGTATTCACAGTTTGTAAGTCTGGAAAGGCAGATGGGTTTCAGTGAACTTTATTTGGCTTCATCTAACACCTACACCATGTCGTTAAGTTTGGTGATTGTTCATATATATGGTTCTTTCTTGTTTATTTATTCATTTGTTTAATTAGGAGAGCTGATCAGTTAATTCAGGAAGAAAATGATGATGTCATCCCATACTGTATAGCTATTGGAGATGTGAAGAAACTGGTTTCTTTCTTTACTTCAAGAGGTCAGCTTAAAGAGGCTCTACTTGTTGCACAGGTATTACTACATATATACCAGTGTGGGAGATGTATTTAGCTCTTAGCTTGTAAGTCAGAATATGACATGCATATTTAAAAGGCAATATAGCTGAATAATGATGCCCTAGTCTTTACTTCCATCTGGTATTGACCAGTTTTTATACTGAAATCATAAGAAGGAGGAACCTCACGTTTACAGATTTAAAGCCTGCTTCTTCTAAACTGCAACCAAATGGCCATAATGAAAACCAATGTGTTCAATTTCAATTGAAATGGAACCTGATTTTCAACAGCTGGTATTGCCCTTAACATCAAATTCATGTAGGATTTGATTTCTCATTAATTTCTACTGAGAAATCATCTGTAGGTTTTAGCTAAATAGCTGAATAATGTACAGAATGTAACTTTGACAATACTTAGATTGTTTTGAACTATAGTTCAAACTATAGTGTTTGAACTTTAAAGCAAGTAAAGCTCCAGGAAGATCTTTATTTTTCATGTAAGAGAGGCATTGCAGAGCTACTACAATTCATAGAATAGTTTTTGTCTCAAAGGTTTAACAAGATAATAATGAGCAACAAAATGCCAGGATTTACCTTCCTTTGTAACTGAGCCCTGAGGTTTAATGGTGTTATCCCAGCTACATCTTCAAGCATGTGAAAGAATTTTAAAAAATTCACAGAATCAATTAGGTTGGAAAAGATCTTTGAGATCACTGATCACTCTGAGATCACTCCAACCCTTTACCAACCACCACCTTGTCAACTGATTTCATTTTAACCCACACTGATCTCTTTATATTTAATGTTAGAAATAAATTCTAGTCAGATACAAAGAAAAGTTCACCTCAAGCCACTATATGCCAAATCTTTCCAGATTTGCTGGTATACCTGCTAAGCAGTGTCTATGGACTTCATCTTTCTCTCAGAGCTGCTTGCTCCTTGGGGTGTAAAAATCAAAGTTGTAGCCGTCACCATCCATTATATCCAAATGCTGAAGAATCCTGCACAAATTCATAGGAAGGAAGAAGTCTCTTGCTTCAGTAGAATTCTTGTATGGCTAGATAAAACCAGGTTAAGATTTAGCTATGAATAGGTTAATTAGTTTACACATTCAAACATTTTATTTGTTATAAATGGGCTTTAGAAAAAATTTTATAATCTCAGATTCTTTTTATTGTTATTGAAAAATTTCATTTCATTTTCAATTTGAATTTTGCATTAATTAATGTTTATTTTATTCACTTCCAGGCAGCTTGTGAAGGAAATATACAGATGTTACCACTCTCCACAACAAGTGGAACTTCAAATTCTGGTGGAAACAATACAGATGATTACAATGAGTAAGTTGTTCTAGTTTATAACTATAAACCTCATCTTAGTGCAGAGCGTAAAGTCATTCAGGAGATAAAGCATAGTGGTTTAATTTGGCGTCAGCAATGTACAACAAAATATTGCATCTTCTGGTACTTAGTAGCGTTACTACCTACCTGATGCTACAGTAATTTCTCTATTGTGCCTCCTGGCACAAAATGGATTTTTCATATGTGTGCATTATAATTAGAAATGTCCTTTTCTCTTGCTCAATATGTAAGATGCATTCCTGTGCACTAAAATATATAGCATATTAACTGATAACTTTTGGTGAGTAAGATTTAGCATTAACAAGTATCTCTAACTCCTGTGTTTTTACACATAATCTCCTCCTAGGAAAAAATTCTTAACAGTGAGGCAGTGCAATAGGTTCCCCAGAGAAGCTGCGGCTGCTCCATCTCTGGAAGCGTTCAAGGTCAGGTTGGATGCGGCTCTGAGTAACCCAGTTTAGGAGAAGGTATTCCTGCCCATGGCAGGGGGTTTGGAACAGAATGATCTTTAAGGTCCCTTCCAACACAAGCCATTTTATGATTCTCATTGTCCATGTTCATAAAAAACCCCCAAATATGCACCTCTCCTTGTCTAGAACAGCACTCAAAAACCTGAATTACATTATCAAGTTATAGTTGTAGTAACAAAAACAGTTTGGAGACTGTGTAGTTATGTCATTTACGTGAGCAGTTTTTGAGCAATTAGAGAAGTAATAGTGCAGAGTTTACAAGTACAGATTGGATATCCAAGTATTTGATTTTCCTTCTGTCAATCTGAAGAGACATTTCCTACTGATGTAAACTTTGGGAAACTGACCCACCTTAGTATGCACCAACATAAGTAGTGGATGAAGCTCAGATTGCATTTTTCAAGCTAGTACTGTCATTATCTGTGAGCCAAATATAGCAACTTTTAGGGTACAGAAGTAAATGTGGTGAATTTTACATAAATTAAGACCCAAGGCACTCCACCTTAAAGTGACCTTGTAGAATTTCTTTTTTGTTCTTACAGTCTCCTGCAGAAGGTCAGTAAAGAACTGGCAGATTGGTATTTCCAGGATGGCCGTGCAGTGCTTGCAGCATGTTGTCATTTGGCTGTTGAAAATATAGAGGTAATTTTTTTTTCTTTAATGATGAAAAAGCCAACATTTACTTCCTTTCTACACATATTTTAAAATTTATGTATCACATTCTGAAATGGTATTTGTCATTTGATTTTTGTATATTTATGCAAAGTTAGGTAGTTATAATATTAAAGTTAGTAGCAGAACTCCCTTGATTCTATTAAATTCAAGGTTTTTCTCATGCACAGAAGGTAGCGTGTTGCTGCTGAATTTTATTTACAATATCTACACTATATTTACACTATTTACACTATATTTACACTATTTACACTATAAGATACTTTAGTACCTTTTATACATCTAAGTGTTACTGCTTACAGTGACCCAAAATACCCATTCAGAACTGGAAGTTGTTGTGCTAAAGAAGAGGCAATCATCCGCCTTGAAGAATTTGCAGTCTAAATCAAGAAGTAAATAGGAAAAGAAAACACCACCCCTCAGTACAAAAAATAGAACTGGCATGTAGGAAACATTTTATAATGTTTTTTATTTGCTTGTAGTTTTACAAATTGTTTCTTTTCCTCATTTTATATGGATTTTGTTGTTGCTGACTTAACATGTTTGTCCTCCTCTATCCTCCCAAATAAATATAATTTCACCCCAATGAGCTATTCTGAGAGAAATCGAGAATCAGTTAATTCCTATATTACTAAATAGGCGTATTTGAAGTTGTTGTGTAGTCTTGTCTGACATTGTGCTATGCCTATCAGTAACTATGCTCAGAGAGAGTAAGAAAAGGACAATCCTTCCAGTTTTCTGGGGTTTTTGAGTCTCCTTTCATTGAAAGAGAGAGGGAAATATACACTCTGAATGCTAGTGTTCTTAAGATTAGATGGAATTCCTAGCATGCATTTATTTTAGGTATCATATTTATGTGATCTCTTCAGTTGAATTGAGGAAGAGTCTGCTAAATGAAATCTATTTGGTTGTTTAAAAGCACATTAACAGATGGTGCACAATTATTTACTCATTCGAGAGACCCAAAAATATATAAAATTGAGTTAATATTGGATATTTTGTCCTTCTGTAAAAAGTGTCATAGGTGAATGTCATATGATCAACGTGGTGAATGTCCAAAACTGCTTATGTCCCTTAATGATATTTTTTTATTGAGCAAGCTTGCGATGGCAAACCTGATTCGTGGGAATGAACTGGAGCTGGCAATCAGTGTGGGTACTGTCTTGGGAGAAAGTGCAGCACAAGCAATGCATTATGCCCTAGAATTACTAGCAAGAAAATGTATGGCAGTAATAACATGGTAAGAATTTCTTAATCCAAAGAAGATTTTTAAAAATTTTCTCCCTGACAAAGCAATCAAGGTGTGTCATTGTGAAACTTTTGTAGAGATCAAACCACCATGGGAAGGGAGAATAAAAATTTCTGCTTGAATAAGAATTGCTGTACTAGACCATTGAAGTACAGGGCATGCAAATGTTCTGCTTTAATCTCAAAATATATTCTGTGTGCCTTGTAAATGAGAGAGGAGTCATTGTCAGAATATGATACCCACTGAAAAAAACACCCTAGCTACTTGGGCAATAGGTAGCTTATGAAGTCCTAGTTTGTACTGAATAAAAAGAATTGCTTCAAAAAAAGTAAGGCTGGAATTGACATAAAAAGTCAAAAGGAGCAGCTAAAGTAGGATATGTGAAGTGATTTTTAAGTATTTGATTGAAAAATATAATACTATAAGTCTGAGGAATTATTTTCTATTGGTATTGGGAACACATGACTCCTGAAAAGATTTAAGGATGAAACAGGATTACTATTTAATTCTGCAAAAGTAACTTCTCTCTTGCATATAGGAAAAGCCTTCTGTGGTAAATTTTCTTTTCCTCATTGTAGTGGTTTTACTTTGAAAAAATACTTGTTCTTCTTGTGTTTTATATAACAATGAAAAAGCAGAAAACTTTCTAAGGTGTATTTGGCAGCTGTATAACTCATTTGTGATTAACATTTCACAAAAAATGTGTACTTAAACAGTTAAGGATCAGTTTTTCTTCTACAGTTAGTATTTGCTAATGTATTTAGACGTAGTCTGAGAGAAACAGTGGAATTCCTCTCTACAGAACATTTAGCTTTCATTAGACAATGAAACATTGTAGAAAAAGATAAAATAAGAAACTGGTGACTTGCTGCTTTCATTTTGCAGGGGTCTAGCATGTCTGCAAAATTGCATCAGTCTTAATAGGGTTGTTTTGGCAACTCCATCTACAGCTTTTAAGGTGTCTGAAGCTCTTTGATTGTTAAGGGTGATTTTTATGTAGCCTCCAATAGGAAGCACTGGATGTGGAGTTTAAAAAACAGTGTATACTTTTTCCATTTCCATAACAAAAGCTTGTTCTGATCTCAGGGCTGTAATTACTGCTTATAATGGTATGGCATCTATGTTTATGTCCATAAAGGTTCTGTAAACTTATAGCATGTGTACACTGAAGTTTACATGGTGATAAAGTCTATACATGATAAAATTTGAAAGTGGTATACTGCATATTGCCCAAGTATACATCGGGATTTTTCAATGGGTTTCACACACTGTGCTGAACACGTGGCAATTCTGGATTCTGATTTTCAGCCATTGCAGCGTATTTTTTATATTCTGTAGGAAAAGATCAAAGATTCATGAATCTCTTTGTTTTGTTTAATTCTTAAAAATCATTCCAGTTTCTTAGAATCTCCAAATTCTTAAAAATCATTCCAGGTAGCACAATTTTTAGGCCGTTATCTTCTTTGAATTACTTTTTTTTTTCAAATGAATATTAGATTTCAGTTTTTTGACAAGCAAATTTCTAATCACTTAAAAAATGTTTAAATTGCTTTCCAGAATAAGCGATCTGTAAAATAGCTTAAGAACTTGTGAAATATCCTAGATTTTGAAAGAATGCTTCTGTAACTTGGAAAAGTGGCTGTTGCACAGTAATAATATCACAAATTTTCTAAAGACCTTTTGGCATGAGTTTCTTTATGTTGTCAAAAGGCATAAAATAGAGGGCTATTATTTTTGTTGATGCTTTTGAAGTGAGTTGCCCTGACTCATAGATTTGCTGCTGTAGTTTAATTATTTTTTATCAGATATTTTCTCTGTAAATTAATAAAAAATTTTGTTCAATACTGTTTCAATGTCTTCCTTTTAGCTTCCCATCATTTGGATACAGGTATTTTGCTTTTTTTGGAGAAAGTCTAAGCTTATTTTTTCCCTTAATAAAGTCACAAGCTTTTCAAATTTCTCTAAGTGTCCTAATTTTTAATTGTGATTAATACTTGAGACAGAAAGCAGTTGCAAATATTGGATAATAGCTTACTTGAACATTTTAAGCTAAGGACCACATTCTGAAAATCCAGAGGATATCAATAGGATTTTTTGCCTTACACAGAGGCAAGTGAATCTTGAGGTTAACAGGAGAAATGATGTCTGCTTTAATAGAAGAGTCACAGAATAACCAGTTATTAAAACTTAAATAGAAAAATTTCCAAATAATTCCCTAATATTATAGATTCCCTTTAGCTGTTTGTTTTGAAGGATAGGATAACAAATGGCAAAAAGTTTAGGAAAATGTAAGAAATGTCAGTTTGCTAAAACAGTTTTCCTTTGAGAAGGATGAAAATAGGTATCACATTTTTTTCCCATATAATCTCTCGATTTCTATGTCACATGAGCACCAGGCCATTCTGGATGACCAAGAGATGTCCTATGTTGATGTCATGAAGCTTTAGAAACCTGGAATTTTGAGGATGGTTTCATGACACAGAACCACATTATCATCTTTTCTTCTTTCAAATTGGAGGGTTCCTACTCTTCTTTCCCATCCCTGCTCACATATTCTTCCATTTCACTTTGAGATGGTTCGGATGCTTAAGAATTGCACAGCTGTTTAATTCGACCAACTAAAGCAACAGAAAATTAATTAATGACTTTCCCAAGAAGATGAAGAATTAAGCCTCATTTATTGAACAAAAATAGTCTTAGATACTGAGCTTGCTTCTGCGCTTCTCTGGAAATAGTATTTTTTCAGTAAACTTTCTTTTATAAGGAATGTAAAAGATAAAATAGCATCCTTCTATTACAAACCATCAAGAGTAACTATATGTCATCTTTTGTTTGTGCAGGGATTTAGCAGTTGATCTTCTTATGATGATTCCTGATAATAAACTGCAGTTAGTAAAACTATGTGCTTTTTATCCTGGATGCACAGCAGAAATAAATGACCTGCATGAAAAGGTACAACGTAAAAGAATTTACTTGAATCTAATAAGGTTTTGTATTGATTTACTTACTAATTTCAAAACACATAATGCCATATAAAACCATAGGATGAATTTGTCTTTACCATCTTATATGTAGCATATTCTTTTCTCCTTTATTAGTGTTTGTTGACTTTATTTTCAGTAACATGCAATAAATTTAGTTCTTCATTTCTATCCTTTAGTGCACTCTTTCCCTGACACATTACTCTCCTGAAGTAGCTTATCATCTTCAGAATTACCTGTCAGTACAATTTATAACTTACTAGATGTGCAGCCTAATCATGTTTTGGCAGATCAACTTTCTATAGTCAGAATTGTTTTATATTTTATGCCTGTAATGTCCATAAATGTCCCCTTTCCTCTTCAGGAGCAGAAGGGTCTGCTTTGGTTGCTCTCCCTTAGGGTGCAACTCAGACTGCACATTTATTAAACAGTAATAAAAACTTCACAAAAACATTAGCAGTGAAAACTGGTACTGCTCAAATTAAAAGTACAGAGCCTTTTCCAGTGTTGCTCTGGTCTAGATGATTTTCTTAATGTGCATTAAACGCAGGTATGTCTTTCAATGGCTCCTTCAGAGAGAATTTTTTCTTCTTGTTTGTGTGCAAACATCAGTATTTCTCTGCATCTTAGAGAAGTGTTTGAACATTTCAGTAATTTTCTGGCAAAATGTTTGTTTTCCAGTGTAATCTTCCTGATGTGGAAGAATGTATGCGAGTGGCAGAGACAATTCAGGCAGATGGGGATGTATTTGAAACAATAAAGTATTATCTGTTAAGCACAGAACCCGAAAAGGCTCTCCCAATTGGCATTCAATATGTGAAAGGTAGGTAGGTGGATGAAGAACAATTTTAAAGCAAAAGTTATCTGTATATCTTTCCTCATGAGATATTTTTCTTTTTACTTTTCAACAGAACAACTTTGTGGCTCAGATTGGACTTTAGATTCAGTCTTTCCATATCTTGATCTTTTAAGTTACATACGGACTGAACAGTTAATGTTGCCTAAGTGCAGTGAGTGAGTATATTTTCCTAACTTAGAAAAGTGGGACTTTCTTTAAAGGAATCTTTCAGATTTTATATATAGGTGTATACTGGTAGTGTAATTTTTTTTTTTTTTAACAGAAGAGGGACACAAAAAAATTCCAGCAAGCACGCTTGTTTCCAGTCTAGAGAATAGAATGTGGACTCTTCCAAAATTATGAAAGTTTAGCAAGAAAAAAAAAAGATCTTTTACTGCTTCTTTCTCTGTGGAGTATTTTACTATGTGTGAATCAATATTGGTCTTATGGGAAGTGCTTCACTTTGATCAGCTCTGGTTTCAGTTTGCTGAAGTGGTATCACAAATCATGTGGGCTTTTGTGTCAAAGTGTTAAGAAACGTTGGGCTGTCACTCTCAGAATTAACTCTAAAATAGTTGGCTAGCTCTGGTTTACCTTTATGATATATGGTTGCAGCTAGGCCTAGGTGCCTACACAAGTATACATGTGAAGAACGAAAAGGAGAAAAAAAGTTATTTATTTTTATTTATTTATTTATTTTAGTTTTTTTATTTTATTTATTTTAGTTTTATTTAGTTTTATTTACATTTAGAGTTCTATCCCATTAAAAGGTCTGAGTGATGTTTGTGTAACTCTGCTTGGTTGTGCTTAAAAATTGTGTTGCATATGCCATTTAAAATTTAATAATGGAAATCAATATGAAGCAGATGGAATCTGTTTTAACAAATCCATGGCACAGAAAGTAAGCATAATCAGTGAACATATATTCTCCACAAAAGGTGGATGGAAAAATTAGGTTTTAAAAGTATAACATGAATATGAGTTTGTTTAAAGTTTTTCCGAATGCTTGTTGTTCTTCATGATTGATACTTGTTCATTTATAGGTTTCGGAATGAGTTGTTGATTTTGTGTGGTTACGTTGGTGCTTTACTCGCTATCAGAAGACAGTACAACAGCATTGTACCTGCACTGTATGAGTATACAAGGTAATACTGCGTTGTCATTAACTCTGAGTAATCTCAGTCCTTATTATGACATATGCCATACATTGAGCCCACTTCTTTACATTACATCCCAAAAAAATGAAACCATGTCTTTCCTCTTAGCTATCCTCATGTCTGAAACTTGGTGAGGGAATTGGGGAAAAGGAAAAGGAGCATTTGTTTGTTGTTGGTTTGATTTTTTCTTTTCTGAACCTAAAGAAATAACAAGACAAAATACAAACTTTTACAGAAGTGTTATTCTGATATGGATATTATTAGACTAGTAACAAGCAGTCTTTGAGACTCAGTTTTTGGTACTTTTGGTTGTAAAGCTTTCAATTATTTATGTAAAGAACCACAGAACAATACCACTCAAAGTTTTGTTCTTAGATTGCCCAATATCTTCCAAGACTCACAGGCTTTTAGTTTCTGGCCCATCTTAAACTGAACACTTATCTGCTTAAGGTGGACAATTTACATGCTTAAGCAGGACATTTTTAAGGTATCCCAACACAAATGAAAGATGACGAAGTTAGGTCAGGTAGTAACTGCCACCTATATTATATTTTGATAAATAAAAAATACATCCACTGCAAGGGCTTTGAAACTGCTTTCTGCAAGTGAAACAAGGCTGTCCCAATATATGTGTTGAACCATATTTCTCTAATTGCATTTTTACCATATGTGGTACATGCAGGCAAAATGGATCCTTAATTTCAGTAAAGTTGACAATATTAAGAAATAAAAACACATATAGCCTTGAAATAAGAGTGGCCTCAAGTTAAAAAAATACAGAAAATTAAATAAGATGTAAATAGGGATAATTAAAATAAAATTTAAATATAAAGCTATACTTCTATAACTTGTATGAGTATTACTGAAGTTTAATATAGTCTATATTGTGAAGGATCAATTTATTTCCATAGTTATTCCATATCCAATGAGAAATAGTTTTATTTTACTACTATCATGTTTTGCTTCTAAGAAAATTGTCATTATTAGGATTAATTACAACTTTAATTACTTGCATTCCTTTCCAGTCAGCTTTTAAAAAGACGGGAAGTATCTGTACCTTTGAAAATTGAACAGCTTTCTGAGGAATTAGATGCATGGAGAGCTTGCACACAATCAAACAAGTAGGTGGAAAAATATAAAATTACCATGAGTGAGACTAGTAGTAATTAACTGTTTAGTTGTAAATTTATTCCTTTTGTAAAGTCTGAATGCAACTGTTTTGCAGATCTTAACTTCTCACACAAATTAGGAAGTCAAGTTGAAAACCAAATTTCTGTTATGTTCCTAGGCCTACGGATGAGTTGCCATGCACCCCGCCCTCTGAATCACAGAGAGCGCTGTATTCGGTACTTGTCTCGCGAATTCAGGGGGAGCCTCTGAAAGGAATGGTTGGGCCAGACTGTGTCACTGGATCAAATCTTCCCAGTCATTCAGATGTTCATACCTCTTGTTTGACAGGGCTAAAGATCCAGGTATGGTTTCAGAGAGCTGAAGTGTTCTTTCTTGCTGATAGCACTTTGTGAGGTTGCCATAAATCAAAGGTCCCTCCCACCATTTGGCTGGAAAAAGGTTTACCCTTTTATCATAGGAGCAGAGTAAAAAGTGACAGGCAGTGAGATCTGCTATATAAGAAAGGCTGTATAAAGAATTCTCCAATCAAGTAGTTGTCCTTTCCCAAATCCAAAACATTTTTATTTACACATGAAAGATTTCCTTTGCCAAATGTTGTGTCTAAAGTGCATGTATCTTATTGGCTAATCCCTCACTGCCGGGAAATAAAAGCCAGGAAATTATTTGTCTTCAACCACATATCGATATTTTTCTGGTTTTGGTTTTTATCACTATGGAAATGCATACTGTAAAACTTGGAATACATGACTAATTAAATCCAGACATTAGAAGACTAAATATTCAAATATATTTATTTATCACTCACATTGAGTTTTATGATGTTATTAGTCCTTATAACACCTCTTTAGCATATCTTGTTATTTTATTAAAGAGAAAATGGAATGATCCTGAAAACACTACTCCTGACTCCAGACAATGCCTCAGTACGAATTTACTTTCCTAGGGGATGCCAAATCTGTTTCCTTTGTCCAGTGTAAGATGTCAGCCCAAAGAGTAACAAAGTGGTTTAGGGACTAAGAGGGATGGATAGTTTTCTGAAAACAATTCGTTTACAAAATGCTAGTGGGATTTTTGAGGTAAAAAAAATTCTCAGCTGCTCACCATCAATCTAAAAAAACTTGCTCTCAACACTTCCAGATTAGACCAGTGGTCTCTTTTTATGGCTATACTCTCAACACTTGCCAATAGCCATGTAAAGCTGCCAATGTTATAGTCCATTCAACAAGAATAGCAGATATGGTGTCACCAGCTTCTCATCTACAGGATCCATATTTCTGGATTAGCATACATTAGGAGTCATGGCTTTGGGCATGCAGATCAGGTCAACAACCAAAATCAGTTAGTACTAAAGCAGGGCAGCCTACTTGTATGGGTTTACAAATTTTATGTAGCAAATTTGGAGAGCATTACTCTTTAAGAAAGCACTTAAATTGAACTGCAGCTTTGAGAGCACATTTTGTCAAATTATTAAATTAGCAAATAACTCTTCTTCCATCACATGAATGAGTACTTTGTCCTTTTCATAGTGAATAGTTCAAATTATTCTGTAGACTGCATGTAGACCCTGTTTTCAAACAATTCAGGGAGACATTATATCAAGGGGATTTTTGTGGATAGGAAAAAGCACAGATCAGCAGAAATAATAATCATGTCCATGATGAAATATGGACAGTATTCTGAAGAAAAATGCTTGCTACCTCAGTTTCTAATTCAAGCTAAATTTAACTCTGGAATAATTGACAAGCATATATAAAATAACGATAAAACACATCAAACTAAAAATTTAAATATTATGAAAGGTTGCATCGACAGATTTGGGAATGTAAGTGCCCTCAATTCGTAATGTATAGCTGTTATCAGTGTTTTAAGTGAGTGGGGAAAAATTTCTGTAGGAACATAGTGGATAGGTCTAAACAAGGCTTTTATGTTCTGAGATAAAATGTGCTTTTTGTTGTGGCCGTTACACAATCCATGTATTATTTCATATTCTCTCTCTTCCCAAACATTTTTGCTTTACAGGGTCCTGTGTTCTTCCTTGAAGATGGAAAATCTGCTATTTCACTGAATGATGCTTTGATGTGGGCCAAAGTGAATCCTTTTTCACCATTAGGAACAGGAATACGACTTAACCCATTTTGATGGGGTTTTTCCTCTGTACTTTATAGTGCTTAAAATAATACTCTGGGAGTTAATGCTGATTTAACCTTGATTGTCAAAGGACAGAGAGGTGGTAGTTGATTCCTCCTGCAGGTCAATTACTTGAACTTTGAAAATTTTAAAATGAGAACAAAAAGATTTCTATACAAATGTTTGTTGAGAATCCAAAGAAAAAAGTTATTTGATAATCCAAAGAAAAAGTCCTAATTTCATATATAGCCATGTCATTTTTTTTTTAGTAAGAATATTGTCGTCAGACAATTATTTTTGTCAACTCTGTGTGAATAGATGCTTTGTAAAGTAAGAAACTATCTACATATTACCAAAATATTGATAATAAACTGTGAAAAACATAAACACTCTTCCCAATATATAATCATAGAATTACTTTATTGACAGTAATTCCAAACTTTTTTTAGAATGACTGGAATATTTTGGCTGTTTCACACTATCCCCCTTTTTAATTTGAACTAATTTATACACACAGGGTTCTATAGCAAAAGTAAAATTTAAAGAGTAGGTGTTTTTTTTCATCCAATTGTTATTGTGCTTTAATAGCAGTACAAATAGAAGGTCACTTTTTTTTAGATTATCTATTTATATTTATTTATTTAGATTATCTAGATTAAAAAATTGTATTTTCTAATAGGATCATATTTGGCAACATTCTCCATTTTACTTTCACTGGAGGCTAAAACTCTTTATAAATTTTCTTGGTTTTTTTAAAAAAGGCTTTGTATAGAACAAGCAGCATATTTATTGAAGTTATTTAACTATGCTATGTACATTTGAAAAGCTTGTTTTCTCTTTACATTTTGTATTAGTTATAAACACGCATATAATATGACAGACCAGAAGTAAGTACTTGTGCATTTATATTTTTATTTACTACATCTGTGCTCAAATGGAAAAGCAGTTACGGCAATAGAATACTAAAAATATTTTAAGCTGTGTATAGTATGGAATTTAGTTTTAAGGCAAATATTATACTCATTATTCTTATTAATAATTCTTATAATCAGAATTGCTCACTTTTAAAAAGGATGCCTTGGTTGCAATACTTTTCATTAGCTTAATTGATGGTACATAAACAGAAATCTATTTTATCTGGTTTTTTTTGCTGCTACTTTAAAATACATTTTGAAATTTATTTAAATTCCTGACAGTTACATGGAATATAAAGAGGAATCAATTAAAAATTGGCTGAATTATGTCTAAAGCAACTGTTGTAAAACTGGAAATAGTATTGGGTTTCTATTTAGTAGATCCTATCAAAAAAGTCTCAATTTAGAGGTAAGCCTAGCCCTTACTTAACTATAGAAATAACTATGCCACCATACTGAAAAGCTGGGATGGAGATTAGAAATAAAAGAAAATCCTGCGTTGGTTTTTTTCCCCTCCCTCTTTAAAATAGTAAAATTTCCCTCTGGCAATGCTCTAGAGTATTACTACAGGGTTTCTGGTGTAAGAATATATTGGGTGGAGGAAACACAGCTATTTTGTACCCTAAAACCCCTATTTTTGTACATACTTGGGTGCTGGAACAGAATCTTTTACTTGCTGCAAGTATTTGAAAATATTTTTCCTTTGTTTATTTCATGGACCTTGGAGAAGAAGAATTCAGTTTCACAAGTTAAAATTCATTGTTTTTGAAAGAATTTTCCATCAGTCAGTATCTGATCTTGCTTCTGTCAAATGAAAGACTATCTGTCCTTTAGCACATAAATCTTACAACCTGGTATGTAAAAGTTCTTGATTCAGAGGTGGAGAGCAAACATAAGAACTGAACATGCAGCCCCATGACTGAGGATTGGGATCTGAAGTATTGACTCAACTGCCAATCTACTATATTTAAAATCTTTTGTTGTATCATAAGGATTTTATTAATATTTCACAGTTAAAATATATTGTATATTTAGAATAACTGCATCAATGTGTTACACATAAATTATGCCTTAACATAGAATCTTGGGCAAATCTACTCCCTCTAAATTACAGAGTGAGGGATAAGAATTCTTTCCTTACTAAAATACAAAACTTAAGTCAAAGGGCATTTTTTATATTGGGGATCCATCAGGTAACAGTCATTGTGAATAACATGAGGTTGCATTTTCCTTCAAGTTGTTTGTACAGTGGCGAGTGAGGGCAATATGCAGAAAAGGTTGTAATTGTGTCTGCTGTTACAGCTGTGGTTGCAACTGTCAACTGGTTCATTAATTTCAAAAATAATTTCAGATTGTTTGCTAATGTGTAGCTTCATTGTCTAGTATAGCAAGTCAAATACAGATATCTCCCCCTTAATATTAAAGAATACTTTGTCTTCAAAAGACTGTGTGACTCCTCTGTAAAAGCCGTATTTCCATTTAAATGAAAAAACATACAAAGCTACACAGCTAGTGCTTTACAAGTACTATTAAATCTCTGTTATGTTCAACATCCCTGCAAACCCAAATCCATTGTTTGGAAATAGTCTGTCCAACAGTACTGACATGTTTATAAGCTTCAGAGACAGCTTCTCTGGCAGCTGCAGTCTGAGACAGATTTGGCACTTTAAAGCCACGTTGTGGGCTGGAATGATGCCCTGTCTGTTCCACCCTGCGCAGGGCTCCCACCAGGCTGGGCCGGTGATGCTGCCCTGGCCATGGCCAGAGCTGAGCGGCCCTGCAGCCCCAGGACAGGCCCAGGAGAAGCACAAGGAGAACCTTGTACTCCACGTGCTTTCTCACCTGCCAGTGCAGTGCCTCCTATGGGTCTCTGGAATACTTTCAGCAAGCCTACAGGAATTCATTGTTTGGATTTCATTCCAGAATTGACATATCACATTCCTTTTTTTTTTTCCTATCTTTTTCTCTGAAAATGCCTTAGAACACTTTTTAACAGGTGTAACAGTTCATTTAATAAGAGATTTATTGTAATAGGGCACTTAAACAGTGCTCTGACCTGGGTCACTGTTTGCTTCAGATCCTGGTTCCTAATATTTTAATACATAACATTTGTTTCGTTCTAAGAATTCAACGCATCAAAGCCACATTGAATAGAGTCCTGACAGCATGAGAACAGCAATAAACCTGTCCTTTTGGCTAAACAAGGGATCATTTTTGGAAGGAATTTTACCAAGCATTAACACCAGGTATTTCATTACCCTGTGTTTTTGGTATGTGGCAGTAGCATGCTCTGATCTGCTAGAGACCTGTCCCAGTGCATAGTCCTGCCAGGCCAATCACATCCATTCCCTCATTTGTTTGTCCCTGTCACATAGTAAAAGAAGCAATGCCCCATCCAGCTTGGCTCAGCTTGCCAAAATGAACTCAATTTTCACACAATTATCTATTAGCAAAATATGGAAGTTTATGTTGAAAAGTGCCTCTTTCCTGAGATCAAAGTAATGGTATTACCACATGCCAGTTTCTTCTGGCTAGTCTCCTATTCTGTATAATTACACAAAAAAATAGTACCAAATACCTGTAAACTGCAAAGATGGTCCTGTTTGTTCTTTGGATGGTGGCAGGGATCAGGGAGAATGGTGGGAATAGATACTGCAAATGCCACAAGAGCATGACCACACCTATTTGCAATGAGATGGCCTGGACTCTGGTGTGACTCTCAGCAAAACTTTTAACTTTATCTAGTTGTGTTCTGAACAGGTGTTTTGCAGAATAGCCATATTTGCTCCAATCTGATAGAGGTGTATAAAACATGAGAGCTTTTCCTGCCACTTTGTCTGAATCAAACCTGAAAAGCGATGTGCACACCTGAAGGTGATGTTCTAAATGAGCTCATTGTGGAGAAGTTTAACAGTGCTATGGTTGGCTTGGCACTTCAAAGTTGACTTGTTTGTCAGAGTAACAGACAGTAATGGTGTTAGACCTAAAACCACAAATTGCT
Organism: Fringilla coelebs; assembly: GCF_963513975.1. Classification (NCBI taxonomy): domain Eukaryota; kingdom Metazoa; phylum Chordata; class Aves; order Passeriformes; family Fringillidae; genus Fringilla; species Fringilla coelebs. Next base: position 35,595,973 of record NC_140032.1, on the reverse strand, counting down.
ACCTTCTGGATGAAAATAAAAATCACTACACTCACCCCAGTACAGACTCAGGATATGATGGACTCCTAAGCAGCTCCTTATATTTGCATTTGACTTTCTAAGGACTCCAGAAAAGCCCCCTAACTAGAGCTTTTGCAGCAAACAGAAGCAAACTAAGCTCATTTAACAGTGTCATGACAGCTACATTTTTTATTAGGAGCATATTATTTAGCAACTGAGTAAGCATTCCTCTTTGTGAAAGCTTCCTCTATAGTTAGTTCCTCACTTATCATCTTTCCAGTAGAAACATAAATACTGAAAGGAGTCACTAAAAAGGAATGGAAGAGGGTGAATCACCAAGGCCAAATGGCAAGTTTTCAGGTGTCCCCTGCTTCAGTTTGCAGGAACTGAGTATCAGTCACTGAGAAAGTAATGTGTTCTCAAAGGAACAGCAAATGAGAAGAGGGAAAGGAGGAGTGCTGCATTTTAATCTATTCAGATCACAATCACCAAAAATTCAAGGGCGTAAGCAAAGCCTCAGGGTTTTCTATATCTCTTGGGAGTGTCACCATTCTATCTCTGGCTAGAGTTGAACAATACCTTTTCATAGAAATGCTTGCTGGAGTATTCTGGGAATTTGCAATAGGATTTTTGGAGCTGGATATATGTTTACAGGTAGTAAGAGAAGGAATGTCCTTTCAAGAACTTTACCCATCTTGATACAGAAAACTGACATTTTTGAAACCTTGTATTCACCTCCTGAACTCGAGCTTGAAGATTCAGTATCCCCATCTCCACTATATGCCTTCAGAAACCTCACAGACACGAAATATTAAAATATGCCTTTCTCTGAGGCAAGTTATTTAATATGCCCATTAAATGCTTGGGATACAGTACTGTTATGAAAAGATAAGGGAAGTGCCCATAAAATTCTGTTTTATAAGAGGATACCAAAAGTATCTCCGTATTAAGGCTTTTGAGAAATAAGTTGCTAATTTGTACCAGTTAACAGAATTCTGTAAAAAACTGAGGTTCTGTTCACATCAGTTTAATTACAATCCACAGCACAGGCAGTGAGGAAGAGTAAAGGAAGTTTCTCACTGTGATTAATGAATTGTCTATATAAAGAAAAAGAAAAAGAATTGATGTTTAATTGTTTTATTTTTATCAATGCATTTAGTGCACCCATCACCAAGTATTTTTAGGTACACGAACAACAGAAATTTGAAAATACATAAAATATTGACTCCAAATGGACAAACTTAACAAATAATTATGAAGAAACTCTTTGTGGTTGAGATGTGTCAAACAGATTTTAAAAACATAAACACAATTAAAGCTAACAGCGCTAAAGCTATAAAGGGTTAAGATAAAGTTCTACAGTCATGTCCCAGAGTATCAGCACACACATTCAATTCAGCTGGATTAGCACCTTGGCACTAGTTGCTGAATGGCTCCCAATTACTATTACATTACCAACACCAGGTGTCAAAGATACAATTTTTTTAAGCAATATGCAAAAGGCTTTTTTTTTCCGCCCAGCAGTTCTTTAGATAAAACGTACAATAAACAGAGAGAGAAAAAAATGTACTCGCTGTATTTAAGTTTCTAACAATTAATTACTATGTTATCTATACTGTAAGAAATTCTTAAGTATGGTTGGCAACTGGAGTTGTGGAACAAGATGCAGTCTAGCTCTTCCTATGTAATTTCGGATACATAGTCGGCAGAGCTGACAAAGAGAAGATGGTGTGGCTGCAAACAATAAAGAAAGGAGTTTAATTGTACAATTATAAAAGCCAGCACTTTGTTTTACAACAGCCTTGCACAATGGAATTTCTTAAAAAAAAAAAGTTCACATTTTGCAAATTTGACCTTTTTCTTCATTCTGTTTCCTTCATTGCCTTTCTGCCCTCAAAGATAAAGACTGGGGCTGCTTAAACCTTAAAAATAGTTAGGAAAATACTAAAGAAAGCAAGACAAGGTCAGGTGTTTTAAACTAAAAGCCAGTTCCCAGAAAATATCTGATGTCAATAACTTTAAAAACTGCAGACTTGCTGTTTTGGGATTTTTTATTCACAGCATATGTTAGATACCTGCTATAGCACTACCAGCTGCACTACCAATGCATCACTGCAACAATAAGCAGGCAAAATACCCCAAGATCCTGGACCATATTTAGTGGTCTTACTAATTAATCATAATGTCTTTATCACTCTGCCCCCCCCCCCTTCAAAATGCTACTTTCTTTGGACAAGAAACCTCTATCTGTTTCATGATATGTAATTTTTTTCCTTTGCTCTAACTTTTAAAAACACTACTAGTCTTGGTAAATTTGTGAAAACTTACAGTTTTTAGAGGGGTTTTGTTACTAGCATTCAGACTACAGGGTGGGTTTTTTTGAGGAAAACATGAATCAGTGTTACTTGTCAGTTCAGCTCTAAAGAAATGCCCATGGTTATTGAAATGGTTTCATTCTCTTGTGGCTTATTTTTACATTATACATAGTTCAGTCTGACACAAGTCCAGTTCCCTTTGCAATATTCACTCTCTCCAAAGCAGATAGACCTTTAAGAGGTTTGAGGAACTATAGACTCTTTAGTCTCCTGTTTCTCAGGTTTTTAAAATTTTGTCAAGAAAATTGAGAAAATTAAACTTTTTATGCTTTTTGCCCACAATCAAAATAATTTGCTTTATATGCACATAAAATATTATGAACAGCTGACCAAAATGAAATATATTTTTAAGCTGAAATTTAAATACTCTGTTTCTTTTTAACAAGGTCTGTAAAAACCAATAAAAACATAGCTTTAATGTCTACTTAAGTAAACACCCAATAAACATATGACGATACTTTTTCAGCTTGTGTAAATTCTGATGCTGCTTGGTCAATGGGCTCTGGCCTGAGGCTAAATATTGCAGAGTATGTTTATAGTTAGAAAGGAAATTACCTGAATGCTCATATATTCATTTCATACAGCACAGTGTTACCTTTGATAACATGGGTTGTTTGGACTATTAAGCTGGGGGTTTTTCTAGGTGGGTTTGGTTTTTTTAATAATACAAGTTGCAGTTTGAAATACAAACATCTCAAACTTACCTTCGTGGAAGAGCAGCAGTCTCTCCACTAAACTGCTTGGGGCAGCTAAATCAACAGGCCTCTCAAAATCTGAATTTTTGGCATTTATGTCTGCCCCAAATTCAAGGAGTAAGTTTACAATCTCTGTACTAGAATGCTGGGCAGCAGCATGGAGTGGAGTTTGCAAATGCTTTCCTTTCTGCACATTGGCACCTGGTGGCAGATGCACATGGAGAGACATAAGAAGAGATTAATTAAATTTGCCATGGAGTTAGAAAGATGAGGCAACAAACAAAAACCACCACTGGCCTGGAATGCCACAGTGCATGTAGCCACTTTATTATTATTTTATTGCATAAAACTATAACTAATCCCATCAATGTTTTTTATCCTAGGTTTTATTATATAAGTCCAACCACATAAGAAGGTATCAGGTACCAATCAGGTAACATGAGCATCATTGTTGCCTAATCATAAAAAAGCACCTTTTGTACACATTTAAGGAAATTTTTACTATATTAAAAAACATACTTTCCTTATTTAAGTCTTCAAAAAAAACTAAACTGAAGTATAATATTTTTGTGAGTACGCCAACTCAAGAAAGAATCTTGGATGCCTTATAATTTTTCACATGTTGAAGCTGGAAAAGGGTTTGAAATAGACTCCCATCCCATCCAACCTGTATTTATTAATCTACAAATTAGTTTTAATTTTAGTTAAGGTGAGATTCACAGTCAAGAAAGCTAATAGGGGAAAAAAAACCCAAACCATTAATTCTCTCAATCCATGAGTTCTAATTATTACACTTTTATATTAATAGGTAATTTTTAACATGTTTTAAATTAAAATGGACCAAATTAATTTGCAATAATGCATTCATATTCAAGAAAAAAAATCCATACATGAGTTAAACTATACTAGCTAGTATGGAAGGATCTCCGTTACGGAAGAATTCTCCCTTATGGAAGAATTTCCCTTCCCCAGAAGGGAAGCTGTTGATTCATCTAAAACCCAGCCTTCTTCAGAGTTCTTACTGACCTTTTGAGACCAAAAATTGCCTGCTGTACCAACTTTTCTCCCTGAATCAACACTTTTTGCATTTTAAATGTCCATTTGAGTAAAATAATAATGTCACAGGTCTAGAAATTGGATCTGAAATCTGAATAATTCATTGTTTTTAATATTAACAACTGGAGCATGCTTCTGCATTCTCTTGCTTATTTCATTGTCTGCCTTTCAACTTCTAATACATTCTCACAAACCGATAAAACATGAAAAAATTTAATTTACATAAGTTGTTACTTATATTTCAATTTACATACCCTTTTTTACTTCAGGGCACCAACAAATGCAGAATATGCCCTTCTGTTACTATTTTTTCTGAATGGTAGTATTTGAATCCCAAAATATGCTAATTATACTTTTGCTGTTCTTAAACATAAAAAATCATGACATAGGATAATTAATCATCCAAGGAGATGGACTCAATGAGAAACACTTTAACTGCTTGTTTAAGTTCTAAATATAGCACACAATCAACTAGAAAAACTATTCTGGTGCAATGATAGCAAGGCTGAATTATTCATATATACATTTTAATTCCTTGTTCTGTCGGATGCAAAAGCTCTGTATGTAAATACCTGAAACACAGCAAATTGTCTTTCAGCTATGCCAGTTGTGTCCCTGAGCTTGTGCTGAAACAGAGCCAGCCTTCAACAACTCTTAGCCACTGATTAAATAAATAATCTGAAATTTAGGATCAGATGCCTTTTACCCCTTCCCTCTGCAACTCAGCCTCTATGCCTCGTGCAAAGACCAATCAGAACTTCCTGAAGAATGAAAGCAAGGGAAACTTCATTGCTAAAGTAGTTTGACTGAAATCTCAATGATTACTACATGAAATTCCTCAAAGCTCATTTTTTACCCTTCTTTTTCCTACAGAAAATTAATATCTACAAATCTGCACGATGTGCTGAAAATTTTGAACATTCATTCTTACTGGTCTTGCTTCCTTTTTTCCTCTTAAGCTTACTGTGGCACCAAAAAAAAAAAAAAAGTAGTAAATTGTAAGAAAACATGATTCAGCATAAACTTGCAGTAGAACCCTGCAAGCAAGGGTTCCAGTTCAATTGGCTGAGCACAGATGACTTCAAAGGTGAGTACAATATGCTTATTTTGCAGACCAATGACGTTTTATTTAAATCATTACATACCTGCATATAGAAGCTTTCGAATGCAATGGATCTGCTGTGAAACACAAGCTACATACAGAGGTGTCCCTAAATGAGGAAGATCTTGGTCAACATCTATTCCCCAGGATATCAGTACCTCCAGACATTCACTGTGACCTGTCAGAACACAGCATGACAGTTTGCTTGACTTCAGTACGCTGTCTCAGGGACCAAACCACACACATTTCCTTACCCTCTTACTGAGACATTGCTCAGCTGCCCCGTGTTTATTGAGGAGCTAATTTCTTACCTCTGCTGGCTGCTTCATGTGTGGGTGATGGCAGACAGGACTCCCACTGAGCTTTGGCACCATACTGTAACAGCAGCTCAGCACATGCTGCACTGCCTCTTGAACAGGCATTAAATAAAGGTGTCACTCCATCAATTGTTGTAGCATTTACCTAGAATATATAAAATCTATTTACAAAAAGAATTAAAAGAAAGGTAGATTTTTAAACAGGAAATAGTTAGAAATTGCATAAAATACAAAAAATAAAGTACTAGTTAAAATGACAAGTTAACTGACCAGTCTCTGTGAAACTGTCTTCCTCTTACCATACTTCTCAGTTGGAATTAGTTTACTATTATTCTTGTTAAAGTATGCTGGATAAAAACACCTGGAATACTAAAGAGCATATATTGACATCTGGGCAGTAAATAATTTTCAGAAATCATTGCACTGAGCTTGTTTCAATGATACAGAAAATTTACACTTTGCATACTAATGGGATATAGAGATCTTCTCTCCACAGCTCTGGCAGGAATTGAGGATTATTTGCCATTTTCTTCTGTAGTTTTAGTCTCCAGGTTCAAATGATATTTCACAGTATGGAGACAAAGCTAATAGCATAGGCTCACTGCTTTAATACCAACCTCACTCTTCAACTGAGTATTTCCAGTGTGGGAGAGTAAGGAGACAAAGTAGGCAACTTTGTGACTGCTACTAATACTTAAGAGAGGAACACAGGTATGAGGAGGAGGCTCCTTCCAGGACTGGCCCATCTCCTTCCATGCACTCCCCAAACCCACCAAAACAATTAAAAATACTAAAAATAAACGAGGTGGGAAATTATTTTTTTTCTTATAGTTTCATATCTTTAAGACTCCTTGTGCCTACTCAATTAGGGAGAAATTTGCTTTGGAAATATCTATGGATCTTTTTTTATTTTTCTATAACAACACAGACATATTCCACATGGTTCTGCAAACTGAATTTGAATAATAAATATTTCCATTATAAAGATCAGAAACCTGGGAAGCTATGCACTTGAACTCTGATGTCAGCAGACATTGCACTGAAAGTGATCTGTAAAGTCCCATTTTCATTTTGGGATAAAAGATAAGACCGCCTATGCCAGAAGCACAGAAAAGAGACTGTGCTTTTTTCTACTCATACCAAAGAATTTTAAGAGCACACAGGTGCAGTATTGACAGCAGACATTCTGAAGATTAAAAGAAAAGCCTCCAGAAAGCCACTCAAAACAAGAGGAACCCAGTAAAGTAGAGGAATGCATTCCATATTTTTGAAGAGAAATATCATAATGAATACTGCTAACGGATTCACTCTAACTCATTACTGACTCAGCAGCTGCCCATCACTCTCATTTGCTAGCATTCAGATGGCAGCTGTAATTGCATGAGATGAACATAGCCAACAGGGTAAGTAGACACCACTTACATTAAAATCAAGCAATACATCTTTCTCAGTTAAGCCAAGGTTAGAATTGGACTTCATATAAAAGAAAACGAATCCAAAGCCTTACATTTGCTCCTGCTTCAAGGAGGATTCTTGCACATCCTACATGGTCTCCCAGGCAGGCTTCATGGAGTGGAGTTACTTGGTCAATTGTCAGTGTGTCTACATTGTAGCCCTAAAATAGATGTGAATGGTATTTAAAGATCATACAAAACCTATTCAGAGTAGTTTCCTCACACTACTGTTCAAATGAATAGTTTACAATACTCTAAATAGGCTTCAAACTCAACTTGCAATAAATTAATCCTCAGTGAGCGCTTATTTTTAATCAGAAATAGGCATAAAATATGCAGACTGTTTAGATGCACAGTGACAAGGCAAAAGGCCCAAGTCAGAACATGGCAAATTCCAAGTAGCTAGCTGGGAAAAAATTTAACTGGGGGACAGTGAAACCCTGAAAAAGATGAGAGAAAGGGTGGTGCATCTCCACTCTAGGTGATCTTTAAAACCCCACAAAGTCCTGAGTCTAAACTCTCCTATGACTCTACCAACCTGTGTCTTAAGAGCTGAAATATCCAAAGCTATGAATTTTAGCAAAGAAAACATTTACTGAATTGATAAAATCACCAAGCCCTCTAAATTTTTTGCAATAAATGTTGTTTGATTCTAAGAACAAACAATTTTGTCTACCTGCTTTCATCAAACGTATTCTATAGTATAATTTTTCAATATTGAAATAGCTAATAGAACAATATTTTAATATTAAAATTTAGCATTTACAATCTCTCCCTTTGATATTAGGAATTTTTTTAAATTACAACAATGGAAAATCCAGAATCTTTCAGTGATTCTTCCTGTTAACTAGTATCTTCCTGACTTGCTCTATTTACCCAAAGGCTTAAAGCAGTGAAACTGCTTTATATTGATTTATACCATGCAAGAAGGGAAGACTGACATAAATTTAGACACAATTTTGGTTTTGGGGGTTTTTTTTGGGGGGGGGGGCGGGGGTGGATGGGGGTTGAAACATACAGAGGAAATATTTTAAATACTACCTTATATCTTATAATATGGAAAATTCCTAAATATGTATTGCTCTGAAAAATTCAAGTGAAAAAAACAAAACAAAGCATACTAAATCTGCATTAATAATCTATGCTGAGAAATTAAATAACATTAAAAATGAAAGCAATTGTAAAAACAGAGCCTTCACCTGTGACAATAAAGTCTTCAGAGAAAGAAGACGTCCTTGACTGGCTGCCTCATGCAGAGGTGAGCGATCTGCCCAAGAACCTATATAATAAGAGCATTTATTGAATCAGCCATATGAATTAGAAAGGGTTTGGAATGCACAGAAGAAAGCTGAAAACATGATGCACAGAATGAAGTCAAATGTCATATGAAATTAATTCTTCCTCTTTAGAGACTCAAATAATCAGTTTCTAAACAATAAAAAAATGCTCCATTATTAATTGTGAACATCTCTAATAAATCATTATGTGGTCCACAGAACAAAATATTGAGATATTGATATCAGTAATCTGTTTAATAAATTCATTAATTACCATATTCCACTTCTATTTTTGCATTGTTCATTTTTAATACACATAATACAACATTGTAGCTGGAATATAGGCATCATTTGAACTTAAACCAGATGTACAGCTGCCTGAAGAAGTCACAAAGAAGCTGGTTTATGTGAAAAGCAATGTGGGAATCTTTATGTATGGTGAGATTAATTTGAAGCTACTACACAAGTGCAAGGAGAGAAATACAGTGAGAATCACAGTAAAAAAATTAATAAAGTATAAAGAAGATAAAAAATCTAAGTTCTCATTCCAGAAATTATTAGGCTGAAAAATAATTAGATATGTTTACTGTAAAATTTTGGCTTTTATTTTCATTCATTTATCCCCCTCAAAAGGGAAAGGTGAAAAAAAATTGTAACCCAACAACAACCCTGCGTTCACACACATAACCCTCCATAACACCCAGCCCAGCTTCCAGAGCCGTCCTGAAGCTCTTGCTGAAGGACCTGCCCTTTCCTCTGCAAGACTGAACACTGACAGGTCCCTTCTAGCCAGCCAAGGTTGCAGCCAGAGCTGAAACCCACTTATGGCAGGAATTTTGAAAATTCAGTTTTGAGAGGCTGTGCAAGGAAGAAACATCTTCAAAATGTATTATGAATTATCAGTATTTATTCCTCTAAGAACAAAATCACTAGAACTGTAAACTACTGATACAATCACTTGTGTGAGTTATATCAAGCTGCCCAAAATTCCTGAAGAAATGCAGAGAGAATTACCCTGGCATGATGAATTGGTAACACTGGCAGATGACTCTTCCAGGCGTGCAGGTTTGACTCTGCCATGGGCAGGGACTGCCTACAGAGCCAGCCACTGCATTTACTGGCAAAGCAATGAGTCTGAAATGCAGAGGCTGTTGCTCAATCACTGGAGTCACCAGGCTAAGCTCTAAGATAACTACACCCCAGAAATAGACCCTGTTTCTGTTTCCTATTGGACTCCTCTCCACTAGCCTGTTCCAGAAAGTACACTTTTGTTTACTATAAATCACATCAAGAAGGACAAAAAGATTAAGGCAATTCCACATGAAAAGAAATCAGGCCTAGTTAAAAACATATGGAATAGTGCTCAATAAGAAATTGTAGATAAAACCTCAATTTTCCTACTGGTGGTAGTGAATGAGAATAAAACTTACATAGAAGTATGACTGCATCTTGGAGAACATAGTGCACTTTGTGACTCAGCACTACTGAATACTACTGAGATCAAAAACTTGGCAAAGCAAAAGCACAGATGATTATTTAAATTATCATAAGACTACATAAAGCTGATCACAGAAGCTTAAAAATGTGACAGTTTATAAACCTGATTTTAAAAATGCAGTGAGATTTCTATCATGTCAGAGTACTCTGTTTGTGTGAAACTCCTTGAACTCTTTCATCCGTGGCAGTAGATGGACTATTGGCAAGATTCAGTTTCCAATCCCCTGTCAGAATTATGTGCAGTGTGCATACACATGCACACACATTACTCCCTGTACTTTTTACTTCAGGTTTATTTAATGTAATGCTTTGAAATTCTTATTGATAGTCCAAATTAAAAAAACAAAACAAAACAAACAAAACAAAACAAAAAAAACACCACCAAAAAAAACCCAACAAACCTTAAACCCCCCCCCCCAAATGATTTGGATTATAAGGGCTATTATACATTAAAAAAACCTTGAGCTCAGAAACCTTCAAGTGACCCAATTTTGGCAAATCATCAGTATTTTCTTTGTCATACCAATAAGCTCAGATAGATTTATTGTACTGTGGTTTGGACGTGTGTAATCACTATGAGTATTTTGATCAGTGTTCTTCTGCAGCAGTATCTGAAGGAGCATTCAAGGTGCTCTAATTCAAATAAATTAGATCCAGTAAGTTATCCTGCTGGCTGCTGCAAAAAAATTCCTCAAATTTAAATCTGTATTTAGAGGTTGCTTTTGGTAATTTCGTCCCTCTGTCTTTATAGATGAGAACATCTCTTTTTTTACAGTTTATCCTACTCAATGGAAAGAAAAAAAAACAAAAAGAACTGATTATATGGAAAAACATCTTTTAAAATTGTAAGAGTTATAAGCCTTTTATGCTCATTCAATACACTTACATTTCAGACATTCTTGTAGCCAGGTATAAACACAACAAAGATGCAGGTAGGATCTGAAAGCAACAATTTTCCACCTTTATTTCCATCACCTCCTTCCATATTGGATTGATCAGAAGAATGTGTATTAATTAATCCAGTGACATTTGATAATCAAATTATGCCAGATCCTGTTATAAGCTCTGGTTTGCACCTAGACCCACCTTATATCCCTATCTTCAGGCAGAGATATTCAGCAGCCAGCTGTTTCTGATAATCCATAAAATGCAAAATGCTTGTATCATCTCTACTACAAATAAAATCTAAAAGCAAAAAGCTGCAGAGCTATTTTGTGCTGACCAAGTTTGGAAAAAGAAAACTCACATTCCAACTGACTTGTTGATATACATAGTAATTCATCATTAAATACCACAGGGACAAAAATATGTTCAACATAAATATTTACCATAAATAAGCATCAAAGGTGTTCCTAAATTCTTTGCCTAGATTACTGCCTTCTGCTAATCTACAAATTACAGTGTCTCTCACTTAGAAGTCATTAGCAAAAATATAAACACTTTCATTCATTGTGTTTGTAATAGCAGCAGTAGGCAAAATAGTCTATTCCAAAACTGATAATGCATAAATTCCCTACAGATCCCTGACAATGCTGAATATAAAGTATCTCTAACTATATACAGAAGCCACATTAGTTCCAAGTTCTCTGATGTATAGTTTACCAGAAGGGCAAACTATTACAAAGCATCATTGCTTTGTAAACATTAACAAGAAAGAATAAATATATTCACTGCATTAACAGGTGAAGTTAAAAAAATTACAAATTATTATACAATACCTAAATCTCCATCTCCCCATGGCACTTCCAGCCAATTGCAATTATAAATCCTACTCATCTCTTTCAATCTGGAAAATAAAAAAAAATTAAAATAATAATAATAAAAAAAAAATCTGCTCTTGCTAGTTGGACCTTTTCATAAAACATCCTGGCTATGTTTGGAAGATCAGCAGCTCCCTGTAATATGAACTTCCAGCCCTCAGTAAACACAGCTTTGAATATATGAGTGCATACAAGTTGTCAGTTTCTTGTGGTAAAGGACTGCTGCCCTTTTTTTCAGTTTTTCACATTTCTTTCTTTAACATAACAACTTCCCAAAGTGCCAGTATCTGTGCATTGGCTTTCCAAGATAGATTAACAAGAATTTCAGCACAAGAGAAACTCACATCAAGAAAACCTTGACATAAACTGCAGGAAAAACTCCTTTTTTAACCTCGTGCAAAGACACAGTTTTGTGTCCTTAAAATGGGCATCAGTACATAGATTTTAAGGGAAGCACTCCAAATGCCCCTGTGTTATTTTACTACTTACTCATAATACATCTAGAAAAGAAAAGCAAATATGTTCTGAATCTGTTTCAAATGCTTTTTGAGCTGTACCTGAATTGTGTTTTTCTTTTAGTAGTTTGCTATTCCTTCAATTATGTTCTAAAATATTCTTTGGTTTTTAAACTGGGGCATTGATAGCTATTCTCAGCAGTGAAAACGTCCAAAAATAGGCATTTGCAATTCTTGCAAATTGCAAATTCTTTGATTCATTTCTAAGTCATTAACGTTCTTTTCCTCACATTTCCCTACAGACTTCACTCCTTTACATCCTTTACCTGCAATTATCCATAAGTCATTCCTGCAATTATAATCATAGTAATAAAATACTAAGTAAAAATATTTTCACAACAGCCTTTACCTCCAGTCATGTCATTCCTTTTGTATTTATTTCTAAAAATTTGTGAAGTCTCAAAAAAAAACCCCCAAAAACCAACAAAACAACACCCCCCCCAACTCAGTATAAAAAGTACATTAAAGGTCAGATTTTCAAAAGCAGAACTGTAATGAATAAAGTTCTTCTCATTGACTTCATTGGGAGAGTATTTCTACTAGAGCTCAGCACTTTAAAAAATTACTGCTCTATGGCTAAATAGATGGAGTCCCAGTCATCAGAAGAAGCACTATCATCAAAGAAGAATTGAAAATAGAAGCCTGACACAGCTCATTACTGGGAGATGAGAAACACAGAGTATTTGGAAGGCATTGTAGCTAATATTTATTTGTGCAAAACCAACAAATGCTATGTATTAATACAAGCACTGTTACCTTTTGTTTCTTAAGATTCATTCTGAGTGCTTCAGCTTCTGGCAACTGAAGCAACATACAGGATCAATAACTAAAGAGAAAAACCCTGCCACATCAGAGTCCCAAGGTCAACAGAATCACTTCACTCCAGTTGTTGAAGTGTCTGATATTTTGTATATCTAATTAGGTTCTAAAAGATTTTTATCGTGGCACTATAAAATTACTCATTTGTCTAAATCCCTTGTAGGATAAAGAAGCATGTCAACTACTTAATTGATATTTGATGTTGGAAACTATTGAAAAAATCTTCAACAAAGGATTTAAACTTTAAAAAATATATCTATGATGCTTAACCACCATGATTAAATATGGCCAGAAGAATAGAACCCACTATTTTTTTAATAAATGAAATTTAAACAGTCAACACTGAAGAACTCCAAGCGAATCAGAATTTAGGCTAGAGATGATTAAAATATGTCTGAAAGAGAAGATGTCATTCAAGTGGCATTTACATATGTCATTTCAATGTGTCAAATAACATGAAAATTCTCTAACTATATATAACTCTGTGTGTGTGTGTGTGTGTGTATATATATATATATACACACATATATACAAACAATGAAAACTTGCTTGATTGATTCAAACCAGTATACTTTCCAATGTTTATCATAATGTAGATTTTAAATCTCCAAATTGGGGGCTTCATTACAAGTGTAAATTTCCTACTCCTAAAATCCATACAAAGCTTTCCCACACAGTTCTGTGTCTAATGCACATGACTACATAATAGCTTTGCCATTCCAGTGTTGCATTCAGTGAATGAGTAAGTATTCAAAATTTTTTTATCTCCATGTCTAGTAAGACATGTCATCCAAATTATAAACTCATTACAACATTTTTCCTTTTCTACTGCCTTTTTCATGCTGTTGTCCCAATAATAAAAGAATACTTCACCTCCCCTGCTGAACCTATATCAGAACATCATCCATTCATACTATTTTATACGGAACTAAAAGAGTTTTGATGCTTGAATTATAAAATCATTCTAACAGCTTATTTTTTTCTGAGTTCTTAAACACTAGAGTGCACACTAAAAGCACAGTTTAATTATAGTTATGAGAGTTCTGAGCTTCTGAAATTTCAGCTTTAGATAATAATAACCATGATCAGCCAAAAAGCTTTTACATTAGATGATTGGTCTTAAAACACATAGGTTCCAAAGACAAGAATGGAATTTACTTTTGGGGGCATTAAAACATTAACCATTTCTCCCGACCATTCACCGCCTGCCTTCTAACCTTTGCATCAAACAGCAGAACATAGGGTATGTCTTTTCTGAGTATAAAACTAATGGATTCTCAGAACAGCATTCATGCTGCACAGCTAAGGAGGCTGGGGCTTTAAGGAAGAGCACTACATGTGACGGTGCTGTCAAATATTGGAGTATAATGCACTGAATGGTCAAGTCAGGGTGGCACAGGTAACATTTAGAGTGTTTAGCAATTGCACTTTAGCATACTTTTCCCACAGAAACACGAGCCACTGAACTCTATAAAAAAGCCTAGAATAACACAACAGCAATTTCCAAGCACAGCTCGCTTGGTTCCCAACAGAATTAACCTTATGCTATGTGAAGCTGATGGCAATGGCAATGGTGGGAGCAGCAGCAGCCACTGCTGGCTCTGTGCTCAGCCATGCACGTGTAGGAAGGAGTGTGTCAGGCCCCTTCTCGTGTCACATGAAAGCACAGCCACAGCTCCACATCCATTGCTCATACACAGGTTGTTTTTTCCATCTTCTTGAAGCATCAACAACTGTCTGGATGTTTTTCTAACCTAAAGTACCTTGCAAAGTCTGTGTGCCCTAGCTAGAATGCCAAGATGTAAAATCACGTAAATCTCCAAATTCAGTAGTCTACTAGATCCTCATCAGATATGACTTGAGTAGGAGGAGCAGCTGGTAATATTCTTTGGCTGTTATTATTTCCTTGGACAAGTCACTAAAACAAAGTAAGGGTTTTTCAGTCCCCTTCCCAACTAGAAGGTGACAGGAAAGGCCTGTGGACATTCTGAGCTGAGTTCAGACTCTGAAGTTTAAAGACTGGAATAATTTTGCTCCTCAAACACAGTCTCAGCCTTAATCCAGAGTACAAACAATTTTTCCCAAACTGTGCTGAGAATTCTCTGTATTTTCCCAGCCTGCCTGAGAGTGAATGCAGCCCAGGGACTAATCCCAAGCCTTATACACAGAAAGCAATTTTGCAGCAAATCTGGGCCCAGTGTGTAATTTTTGTCACATCCACGAGATTTTGGAGTTGTAGCCCCTCAAGCCAGTAGGCTGAAGGACTTTTCCCATTTTGACTCTATCCTTTCACCCTTCTATCCAATCTTATGATATATTCCACCCTCTGCATCACTTTCAGTCCATTTTCCAGTCTTCCTATTTAATTACAGACTGCATTGCAGTATGACTTTCTCTCCCTTTGCTCTGCAAGGGTGCCTGTAGAGCTAAATCAGGTTTGGATACCTGCATGGATGAAATAGAGAGGAAGGAAAAAAAGCATCCTTCAGAGCTGACAAAAGATATACTTGTTATTCAAGTGCACTGCAACAATCAGAAGCCTTAAGAGCACCAGAAGTCTCTGAGTACTTCAGGATGCCTACCAATAAATGTATATTCCCAGCATGGCAATCACAACGAGGCTCTGAGTACCTAGACCCTGGTAAAATGGATTCTACAGAAAATTTTAGTTTACATATTTTACTTAGATTCTGAGAGTTTCAAAACTAGAATAATTGCGGCTATTTCCTTCTAAGAGTAGCAAGAGAGCCTAACCTTCAACCACATAATGGAGTGGCTAGTACTAACACTGATAAACTATTGTGAATTTTCTTTTCAGCTGGGGGATATTGACCAAGTTTTTTTTGTAAAATACTGACGAAATGAGCTAAATGACCATAAATAAAAGCTTCTTTAGGTCAGGAAATCTTCGCCTAAACAGTGAAAAACATGAGGGCAAAAGATGCTCTGCCTATTAAAACTGATGAGTAAATGCAAACACACAGTATCATTGCATTCAAATGGTTACTTGGAAGGTAAGGAAACTGGTGCTTAAATTCTTGAATATTGCTCCGTTCTAAAACTGCCAATACTGGAAATTATCAAAGGTGTTTTAAGAATAGGAATATATTTTAAGAATATAGCTAACATATAGCTATATTTTACATGGTAAATTCACAGTTCCTTTATGTACAACATACAAACTCACTCCTGTCTACTACTTTCATTGACTATTTTAACATTTCCATTTTTTATTTTATATCATATGATCATGAATTTCAAGCTTGACTTCCTTAATTCCTTATTTTGTTTCACTCTAAACCTTATGATATCAATATTAAATGGAATTATGATCACTCTTCCCAAAAAAAATTCTCTTAAGACTCTTGCAATTATTCAAAGCTCCCTTTTACACACTTGGACTATGGAAAAAATAATTACAGGAAAATACAGCACAGGCAATAGAAGTCCTATACACTTCTAACAGAGTTTATTCCTCATTGTTGAAAATGTCAGCGTTCAGCAACTTAAATACCTCCTAAGTACTTCTCTATGCAAAGCCTTACAATTATATTTTGTCCTTAGTATCTTAGAACAGGAGAATAATTCTGTCAGCGGTGTTCCTCTATTGCCTCCTATTTCAGCTATCTACAGACTCCTTACACATAAAGTTACATGTAAAGTTTACTCCTCCCCCTCCTTCCATTCCCTGGTTCCCCATAGTAAACAATTAACCTTTAGTATCCAGTTACCTCGTGACAGGACAGCAAAAGTCAGGGTAAGTCAAGCCTTAAACACTTGCATAAAACAAATAGGGCAGATAAACAAGAAATGGTATTTTAGATCAGCTGATAAGAGAGCAGAAAGAACGAAAATAGCCTCAGTACCCTTGTGTTAACCCATGCAAGGCAATAAAGTCCCACTAACAAAAGCATGCATTTACATTACAGCTAGAAAACCAAAAAACAAAAAACAAAACACCAAAAATCAGTTTTATAGCTAGACCATCATAAATTGGGTCAGCTTAGCATACTTCAGCACCGGTGTCTGAAATGGCTGCTATACAAACCTTGGCTGGTCAGAATGCCCCAGCTAGCTTTCCGTTTTGCAGGGCACTCCCCTACACTTTCTAGGCGTCTTTTGGGGAGATTCTGGCTCCTCTGAACAGCAGTGTTTGTTGTCATGATGTGTTTCTCGAGGAAAGCCTGGCTGTCATTGGTGCAGGTACTCTGCTCTGACGAACATCCACAAATGATCTCCACTACCTTTTTTCCTTCTTTCGCTTTTTCACAAAGGATCTTGCTGTACTTACTGTAGAATGGCTACAACACTGAAATCCATTCAGTAACATTTACTAGCTTGGACTAGTGACTACAGAGTGGGGGAAGGGAAGGACTGCTCCAGCATTTTCTATTTTTAAAACAGAGAAAGAATCAGCTTAGCTACAGCATGAGTCTTAACTATTTACACGATTTAAATGGAAAGAAGGTGTTAATTTTTTAATCATTTAACACAGAAAAGAAACAGATTCCTAAAGCATAAGTATTCAAACGTTTTGCTGCTTGAATACCAAGCAGTCTAAAACAGAAAACCAAAATTATTTTATCAGAATGGAAATTCTTTTAATAATAGTAACAACAATTATTACTGCATCAGGTTTTACTCATATGTAATGTGCAGTAAAGAGTGATTTTAGAATTCAGGAGAATCCATGAAACTATCAAACACTACCGGTTTTCTATGGTTTGTTTCTTGGTTTTGTCTTTTTTTTAAATAGGGGGCAAGTTATCCTACAAATGTCAACAGAAACTAAATCCTGAATAAAAGCATGTTTTGACTAAAAAAAAATTGTTTTGAAAGTCTGATCCTGTTATGAAATTAAGGCTGTAGTCTTGTCAGAAGAAGCACAGATCAATATTTTTAAAAATAGTAACAAAACCAACCAAAGAGTGCTAGAATTTTTTGTTCATTACTATGTATCAGGCTGGTACTATACAACAGAAATCTGCAAAGAGAAGCCATTCATGATAAAATTGCATAACAGTAAAAGACAGTAATTTCTGTGTAATAATAACATGTTAAAATGTCGCCTTTACCTCCCTGGCATTTCCTTGTAATATTTCCTCATTATGCTCTTCTACAGATATATAAAGTAGCCTCTTGTAAATTTTTAACAAGCAAATCAACATTACTGAGTTTCACTAATACTGCTCTTTTGAGGTACCTGACAAAACTTAATCCCTAAAATTCTGAAATAGTGCTCAGATATTTAATGAAATTTTCTATATCCCTCTTTAGGAGAAATCAGAGGCAATATTATAGGTAGATAGGGTGAGGGGAAGAAGAAGGAGGAGCTGCAAATTTCACCTTGAAATTGCAGCACATGAGAGCTGTCTTACTTGGAATAGTGCTACACCCTTTACAGAACAGAAGTTGGTGGGCTACTGCTCTTCTCACAAGACAGAACAAAACAGCATTCTCAGACATTAGGCTGCCTTCAGACAACTGTTTTCCTTGGGTTTAATCTAGCTGAACAAATCAGAATATCTCCCAGACTGAAATAAACACTTCAACATATTCAATCTCTGCATGTAAATCTGAAACAGAGCTTTCACAAAAGGGCTCATTATAAAGGGGGCATTATAAATATATCACTTTAATAGTAGAATTATGAGTTATTTTGTAGTGTTTTCTTCCAAGTAAATAAATATGGGAAGGGGAATTAACAGGAGAGCATACTGGGGACATGTAACATGTGCCTGTGCAGGAAGATACCAGCATTATCCTCCTGTGAGAAATAAACTGACAGTTTTTCTACTTGCCATGGCTCTGAGGCTCATCTCAGTTTCAAATTTCCATTTGGAATGGAATTCCAGGACTCTCAGGAGAAGGTTGTGAGGATCAGGATCAAGCAAAGCATCTGGGACTGCGGAGCAGGAATTGACAGTGGTCTGGCCAGAAAAAAATCTACATATTTTTGTAGGAGTTTTGTGGGTGAGGTTGTCAGCTGAGAATGAATCTGCATCTTTCTACAGGAGTGGTACAAACCTGGAAGGACTTCATACAAATGCTTCCCACATTGATTCCAGCCTCTGTTCTCGCTTACTTGCCGGGGAGGTGTGGCTGGCAGGAGCAAGGAAAGCAGCAGGGACACAGGCAGCTGCCATGGCTTCAAAGAGGCAGAGCCCCACAGGAGCCAGCATCACCTGCTCCCCTAACTGCAGGCAAGGAGCTCCCCATGCAGTTAGAGCACCCCCAAAACCCGCCACCTCCACAGCATGGCTTGTAGGAAAAGTATCTCCATTACACAGAGATATTCCACAGATGCTTGCCATTCATTGAGTTACTTTGAATACTCTAGAGAACAATAAAAAAATATGCATTTTTGTGCTTTAAAGAAGGCAAAGCTTATCCAGTTCAGGACTGCAGAAGGAACTTTTCACTAAATTCTGCTAGGCCCAACCATTCAACCTCCAGGCAAAAACATTTAAAAGTCTTATTAAAACAGTTCATAAATACAAGAATTAAAAAAAAAAAAAAAGCTAAAATAGCATCAAAAATAATCCAAAATTATTTCAAAAATACAGTTGAGATGAGGGAATTAACATGATGAAAACCATGGAGTAAGGCTGAAGACTCTGCTACTTCAGTTCCACCTCTGACACGGATTTGCTACGTGATCTTTCTCATTTATGCCCTGGACTACATTAGTTACGAAATAAAAATCAGGATCCTTCAACTTCATTAGCTAATAAAACTATTAACATTCAAAACTACAAAACCACTTAGGCTTAGTCCTGAGATTATGTTCCTCAGATTTTTCACTATAGAAGACATTCAAACATTTCCAAAATCAGGCAAAAACCCCTTTAACACAAGTCTAAGTAGATGTCCAAGCATGTAAAAAACACAGTTGACCATTATTTTTCCTGACTTGGCAAACAAGCAGTTAGGCACAGCATTTAGATTACAGTTACTATGGAAGCAACACAGTTACCTTCAAAAAAGTAGCCAGGGGAAGGGGCAGATGCTATAGTCTGAGAGTAAGGAAAGCAGAGGACTTTACTGATGGGTTTGGAATTCTGGCCTAAATTAGCATACAGGCTTTAAATAAAGCACTATGTTAAATCTCATTAATAATTAGTTCCGTCCAAATTTAAAACCCAGAGGAAGAAGTGTTAAAGGAAACTCTCAAAATCTTTTTATTCCAGATTTTTGTAAAAGGAAATATGAGTAAAGTTTCAACATTTCCATGTCAGCACATTGCTCTGAGTTTAAAGGGGCAACAGTTCTTAACAGGTGGGAATGAAAATAGAAGTAAATTTTTGTTCCTCTCTTTCAGCAGGGAACTCACTCTATTTTCAAGACTCTTTTTAAGGCAACAGAGATGCAATTGTGGTAACACACAAAAAATGTGTTAATAAAACCAACAATACCCAAAACCCCCTTGACTGTTCATCACATGATGCAGTGCAATGCAATAGAGTCCAGACTCCTGTAACAATAATTTATCTTAGGAAAAATTGCACAAAATTGCACCATTTTCAAATGTAACAGATCAGTATTTTGTGTGCAACCATCTCAAACATCAAACTGATGACCCACCTTGCTTCCCAAACTGTTTTGTACTTTCAGGTTACTCTGTTTTCATGACCAGGATTATTATGGGGTCACAGTGACTGCATGGAACGTGACACACTAAATTCTGGATCAGGACTAGAAACTGATTCTTCCTGCTCATGTGATCCACACCCTGCAACCATGAAGCTGAAATGACAGACAGGCTCCCTGTGGCTCAGTGCCAGTACCCCAGCAGTGGCCTGTTATTTGACATTGCCAAAAACAAACCAGAAGAAATTTTGAACACACCTCCCTGTAGGAGATGCCAAGATGAAGCAAATTTTTGGAAGGATTGAGGAACTGTGGTTTCTGACAAAAACAGCATCCTACAAGGCCACAGTGGTGCCACTGTTACATCCTGCAGTGCCAGCTCAATCCCAAGGAACATAAATGCACCATAAAAGTACAGGGATAAAGCTCTAGGAGCAGAACAGGAAAGGCCTGGAACAACTTTTTATTTGTTTGTTAAACAGATTTTTGCATCAAGCCATACTTCCTGGCAGGTATGATGGTGATATTAGTCAATAGCAGGCAACCAGAAGCTTAGGCATTATCCAGGTCACCAACCAGTCCTCTTGACAAATACCAGCAGATAGGTAGATAATGCTTTAATGGTCACTAGTTACTTAAGTATAAAATGACATTTCTTTACACCATTATAAGCACTAAGAAAGTCTATTACATACTCTTAGTACAATCTCATTCCAAATCAGTAGTGGTAGTAGTAGTAGAAGAATACGAAGAAGATTCTGATGATGAAGATGATGATGTTAGCAACAGCATGGCTGTCTGGCTAGTAATTTCCCTACCTCTTCTCCTGAGATTTCTACAGTTGTAACACCTTATGTTCTTGGATCCTGGGAATCATAATTAAAGGTCAAAGAAAGATTTAAACTTCTGATGTGACAAAGGCTTTGTCTCAGGCCTCTCAGAAGTCAAATACAGAACAATGACACATTTATTACATTTCTTGGCTTGTTTGCAATGTGTACCTGTCAAACTTTTCATGCAGTAACATAGAATACTTGCTAATATGTAAACTAAACTAAATTACAAAAGTCATGGGGCAGAACCTAAGCAAATCAGTTACCAAGCAGGCCTGAGCTTCAGATATTGACAGAAAGACAGACACAGGCATGAAACCAGCAGTCAGCATAGAAGTGGTAAAGGGCACCCCAGAGAGAATCTTCAGTCAATTATGGTGAAAGAACAGCTATAAAGAGAGAGAGCGTATCTATTGCCAGAAAGACTCCAGACATGGCAGAGAGTAACATCCACTGGTGCAACAGATGCAGCATGCCACAAAGGATTTATGGCCAGCCAGCCAGCATTGCTGCAGTCCTGAGCAGAGCTCAGTCCTCAGGCATGCTATGCAATTCCCCCCAGCCATCATCATCTAACTGGCAGAAGTTCACTCGCTGTTTGCCTGCATTGCAAGTGTTTGAGAACATCCCCTACAAGAGAGGAATGTGAATAGCAAAACCCTGCCCATAAAAATCCAGGGGCTGAAGGAAGGAACATCACCTTCAGGGAGCTTTGCTATTTCTGTCTTCCCCTGTTGCCTTATGCCCCACCACTGCAAGAAAGACCAGTGCAGATGGTACAAGTGAGCTTGCCCCAAGCCAATGCTGCAGTTTTCTGCATATTTTCTTGAACACCAGTTCTCTTTAAAGCCTTGCAGACAGATTGCTCCAGGATTGCCTTTCAGGCTTACTGCTCAGTCTTATTGCTATGCACCTTTAAAACCCCAGGTTTTATGATAAATCAGAGTTCATAATGTTCACTTTGTGCTTTTATTGTTTCTTAAGCTTAGTCTTCACTTCACACAGAAAAATACAGAAATCAATTGATGAAGGGCATTTCCACATGAGTTTAGACTGTACACTCCAAGCAAGCAAATGGGACCTAGGCCAGTGAAAAGATAAGGTTCATATTCAGAAAAAAAATACATTTCAAGGAGGCACACCTGAATGAAACCAACCAGCTGGTGGACCTCAAGGAGGTCTTCACATACACAGAACAGTAAAATAACTCCACAAACAAATCCACATGACAGGCTATATCAGTTTCTTTTAGAGAGGCAAGCATATGCAAACAGGCTCCAGCATACATATTCACTAGATGTTTCTGTGGCCTCAGAAGTTTTCTTTCAGATGAGGGATGTAAAAAATGAAAAATCTGAATTAAAAGTAACATGCTTGCCAACAGATATTCTTGCTTTTTGTTGCTGCAAATAAGTCAGGGATAAGGCCATGCCAATTTAGTTGCATCATATAACTCTGAGCAAAACCTCTTTACAGTAGAATATGTTCTTCAAAAAAGAATGTTCTGGTATTTGTCTAATACGTGGTGTCATTTCCTTCCTTCAAAGAAGGTGCCTTTTTGGCATTATTTTGAAGTATGACTCTTCTTTGGCAGTCATTTGTCATACTAGGCAAATTATTTGGCATACAAGAGAAAGTGATGAGCTCCATCAAAAAAAAAACCCTTCTAAAATTTCCAAAAAGGAATATTCACACTATCTTAAGCATTTTTACACCATTAGCTTACGTGCTGCAAATGAAAAACAAATGCTAAATGTGGTGCCTTGCACCAAGTGGTATGGTGAATAGGTATGCCATACAATATTCCTATCATTGCTAAATGAATCTCCATTGTATCCAGGAAGCTAAGAGAGGTCTTGTATGGCTTTTATTAATAGAACTGTGATCTCTGTGGAATGCCAGTTGAGAAAATGCCTCATGCCTATCTTCCCTACCTAACAACTGCTGCTGAGTGGCATTATCAATTGCAACTTGTTAGGATAAAATAAATATGACAACTTTGCTCTAATCATTCACTACAAGCCATCCAAACAGTAGATCTCTAACAGTGAAACACATCATTATTACCTATTTATGAGCTGTATTTTAAGGACCATGTTCTTGGGACTACCCAAGTAGTTCTCAGTGTACAAGAAAAAAAAGGAAACAGAAAACTTCATAGTGTTTATCAGTCTCTGGGAGAAGATGGAGACTCCAGCAGACTGAACTACCACAATCTATTGATGGCTTAATTTAGCCTAACTAGTGTACTGAGCTTTCCTACCGTGCCTGACCAAGGCAGATACAGCAAAGTTGGGTAGCTTAGAATTTGCAACAGTCATTCAAGAATAGACTTTCTTAACCTTACAAGAAACCAGGGCATATTCACCTCTCCTGTTCTGCAAAACCAGAATGTATTTTAAGAAGCATACCACAAACACAATTGCTGCTTTCAAGGAACTTTAACTTATACACTCATGGATAAAGTGAAATTTTATACAAATTTTTGTGAAGAGAGGTGACATAATTAAACAATACGATATTTAAGACAAATCAGTTTACATTCTCAGAACTACTTAGCTTGTCTATCAGACCCCAGGTATCTGTATATGTACATGACTCTTTGCTGTTTATGCTATGTTAACCTCTGCAATTTATTTTTTTCATAAGAAGGTTCCTCTCTACCACTTTCTGCTTGTAGATAATTTTGACTATAACTAAGTATAAGGTTTACTTTTGATAAAATAGACACCTTCTGCCTTATAAAAATGCTTATGAGTGGGAACTATGCCTCCTTCCATAAGGTTATCTTTAGTAATGAAGTACAGCCTCTTTCATACAAACCAAGATCTTACCAGTATTTTTTGGCAGAATTTATATCTTACAGACCCAAAACATCTGATAATTGATTAATTCTTTAGATTTGATCCACAAACTTTGAAATCACCTAAAATCACAGAACTACTACCTCATCCTAAAGCAACTATACTATAAAACTCATCTGAAGCTCTAACCTAGTGCTCCTATACACAGAGCACTTTCATGATATGACTTATTAGCTGGTACAGTAGGAAGAGCCTAAAAGCTTTTGACCCCCCAGTGTTCATCCAGCAGCAGCTGTACAAAAGGCTGATTTATTAACTCTTCACAGATCTGGAAATACCATGAGAGAAGAAATGTTACTGTGCAGATCACTGTCATTACACATAGTTTGCTAAGGAGCCAAATATACCCAAAGTTAATTTTCAAGTTAGTTTATTCTTGTGTAACAGTTTGTAGGGCACAGGATTTTAAAATGGAGCAAACATATACTTGTTACGTCTTTACCCATTAAGAAAGAAATTAATAAAATCTTGACTTTTGCAAAGTTTCAAAAGCAACAAATATGTAAATGTTCACTGCAACACAATAAATAAAGAAACACTAGGCACCACAATCTATTTCCAGCGCAGCTCTAGTCCCTGATTGGAAAGCACTTGGCTCCAAACAACTAATCAGTCCCTTTCAAGTCAATGGGGCAAGTGTATATGAGTAAGTGTTTACAAAATTAGTGCCAAAGTTAAAAATAACCCAGCAAATGGCACCTTTATAATAGAATGGATCCCTTTTTCATTTAATTTTTTATGGCACTAGTAACACTGACCACTGAAAAAAAATTATTCAAATCTGGGATACAGGTCTTCAATTCACTTTAAGCAAATGTAAAATAATGCAAAGTTCTGTCCTGCATTTGGTGCTATTCAGGCCTTTAATACTGTGAATGATAGAATAATGTATTTCTTTTTATGTAGGCAGTAGGTGACACTAAACTGTAGATGCTACAGCTGCTCAGAGGGAAGCAATTCAAAACAGACAAGTAAAACAGAGAAGCTGTCTGATACCAAGAGGGCATGAAATTAGCTGAAGGTGAGTACAAAGTACTATATGAAGAGAGGAAAAAGCAAATGCACAATACAGTGACTTTGTTTTAACACGTTTTTTTTTTTACAGGCTAGAGCCTCTATCCATAATACTTTACTGCTGAGGGGGCAGCATCATTCCAGGAGGTATTACATAGGGTGCCATATACATGGCACATGACATAAGTGTTCCACTTGTATACGATTAATAGTTCCCCCAGTTACACTCATAAAGTCTCAGCTGGAGCACTCTGTTTAACATGGGAAATTAGACATCAGTAAAGATGCCTGTAAACTACATATGAACTGGCACAAGTCCAAGGGAGAGCAACTGCAGTAACTCCAAGTGCCAGAAAATAAGACTTAGGAGGACAGACTAAGTTAAATCCTTTTTACTGTATTCTAAAAAACAAAAAAACAGTAGAAGTAACAAAAGGCATGATAATAGTCCTTAAATTGATTACTTCTCATACACAGAGAGAAAAAATAATATTTCATGAATTTAGTTAGCAGAAATAAAGATTTAGGTCATCCTTGGGGGAAGTGGGAAGCAGTTTAGTGATGAGAACAGAAAACCTGCAATTGGTTGCATAAGGATGCTGCAGAAATCACTATTACTAAGCATTTAAAAAACAGGTTAGCCAAACATTCACCAGATAACTCATGATATTTGATCCTAGAGCAATCAATTTGCCTCTAAATGTACCTTTGAGCTATACACAGGAAAAGTTTTACTCAGACATCATTTCCATCAACAAATGAAAATGCCCTATAATTAGTAGAGCCTTCACATGCACTTTTTTGTTCTTAGCTGATGCTGAACACTGATCTAGTTCCTGTATTTCAGTGTCACATAAACAGCATAAGAATTTCTAATTAATGACCATGACATTATCCAGCCATTCACATATACTTGAGATCCAAAGGATAAATGAAGTGTAGATTGCTGACTATTGAAACTGAAAATATTCCTGAAATATTAAGGAACAAAGTATGACCTGTTTCACCACTAACATTTAGCAACAAGACCACACAAAGCAGATGACACAGGCAAAGCTGTCTCCTTATATTTACTAAAGAAAAAGTGACAAAATAAAGCAAGTCAGCCTTGAAATGCATGATCCCTGGGCCTCAGTTCCTGAACTGACCTCTATACCTTCAGTTTGACAAAAGGAGTTCCACCAAAAACTACCTCTCAGTACCTGAAACACCCTCAACTACACCGACTTCATAAAAGAAAGACTTATTTTAACTCAAAGGGTCAGTTCAGAAAGTATGAAATTAATGCCTGTGCCTAGTAGCACATTTTTTACAAAGATTCTTTTTTATTCAAAATTATATTATAACAGCAATAAGTAATCTTTTGTTATTAAAAGCAAACCTAAAATATCATTCCTAACAGAATTTTGAGAGTATGTAATCAGGTTAAAACCAGAAAATAAAAAGAAACATTTCCTCTAATTTGAATTACTTATTGAAACACTATAAACTTCAATTAGCTAATGATAGCTGCTAGGCTAATTATCTATCTTGGTGGTTCTTTGTGCTGTGTTTTTTCTGCCAAGGTTTCTCTGCTACTTGAGAAAAAACACAGAATGGATCATTAATTAGGATGACATTCAGTATTTAGAATGGATCATTAATTAGGATGACATTCAGTATTTAATTTTACAATATATGTTTCAAGCAGTTTCATGCTTCATGTTACTTATTGTACATCTTCTACGTATCACTTTTAGCAAGATATTTTGTTACATGTATTACATGAAACTGAGGCATCCCTGTGTTTCACCAACACCAAAAAATCAAATCCCACAACACATGGTGAGTTCAGACACTAGCATGCCTCTTTCCACAGACATAGAACTAAAGTATAGAAAAGATAAGATAAACTATGATCCTGAGGAGGAATTATTTGCATCCCTAAGAGCAAGGATTGCTGCTGTTAGTCACAACAAAGGGACGAATAGTAGATTCTGTAACACTACCCGAACATGTGCTCACAGCTGTTACAAATCCAGAACCACCCACTACAAGCTGGACAGTGAAAAATGAAGGCACATTGATGTTGAACTGTAAAAAGTCCAACTTAAGCACAAAATAGTTGCAATAATTATTTTCTTTTAACAAAACAAGCAGAAAACTAGAAAATCTACCATGTGTTTGATCCTTAAATCAATAAAAACCTCTGCTACCTGACCAAAACAGTAACCTGCAGGAGTGATAGATTTTCACCTTTTGCATTGGCCAGCTACTAGAATGCTTAGTAATACTTAATGCTTTAAATTTCTTTAGGTATGACATGAGACTTTTGACAAATGCCTGAATTACAGATTCCTGGATTCAGCAACAGGTAACACCATAAGCACTATTTTACTCTCCAGCCTGATGCAGGTTTTTCCTTTCACTCCAGTTCCTCCTAAGTCTCTTTCCTTCTCGTGTGTTGGTCTTCCCATAAAGAGCTGCCTTAGAGCTAGCAAGCAGCTTCTGGCAAAAAATTCTTGACTTCAAGTAAGGCCTTCCCCATCCTCTGCAAGTATTCCTGTCTGTGCTCTTCCTATCCTACTGTAGTGAACGCATACTTACACGCCCACACCCTCCCACATCTCTATCTGCACACTCACTCACACACAAACACACACATGCATAGTAGTTCAAGTGGTGCAATTAACAGGCTCAGATGTAAAAACCCTGTGTTTCAGAGCTTGTGCAAAAAACACATGATGCAAATCCATCTCAAGTAAATCTTCTGCAAAGTAAGCTAATTCCTACTTTAGGATTTAAGCCTTTCTTTCTAGATTGCAAATTTTAACACCCCTACAAAAAATATCTAGCTTTAGTTCCGGCATTGAAGACTGAAAAAATCTTTTGAGTTTGAAACTGTTTCTGGCTTATTTCTATAGTTTCTCCCTTTACGTTTAACTTGGGCTATGTCTTCACATTTGTGGTACCTAGGGATGAGTGTATAAAGGCAGTAAGAAGCAAGACAAGTCTTCCTGTTCCACTGCCTAACTCAGCTTGATGCTGTCCCAGAATACAAGGAAAAATAAGAAAGACAAGTGAGGTAGCAGAGATCCCAAGCTGAGCAAAATCAGGGCTCAGTCATGTGCCAGCATGCCACAATTTAGAAGAAAAAGTGCTCTGTAATGCAGAAAAAGAACTGAATGAAAATGGTACCTCACTACAGATGAGCTTGGGGTAACAGTTCTGCCAAAGTTCTGCTTGTGTGAACAGAAAAAAGGAATTTTCACAAGAGCTTTCAACCCAGTAAGATCTGAAGGGTTTCCACACACATGCCCAAAAGTTGGCCCTGACAAAGTGTTACTAAGGTTCCTGCTATGTGCCAAGAGACAACTTATTCAAGGTATATGAGGACCATATCTCTCAAAAAAATTACTACATGAAAATTTTACCCTAATCAAGACATAATTTTCAGAAATATTTCGATTAGTTTCA
Organism: Fringilla coelebs; assembly: GCF_963513975.1. Classification (NCBI taxonomy): domain Eukaryota; kingdom Metazoa; phylum Chordata; class Aves; order Passeriformes; family Fringillidae; genus Fringilla; species Fringilla coelebs. The sequence continues at coordinate 35,567,349 of NC_140032.1, read as the reverse complement.
CTAGAGTGGTGCAATATAATCATATGCCAAACTTGGAAAATTTAAACTATGCAGGGTAATCTGGAGAACATTAGGAGCAATTGGGAAAATAGTCCCAGATTGGGAAGTATTTGGCAACCTTATTTATATACAGCCATCTTAAATCTAGGCCTCTCTCCGAACAGAAAACTACTTGTGATATTTGAGTTTTATTCTGAACTTAATATTAATTTAAAAAAAAATTTAAAAAAAAGAAAACCAAAGAAAAAAAGCTCACAAGCTCACATAATCTAACAACACTCCTACAGATAATTTTGGTTATAAAAAACACAGCAACAAGCACAGAAAAAAAACCCCACTCAGACATATCATTTGGAAAAATGAATGTAAATGAGGCTAGCAGATAAGTAATTACTGAAAAACAAAATCTATAAACAATAGAGATAACAGAGTATGTACAAATATACCTTGTCCTTGAGGAACTCCATAAAATTCAGCAGCTATCCTTGCTGCTTCCTTACGGTTTCCTTTCACAATGTAGAAATGACTAAGTATAGCAAGGCTGATCTTCACAAAAAGTTTAAAACAAAAAAGTGAAAGTATAGTAAAGTAGACATTGGATAACTGCTGCGCAAAAGGGCGACTTTCTTCTATGACAGTCATTGCTGCAGCAAAACCTCTGTCAGTGTTTGGGTCGGGCTCTCAAATGTGTTGATAAGATCATATGGCTCCAGCCATGCACTCTTGGGAACAACTGGTCCCGAGGAAAGAAAATATCAGCTGGTCATGATGCCTGCTGCTCAAAATATGACGATTATTTATACTGTACATAGTACTGAGTTCACTACTGCTCTTGCTAGCCTGGTGATATTCATGTGGGACAGCAGGTTCCAAGATCCTGGATTGTACTTGTTCCACTTAAAAGGTCTGTTGCATTCCAAATTCTGCATTTCTAATTCATTTATTTACAAGTTTAAATACATTTTCAAAAGTATTATTATAAACTCCTGAAATTCATGTACTAAACCATGTAACTCAGATAATCCATTTTTGCTAAAATATGTTCTCCTGCTGCTTAAGTACAATTGCTCTTTTCTGATATTTCATTTTATGTCAGACTAATATTCTTTCCTTAAAAAACTAGAATCATATCAGCAAATAATTGAAGTACATATTAATAAATAAACAGAGATTTATTATATACCAGCTTTGACAGTCTCATTGTTTTGCTCAGGCTGAATGAAAGTACCTAGTATACAAAGACTTTAGCACTATACAAAAAACAGTACTCAGAGTAGGTGATAAGAGTCAAACATCTAGGTATTTTTATACATAAGACCTGGAGCACCTAAAATTAAATTAATTAAAATGCAAAGGTAAAATTTCAACATGGAAAATTTCTTATAGTTATGATATGTATTTCATTGTGCTGCATCATATGACATGACAGCCTTTATTTGTTGGCCAGTTTTAAAGAAGGGAATCTAAATTCCTCCAATTTTTTAAGAATTAATTTGCTTTTATACCATAAAGCTATTACTCACAGTCATCAGCAGTCACTCACAAGTTGTTCCATTAGTGTGAGTAATTGCTCAGTACATTGCTGAGTTGCAACATGATACAAACTGAGGAGCTGCATGACAGAACCAGATTTCTAAGTGAACTATAATCCTAAAGTAAAGAATCATGGCAGGACAAGAAAGGGTCCTACTCTAAACTTTTATACTTCCTTCTAACTTCAAAAAAAACAGTGTCTTGAATTATAACTTAAAATGCTCTGCCCAAAGTAATCCTAAACCTTTCTATTCTACCCTGGATTCTCGTTTGGTGATTAGAAAAAAACAAAAACATTTTAGAATGTTGGCAGCTGTCCACTAGGATAAAAGAGTATGATTCAAATGTCACTGCATTCACAGATCACCCTGACTTCAATGAACAGAATAGCAGATATTAAGCACTATAATACAAAACCATATTTCTGAAAGGAAAGTGGAAACAATAGGGCACCTCTTATCATCTGACTCTGAGTGATTTATTAGAGTAAGAAGCTATAATGTTTTCTGGACACTAAACTCAAAAAAACCCATACAAATGAAGAAAAGACAATGATAAGCAAAAATGTTCTTGGAAATTATTAAAATTTTTGACAGACAGAACGTGAATTGTGCTTATCTTGAGAGAAACAGGCAATAGGTATTTTTCTTTGAAAAAATTTAATCCACTTAAAAGTCAATCATAACTAGAAAAGGCAAGTAAAAACGAACTTACACTGTAAACTATATTAGTTAGTAAAAAAAATACACAAATTTTTACCAAATTTCATTTATAGATATTTTCTCATCCAGCCAGAATAGGAACTGCTTTCCTCATACCATTCTTAGAAGAGGGAATGAGTACTTAAAATGCCAAATGAAAATCCCTTTTTATATTTGGTACATTGTTATCTGACACTGAATTGAGGTGTCATGTTTTCCACAAGTATAAAAGGCATTATGATCTGAGCTACCATTGCCAAGTTCTGTTTCAATCATTAACAGAAATAGTATTTTCCTTAGTAACACACCCAATACTGGAATTTCTTACTTCTCCCATATTTGTACTAGTATTACTAAACTTAACTTGATCAGTCCACAGAATTCTCCAGCCATCTTATGGACCCATTTAACAAATTTACCATGCAGTCCAAGGAAAAGCCATAAATATGTTACAGAAAGCTGTTTCTTCCTTACAGCGTTCTACCTGACCCTTTTTCCATGTTATGCCATCTGGTACCTGCTTTCTCATCTGGACTTCTCCCATATTTTGTTAACCAGGAAGGTTATTCCTGTACCAAAACTTGCCTTGCATCCTTTCAAAAATTTCCCTCATCAGTAATAAACTACATAAGGATGAAAAACTACATGAAATCATGAGTTTTGAGAATTCCAGCTCACACATACTCATCAAAAGCTGGCAAGTTTAGTCTTAAAATATTTCCTCTTTTTTAAGAGCTCTGTAACTCTTATGTGCCAGCTTAGCTGGAAACTCTCCCAGCTGCACAGAACCAAGTCTATCCTAATCTAAGGGTTCTAAAGGGCTACAGAAATTACCATTACAGCTTTTTGGCAAAGCCACACTATGTGGCACCCAGTCACGAAAACTGAGCAACTGCTTAGAAGTTAACACCCACACGGCATTTTGGGAGAACCAACAAGGTGAATGCTGAGATCTGAACACAGAATAGCTGAGAGGAAGCCCATGCAGACTGGGAAAACCAGAAACAGAAAGCTACAGCTGTTGTAATGGAAATCAGAAAATAGAAGCATAGGTAAATAAATGAAGGCAGTCAATGAGATGACATGAAGGACTGTAAAAAATTGGGATGTAAGTGTCCCACATTTTCAATTGCATGGCAATATCTTGCAGCACTTCAGAATACTGAGAGGTTCCAAATGGAAATGCACCATATGTAACAAATGTACAACACTATAATGATATCAAAACACTTAAAAGAGCAGTGGATTAATCTGGATATTTGCATTTCCCATGTAGTTTTGACTTTTGGGAAGGAAATTTCTTGGCCTTATTTCCTCACTAGTAAAATGGGGATGATTCTGAAGATAATTTCATTGCTGTTAAAAAAACACTCAGATATCCTGGTGAAAAGAGTAATTAACTGGGTATTTAATAATTTTTATTTTAATACAAAATTCAGATTACAAACCTAAATGAAATCTTGACTGTTCATTCACTTAATGCCAACAGAAGAGATGGAATGTAAAATTATTTTAGCATTTAGGGTTTTATCATAGCACACAAGAAAATGGCAACAAGCTACATTGCAGATTAACAATATTTGTATTTTTATTTTGTTTAAGAAGATAGTAATCCTGTGGCAGACAAGGATACTCTTACCTTGACAAACTAGCACATTTCCAGCAAATAAAACAAGAACAATGTAATGATTCCTCTGATATGCTTCCCCACTTCTGGCAATTAACTATTTTAATTTTAAAACCACTTAAGAAACTTCAAATGCTGGGATTTATGGTCTTAGTGTTCCCTTTTAATGTAGCTTGGTCAGCTATCATTTCTCAAGAATATAATCTGTAGAATCAAGAGAGCAATACTGCTGCTTATAATGACTATAAAGTGGTTCATTTCAAACTCCAGAGCTCAGACAAAGTAACCTGGCCTTTAATGCTTTGCTGTGTAGCAGCCAAGTGCAGAAAGAAAGTATCTAGCAGTGGCACCTGTTTGTGCTAATTCAAACTGTCCAAAATCTAGTGTCAATTTACCTTCAACCAAACCAAGTATTTTTTAGAAAAACAAAACAAACAAAACAAAACAAAGAACAAAGGGAAAAAAACCCCAAACAACAAACCTACAAAACCTATGCCCTATCATCTATGATTAATTGCATAACCACAGTCATACACTATTTTATTCTGGCAATTTTACATCTGTGCTTTAGAAGACTGGTGCGTCTAATTTTCAGTAAGGTCAGATACACAAGAAAATTAACACAACTGATAGAATATTTAGTCTTTGAAGGCATTTTTTTAACATCAAAGTCTATAAAACCCTTAGAAATATGATTTCTTTTTAGCACATGCTGTGTTGTTACATTTGGAAAATATGCTTCCTTCTACTTATATTTTTAAACTAATATATTTAAACTAAATGATAGAAGATGTAAAAGAGTAATTATATTCACAGCACAAATTTCATAACAGTCTTAACAGTTTTCTTCTCTATTTTGGAAATGCGTCTAAATCTCTGAAAGTGGAAATGTTTATTTTAAAAATGAGATAAAGATGAAATACACTCCAAGGAATTATTTGCATGACACTTCACCTGCATGTCTTCCTCCACATATAAGAGACAGCTCAATATACACAGCAAATTGATAGTCATCCTGGTTCTGAAACTTCTGTCCAGTGACAGGTGTAACAGAAGATTTTAAGATAACAGGCAGAGGAACAGGAACTCTTAGATGCTTTGAAAAATTGATTATTTTATACATTATAGCCAACCAACCAGGAAAAATTTATAAAGTAATGCCCTTGAAACAAGGAGTTAAAAAAAATACCAGTAAGAAATCAAGTTTTAGTACTGAGTTTCTGGTGTAAGCATAAAATTCTTCATGAAGGACTCAAAAGAAGAGAAGCATGAGCTACTGAAAAAGAAATTTCTAACTCAGCATGAAAAATTATCTGCTTAGTGACCAGCTGACTTGTATTTTAATGAGTGTATGAGATGCTCATCTTCAAAATTTCACATACTTACCTAAAGCTACTGAATCTTATGCCATTTCCTCCTTAATCTACATTCAGCAATTTTTTTCTACTATTTGATATTCAAAGCATTTGAACTGGAGAAATCTAGACTCAAACGAACTATTTCAAAATTTATTTCCTCATTATTCAAAATGGTTCCTTAACATCAGATTGAAGACAAAAAAAAAGGCATACATACTATAAAACAATCTTCAAAAAGTCTTAAACGTTCTTTTCATTAATATCATTCTTAAGTAAAGGATATGATGCATTTATGCTAAGGCACAGAAAATAAACCCAAACAAGTCATATTTACCTGAAGAAATTCAGAAGCTGAAGTGACTGGAAAACACCAAGCAGCTGCTGTGTCCTTTTCTAAACAGGAGCTCAAGCCCATCAGGACAACCCAAATACTACTCTTCATAAAATATGAAGAGAAGAGGTGGCTGAAGTACAGACTGTGCTACTGTTTTGGGGGAATGAAAAAACAAAATATGAGAGAACACAAACTTTTTCATCCAGAAAAGAGGAAACTTGCTTTAGATCTGAATTGCTTTTTCACTGCATCCCACTGCTATCCTTAAGAATTCTACAGAATTACTTGAGCATTATGACAAAGCCATACTATCAGCACAAAAACCTGAGAGTGGGGTTGCCAATTACAACAGATCCAACACTGTAAACCTAAGAAATGAAAGGCTCATATCTCCTTTTTACAGATTTCTTCCTGAATGCCATATCTACCCAGGGTCTACACAAACCATACAACATGAAGTTACAACTCATAACCAAAGTTAGTTTCATTCAGATTTCTGCAGTTCTCATAATCCCTGCTAAGAGCCTGATAACCCAACCAAAGACTTGAACCAAAAGTCTGTTTCAAAATGCAATGCAATGACATCTTTAGTGGCACAACAGGGAAAAATGAGAGTGTCTTAAAACACTTCTCATAGTTGAGCTATGGCTTTTGACATCCATTCTACTTAAAAGTTACTTAGACACCATTTGCCTTCTCTAATAATGAAGCACCAAAGTTCCCTTAAAAGAGCTTTAATGCACAAAAAAATTACAAAAGTTTTGTTACATATATACTTTCTCTATATATTTTGGTGCAGCACATTATTTCCATCAGTTCTTGAACTGTTCTAGAAAGTTCAAATTTATGCCTTTGTGTGATACAGTGGTACTTTTCTTGTCCAGTGTACTAAAATCATTGGTCTGACACAGTTTAGGCTCTATACAAATCAAGTTATTTGAGTACATGAATGATGCAACCTTTCATTTCTAACATCACGAAAAAGATTGTTTATTCTACTAACTCTTAATGTATTAAAAATTGTTTCATTTAGGTGTTTTGCCTTTTCTAGTAATTGAAAATACTACTCCTACGTTAGAAAATAATTCTAGCATACAGACTCGTGTGCCTGGATTTCCAGAGAATAGAATTACTGGTCAGGGATTAAATATCAATCAGTATCTCTGCACATAACAGACATTCTCCATATAACATGCATTTAAAAGCATCAAAAGTAACTCAGATATTTAAGTGATCATGAAATTCTAGTTTTATAACTTTCTCACTTCTTGAAAAAATAACATAGTAATGTAAAATCTGTGCCCCCTTTGTTATGCACCACTGGACAGCCACTTCTCGTGGCTGAAGGGGATAGATTCCCCTTCAGCTACAAGCCTGGTATCAGCCAATTCTGCTGTCACATTATCACATGAACATGCTTGATCTGCTTAACCAGTCCTTCTAACCACTGACAGCAAAGTTTTACCCAGAAGGGAAGAAGGTATGACCAACAAGCTTACAAGTAAATTCAATCTGAGTTTTGCTAGAAACAAAGTTTATTTACAGTATTTGTTGCAGTCCTCTTTGGATACCTAACATGACTCAACTATTAAGAGTATTACAGAAGATTCCAAAATAAGTCATGTGTGTACTTTGAGACATTACTAAACCCAGAAACGTGTCAGACAGCAGGCACACACAGCCTGCTGACAGACGAACTCTAGCAAATCTTGCCCCCCAGAAGTTTAAAAAGTTACCACCTCCAGCTGCTCATTCCATTCCTCAGCTAAAGGTTCCTGCCCCTCTCTCTCCCTTGCTGGAAATCAACAGGAAAGAATGTGTACTGGTACACTCCTCAGTTCAAAATCTGGCAATTTCAACTGTTAATAAAGTTAAAACCAACCTTATTTGGCTTAACAATGAAAAAACCACTCACACTCACCCCCTACAACCCATTCTGCGACAAGGCAAATGACTCCCTGGAAAAACTCATACCAAACTATGAGGGGAGAGTAATGTCAAAATGCACATGCATGCTGCCTCTTCTTAAGGATACTTAGGCTTAATTTTTATGGCTTTATGTACTGACAGAGATGTATCAGTGAATCTTGGGAAGAATCTCCTCCTTTTGCACCTCTTTCCCTTTCTGAAGTTCCTTTCTTGGGTCCAAGCAATTTATTCATTGCCAACCATGTCTACAGAACACAGATTCCCTCTGTGGCAACTAATTCAACCTCCTAGGACTGTGGTACCACAGGAGCTATGCTTTTGGAATTCCAACTAGCTTGACAAACTAACTGCTATTTCTCTAGTATGAAACCATCTTATTAATCTAAATTCATGTAACAAAACCTGGTATTTTTGCAGTTTTTATAGTTAATCTTTTCTTCAACTAACAGCAAAAATGCCACCTGCTCTTATTAAATAGATGCCTCTAAATAAACACAATACCTAAGCTGTGAATCTTTTGTCATCAATTTGAATTCCTTTCAAAATTGTTAATTTTATTCTAAAAAATAAGTTACAGGTTGTCTGTAAATTTTTCTTTAACCAGTTAACTTTTATCTTCAAAAAATATTTTTTGTTTCTCAAAGCAGTGAAATCATTTGTCTACTTTTATTCCTCCTTTCTTCAAACTTTGTCAGGCTTTCTTCTTGACTAAGTAAAAGTGGTTAAGTGGTTTAATTTTTCTTCTTTCTGTATAAAGCATATTTTGGTGCCTAAGAATGCTGTTAATAAAAGGAAATTACACAGTCAATAGGAGGGATGAGAGTTAAAAGTTTATTCTGCAAGCTTATGTCATTATATGCTGACTCCCATGGCTAGTGCTCGTAACAGAAAGGCTTTTTCCATCCACTAAAATTGGTATCGGCTAAACGATATCACCATGACAGAGCTAGTAAAACATCTTTTTCTTCAAGCTGAGGCACGACAAGTCTCTGCTCGGTGATTTTACAAGAGACATAAAAATACTTTATGATGAAGACTTGCAACTGGCTGAGTGAATGAGGTTAAAACCCGGGTGAGGTGGAGCAGTGGCACTCGGGTTTCTAGCCCAGAATGGAAAGCACAATGAAGTGAGAAAGGTTAAGCTAAATCAGTAATGTTCGAATGAATTTACCTAACCTGGCTTCAAAGGCCATGAAATGGGCAAACCTCACCAGAGCCAAGAATTAACTAGGTTAGGCTCCAAAACATATTGACTTTGGAGCCAAAAGCACATCTCTGTGATGCAGCTTTTATTTTGCCATATATTATGACACTAAATGAGGCAATGTAGTAAAATATCAACTTCATTCTGAAATCAGAAATTAAAATTCTCTGAGATTTTCTTGTTGAAGGATTCACAATAATACTACAAAGACAAGTGAAAATTTCTTCTTGCTTATCTTCTTATTCTGCATACTGTGTAGATCCAAAGTTTAAAAAATGGAGGTGAGGAGAACATTGGAATCAAATGCAGTCCAAAAAGCCTCTTCTCTTAGTCACAGCCTTTCCACACCAGCTGTAAAAATGAGCCATCCAGAAGAGGTGTTAACTGAAAGGGGGCTGTTGCAGGAGACAGCTGATCGTGGCCACATTTATTTTAATCTTTTATCTTCCTACCCAGAGCTGCTTAAGAGACTGTGTGCTGCTACTGTCTCTTAAAGAATTAACATTTCAACAATTAATAAAGGACAAATACAAGAAAATATTTAGACATTCAAGGCAAAAAAATCAGGAAGTACATACACGTCCCTAGATCGAAAAAAAAAGGTCCTCATCTATCTAGGTGCCAAAGATGCCACAGGCACCTAAACTTTCACCTGTAAAATTAGTCAGACACTTAAGGAGGCTAAAGGTGCTGGGCTGAAGTTAACACCTCCTATTCACTTGAAATTCACAACATACACCCCAAAGCTTCCATCTATGTGTTCCATGTTAGAAGCAATATGACTTTAGTGGGAAAACAGAGAACTCATAGCCATCTCTGTTGATGGTCAGTGTCAACACTTGCTATTTTGTTTACACATGATGAAAGCAATCGCTCCGTAACTTGAACATCAGAGTAGAAACATGTCAACCAAAGAAAGCAAGCTACTCTCTCTCAAAAGACTACTTATCATCAGCTGCTGACAAGGATCAATCCTGTTGAAGTGCCGGCACTATAAAAAAAGAACACATGTTTAATAGATCAAAGAGTGCACAAAAACTCATTTTCAAAGTCAGATAATATTAGGCTGAGAACTGGAGAAGGATGGCAAATTCTACATTTCAGACCTGCTGCCAATCCTATCTCTGCATTTTTTTCAACGAGTTTGTAATGAAAAATATGACATTTCTTAAAGTAATAGCCAGCCTGAACGTGGACATGCCTTGTGCTCTGATGGTCTGGTCTTAAGGATGCTGCTTGGGTGTAATGAATACCGTTCCACTGCATCTTGGAAATGGTCTCCCAAACCTTTCAGCTTCCCCAAGCTCCTTCAAATTTGTTTCCATAATTCTAGTATTTGCTAAATTCCCAGTAACACAACTTATTTAGCTGTCGGCGACTTTTGACATTAATATTGTGTCACCATTCTTCACAAAATATCAGATTTTATATCTCTCAAAGAACAATCTAGAACTTATGAGCAAACAGCTATTGTGAATACTTATCTCCCCTTCTTCTTCCACAACCGCCTTATTTCAAGATATTTTCCTATTTTGATTTTGCAATATTTCAGTCATTAAAAAGCTATAGGTTTCTTTATTCAGAAACAGTAATAGATCAGTCCTTGAATAAATTACACCATCTGTCTTCCCCTGTTTACTGCACTTTTAAGTGACATTTATTTAAGGTTTCTCCTAAAATAAATCCACACCTCCACAGGCAATAACCATATTTATTCACTGCCTTAAAAACACATTTATTTGGCTAAGCCTGTTGATTTGGTCTTTTGCAGGTACCTAACTACTGCTTTGAAAACTTCACTACTTTATTCCTGTAAGTTCTGCCAAAGAGCCATTTTTTAATTAAACAGTCATTTAGTAGGAAAAATCTAAATAGCAACTACATGAACTAAAAGTAAGAACAAAGCAATTAAGCCTTTTTTTTTTGTAAATATGAGAAAAAAATGGTATTCACTTTTGAACTATCCTTTTGAAAGCAGCAGACATTTTATAACTTCTAAAATGAAGCTTACAGTAAAATCTTCCTTAATGCTTCTAAGTCTTCAACTATTTTGGGGAAAAGTACCCACTTTTCAGTAAAAATAATTCAAGATTTCAACAACAACAAGTTCCAGACCATATGGTGACAATAATTAATATTTTGAATAGCATAAAATAATAACAAGCCTTTCAAAGCCGAAGATCTTTACACAAGAAACTCTCTGTGCTGCTGAAGAACTTATGAAATGTCAGAAAGGCCAAGAATTAGGAAATGCAAACCAGAAAAGAGCCTACCCTCTTTGGGATTGTGACTGATTTCAACGTGGCAAACGCACAGGCACACAGAAACCAACTGCATAGCGGGACACAGGGTCCCCAAAGGAATGTCCCCACAGGCACCTCCGCATCCTACAGGCTAAACAGACACGTGCTGGAGGTACTCAGTATGGGGAAAAACAAAAAGGCTCAGTATAACCCTTCTCCTTTTCCATTTCCCACCGTTATCCGCGAATATTTTTCTTCCCTGATTCATAGATGTGGCTCTTGGCTACAGGGAGGAAAAGAAGCAGCACTAGCATTAGAGAACAGAGGTATGTCAGAATGGCCTGGCAGTGCCCACCTTCTTCTCCCTGTCCCATGAGGCTTCCACCCTTTCAGACTCCTGCATCTGAGCTCCTGCTCCTAAAAACCTCAGGGCTGGGAATGGGAAATCAAAGATTACTGGATCGCTGCTGACACCTGTGGGCAGCCCCAGAAATCCCCGTTCATCGGTTCTGCTGTGGTTAGCGCACACCAACACAGCGGCCCCAAAGCATTGCAAAAGCCCTCCTTCCCCTGGGCTCCCACATGGATAATGCTGCAGGTCCGGGAAGCAGGAATGGGCACCAAAAAGGGGCTCCGGGAGGAGTTAGGAATCACCTCACTACATACACTGATCTTTGCTGGTGCCAATTTAAATTGAAATTTCAACGAAATTGGTGGGGGTGAAAGGCTGCCTCGCCCTGCCAACGGTGTGGGATCACCACGCCAAAGAAAAAGATTCCAAGAACAAGGCCAGCTACTAAAGGACATTTCTAGCCAAGAACACTGACATACTGAGCACGTGTGTAACAAAGTGGAACTGAATAGGAACATCCTCTAGGAAGCAAGGGAGGGAATGGCAAATCACAGTACCAGTGAAATCAAGATACAGACATCATGTGAAAATACAAGCCTCCGCCTAAAACTTGTTTACGCTTTACTACAAGAAGGCAAAAATCCGGCAGACCGACAGATGCCCTGTGACAGGGACTGCCCTGGGAGCACAGGGGGCGGCGGCAAGCAATAAACCCACACCGCCGAGCCCGCCCCACCGCGGCCGCCATGTCGCGCTCCGGCCCCTCGGGCCCGGCGCCGGCCCCGCCCATCTCCTGGCGGAACGGAGCGAGGCTGGCGAGGGGGCGGGGCCTCTCTGGAGCCCGCCCAGTCGGCGCTAGGCCACGCCCCCCGGCGGCGGTCGCGCGCGCGCCCCCCCTGCCCGCCGCCGCCCGCTTCCTGCCGCGTCCGCCCCGCCCGAGCAGCGGCCGCAGCCCCGGCCGGGCCCAGCGGGGAGATGAACACGGTGCTGTCCCGGGCCAACTCGCTCTTCGCCTTCTCGCTGAGCGTGATGGCGGCGCTCACCTTCGGCTGCTTCATCACCACCGCCTTCAAGGAGCGCAGTGTGCCCGTCCGCATCGCCGTCTCCCGGGTCACGCTGTGAGTGCGGCGCGGAGAGGGAAGGAAGGGAGTGGCGGGGGAGGGCCGGGCCGGGCCGTAGGCGCTGCCCGCTGGGAGGTGAAGGGTTCGGGAGCCGAGAGCAGGGGCCGGGGCGGGTGAGGGGACGCTGACGGCCGGCAGGGGCGGCCGGCGCCTCGCGCGGCGCTCGGGGCTCGGCCTCCTGCGCTCCGGGCGGGCCAATGGGGGAGCCCCACGACGGCGCAGCCGGGCGGGAGACGGGGCGGCGCTCGGGGAGCGGCCCGGCCGCCTCGGCCCCGCGCCTCCCCGGGAGCGGAGCGGAGCCAGCTGCTGCCTGCGGCTGTGGAGAGACAGGGACCTGCAGGAACGTGGAGTTTATCTTATCAACATTTATCCGATCGTAGTACCTTTTCATTAGTAGCTCTCTCGGGTTTCTCCGTTGATAACCTAGCATATCTTCTGTCCTGTGGTAGAAAATTGATTGGGATGGGTTCTTCTCTGTGAAATGCGCCAGGTGTAGGACACAATACCACATCAAAATGTGTCGCCTACACAGATAAAATGGGCTGATGCAAACTGGTGCTGGGGAACCTTTTTTGGTGTTGGTTTGGAGTGGGATTTTTTCCTCTAAAAGGAGACTTCCTCACAGAGGACTTACATTAAGTATGTGTGATATGGAGGGCAGTAGTTTCACAAGCATTTGAGCAGCTCTTCCAGCCACCTATGAGCAAAGGTCTTTGCTCCCGTTTTTGCCACGTGGTTCTTTACCAGGGTTCCACAGGGGAATCTGGCTCATAGGACACTTTACTGAGCTGGTTTAAATCAGCTCTTGCTTTTTGGTTTGGTTTTGGCTCAGATTAGGGAGCTAAAGCAGCACACTTTTGGAAGTGGTTAGTGCCAGGTTGGATGGATCTCTGCACAGCTTGGTCTAGTGAAAGGTGTCCCTGTCCATGTCAGGGAGGTTAGATCTTTAAGGTCCCTTCCAACCCAGCCCATTTTGTGATTTGTTGGTGATTCTGTGGAGCTTTGGAACCACCCAAGGTAAGTGTCACCAGTGATTGCCTAATAACAGGACTTGAAAGGAAGCATGAATGCAAATAAAGAGACTGCCATCACCTTTTAGACGGGTTTAATACCACAGGAAAAAAACCAAAAAACTTGTATTCATGCTACACTGAGGATTGCAAAAGCACAAACTTGACATAAAAGCATGTCTTCGAGTGTTATGGTGAGCTCAGCATATATAGGGCAGCACACTAATGCCTGATTTGGGTGAAATGTGCATTACCAGTCCCTTCTGTGATGCACAGATCTGGTGTTACTGGGAGGTGCTACACCTAATCTGCTTCTCTTGAAAGTCTGAGAAGTTCTGGAGACCCCAGGCTTAAAGCCTGCTGCTCCATCTGGCTGACAGTGGTCAAGGGATGAAGTCAAGTGCTTGAAAAGGTTTACTACTTAAAAAAAGACTGCTGTTTGCAAAGACATGGAAATTCATACCAAGGCTCACATTGTGAAGATTTGGTAGTGTTTTTCTTAACTACTATTTCCAAAAGTGTCTTCTTCACTTGTAAACTTTTTTTTTTTTTAAATTTGAGATCACTAAACTTGGTTTTAATGAAATTATGTTTTAATTGACTAATTTCTGAACTGTAATAAATATAACTATGAAGTTCATAATTTAAAAAAAAATTGTTCCCTGAGGAGTTGAGGTTCATAGTTGATGGCCAAGCTAATTGCTTATGGTATTCATCTTTTGTAGATAGTAAGTTTGGTAAACTGATAAGCTTTATGAGTACATTTGGACCTATCTGCTGTGTGTGTTATTTTCCAGTTGCTCTTTCCATTGTGGTTTAGTGTGGCAATGTGAGGTACTTTTCCAAATGTAGGTTTACAATAAAGCCTTCCAAAATTATACAATTTTCCTGAATGTAGATGAAAATAACTAATTTCTTCATGCTGTTATTTATATATATCACTGGAATAAATCTTGTGTGAGCTATGCATGTAAACTGTTGTATTGGAATGGTCAGAGCACAAGAGACTGTTTTTTCAAGGACAGTTGAGAAATAATATTGAACTTTGTTGCCAGCAGACTGCTATGCAGATGTGTCCCAATCAGTTTTACATATATGGGGATGCTAAAACATATTTTACTAAAAGGAAATGCTTACATTTAGATACAGATACAGATTTTTGTTAACAGGAAAAAGTCAATAGGCTGCTTATATGTCTTAGACACTGCGGTGTCAAGGCTTGACATTTAAAACTGGGACACCATCATTTCTGGAAGGTAGGTGTTAGTTTGTAATGTTGATTGCATTTTAGCCAGAAGTATATAAAGCAAAATACAGAAAATGGATGAGGGAAATATCTAATAAAAACCATAATTTATGTAGTGTGTAAGATATAATGAGAAAGGATAATCTTGTGTTGTGTTTTGTTTTCTCCTAGAAAAAATGTAGAAGATTTCACTGGACCTAGAGAAAGAAGTGATCTGGGATTCGTCACATTTGACATTACTGCAGATATCCTTAATGGAAAAAATGGTTTGCAGACTTTTTGAAATAAGAACACTTTGATGCTATTTTTGTTGCCTTATAATCTTCACATATTCAGGACATAGGAAAAACTAGCAATTTGTCAAAAAAGAAAAAAATTAAAGCAGCTGAAAATAGTATTTTGCATAGCTATAGCTGTGCAATAGAACTTAAACCAGCTCTTTGGTCTCTAGTAGATGACAAGTTGTTTAATGCCTGTTTTTGAAATCAGGCTCTATTGTTAAGTGCACTGTATCTAATAATGGGGAATGCAGTTTAACATCTAGACATTATGACTTTTAAGTGAAGTTTATATCAGTGGTTTGAGGAGTGGATTAATATAGGGCTTATATAGCATATTGTTTTAAATGTCATACCTAATCTAGGGACTGCACCTTTCAAACTCAATTTTTTGTGAGCTTAAGTCCTGACTGTATAACAGTTGCATAGAAGTACATGTCATTTTCTAAAAATAAAAAGGCATTGTAATAGTTTACTTGCTTAGATGTTAAACACTCTAATCTTTAGTATTGAATAATATGAAATTCATTGGGAAGCATACAGTTTACTGAAAGATGTATCACATTGTTTTTTAGCGTCTTTCTCAATTGCTGTTGCAGTTTTGCAGGGGGTTTTTTGTATTTCTTTGCTTCCCTGTGAGTCTGGATTTAGGCTCTTGAAAGAGGCAGAAGTCAGTACCAAATAATAGGTAGCATGTTCAGGTGATTACACTAAACTATGTTTTGCAGCTGGTCTGAGAATGCTGGGATTTTTCCCTGTCTGCTGGTTTTTGTCACTGTTAGGCAAGACACTGACACCTCTGTGTTTTGGTTTTGCCCTTTTGAAGAACACTGTCTTGTGTGAGTAGACCACACAAAATAAAACCCTTGATACAAATGCTGGATAAACAGGCTAATCAGATTTTTGCAGGTCTGTTTGCACAGGAATAAGAGGAATTTTTTTTTTAATCAACTGAAAGCAGGAGAAGTAAGTTCCTAACTCTGAGTTTGGCCTCTGAAATGCTTATACATATAAAAACCAGAGACTGAAATTCTAAAGTGGATGCACAGACCTGTACACACATTGCATATAGAGAGAAGCAGAGCAAGGTAGGACAGGACCTCTAAGAGAAAAGTTAAAAGTTTTTATACAAGGATTAGTCTGCAATATGGGGGCATAATATTCCATGTTTGAGTGACTTCTACTTGTAACAGCTTTTTTTTTTTAATAATGATTCTGACTGAATCTCTCATGTCTGGCATAAATAAGGCTTGCAATATTTAGAGCTGTAAAAGTCTGGTAGGGTTCGAGTATCTCTTCAAGATTTATGAAGTGATACTTGGACTGTCTTAACTACCAGAAAGAAGTTGTGAGTCCTGGGAGAAGTTAAATAAAATGGCAGTTTGAAAGAGGAACTAGGCAAAGGAAAGGGGAGCATATAGTTTTCACAGTCTCCTTTAAGCTTATTTAATTAATTGTTAACTTTTACAAGTGATAAGAAATCCTATCAGGGAGATCTTCAGAATCTTGTTTGATATTTTGAGCCAGATGATAAAATATCTTCAAGTAAAATATTTCTACCTATTCTTGCAGTGACAGGAGTTAAATATTTAATTCTTTCCTTTCTTGCCCTTTGAATTAGTAGCTGAAAAACATGTTGGGATGAGTGGAAAAAGGAAAAACGTGTTGGGATGAGTCGAAAAAGGAAAAACAGATTTTGAGGCTAGTTAGGAAATTATTTATTCTTTGAGATAATGGCAAATAGAATAGAAAAGAGGACTAGAAAAGAAAAGATTTCAGCTAATCTCTATTGTAAATTAAAAAGTGTTTTCCAATCACATGTTATTGTTAAATAAACAGACTATTGTCAGTAGATAATCGAATTTGCTAATTTTTGGGGTCCCTTCCAATATGAAATACTTCCCATATTGTAATTTCTCTAACGTGTGCATTAAAGGCTCTTTGAATTCCCTACACTTCACCAATTTTATATTTATATATTGTTTAATGTTACTGTATTTGGATACAAGGGTTCTCCGATACTGTAAAAAATTGCCTTGAGGATATATGTGGAAAAATTCTGTCGGGACTTTTATGTTTAAGGTTTTATAATAGGTTGTCTAGCAGAGGATTCTGGTTCCTAGCTTACAGTGTCAAATATAGAACTCTTAAATTATTGGAGGAGAAATAGCTGCTGGATTTCATAAGTAGTAAAAAGAAATACCCACCTAAAAACCTGTCACTTTATTATGACTAAAACATGTGTTCAAACTGCTGGCAGTACTCTGATTTATGAGTAAGATGAGATATGTTGAAAGGTAAGAGCTCACTGTAATGATTATAGACTACTTAGATCCAGTAAAAATAAAACAAGGTTATGTAAGTACAGTATTGTATTTTTCTTAACTTGCATACATCTGCAGAGTATATTTGATTGGAATGTTAAACAATTGTTTCTATATTTGTCTGCAGAATATTCAACGAAAAACAATGTAAGTATTGAAAAGAGCTTTGAAGCAATTACTCATTTTAGTACTGCAGCTATTTTTAAATATTCCGTAGTTCTGCTGAGAAGAGTTAAGGCCACCAGCATTTCCTACTAGCCTGCACTGGTTTTACTGGCCTTCATGATTATTTTCTTGACAGTTAAACTGTAGGCTGGGAAGTTCACCTCCATAAAACCTAACTTGATATATGCCCAGTAGAATGGGAGAAAAATAACACATGCTTTGTATTGCAGTATACTTACTGTAAATTAGTTTTCTCACCTGTTCTATTTTACTTTTTTCTAAATTTCTGTGGTTGACTGCTGTTAGAAACAAGAGAGAGTAGCTTCTGGGCTGGCCATATGTGGTGTGTGTTTTGTTCATAGATCACATTTGACCCTACCAGTTACTGTAGCCCCATAATTCATTTAAGTTACCTTGTCATACTTCTCAAAATAATTTGCCTTGCTGCTTTAAATTGGTTTCTACTGAGCCTTCCCTTTGGGATAGCTGAAAACCCTTTTTACTGATCTGATAAAAGCTATGTGGAGCAGCCTTTAAAAAAATTGCTTTCATGAAACACCATGCTGCCATGGTACCACTGAATTCTAGTTAAGGCTGTTGTGGTCACATTGTGAGGATATGGTGGAAGCTTGGGGATTTTCTTAACTTGCTGTACAAAACTGTCCTTTTCTTTTTTAACTTTTTTTTTTTTTTAGTACCTTAATTATATTAAACAAGATGGTGGATATTGTGTTTGTGCTAGATTGTACAGTGATTTTATTGTATTGTTCCATATTTTAGATTTTTCTTCCACGTAACTCAACACTTCTCACAAATACTGAGAAGTATTTTTCTAAATTGTTCTATAAATTACTAAACAAGACTGTTTAACATCTACTTGAAAGAACTTTACACTTTGGAGTGTAAAGAATTTACTCTTTAGAGTGTAAATTCCAGTAACATAAGAACTTGGGATCTCACTTTTTCAACTGTTAATAAATTTTGGGGGGTTATGCTTGCAATTCAAATAGAGATTTGAATTAAAGTTGGAAAATGTTAAGGACATAAGCAGAGTCATGATAACTCAGTTTAAGTCCTTTATTTGAAACAAAGTCTAAATACTGTTTTAAAAGTTACTTACCTTTGCAATTCAGATGGTAACCCCTTTATGCTTTGCAATTCTTCTAAAGCATATGGTTTCTTTTTAAATGTCTTTCTTGTGTTTTAAGATGTTCCTTGTTGTTTCCATTTATCCCATGCCACACTTCACTGTGTAATAGTATTGCATTACCCCATTGTGAAGCGTTATCTTGTTGAATTAGTCATGGATTGCAAGCATGTACTTCAGGGGTTTTAGATGAGTTGTACAATGAAGGTCCAGTGTCTGAATGTGACCTGGTAAGGTACCTTGCTGACTTAATTGCAATTGATATTTTAGGCCCTAAATCAGGTGGTCCTTTGGGACAAGATCATGTTGAGAGGAGATAACCCAAGGCTGTCCTTAAAAGATATGAAGTCAAAGTACTTTTTCTTTGATGATGGAAATGGTCTCAAGTAAGTAAATATTTGTTTTATTACTGGTATTCATGGTATCTTGATTTACTTACATACTTTGCATTTAATACATGTGTGGGAATTCATTGGTGTGGTAAGCTACCTATATTCTATCTGATACTCTGTCATCTCTATTGCATCTTTGATTGTTAGAAGATGACCTTGGGGTACAAGATAGCCTATGTATTCTGTAGACTAGCAGATGCACTGCTATGAGCAACAGGTTTCTGGGTTTCTGCCTTCAGCCTGTGTAATATTGTTTCTGTAATGCTCTCAATTCTGAAGGAGTTGATTAAAAAAAAAAATGTAGGCAGTAACTACCTAAAATTAAACAGCTTGTTGTTTCTGGACCAGATAAAATCTGTATCCTAATTTATTTAATAGTAACTGTTAATTAAATCACTTAACTTGAGTATTTCTGCTGATAGTCTTCATTGCTTTTTGCAGGGGAAACAGGAATATCACCTTGACTCTCTCCTGGAATGTTGTACCAAATGCTGGCATTCTACCTCTTGTAACAGGATCAGGACATGTGTCTGTACCTTTCCCAGATACCTATGAAACAACAAAAAGTTATTAAATTATAGTACTGAATCATAAGCAAAATATTTTTATACTTGTATATTGTGGATACATTTTATTGCAGTTTCTTCTTGCATCCCATACAACTTTTCACTGAATGGAGCTTAATTTCCTCAGGATAGTAGCATAGGAAAAGCAAATGAAAATTCAGTTGTTTTTTTTTTTTTATAAAACATTGAAGCTGAAACTTAAGGGAAAGGTAAATTGCAGAGTAATGGTTTTGATGGGGGGAAACTGAGGATTTTTTTTTTTTTTCCTGGCCATTTAAGTATAGAACTCCCTTTCTTTTAAATAAATATTTTTAAACCAGAAGATAGTCTTCCTGTGTTTGGGCTTTTTAAGTACTGTGATTGTTATTTATTTTGTGTAGAACTCAAATATACCTTCTGGAGTTGGTTTCTGGAAGTGCCTGAAGGAAATGGCTGTTCCATTTTAGGGCATTTTTTAAAATCCATGTGCAGTATGTTACAGTAGACTAAGCTTGGTCCTTTCTAGGACTGTCAACAGCTACTTGGAAAACTGATAGTTCATTATCTGTCAGTCAGCACTCAAATCTTGAGTGCCACTGATGTAGCCCACATTCAGTTCCATATTACAAATCATTTTAATAACTGCTTGCAATGCAGCAAACTGGAAGAATAAAAAGAAATCTATTCAGTTTGAGTCTTATTTCTTTAAGCATAAGACATAAGGCTAGGTCAGTAAGAAAAGTAAAAGCTTTAGGTAAAGAAAGGCTTTCTGAAATGGAATCTCTAGATTTTTACTGGGATCGCTTCATCAGGAAGAAGGAACGTGCTTGTTCCAGAAGGGGCTGAGACAACTGATATCAGAGGGCATCTTCCACAGCAAGGAATAGGATAGATGTTCCCTAAACAGTCTGGGTAAACCTTTCCAAAGCAGAGCATTTCCCCATGGTAAGCTAGAGTAATTGAGGCAGATTTACCAACTTGAGTGATAGTGAGTCTACCTGCAAGGCTTGCTGGGTTGCATGAACCAGGAAAGGTAGCAAACAGCGTGCAGCAGCTTCAGGCAGCACCTCTGCGGAAAAAGCAGCCTCTCTGTGGCTGCACATCCCCCTCTGTGTGCTCCTTCCCTCAGCTGCAGCTGGGAATGCTGTCGGGTTGGGAGGAGGGAAGGAGCCGGGTAGCCGGGTCGCCCCTAGGCAGTAGCAATGGTTTGCAGTGGTTGAGTGGTGCATTCAGGCCATCCAGGAGATAGGCAGGAGAAGGAGCACCCACTAACGCCCTCCTGGCACAGTCCCTGATTTACATATGTTATATTCAAAGAAAGGGAATTCATTGCCAGACAGGGAATGTTCTGGATGTACTGGGGACTTGGAAAAAGGGGAAACTAAAACTCAGGTTTTAATACTGGAAATCAGAAAAAAAGTAAGGAAAAATGATGAGAACTGTATTGGGAAAACCCTTACAAAAGAAGAGATGCAAAAGATTGGAGCAGAGTGTCCCCCTTTGCTTTGAGTTCACCTAAGAGCTGGTTGATTTTGAAGGAACTAGCTTGCTTTTAAAAAGGGATCTTTAATATTTGTGAATTATCCCTAAGTGACTTTTTAATACATTCTTTATGTTGATGTATTAATCAAAAAGGTCTTGAAAAAAATTCCCAAAAGGTGCTTTGTCTGTACAAACAAAATTTTGTTAAAGTGCAAAAACTTGTTAAAACTTTTTTTTCACATGAATGTTGTAGGAGAACTTGTCATTTGTATCCAGCATATTTGCATGAATTTCAGTTCTCTGAACTTGTCCTGTTTTCCACAGAGTAGTATAATCAGCACATTGAAACACATACTGTTTTTGCTGTGCTTTGATATCAATTGTATATGTGGCTCTAAAAACTGTTACAGAGAACTTAAAACTTTCATAGAGAAGGAAAACAAAATATTTTTAGAGATAATTGGGCAAAGTTGTGGATTTGTTTTGCTAATTACCGAATAAGTGGTTGTTTTTTTCATAAATTATATTCTTGAATTGTTTACTGAAGCATTTCTTGTGGTTTGGCATTCAACCACTTCCCTGCATTCCTTTGGCAGCACTCTTCCAATGAATATAATGTCTGCCTATTAAAGAGAAGCTTTAACTACAGAGACAAGGATCTGCTGTCAAAGAGCATCAGGGAGAAAGCTACTTTCTGTCCTACAAAATGGTATATTCCTCCCAGCAGACAGTAGCAGAATTTCAAAACACAGAAACAGTAGCTTTCAAATGTGGTGTTTGATGCTTTACTAGTGTTTCCCTGTGAAGAGAAATTATGTTTGAGGTAAGCATTTTAGAGGGATGAAGAAGAAACCATCACAGAGTTCAAATTCTTGGAGAGAAGAACTTGTTTTTATCCTGAGGAAAAGGCCATTATAGATGAGCATTTGATGCTGTAATAGCTTGGGTTTTGCTCCTGAGCCACGAAGTGAGACAGGGTTAGTTCAGAGTTTCAAGGAGCCAAATTCCTCCAGTGATCTCTATAAAAAAAAGTAAAAAGCTTTTCCAAAAGTCAAATGGCTACTGTATTTTGTTGTGACAATTCTCAAATCATTTATAAAAAGAATGTGCTTTTGTGGAAACTAATGGCATTTATTTCCTCTTGTCTCACACGTCTGATGAGGTACTCATATTGCTGGCAGTGGTGTTCTCTTAGCTGTGTTGCTGACCAAATAGTGATGGTTTATGGAGTAATATGTGTAAACAAGGTATTCCCTGGCAAGTGATTTAGAAAATGCTAAAGATGCATTTCAGATAGTAATTTTTAAGTGAGGTTCCGGAGATAGGAGTTCTTGTGTAAGGACTATAAAATTGACATTTTTAAAAGTAGCCTGTGTTTCCATTTGCTATCAGAAACATGCAGCACTACACTGACAGCTCTATACAGGAGGGGCAAAATAGCTTTAAAAAATCTGTGTTTAGAGCTCTGCTCCCCTGAGCAGGCAGTCTTATTTATGGGGGGCTCTACAGTTATTGAAAATAGACATTGAGAAAATAAATTATTTCTATCCGTTGTTAATTATTTTAATATATTTCTTCTGAACAATGAAGTTAAAGCTAGCTTTATATATTGCTTACTAGCAAGATTTAAATAGAGTTCCTGCATAATTTTTGGATTCCAACTGTTGAAAATGTTGTTCTTCTGAAAATTGCTTCAAGATGATAGGTTTTGCAGATCAGTTCTGCAAAGTTAAAGCGATTTAGGCTGAAAACTCTGGTGCTGGACAAACAATCTTCCTCCAAATTTGTGTCAGAAAATGTGTACAGAATAACTGTCAGACTTCAAGAAAAGTTTTTCTGGTTTGTTTGGCCACTTTATTTTGGATTTTTTTTTCCATTAAAACAGTTAAAACTTATAAAAATATTTTAAACTGTTCATACAAACAAACGAGTCAACAGACATATATTGTTTAGCCTGAAAAGTTCCATTCTACATGTACAGGTAAATGCTCATATTGCAGTAGTTATATCAGGCTTCTTTTTATTAAACAAAAAAAATCCAAGACTTAGCTTGAGCAAGCCACATTATTTCTGGATCTTTATCTGGTGCCCTCCAACACTTCCCTCAGACCATTTTCTCAAATTGGCATGTTATTGAAGATAATGGGCTGAAGATGAGGCACAGATGGAAATAAATGTTCAATATTAAGAATGGTCATAGAACAGCTTGGTTTCGAAGGGACATTAAAGGCCATCTAGTGCAGCCTCTCTACACTGAGTAGGGACATCTCCAACCACATCAGGCTGCCCAGAGCCTCATCCAGCCTGACCTTGAATGTTCCCTGGAATGGGACATCTTACACCTCTGGGCAACATGCTTAGTGCTTCTCTGCCCTCATTGTAAAAAACTTCTTCCTTATATAAATCCACCCTTCTTCAGTTTAAAACCATTATCCCTTGTCCTATCTCAACAAGTCCTGCTTAAGTGTTAATGCCCATCTTTCTTTAGGGCCCTTTCAAGTGCTGGAAGGCCTCAATCAGAAGTCCCTGGAGCCTTTTCTTCTCCAGGTTGAACAGCCCAATTCCCTCAGCCATTCCTCTAATCATCTGCATGACCAGGATTTTTCTCTCCATCTCTCTCCGCTTTCTCTCACCCTTTCCTTCCTCTCACCCTTCCCTCCTTCTCACTACCCCTCCCTGTTTACTCCAAGCTTCAACACAACTGCTTTTTTCAATCATTAATGGTCTAATAATGAAATTCTAAATCCTCTGTGAATAAACTATTTAGAAAATAAAGTAGAAAAAGTGCAACTGTGGGTTAATATGGACAAATTCATCTGGAACTTTCTTCGGCTTCCCAGCTGTATTCCCTTTTGCTCCTTGGTAGTAATCACATAAATTCTGAAGAAATAGCTGGCACACTTTTAAAATTATAAAATTGGCAGAAATGGGTTAGAGAACATACATATTTCCAGTGCTAGAGGACCGTGACAGTGAGCAAGCATTTCTGTAATTGGAAGACATGTTTGTATTTTACCACTAACTTTGTTAGCAGCAGTCATCTTGTGCTTTGCACTTGTAATGCAATGATTTCTAAGTGCTTTACAAGAAAAATACACATTTAGTTCCAGAAAGATCCTGGCATTCTTAAACCATACTGGAAGTGCTTTTGCAAGCAAAACAGTATCCTGGGTTAACTAGAATTGCCTGTGTGGCGTGTGATAAACCCACCACAGGTTCCACCAGCTGGCTGCACAGGTGGTTGGTAACCAGAAGGGATAATTGAGAACTCTTAATTGGGCAGGCCTTTGGCAGAGCCAGGATTTGGATGCCATGTGTGGAGTTCTGCTTCTGTGTTGCAATGTGCGCAGCAGGTACAGTGCTATTTATTCAGCCTGCCTCCTTGCTCAGTGTTTCTTCTTGCTTTGTCAGGGTTTTGGTTTTGTTTTCCAAGACATGGCTATGGTCCCATGTGCTCATGCTGAAGGGAGTTTGTTGGATTTGATGCACAGATAAGGTTTCAGAGTGTGGTGGTAGGAGCTATGAGATGGGTAAAGAAGATAAACCAAGCACTAATTTTGGAGTTGATGTGTAAAAATATTTACGTTAAAGAACAGTTGGTGTTAGACGTAGCTGTGAGAGGCAGACAGAGGTCTTTTTTGTGTGACATTGTAACTGAAGATTGAGATAAAACTAGTTTAACTGTGATTTGGAAGTAAGGGTTGAGACTGTGGCTGCTGAAGTATTTCTGGGTTCTGCATTCTGTTTGGTGGTGTTGCTGTTTTTTTGGTGTGTTGATTTTTGGGTTTTTTACTTTTATTTCTAGAAGATAAATTTCTTTAAGTTTTCTTTCTTTCTCTCTCTGAGTTCTGAAAGAAAGAGTAGGCAAGGGTTTCTTTTTCTTCCTTGCCTTTCTAGTCCCCATTGCTCATTAACAATTACTTGTTCATTGACATTTTGCTTTAGGAATTAGTATAGTAAGAAAGAGAGAAGGACACTGGTGCCTGCATTCTAACTGCACAAGTGGCAACAACCAGCATTAACATTCTTCTTTTTAAGGACTGTTTTTTGGGGTTTTTTATATTTTCAAATTTTCAGATTAAAAAGTAAAATGTCTTGTATGTTTTAATGCTGTAATTAAATAACTTAAATGTTATATATCTCATCAGACATGTTATCTGAGCTCACTGTAATGACTGCCTCGTTTCACAAGCTTTTATGCATATTTATGAGCAGTGAACTTTGCCTAGTTGTCACCTCTCTGTATTGTCAAGCGTCTCTCCTAAAAAGGAGTATCTCCTTAGGATTTGTTTTTTTCAGTTAATAAAATTTTTTTTGACTTAATAGGGTATAGGTAGATCCTTTGACTAGATGCCTATCTGTTTTCCCTGTCCCTCACTTTAATAAGTTATTAATCAGAAACTTGTAAAGCAGATGCTGACATGCTCAGCATGGACAGTAGGCCACTCCTCAAAGTGACCTGTAAGAATCCATCAATATTCATCAAAGCCAGTGGGTGTCTTCAGATAAGAGATGTCTGGGTTTTTTTCTTTTTTTCTGGATACTTGGCATAATAGCAATGTCATGGGTTTGGTAGTGATGTCTCTTTTAATGCTCTCCTGATCCCAGGATGAGAATTTCCCACTACTATGAAATTCAAAATTTTTAGTATTAAAGAGAACAAAGAATGGGGAACTTCCATAACAAGCTGTTATCCTTTCAGGGAGATCCAATAAATATTGATGCTATATGTGTGTACCTGTTGTTCTGTGTAATCCTTCAAGAACTGGTCAGCACCAGGGAATTTCACCAATTATTGTTTCAGTGCTGCTTGTATTTCAGAGGAACCAGCATCAAACAGTGAGATTTATCTGGCTACTTCTACAGGGTGCAACACAAATTTAACCTTTCCCTGGGGAGCTATATGAGGTGTAAATGACTTGTTTTCCTGGATCCAAAGTGAAGGTTTTTGATGGCTTGGATTTTAATTAATTTTTGTAAATTTTTAGCTCTCTTTTTTTTTTTTTTTTAATTTATTGTTTACCTTCTGTCAAAGAGAATTGTGGATGGTTTGCTTTCAGAAAACGGATGTACATTTACCATTAAATTTATGGTAATTCTTTTATGCTCCCTTTTTGGTGGTATAATAGCAAAATATAGTGTTTATGTTGTTCAACACCAGATATGCATTTTATGATATAGGGATTCAAGAGAAACTGTACCAAGTTTTAATTATACTTGATTGTTTTTGCTGGTACAGAGGGAAACTGTTCTTTCATATCCATTTAGGGTTTGAGTAAAAATCTGTTGTTAACTTTGGAAATTTTTTCCCCTTTTAAATTTTGTCAAAAAATACTTTATTTTTTTTACCACTTGCATATTACTCCATATTAAAGAATTCATACAATATTTAAGTTTTTCATTTTCCTGGGTATATTCTTTCCTTCCTGGTTTCTGCTTGTGATCCAGCAAGATTACTTTAATTCTGATATGCTGACCCATTTGTGCACAAAATTAGTTTCTGAATTGTGTTTCAGCAAGACATTGTGTTACAAAGGTGCATCATAAAAAGGGGGTCCTAATTATTCATACTAAAAATTCCTCAGATTTTAGAAAAAGATGCAATACATGTGAGGGTGTACAATGCATGAGAGGGTGAGAAACTGAAAGCCTTCATTTGATCAATTCTGGGGCAGTGCTCTCTGCTGCTTTTTCTAGAGAAATATCCTTTATTTTCTCCCATATCTTTCTTGGGTCTTGAGAAGTCTTAAAAAACATGTTTTGTATCCTTTGTCACAGACTGGACTTTTATAAGTCAGTATTTTAATGGGCCTTCCAGTTGTTTTAACCAGCAATTATGTTTTTGGAAGCATGACTGAAATATTATAGAAGAGTGTAGAAATAGCTTTATGAAGAATGTTCCATCTAAACAAAATGGCAGTGTAATAGCACTAAAATTGCTCTTGCTAATTTAGTATAGTAAAAATAATGTGAACAAAAATCATGTTGAGGAAAAACGATTGGTTTTCATGTTGGTTTTTTGAAGACTGGATTTGATCATTCCCACAGGGAAATTTTATAGGAAAATCTATGAACCTATCTCAAGTCTAACAAGTAAAAACAATATTGATGCAGTTCAGTTTTGAAATCTCATTATGTCATGATCATGATAACTTTAAACCCTTCTTTGAATAAACTACATATACTAAAAGGTCTTCCTTAGTCTAAAAACCAATGACAGTTTAATTCAACAATATGCAGTTTGTATACTTACCAGCAGATGTCAGGCATTCACTTTACAAAACAATGGAGAGTGAGAAATGTTCATTTTCAGAGCAGGATATATAAGATATTTGGATTTTAAGTTTAGGTATATAAAGCTATTATGCAGTTTTTTACCTATTCGAATTGAGAGATTAATTTAAAGGAATTTTCAGAGTGTTTGGATTTTTGGATTTAGACAGGGGGGGTCTTAATGTAACTTTTTTTTAATATTTGACATATTTATGAATGCCATGTATAATACAGAAAAAAAGATGAGTCAATTATGTATATGTGTACAAAAGTGACATCCTTGCATTTGTGTTCTCTAGGCAGTAAGTGGCTGGTGACATTTAAGGGAGTGCTGTTTAGTTTATCCCTGGGAATCCCATCCCTGGGATGGGATTTGCCGTCATCTGTTGTAAATGAAAAATCTTTACAGTTAAAATCTGTGACAGACTCAGGACTCTGGGATGTTATTCTTGGGTCCTCTACAGGTCTTTCATGGGCCAAAAAAAAAAGCTGCAGATGACAGATGCAAATGAGTTTTAAACTATATAGGGAGTGAGGGTTGGTTGTCTCGCAAGCATTTTGAAACCTAATTCATTGCGAGTATAAATCAAATTTTCCAACTTTGAATAGTATGGGTAGAGATCGCTATAGGAAATGAAGTCTGGGCAACATCATCTTTCTGAATCTACACTGTTGTAGTGAATATGGTTTAAGGCAATTTTCAGTGCATTTATTACCTGTTACATGTTTCATTCAGAAAACAAAACTATTTTTTGTAAATATTTGGGCAGTGGAGCAGGAGTAGCTGTCCTTTGAAGTGGGGTGGTATTTCTATACAGATAACCGCAGTGACCCCGTTCTTTAAGGTAAATGTCTGTGTTCTGAGCATCTACCCCTGCTAAGTGGGAACAGCTGCTTCTCAAGGAGACAAGATACAAGTCAGTTGTTAGTGCTGCAGTAACAAGAATCTCAAAGCAGCCATGGTTAAAAACAACAGAAAGCATGAGCATGCCATGAGAATTGCTGCCTCTGCAGTTCCCACTGTATTAGAAACAACCAGCTATATTTATCCTCTCCCTACCAAATTTAGCCACTCCAAGTAAAAATGGTCAAAATAAGCGCTGTAAGAAAATATTGTATTCTGTAAATATGAGAAATGAAGGAGTACTACATTTATCAGGGAACTTTTGGTTTTATACCTGTTCCAGAATGTTGTGGGGTTTTCCCTTATGCGCAATACTGGGGAAGTATTTTTGATCCCAAACAAAAGGGAAAGACAGAGATGATATTGGCTATAAATAGGAATCAACAGTGTTCATAAACCACTTTGAAAGTGACACAGGTTGAAAGTGTCAGATAAGATATGAAACAGGATGACTTTGTGTAAAAGTATTGAAAGAAAATCTCACACAATTTTTCCACCTTTATTGGCCAAACTCAAGGGTTGGGGCCAAGTAATTTTGAAGAGCTTGCTGATCCAACAATTTTCTGTGAATGAATGGCATGTAACTGCTCCTTCATTCAGGCAGAGAGAATCAGTGAGTCTGGAATGAGTCAGATGGACAATCAGTCTCATCGCTAGGCTTAGCAGCCTGAGCTGGGCAGCATCACTTTCTTGCCAGAGGACAGGCTCTTCTCATTTGGACCTCATTCATTCTGTTCTGAATTGCAAGAAGTTCAGTGAAATGGTCACCTTCAGTGGCTAAGTCCAAAAGCAGCTCAGGGCATCCAAACTTGCTGTCGTGCACAAAATAGCTTCTGGAGAGTAGCAACAATTCAAAGCATGTTTGGTATAATACACTACAGACAGGTAAAGCTAACCCTGTAAACCAATTCTTTGTGCAAACTGTGATAGGGCTCCCTGGAAATGTCCTTGTTCGGATTTTTAGGTGTCATGAGAGTAGCCAGAGGCAGTGCAGGGCAAGCTCCCCAGGGCTGGAGTGCACATCACAGGCCTTGTAAAGCTGAAGGGAAGGACCCTGCCAAGGCTGCTGTCAGTTTGGGGTTTGACTGTGTCCCTCTAGAGAGCATTTATTACATTAGCAAGATGGTGCTGGAGCATCCTGTGCCTGTTCCAGGAGATTTGCAGTGTCACAGTGAGGTGAGGCTGTGACACCCTGGTTTATCTGACCCCCTGCTTGAGAGAAGGCTTTAACCCAACAGCACAGATATGTTTCTCGTCTTCAACACAAGCCCATTCATTTTTGGCTTAAGCCTAACTTAATTTAAGCTGTCAGTTCTTATATTTTTTTGAAAGCACCTGGTATTGATAAGGTGATGGCATGTAAGATGTGTACCAGGAGAAGGTTCAATTTTAAATGTAAAACCAGTAAAATTATTATTATAATTATTCAGAGCACTAACAGCAAGTCCTGCAACCATGCAAATAGTCCTGCATGGTCTCTCTTTGAAAGGGAAAATACTTCCACTTCCTACTAATATAAAGGTCTTTTCCATTAAGAATATTAAAAGGTACCAGCAAGACTGCTGAAGAGCTAATTATGGAAGAGCAAACACACAGTGAGAAATATTCTAAAAACAATCAAATAATAAAATTTACTTTCCTATTAAACTACATTAATGATTTGAATAATCTTTTAAGCTAACACACTGAGTAATATTTCGTTAGGGAAAAGTGACTGAGAATGGTTTATCAGCAGAAAATACCCTTACCGTGTGTCACTAGATGGCAATGTAACACACGGCAGAGGGACACTGTTAAGAACTTGCTCACATAGTTTAGCATCGAGAGAAAACAGGTTTTCGAGGCAGTTTTCATAGATAAAAAGTACAAATGAGAAGCTAGATAACAATATCACAAGGCTGTTTCCTAAAAACCATATATTTATGATCTTGACAGGAGAGAAATGTTAATATTTGTGGTTGTGTTTGACGGCTTTGGTAGTTATGGTGAAACAGAAATTTCAGTAGGTGTCTGTTTAGTCGGAGTTTGTGTCATAGTGCTACTTCATGAAAGGGCATCTGGAAAGTTCTTGGCCTCTGCTGTCCTCCTTGATAGCTGAGTAAAATGAAGTCTAGACTACAACTTGTTAAAGCTTGCATGTCTTTCGTAAAACTAGACTGTTCCCCTTATTTTCATGGGGGTTTTTTATGTTTGTTTGGTGGAAGGTTGTTTGGTTTTTAACTTTTGGTCCCAATACTAGGAGAGACCAAATAACTGGGGGAACTTGTTGCAGGAAAGCAGCACTTGGCAGAACCTGATGTGGCAGTACCACGCTCGTGTCATTCTCAGAAATTCCACTGATGTCAGAGGGAGTTCCAAGGGCACAACACACGAAGGGCCCACAACACAGAGCTTGTATGCAGTGACTTATAGAGGGAAAATGAAGCTTTTCAGTCTCCTTCACTTATCCCAGAGGGCCTGGCTATTGCACAACAGATGGGGTCGAGTGACCTCTTAATGTACGTACAGGCTAGTGCTCATTAATCTCCAAAGGAGGTAAGATTTCATGGTATGTAAAGACTTTTTATTTTTTTCCCTTGTGCTGATATACAGCGATGCTATGGGGAAATGAAGCTTTGATGATGCATTGCCTTTACACAAATGGGATATTATTTTAAGATTAAAATCACATCCCCCTTCCTTTTTACGGTAATGGATCATAAAACAAAATTGCACAAGATGGATGAATTTTTTTGCTCTTAAGGAGTTTCATGGCTCCAAAGTCGAAATAAGTTCGTAGTAAATGAGTTCATATTAAGTTCTTCATTTCTACAACAGCCCTAAAATCAGCAACTAGAATTAACTTAACTTTTTTTGTCAGGACATTTGAGAATCTATCACAATAGTTTTCTCAGTCTTTCTTACCAATGGGTACATTTCCATTACTGTTCATTCATGAGAACAAGGGAAGTGGTGCAGGATGAGCTGGTGAGAAAATTTAAAGGAAACAATAGTAATGACTCACAACTGAAGTCTGTGCTTTAGAAATTCCCACCTTTCAAAGAAGGTCTGCTAAAGAAAACCCCAAGTAATGTTCTAGCCAAGTCAAAATTATATTGGAGAAACACTATGGCATGTAAAGTATTGTTTTCAGAGAGACAGCCCAATCTGCTTCCACTTTTGATCTGGACTTTTTTTGGTTTAATGGCATGCTAAAAACTGCTTGCCCAATCCATTGTCTTCAGAGACTGCCCTTTCTTTGAAGACTTACAGGACTTGATTTCTGCCAAGAGCTGACTTCTTTATCTGGCATTTTCCCTTCTTTGGGGCTGTCTTATTGAAGTGTTTAGCAAAATATGTTTAATACTTCAAAAGGCTTTAATACTACAAAATACTACTAAAGTTTAATGCTACAAAGTCTTCGGTGTTTCAAATATTAAATTCAGTGTAACAGCATGTGAACACTGGTAGTAAAAACAGCAACACAGTAACAAAAAGAGGTCTGTGGATAGCAATGTGATAAACTACAGAGGTCTGATGAATTTTATTGCTTAATTTAAATGCATTTTACGTGTTTGCCATGAAGGAGTGATGTTTTCAAACTTCACTCTCCCTGAGCTCTTAGTAAAAGTTGTTCAATAAAAGTTTTTCTCCAAGTGTGTGCTCCCCACTGGAGTTTCCTCAAAGCTCTTGTGATTGTACTTGGGATCAAGTGAAGTCACATCCATACATGCATGATTTTATCATGTGAGAAACATGAACAGTGGTTCTGATGTGGTGGAACATTGAGCAAAACTGTGTTGTGGGGAAATTGAGTTCAGTATAGCAAGATTTTTATCTACTGCTGGTATATGTCTCTGCATATGGCTTCTGTTACATGACTGCTGAAAAGAGTTATTTTCTCATGAATGCTTATAGCTGTCATGTTAAAGGAGTCTTGTTTATCTGGGAGCTGAAATTAAAGTTACAGAAGTTGTATTTTTAGTGCTGATTTGATGTATATATAGCACAGAGAACACTAATAGGCTAAAGTTGTCTGTTAATCCACTAAACAGAAAACATACTGTGCCACGTACAGTAATTTTCATGTTAATTTATCTGTGCTCCTTAAATGCATTTGGCAAACCCTTTAAACTGTCATCTGGAAGAGTTGTTTCTGAATGTGTATGTGTTCTTTTTATTTTTACAGTAAAAATATATATTAAGCCTTTTTTTATGAGTATATTAATGTTACTAAGTTACCAGATATTTTAGTGGTTGTCTACTGAAAATCTTTTCAAGACCTTGGAATGTGTTAGGGTGGCAATGTAATAAAAGCACAGACAAAAACCATGGACAGATAAGGGGAAGCATGAAATGCAATTTATTCAAATTCACAGATCAACATTGTCTAAATATATAGACATATGATATATTAAGCCCCTAAAATGAGATAATCTTTGAAAGAAGAGCTATGTGGCTGACTTCTGTGAATGTTTCAGTTCTGTATATCAGTATGCTTTTCAGTTTTTTAGGTTTTGCCTTGATCATTCTGCCATGCCTCTTCCTTCACAACTTCTTTTCCCGGCCTGCCCTGATAGCTAGTCCTATATGCCAAACTCTCTGATCAAACTCTAAACTCAATTCAGTGCATCAGTGCTTTGAAAAGCTGGTACAACAACCTCCAAAGAGGGACATTAATATCATCCTAGCTTTCTCTCTTTTTCATTTGAAATTTTCATTATGAGAGAGACATGGAATGTGGAAAGTATAACTGTAATTTTTCTTGATTCTACATTACACAAATGAAGAAAGAATGGAGAGAAGTTGCGTTTTATTCTTTTTCACAGGGAGGAAAAAAGTTTGCTTTTCTTTCTTAAGTGTGCTGCCCTCAAGTGTGACCTATTGTTTGTTTTTAAAGATTATGCATTTCCATTGCTATGTGCCACATGTGATACTGCGTAGCTATCCTTATCAAACAGCCTTTTTTGTCAAGAATTTTGTCAGGTCATTTTACTGATAAATTATTTCAGTAATTGAATTATGTTTACTTTCTGCTTAACCATAACTTACTGCTGAGAGTTGGTCTTTCTCAAAAATAAAGTTGTTCTTTTTCAAAAGCATCACTTTTACACTAATTTCTTTTGTGCTGTTCTTCCTTAACCAAACCTTTCTGGCTGAGCAGTACTATGTTTTCAGTTGCCCCACAGTAGTCCAGGGTGTCAATCCAGCCTGCTGCTACAGCAGCTTGCTTAGCAGCTCCTCTGTGCTCCTCACCATGCCTGTCTTTTCAGAAAGATTGATCAGTAGTTCATCTGAAGCCTATGTCAGGCCTCTGCAACATGTGGATGTAATTAAGTAGCATGAAACGTTGTCTAAGGCCATGTACTGCTCTAGTATAAATAATTTGGGATGGAACTTCATTATAGAGCTAGATGTTAAGCTGCTAATGAAACTACTTACTGACTACATCAGGCAGTACTGGGAAGATGCTTGTGTTTCAAAACCTCATGTCTGCAGTGACAATTCCTTTGGAGTCTTCCTTCTACTCTACCAGCAGATTACTTGATATGATGTGCTTGTCCTGCTGCTTCTTCTGGATGCAGCTCAGGGATCTCTATGCTGAATAATACTGTGCAATGTATACATCTTGTGAGGTTTTTCTGTGAAACTGAGCTAAATATGTAGCTGCAAAAAGTAAAAGGGTAATCTGTAATCTAAACCAAAAATTAAAGTGGGATAGAAACTCTTTAAAGGGAATATGTAAGCATGGAAACTGGTACTCTGTTTCTGGAACTACTGATTTTTCTCTGTGGTTTCAGACCAGCTATTTATTTACCATCTTTATTTACTCATCTGTGGAAGAAGATGTGATAATTATTTACCTCTGTGGAAGTTTTTATGGGTCATTAGTTTGTTTTCGAAGAGCTCCATGACAGCTGAGGCAGACCAGCATACACACACAGACAAATTTTCAGTGACCAGGACCTAGCAGCTCAGTTATGTTGGTCTCTGCCTAAACAGCTGTCTCCACTTCTTCAGCAGGAAAGCCAAGTGTGGTTTCAAATTGTCCTGTCTCTCTTCCCCATGCCTGCCTCTAGATTTTTATATTTGTACACATTTTCCCTCTGTGGAACCTGTTCTGTGGCATCCTTTATGAGAGTTCCTGAAAACCTGAAAAAGACGGGTGCATAGACTAATGATCATTACAAAACAGTGGTCCAGCGGTCTTGATCCAAATGATGTTCTAAATTGTTTAAAGAACTGGAGAGTTTAGGAAGCTTATTTTTCAGGTTTTGTAGGAAAAACATGGAAGTCTAATCTTCTAACAGAGACAAGGCAATTACCAGCCCTGGTAGAAAAAAAGGCAAAATCAGGAGGTGCAGTTAACAAAATAATAACACTAGAGTTGCTTTCTATCAAAAGGGAACAGAAAATCACAAAAAGGGCTAGATGAGGTCTATTTCACTGACAATAAATGTGAAAATATAAGCTCTGTTATGTTAGGAAACTGGGTAGTGTTTGCCTGGTGCTTGGAAATGCAGTTTTTGCAGGTAAAGCATATAAATTCTATACAACAGGTAGAGATTGTCAGAGATTACCAAAAAGCTTTGAGGCTACTAAAATAAAGTTGCATTTTCTTGCCAAATAATGGATATGCATCATATCTCAAAATATATGGAGTTTTACAAGACCTGAAATAAAGTAAGGCTTTGTGCAGTTTCGATATATATTGTGTTGTTGGTTTGGTTTTTTTTAGAAAACATGAATATAAATAAGAAAAGAATTGCAGCTGAATATTTGCCCTTCCACAAGAAAGTTGGCAGTGTCAGAAAGACTTTTTTTTAACAAAACATGTTTAGTTTTGCCTATAAATTGACAAAAGATGAAAGATGCCTCATAGAGTTAGATAGGCCTGTTGAAAAAGATCAACTCTCACAGTAAGAAATAAATAATGAGAAACACAATATTGATTAAACTGTGTCAACAAAATGAATCTGATTTGAGATAAATATGGGAAATTACTACTCCCTGCTGATGTAATGAACCAGATACCTAGTTGTCCCTTAAAGATTATTTGATGAAATGGTTGTGATTACAAACAATTTCAAAGCTGCTGAAATGTTTGTATACAAAGGGCAAAGTTTTAATTTAATTGTTCAGTTTAAGCAGCCTTTAGGTTATTCCAGGCATGAGAAAGACATGAATTAGTGTTGCACATTATTTCAACCAAGTCTGCTTTGGCTTTTCATATAAAAGCTAAAAGCAAAAGTTCTCTTGTTTTCCTGTAATCTTTAACCCAATTGCTTAGGTAATAAGAAATAAGGTCCCATCCTCCTTCACCTTTTTTTTTTCCCCATGGCATTGAGGTCTTAATATTCCAAAATGGGAGAAACAAACCATGTTTTGCAAAAAAAAAAATTGGAGAAGAATATCCTAACCATCTTACTGGCAATGCTTTCCTATGGTGCCCAAGTTTGCCTTATTTTTCAGCAACAAGTCTTTGGCTGATAAATCTGTACAGAATAGACTTAGGATATTGTCTGCCACTTTACTGTGTATGAAAACAGGAGGAGTCTGTAGTGACATATTTGAAATAATGGAATGTCTTCTGGTTAAAGAGTAAATGGTTACAGTATTTTAACTATAAGACACTCTTAATTAGTCATCTCCTCTGTAAGGCAAACTCTAGCTTTCTTTATGATTGCAAGCATTCTTCTTCTAGCCTTCTTATTAGCCTAGTGCAAGGTTATTTCCCCCTGATAGTCTGACTTTTTCAAATAGTTCTGTCATTGCTCTTTTTTTTTTTTCTTATGCTGATGAAATCTCTGCAAGTTCAAAGTCAATGATGCTTCAGAGATGTTTCAACTGAAAGCTGCTTCCAGAACTATTCACAGCAGAATGAGGGCTGTGTTCATGAATGAGATGAATAATATTTGCTTGAGTTCAGGGTGGCCTAAGTACTTGAGAGATCTATGTGTAGTTACTACACAAAAGCATATATAGCCTTGGAGATGGAAAAAGTTAAGGGGGCTGTTCTTTGCACAACCTCATATATATTTCCCCAGTTCTTACTTTTGCCTTTGCTGATTATCAAGGTGCCTGCCTGTAGAGATGCCTGTTTTCATCTAATATTGTTTTTCTGGTTTGCCATTTATGCCATCACTCACCTTTTTGCTTATTTTCCTTTGTGTAATTGATTAAAAATTAGGCACATCAATAAGATAGAAAATACAGCAAACTATGGCAAAATACATACTTTGCATCTAGTTGCATATTTTAGAGTGTAAAATTCAACTTGGGGTTGCTATTCATCCTTCTTACTGGCTTCTCAGTGGGTGCTGAAATTATCAGTACTCTCAGTGAGCTGAGCACCCTGAAATTGTCCTTTAGACCTTGCATTGCTGTTCTGTACATACAATACTGTTAATGGATTAGCTCTATGTGTATATTGGACATTTATACTTTTATACTTGGAAAATGTTTTACAAGTGTTTCAATTGCTTTATGAAATTTGAATTCTGATGCACTCATTTCGTTAAACTTTGGAAAATTATTTTATTGCTTTTAAAGAACACAATTTTCATATTAAGCCGTTTTTTCACAAACAGATGCAGTCAAATATGTTAAAGATAGAAGTCAGGACTGAGCATTCCTCAGTTGCAGGTCAAGCTACTGCATGTGAAATGCAGTTTGGGCATCATAACTTGAGATTTTTTTCAGATCTTTGGGCATTAAATACTTTGCATCTCCTTTTTTTAAAAAAAAATTCAGCTTCATTCAGTTGAGTGAGAAAATACATATAAAATCATATGGATTTCAGGTTGTGTTAGGTATGTCAAATATTTACATCTTAAAAAACACCCCCAGATATTCTTGTTTATTTTTTTTTTGTAATCAAGTAAGTTAGGGTAGCTGGACCCAGATTTACTTCCTGCAAGCTCCTTATCTGATTTATGATTATGATTTATAAGCTGAACCCTGAAAAACACTTCAGCAATGAAAAGTAGCAGCATTCAGTGCTGGAGACTGTGAGTGTATGGGTAAAATGCTTCCTTTTTTTAATCACTCAAAAGCACACTGAAAGGCTTCCATGACTCAGATATTTGCTGGCTTTGGGTTTGGTGTTTGGTAGGATTTACAGGAATTAAGTGCTGGTGGCCTATTTTTTTGCTATTCCTATTAGCCATGTCCTTTCCTTGTGTTAGATGTGCTGAGGCTCACTTCTACACAGAATACACAGATCACAGTGAAACAAACAGTGGAACTCTGTTTTAATTTTTATGCCTATGCATTATATACTAGGATAAAAATCACACAGTCACATTCTGTGTGCTTAGAATAGAAAGAACTATCTTGGTAATAGCAGTCAATATTTCATTTTAAAATAGTTATGGAATCAACCTTAATGTTAGGAGATCCATAACATCTTCATGGCCCAAAGCATCTCTCAGAGTGGCAGAAAAAGAATTTTTTTCTCTTCTTCCTTTTCTCTGTTGAATTCTTTGGCTGAGAGGACCCCTGATGATCTTTTCAGCCTGAAAAGATTCTATCAAAAATTTGCCCAAAGCAAAATTCTTTCTTCTGGCCCTGAAGCTGTCTCTGTAGATAGCCTTTGAAAAAAAAGTATTAAGTAGTACTAGTACTTGCACAATTACTTGTTTCCTTTATGTTTCTTGTGTTTCTTTTATTTTTATTAAAACTGTATCTAGGGATCTCACATTACATCTGTTTTTTTGTTACAAAATGTGCAGCTGAAGGTGCTTCTCTCTCTTGTACCTCTTCAGCTTTGTTTGAATGGACTGTATTTCATAATAAATCAAATTTGTCTGTTGTTGTATTTGTTCCCGAAATACTCAAGAGTTTGCATTTGAGCAGAAAATTTCATAAGCTAGTTTCCATGTTTGTTATCCAGTAATTGTATCAACAATCAAGCTGTATAACTAAAAGTTTAACTGGCCTAATGATGAGGGACAACAGGTTTCATTATTTCAGACTTGACATAGTATAAAACTGCTACCAGAAACCTTTAGTTAAATTGCTGTTCTTCCATTGGGAAGATGTGTATTGCAGACTTCAGAAATAGCTACGAAATCCATCTGTCTGACCACCTAAGCATTTGCAAATCTTAATGTGGAAACACTTAATTCCACTTTGTTTCCCGAGGTGACCTCGAACTTTTGGTGGTAACCTGCTAAACTCCTGCCAGGAAGTGCTTAGGAGATGGTTGGGTGTACAAAGCTTTCCCTTGACACAGCACTGAGCTTTTCATTATGAAACGTGTTACATAAACATGACATAACCATCAGTCGCTTCTTTTCATTACTAAAGAAAGCAGAAGTGGCCAGAATCTGAAGTTGATATTATTTGCTGTTTCTATGTAGCTTGACAAAAATGAATGGATGGAGGTAAGGCAGAAAGACTACTAATTGAAGATACTTTTTTTTTTTCCTGTTTTTCCCCCTAAAGTTAAGCTTCTAGTCCTACATTTAAGACAGTTTGGGAACCTGAATGAAGTTTGTATAAATAGTTCTTTACATTTGTTACTGAGATTATTGCTAAATCTACAGACCTTCATATGAAGTGAGACAGCTTAAGGCATTCTAGACTCTGGGACTAGGTCTTGTGAACATGAAAACCCAGATATTCTTTGGGATCTGAGTACTGAGAATGTATCATCAGAAAATGGAGATACTCAGCATTACTTTATTAGGGAGGTCTGAAGATCTTCTTCCCTCCTAAGGCAAAAATCCAGATTAGTCAGTTTTATTTCCCTCCCCAAATAAATCATAAATATCCTATTAAAAACAGAATAACAACAACAAAAAAAATAGAATTCTTACTTTAAAATTTCAATCTAAAAGCTCCCATTTTCAGTTCACATCCAATTTTAATCAAAATTTCAGTTAATGTAAAACAGAATTATTGGACTAAGTTGGAAAACTTATTTTTCATGAATTTTTATGACCTTGAATTTTGCTGTTAATTTGTAAAAGGAGGACACTTTGAGGTAAGAAGTACTTCCACAGAGAGAAACATTTCACCTTCGCTTTAGTCTAAATTGGGTAGCGATTCTTAGTGGGTAGGTCTCAAGTTTTAGAGTATTGGAATTGGGATCTCATTTTCTATATCTTGGCACTTCACTATGCATATAACATAGTCACTGCCTTGCAAGATTTTTGGAGCCCAGTTAACAGCTGTCCAATTTTAGAACTTCATGATCAGTGCATAAGTTTAAAGGGCACCCTGAAACCACTCTGCAATATGGTTGTGTGAATTACTGAATTCTCACAGACTACAGTTTGGAAGCTGCCTCTAAATATAGTGTCCATTGTTTCTTCTTGCATAGGAGGATGTGAAATAGGCAGAGAAAAACTGAAATCTCTGAAATTTATCTACCTGTAAAATGGCTTAATGACATTTCCTTCCTTTTCTTTAAAGTATTTTGAGATCCCTCGGTGAAAAATGATGTATAAGAACAGAATAGCAGTGTTTCTTGGTACTTCTACATTATAAAGAAATTGAATGAATTTTGTTCAAGTTGTATTAGCTTCAAAGTCTCATTACAAAGGATAATCAAGATAAAAGAAACCGAAACATCAGGTCTTTTATAACCAGTTTTTGCTCAGACCTGTCTCTTTGCAATGATAATCACAAAACCATGGGATAAATATGAGTCAAAGAGTCAAAATTATAAATGCCATGATTTAGAAGGTTATTGCATTTATGGCCTAGTGTGAGTTGCATTTCTTCCCAAAAGACATGGGGTGCTTTAGAGCTAGCAGAATATTACAAATGTAACATTAATTCACATATAATGTGTTATTTTTTGAGGGCCAGGTTTGGTGACTGACTCTGTTCCATTCTTTTTTTGAGTCAGCTAGGAATGAAGCAAATAACCAGCTCAGGACTTACTGCTTAATTTAAGAAGCTGATGGTTTTTATCATGACTCTAATATGTAAATATGTTTGCATAGTTGCCCTAACATGCATTAGTAGGACTTATCTTCTGAGTGCTAACTTGAATCTCATTTACTAGTAGAATAAGCACTCCAAGAGTATGTGCCTTACAGTGTAGTTAGGAATTAGGATTCATGTACTGTGCCTGTGAAGAGACTTTTTTTAAATATACCTGTTAAGACCTGAAAAGCCCTGACTTGGGTTTAAAATTAGTTCACATGCTTGTGAGAATGGGGGAAATTAAATGTGTTTCTCTTGATATATTTTGGCTTTAGGTTGCAAGATATTGCCAAGTCATAAATACCTTTCTGCACTAAAGACACTATTTAACATGGTGCTGTGAACTTTTAAATAGTGCTTATAATTCTGTTGGTAGTACCTGATCCCAAATTTAGTTCTCCTTTTGCAAAATTGTGTGGTGTAAGCTTGCTTATATCTGGGATGATTTGCTTGAAATGAAAACTGAAATTTACAGTTTAAGCAAAAATTACAGCAAAAGCAGTTGCATGCTCAATACTTTCTGTCTCTGGCTTGTTGAGCTGTTTAATATGGACTGCAATAGTCTAAATCTTTTTTATTATAATGGGTACAGACTCCTTTGAAGCACATCAGATTCTTGTGGCTGAAGTGAAAATTGTATAGTTACTCCAACAGTAACTATTTCCTGTCTGTGTTGGTGTAGTTATTGTGAATTTTAAATTCAAGTTGGGTTTAGAAGTTGGTTACTATAGGTGACTTTGTCTATCCCTTGTCTAGCTCTTTTAATCTCTTCCCTTGTGACCTACCACTTTGTCACCCTGAAGAGATCTGAACTTGTATGTAAGAGAGTTGGTCTTCTACTTATTTGGTACTTTCTCATCTGCATCAGTCCTGTGGTCCACTGAAAGTCAATTCCCTCTTTGCTGCTCCTAGATGTTACTATGACTCGAAATACTGGGGAGTCACAGAGGCTCATCGTGAAGGAAGGAGGTTGATAACAAAAATTTAACCAGTTAAAATTCTTTGGCATGTGCCAAAGCAATAAGTTGTTAGCAATCCTTACAGTTGTCTTAGCAGTGACTTGCAATCAGAGATGGTCATTAAGGGCAGAACTGCCACCTTTACGCAGGGGCTCTTGCTTGAAACTGCTAATTTTCAAGTCAGCTTTCTACCCCCTGCATACCCAGAGCATGTTTAAGTCAGGGGAGAGTTGAATCTTCCAACAGTGTCACCAGTGACTGATGAAGGAAGGGGCATGGTCTGTGTCTCACTTTTGGAGATCTGAAAATATGCAAACATACCAACATCAGGAGATTTCTGTGGAAATACTCTCAAGTCCTCTCTGCCACATATTTTATGCAGCCATGAATCTGTGCAGGAGCAAAGATGTAGTTTTGGTTTGTAGATTCTTCAAATATATTGATGATACCTTTGTCACCACATTTGATTACCAAATAGATTGTTCATGCATTTGAGTTATTTTCTGGAACACTTACAGAAGAGACTATGATTGTAGTTGTTATCTTTGCTGTCAAACAATGTGCTCTCATAGTATGCTATCAGTGTAAATTTGCATTATATTCTATTTTTTTCCATAATTTTACATTGAAAATTGATGAGGTAGCCTGGCTCTGTAAACATGGTATGCCTGTGTTGTTAGGTGGGTCCTCTCCATGCACCTGTTCTTCAGTGAGATTTTGTGTCTTGAATAAAAAAATTATTTCATTACCTTGTTTCCAAAGCAAGTAAATGACAAAGGTTCTAATTTCTCATTCAGACTGAGGATTATATTTTCTGTTTATATTAACTCATTAATTGAGTCTAGAGCAGGCTAATGCTGTCCTGTATGTGCCACTAAGAGCAAGCAGAAGAAAATTAGACTGCTAAGGAAATGCATGTTAGTATTGGGAAAAGTGCATGAATATGACAGCATCTGATAAGGGTTTTAGTTTTTACTTGGATTTGTGGGGCTGAACACATTTTTAAAATTTATATATTTGTTATTAAGATAATTTGTAAAAAAAAATATTAATTTGGTTTAGGGTTTGTGAAATGATTTTCAGAATCTTCATCTTGCAAATCAAGGAAAACCTTTCTGAAAAAAATAATCATAAACGTTTTTCAAGACATCTAGGTCAGTTCCAAAAATTTTTGTACAAGCAAAGCTTACTGATCCTTTTTATGTCTGCAACAGAAGAATGATTTGTCCATGTGCTTACAACTGATAAGAACAAATATTTCAGATATATTTTTCTTTTATATCTGTAGTTTTTCTGTTCAGCGTACTACTGCCCACAGAAAAGTACACTTTCTCATGCTTGCTTAATCACTTTAATATAGTTAAGGTGCAGCCTTCAGTGATTAGCATGGTATTTCTCGTTTCCTAGAGACCAAGTGCTAAGTCTATTAGACATTTCCTGCTATTCTTTTGAATTGTAAATACTATTCTTGTAAATTGAAAAGGCCAGTGCAGGGAGATATTCATGCAATTTCCTATCTATTAAAGATGTAGCTTTGAGAATGGAGAAATAATAAAATGCAGTTTTTCATAGAAATTAAGGCACACTAAAGATGGAATTCACTCTTGAGCGTTCACAGGGATTAAATATTTGGAATGCAAGCACCAATTGTTTTCCTTTTCTCATCATCTGTTGAAGAAAATATCAGCACATAACTAAAGCAAATGATGAAATTCTGATCTCTGTGATACTGGAGGAAAATTTGTACTAACCCTTTTTAGCATCAGTGAAATTATTCAGTGGCATCAGTGAGCTCAGAATTTGGCCTCCTGCTTTATCTTTTTAGAAAGTGCTTCAGTATACAAATGCAGATGTTGTAATTCTTAAATTAAGTGATTTGGCTTGCATTTGAAATAGCAGCCAGCAAGAACACAGAGAGCTTACAATATACCCTGAGCTATGTACACTGTTTGTAAGAATTCGTGTTTATAGCCGGATACAGCTGATTTTGAGGCAGGAGAAAATGGAGGGAAAAGGAGGAGGTGGAAAAAAAGACACACTTTCAGGGAGGGGGTGAGGTGAAAGGATGAAATCACACAATCTACTGAATGTTAGCAGGCTGTGTCAGCGTGAAGAGGAAGAGGACCACCCATGGGGAGGACAATCCAGCCTAACCTTTTCCTAAAATTCTGGCTGCCTTTGAAACGCACCGTTCTATAAAGCAGCTGCAGCAAAGTTTTAACCAGACTCAAGTGCAGGTGTAAACTTCACGCTACCCAGACTTCAAATGCATCCTGTCAGCTGTGTTTGTGTATGCTGATCTAGAACACACGACGTGCATTTTACTTGGTTCAGCTTTGCTGGCATGAGAGAGCTCGGACTTGCAAGGTCCTCCTGCGTTTCAGGAGGCCAGGTGGTAGCTTAAGGATTTCTTTGCTTAATGATTCTGACTGGAAAGAATGGCATTTCATTACAGCTCAGATTGTGCAGAAAGAGTTTCTGAATATTTTCTGAATTTATCTCCTTCTTGAACATGGAGCCTCAGATACTTTGACCTGAATGTTTACAAGATCTGGTGTGATTTTTTTTTTTCTTTTTTCTGGCTTGACTTTTTAAGGTCATTCCCTTCTCTAGGCAGAGTTTGAACCCTTTACATCATTATACCTTTGTGTCTGAGTCTCCTGCAGAGGCTACAGGAATCTAAATCAACTTTACATGGTTTGCCAAGAAGCTTTTAGGCAAAGTACGTGTTCTGGCTACATGCTGGAGGGAGTATGGCCTTAGCATAAGCACGGGGG
The DNA here is from genome assembly GCF_963513975.1 of Fringilla coelebs. Lineage (NCBI taxonomy): Eukaryota > Metazoa > Chordata > Aves > Passeriformes > Fringillidae > Fringilla > Fringilla coelebs. Next base: position 35,523,526 of record NC_140032.1, on the reverse strand, counting down.
ACGCATCTGTGTTGTACTCAGCTCTTACTTTCTTGCAGAGAGACAGTACTTGTTGTAATAATTCCTAAACAACTTGCTTTAGTCAGGATCGTTTTCTGTTGTCCATGGTTTTTACCTGACTTGAACCAAAAGAAGTTGGGATAGCAACAGCACCCAGGAGTATTTACATCAGGTTTGTCCTTAAAAAAGCAAAACAAAAAAAAAAAAGGAGTAAAAAACCCCAGCATTGTTCTTCCTCATGCACAAGAGCACAGGAATTCAGCTTATTTTGCACCTTCAGCTTCTTGGCCTTAAGGAAGTGCAGGGCAATGCTTGTGATGCAGTAAAGAAAACTTGCAGGTGCAGCTGTGTTTTCCTTTCAGGGCTTTTGACTGTGAAATCAACTCCTTTCTTTCTCCTACTCACAATGGGTGCGCTTTGTTCTTAGAAATAAATGTTGTCCAGTTTACAGAGTAAGAATGTTGTTTTCTTTTTTCCAGAGGCTAGCTGTGAGGCCTGCTTCAATGACGTCAATAGTTCTGTCTTCAAAAGCTCTTCCGTTGCTGGAAGTGGCGGAATGGTGTCCTCTCCCAGCTCCCCTCTGCCATGGAGAGAGAGGGGCTGGAAAGGGGAAGGCATTAAGGCATTCAAGGGGGTTGTGGGATCAGCTTTTTCATCATTGATAGAAGTGCTTTGCTATGTGACTGATAAAAGCCATATATACATACATATATATATATATATATATATATATATATATACACACACACCCACGCACTCAGTCTTTTTCACTTGTGCAACATGGCACACTTTAAACTAACCTGCTCTGCATTTGTTTTTCATGTATTGAACATTAAGTATGTGTGAGCTACAGTCAGTCATTTTAGAAAGCATAAAGCATGCAGGGCAGGTGAAAAGAGAAAAATGTTTTTAGTGTGTTGCGTCCTGCATCAAAATTCTAGTGTGTGTGTTTGCACATGTGTTTTATTGCTGAATTATCTGGATTTTTACTTTTTTGGATGGGTTTTCATCCAAATGTTTTGTAGCAGGGAGGATAAAGTAAGACATGAGCTCTTGCCAAAGACATCTTGATGGGCAAGACTTTGAGGTACTAATATCAAACCAACTATTAATTCCACTATTATTATATACTAATAAACCAATTAATTCCACTATTTTTTAAAAAAATATTATTATATATTGCAACTGCTATACTATGACTGTTTTTTTAGTAAATATCACTTTTGTAGTAATAAATGATACAACTGATGCTAAGTAATGTGAAATCTAACAATAGCAATACTTATATCAGTACCAAGGCTAAAATAAAACCAAAACAAAAAAATTACCAGTAGAAAATTGTGATTCATTGTGCCTCACCCTATGAGCTAACTATATGTTGTTTTTATTATAAAAATTTGTGCAGCCTGAAGGGCTGACTAAGTTCACACAAGAAAAATCAAAGGCAAAGATGGCTCCCTGTGGCTCGGGAAGTCACTGAGTTTCAAGTTATCTGGAGAATGGGGGAGTATTCAGGGAGAATATCACTATATACTTGCTTTATTTATTTACTTTTCCCAGTCATTTTGTTCATTCTGAGTAAAGGTAATTTAGTATTTGACTAGATGTTCCTTTGACCTGTGACTTTTTTCTCATGAACTTGGATAGGAAAGTCAGGTAAATCAACAAGGATTTCTGGGTTTTTTGGCTACAGCCTGAAGCTGTCTGCTTTTGCAAGTTTAACAGAAAATGTTATGACTCTGGAAGTAACAATAGAGCACTTTTATTATGGCATGTTGAAAAAAGTGGATGAATAAACACTTGTGTCGGCTGTGTGTTCTTGTAAATGTTTGGGCCCATATTTGAAGTGGAAAATACAGTCGCAGATAGTTGCTTGCAATAAATCTAATCTTAATAAATCAGTGCTCTGAGTGACACAATTAAAAATTAGAGCAGCTGGAAGTCAGCATGGACTGCTTCTTGGCTTTTGCTGAGTAAAGATATCTGGTTTTTTCCCCTCCTCTTTTACTCACAAAAACCTTTTAAATTTTTTCTTTATTTATTAACTGCAACACTGTTGTAGGGTTACTTGGAAGTAGCAGTCCTACAGGAAAAAGTGAAAAATTAAGCAAAATTGAATAATTTCTGTAGAAAACCATAATAGTTTATTTCCCCATTTTTAAAATTATCCTGCACTTTTTTTTTTCATACCAAGCCTTTGAAAGGCTTTTCACTTTCTGGCACCAGATGTGTGTTCAGAGCAACTGTGTTTTGTATTACCATCCTGCACTGGAATATCCTGATGCTAAAGAATATTTTCCTTTTCCCATAGATGCCAGCCAAGATGTGCTGGCAGTAGAAGAACTATTATTATGTGAAAATTATCAGCTATTGTGTGCTCCATAGATGTTATTCCTGCCTGACCTCTTTCTGCAAGTGTGTGCTGATGGAGGAATCGGTCACATACCTGATTGCTCAGAGAGCTCTACTAAGGCTTGTGTGACTCCAGCTCTATACTCACCCTAATAATGGCAAGAAAGTTGCCAATTGTGTAATTCAGAGTTTCAATGGGATGGCATTAGGTGCAGGTGTCTGTCTCCAAAGGTAAGGTAAGGTAGCTTGCAAGCAATTGTGGAAGATGATGAAGACAGGGACCTACACCACTAGATCTTGGGAAGTGTGAAACAAAAGCCTACTGCATCAGTTGTGTTGCAGTAGTGGTATTCTAATACCCTCTCACAAAGGTGTTTGTTCAGATAATGCATGCATGCTTTCTGCTTTGTTTCTATTTTTCCAACAAATTGGTGATGTTTATCTTTAAAAAGGCAGAAAATGCAGTACAAACTGGATAGGGCTAAGATGATCATATAAGGTACATAAATGATCGCCTATACAGAGAACTAGCAAACAATGGCAAATTCCTTCTGTAGGAATGACTGAGCTGTTTCTGATAAGAGGTTAAGGGATGAGTAAGAAAACCTAGGAGAGAGAGAATCACAGAAGAAAGCCAGGCTGAGGTGTTTCCTTTTCAGTAAGAAAGGAACAGAGTGGGAGAGGAGGTTTAGTTACCTCCAGCTGAAAATGAATGAAATGCACATTCTACTGCCATGGTATAATTTAATTACTAGGATTTTTTTGTTACCTAGAGTGCTCCATAAAAGCATGCCAGATTTTTCTGTCCAAGTCTACTTTGAAATTAAAATGCTTTGGTTATACAGTGTACCCATCTCTGTTCCTAACATTCCTATTATTCTTATTTCTATTTGGATGTAATTTTGTCATACCTGTTCCTCCTCAAATTAAAAATAGAAAAATGTGTCCTTTTGTATGCTTTGAGCAAGCCGATGCTTCTAGTGCTAAACAGAAATGGTACAGCCCAATCCCCTAAATTGATACTTACAGAATTTATAAGTAATGATTGAATAAAGTAAAAATCTGTTCTTTACTTGCTTCTTGATAACTGTGGGTAAAAACTTACAGAAAAGCGATGAGTGACTCTCATGCCTGACTTCTGGAACAAAAAAGGATGAAATCATGGAATTCTGTTTTGTTGCAGCTCACTGGGGTCTTGCTACTGACCTCGTCTGAGCCTCACTCCTGTTTCCTGTGGGTTGCACCCCATGCTAGGAGGCAAACTGAAGCTGTTCAGCAGAAGGGGTTTCATAACTTAATGTTTTTGGTATCTCTGAATTATGTGAGAGAACCTGGAGTTAGATGCAGAAACTGAAGGACAGTTAAAGCCTTTGTGCTTGAGAATGGAGACCTGTTTGCACTTATGGCTTGGTATTTTAATTGTTGCAGCTTTGTGTTTTTTGAAGCCTGATAGGAAATATTGTAAGTTTGTTCTAGTGTGTATTTCAGTAGTCATTCTGACTGGTAAGAAAATTTACAGCTCTACTTGATATTTTAATTGTATCAAATTTATCTAATTCAAAACCTTCTCATGAAAGAAAAGCATCAGCATCTAGCAATTACACAGTTCTGTATTCATTGCTAAAAGTTTCAAGGCTGATGCAAAGTTATTTACTTTCTAAGGACTAAGAAAAAAGAAAGCATATTTTAGTGATCTTGTAGTTGTCATGGATATGAAACTTCTGCACAACGGTGGTTTTGGTTTCTGTTTGTGATGAAAGCTCTGATGTGTTCAGTGGCTGCATTAGTCCTTTCTCTTAGCCTGGCTAGGTTGTTCTGTCCTTCCTGATGCTGTCTGCCTTCTCAGTTTGATGTAGGACCTGCTCAGTTTTCTGTCAGGAGCCAGCTGTGCTTGCACATGTCCTCTGTTATATTTAGGAAAGAGGAAGAAACCTGACACATTGTTGATCAGAAATGGTTGCTTGTAATGCTAAGTAGCCAAAATCAGTTTACTTCCAAGATAAGTTTTTTCTGAAAAATCTGAGTTATATTGTCAAATTGCTTTATGTTTTTCAAGGAAACATAATTTTAAATTTTATTGACTGTGATAGAGCTGTGCTTTCCTTGCTTTAACAAACCCAAGGTACTTTCCACAAACGTGTTTTACATTGAAGAATGGCTTAGATCTTACCAGAATGGCATTTTGGCTGGTTTCAGCAGGCCCAGGGGCTTTCAGATTTCAATGCCTGTTATACAGCCCCCCTTCATTCTGCATATGTATTTGGGCACTGCTTTGGGATGAAAGACCATGAAGAATAAACTCTCTGTGACATCTGCAGAAGGTAGTAGTTGTAACTCATGATAGAGGTTACTGGTGGGACAGGTGGTTTGTATTGTGTCCTCTTTTCCTGCTGCCAGTAATTTACTTCTTATGGGCTTTACATTTTAAAATAAAAATGATTGTACATTATAAGCACTTCCTCTGATGAAATATACAAAAGTCATTGGAAACAAAGTAAGCTAATCCTAGGGCTGATTTAGATTAAACATTCCACTGGAGTAGCTTTATGTTAGGAGTTGATTCATTTGCATCACAGCTTTTAACTGCCATTTTAACTAATTTTCCTCTTAACAAGACCCAAATGACAGGTCCCAGGCAAGCCTTCAGAAAAGGCCTGAGATGAGCCTAACTAAATGTGTTAACTTTAGAAGAGATGTTTTTCTTAAATGGCCCTATTCTTGTAGGTATATCAATGGTGAAATAGTTTTTGAAAGAACTTGAAACTAAATTTCAAACAATGTGGGAGGTCCCCCTCTAGCCCAATAGTCTATGACTGATTCTATGAATATTCAGACAAACATACTGTCAAGCCTGTTTTCTAAACTCATGGTTTTTATTTCTTGTTGTAGTCAAACACACCTTTTGTTCATTCTTAGTATTTGTGTGAGGTCTCATAGGGTGGAATTAATTTTCTTCATGCAGCTCATATGGTGCTATGTCCTAGATTGTGACCAAAACTGTGCTGATATCACCGAAATCAAATATTCGTGCACAAAGTGAAAAGGTCTTTTTTGCTTCTCACCTTGTCCTCACAGGGAGTAGGTTAAGAATGAGCAAGAAACTGGGGGTGGGTAACGCTGGGATAACTGATCTGAACTGGCCAAGGAGCTGTTCCATGCCTTATAGCATCATGCTCAGCAATAAAGTTGGCAGCAGATAGCTCTCCCAAGGTAACCTTTGCTGCAGGACTGGCTGGACAGCAGGTCTGCCTGTGGGAGGTGGTGAATAATTGCCTTTGGATCACTTGGGGGTTTTTTTTTATTAGGTTTTGGTTTTCTTTAATTTTTAAACTGTCTTTATCTTCACCCATGAGTTTTTGTCACTTTTGTTCTTCTCTCTCCCCATCCCACTGGAGCAAGTAATCAAACAACTGGATAGGAGTTCAGCAGCTGGCTGGGGTCAACCCACCCCAGTCTGTGTCAATTAAAAGCTTCTGCATTCTGTTTTTGTAAGGATGCTAGAATTTTGATGTTACATTGCTGCTTTAAATTTCTAGATTTATGATCTTTGTACACAGGGAGAAAGACCCCAAGTATAGAAATTAATGTGAGCCCTCTTTTCTTGTGCCAAATCTGAAATCCCTTGATATGGGAAATTTCTTTGTGTGGGTAGACAGAAGTAGTGTCAGCTGCAAAAACATTGAAGGCTTTTGAACAAACTGGTGATCTCCCCAGAAACTTCACTGTGTTTAGGTGAAAATTGTTATTTGCCAACTGAAATATACATAGGGTGTACTTTATTTCTTATTTAATGATTATACATACACATAAGCCAAGATTAATTCTGTCAGTCAGTTTGGATTTAGTGTAAAACAAACATGGGTACTAAAACAGTCATAGTGACTGTGCTTTCAGATTATATGAAGTCAATTCAAACACTTTCAAACTTTGGAGCAAAGTAATCTTGAATGAGAGGTGTTTGAAATACCAGTCCAAATTTATCCTTGGTTCCTGATCTCTCTGCTGCAGTGTTCAGAGGAAAATGTAATTTAATAAGAAAAATGGGCCATTGCAGAGGTAAGCAGTGGCTTTGGGGGGACCTCCAGAGAACTCAGGTTAGAGCAGAACCTTCTGAACTGCAGTATTTATATCTTTAAATGTGTCGAAGTGTGGCAAGTTAAGAGTGTCAGCTATTAATGCTGGTAGCTGTTGCAAATATAACTGCTGCTGCTACTACTGGAATAGTTTCATCAGCTTCTGAATCAGTATTTAAGATCACAAAATACATTCATTAAAGACTTCTGGGCAAATTAAATGGTAAAGAGGTCTGTGAGGACAAGAGGAATTAAAACCAAGGAGATAAAAGCTAACATTCTAGAAACATAAAATGGATTTGTGGAGCTTGGGCTATGTTTCTGTAACTTACAGGAGGGGTTCTCAGAAAAAGTAAACAAAATTTTAAGAATTAAAGACAAAAGAAATTGTCATAACTGTCAAAAAAAAAAAAGTCAGAGGTGGTGTACTTATTCTCTCAAAATTTTTCTGTTTGCAAAAGAAGATTGGTTTAATCAATGGAATAATTTCACCTGTGACAAATGTGCATCAGACAAAGCTTCACTGTGGTGCATGTAACTGTTACACCTCAGGTTATTCATTGTGCACACTTGTCTGCAGGCACACTGTTCAGCTGGGATCAGACACCTGAAAAGAGCTAAAATAAAATACCTTTCCTTTCCAAGTGACTGGGAGAAGGAGGCTTCCAAGTAGTTTTCTTTTTTTTCCTTTAAAATATCTACTGTTCTCCTAAAGATAAAGGAGCTACAAGATATCTATTAAAGGAATATCATTAATTTTTCTTCTCTGGGATGATCTACAGCTGTAGCTCAAAACCCTTACAAAACAGTGGGAGGATTTTGTAGCATGGCAAAACCTAGATCATATTAAGCATGAAGATACAAAATACTTGGATTTCACTGGTTTAGTAACAATACCAACATTCTGCTTTTTTTCTCTTGTCCTCCTTTCTGTCTCTTTCTGATGCTGGTCATTTCTATAACAATCTGAGCCACGTCAGCTGCTGTCTGAGACTGTGATTTGTTAATTTTTATTTCTGCCATTATCTTGGTCACTTCTTTAAGCAAAATGTTATCAGTGTTTTTCTTCTATTACTTCTAAGATTTTTTTAATTCAATGCAAGAAAAATGAAAGAAAAATATTTGACTGCAAATGCTTATACCTTCCACCAGAAGAAAATGTGCATTGCTTTAGTTGTTGGGATTATAGAAGTAAAGTTTGCAGTTTTGGTTCTTAATAAATATTTTCTTATATAGAATCAGTTTTGTGATTCTGAGATTAAATTCAGCTTTCCACCAGATTAGTTTATGCAGGTTACATACAATCTCATTTTTTTTTATCCCCATCTCTTCTTGTTCTTGGCTGTATTTTGCCCCTTACCTCCTTTTTGGTAGGTCCTTTAAACCTTAATCATTTAATGGTTATGTGTCAAGTTGCACTAGTTATGGTGGTAAAGCTGAAGAAACAGCAAGGCAATTGAATGGGAGAGGACTTTTCATATCTGATAACTTGACAGGTACCTTGCCACTGAAATAACTTGTTTGACTATTAGCACTAGAAAGAGAGAAACTCTGGGAAAACTATTGCAGAGAAAATATATTTACAGCATTGAAAGAGAAAATTCAAATAATTTGCAGATAGAATAGAGATGTACTCAGAAAATGGGAACATGGAAGATTTTATAACTAAAATCAGGAAATATGTGCATTGCTATGGTTTAGCTCCAGGAATCAGGGAAACCTTAGAAGAGTCTTTAAATGTGCCAGATTTGCAGGTCTGAGGTCCTAGTAGAACTAGAGCTCTCTTCATATGGTCTATAAGTTTACATCTATCTACGTGTTTTATGTATGAAATCTTTAACGTGCTATATTGAGTCTCCTGACACACCTAATGCTAATTAACCTAATGCTATTTGTTAAAAAATGTACTCATTCTTACTGCATGGGCCTTAATTATTTGTTCATGGGCAAAAATGTCTGAATTTATTCTCTGTTAGTGTAAAAATTGGATATTAATATACTAAAATCAAGATTACAGTAAAATAAAGTAGATTTTTGTATATTAAAAAATAAGATCTTCATCCTGTCTAGTTTTTTTCCAGTTTAGGGGACACATTCTGAAACACAGAGGAATTTTCAAAATTTACCTATTGGAGCACAAAGCTCACTTGACAAATATATGTTATGTTGAAAAAATTGTCTTTCAGTTTCAGAAGCCAAGCCCAGCTCAACTGACAAGAAAAAGATGCTGGCTTTTCCTGATAGCAATATTGGGTTTTCTCTCCAGATCTTCCCACACAAAAGGTTAGAAGTGTGCAAAAATCCATACCATGAAGCATATGTAGCACAACACAAATCACTCCCACAAGTTTGAGAACAAAGCTCCCTGACATTTGTATGTAATTTAATACTGTGCATCCTCTTTTGCATTTTTTTCTGCTAGATAAACCCAGCAGGATAGGGTTTAATCTAAGTAATAATAATAAAAAAACCTGTATGAAATCCTATCATAATACACCCATATAACATTGGGGTTATGTTTAAAGGAGAATTGATACTTCTCAAGGATTAGAAATATACTTCTTGCCTGTCTCACATATTTTCTTAAGTCAGATGCAGCCCCTGACTATGTTGAAGTGGATGCACAAAGTGTAATAGACCATCCACAGTTCCTAACCTGCAGGTGTCATGGTGCACTGGTGAGGACAGTAGGGCTTCATTTTCACTTGTGTTGCCTTGTTGACGGATTAGCCAGAGCTTGTCATGGGTTAGGTGCCAAGGGATGTCTTTTGAATCTGATTCCAAGGAAAACAGCAGGCTGTCCAGTTGATGAAAGCTTTGAAGGGGCTCTTTCTGGTTGTTAGAAATAATAAATGACTGAAACTCAGGCATAAAAATATACACACTGCTGCGTGCAGTGTAATTTAAATTTTGTGTGGATCATATGAAAGAGCTGGATATATATAGCCATTAAAAAAAATTTCTTCAGCAACATTAGCAATAATATTTTGAATATGAAAATATTATATGCAAGTACTTGAAGGTATTTCTCAGGACTATATGAAGGAGGGAGCTAAGGAAGCTGTTTTCATCAGGATTTCGTTGTCAGCTTTTGATTGTGAATGACCAGATTTTCATAGCCCCCTTGTCTTTACCCAGGGCTTGGCTTTTCCTTAAGGGTACTCCAGAAATCAAAGCTGACCCTTCAAAGTGAAGTCCTGGCAGGAGCTGGGGACAACAAAGCTCTGCAAGCACTGCTTATCTGAGTCCAAGAGAAGTGGTATATGATCTGTTTTTCTTTTTATTTTTTCCTCTCTGCTGGGTCATCAGAAAAGTGAGTTTTGCACCTTTTGGTAGTACATTATATATTTATGTATGGTACTGCCTTGCAGCCTCTTAATGGCCAAAATAGACAGCATAAGCAACTTACAAATGGAAGCCAAAAGTTATTTTTGCTTCAGGACTATAAAGACAGTTGGTTTAACAACAGTTGGTTTCCCTTCTAAAAATACTGGTAGACTGCTCTAGAAATGTATATGATGATGTTGTAAAACATCACAGCTCTGTGAGTTATAAGAGCTTGGAGAAGCTGCTGCATTTGTGACTCCAACTGATAAAAACTATCACAGCTTTCTCCCAATGTTTTGGCACAAAATTCTTCATTCACAATCAAACATGAGTTTGCAAATTTCAGTTTAAGAGCAGAGCAATGCAGGCAAGCTGAGAAAAAATAGTCTTGACTCAGTGTGAGCCTTCTTAACAGGAGGGGGTACAGGTTGCTTACCTCTGAAAGCAGCTGCAGGCAGGTAAATGCTTAGATAAATGAGGAGGTGATAAATGAGGAGGTTGTAGTGGGCACTATATTTCTTTTTAACAAGCCCTGGTGTTTTTATTTGGCAATGAGAATAGTCAGAAGGGAAACAGCAATATTTATCACTTGAATGAGAAGTGAACTTGAAAGCATGAGTTTCACCAACTACGTAAAGACAGCACTAATGTTTCAATTTCTCCAGTACATTTCTTTTTAGTATAATTCCATCAAATTCTTACATGGATGGTTATAGATAGGTGTAGCCTTGCTACTCTCCTGTGAGCTTTAGGTTCTTTTTTCTTTTTTATCCTTATGAAAATGGATTAATATAATGAAAAGAAGAGATAATTTGAAGCTGTTTTTGCAAGCTGAATCAATATTATGTTATAGAGTAACATTGACTGTGGTGGGGGTTTCTCTTTAGAATATCTAAATATGGTGTAAATTAGCAAAATGGTATCTTTTATGGATGAACTTTTAGGACTATGTATATCATTTATTTCTAAGTTAATATAGTTTCACGTTTTCAGATTACTTTATTTTTTTTAAGTTGATGTTACAATAAAATGGAGCTTTCAGTTCAAAGCTACAATTAATTTTCAGCACTAATCTGCCTCTCTTACTATACTCAAAAAATGAAACACTTGAAACAATTTGAGAGAGGAACTTGCTTGAAATACTTGATGAATGTGAATGTGGTCCAATTTGGCAACCACAACTGAATAAAGAAACAGGCTTGTAACTCTGCTCCCCCCCTCTCCTCCATTAACTGTGACTAAGAGGGAGTGTTTTCTCCTTCACAATAAGAGGAAATCTCATTTGTTACATGGCAACTTTTAATGTTATCTCTGTAAGCACTGTTTAAAGACAAATTACAATACCAAACACTGATTTAATGGAAAAAACGTGTATTGAACATGGGAAAAATGTATAGTTTGGTCCTATGAAAATCTCTCAAGTTTTTTTAGGTAACCTGTTCTATATTAAAAATTAAAGACTTGAAAAAATATGTTTCTTTCACATCTTCAAAGTGTTTTCAACAGATGTTCTATGTTACATCATGTAAGAAATACTTTAAAGGCATCTGTGGTGTTGTAAATGTTGACAATAGTGATAGAAAATAAAAGCTACAAGTTTAAATTTTGGAAGAGGATCTTGGAAGTAGTCCTGTTGTATATATTGGTAATCCAAGAAGAGTTTGCCACTGATTTTTAATAAGTCTTAAATGAAACTATGAGTCTCCAGTCAATGCATCCAAAACTACAGTTAATTAATTATGGTATTTTAAGGAAAATTTGAAGACATAACACTTCTTGATATCAACAGTACATATATTACATGTTACTCATTCATTATGAAAAATCACATTGAATGATATGGCAAATAGATGTCAATACAGAAGCTTGCTCTTGTAGATCAAATGTAATAATTGTTTTAATCTGAATTTCTGATCCCGTATGGAAATACTTGGATAGCCTTTTAATACATAACATTTTTACTTAGATTAATGTTAACTCCATTCTTAGCTCTTTTTGAGCTTTGCTGTGTTTTGCCAATGGCATTTAGTCTGTACATATGTCTGGTTCTATTTCTGGAATGTGAAGGGTTTTATTCTTTCAACAACATATGGGTTTATAGAGATAAATATTACCTCCTTCTATTGGATATAGTTTTCTGTAGGATTCAAATGTTGTTTTCAGTTTCTTTTTGACTTGGTCAAATTGGTTTATGATATACTCTGTAAGCTATATGGACACTTAGGAGCTTTGACTAGAATAAAGTAAAGCAAAAAGAAGAAAATACCTTTAGACAACAGAAAATGAAGTAAAAGTACACTATAATGTAAGTGCAGTATGGAACAGTTGTGTGAACATGATCCAGGAGTTATTTCTGTGCTCTACTCTGTTTTTTTACCTTTATGTACTTAGATTTCAGGGTAAATTTTACTTTGAATTTTCTGGTTTTGTAGTATAAAACTTGGAAGCAAATTCAGATCCATATAATGTTTTTATTCCTCTTGCAATTGCAACTTGTTGATGCTCACTGTTAAATTTAACATTCCCTCATAAAAGATTCTATGTTGATTATTTTAAATCATAGGAGAGTTGCTGTATTGTTTTAATGTTCAAATTTGCAGTCAGTAATTAATAGAAGTAAAAGAAGACATTTGGGTTGATTTTTTTTTTTTTTGTCTGTGAAATATTGTTTCACAGAAGATATTACAATAAATGGAAGAATATTGCAAGTAATATCTTAAACCTTGCCTGATCACTGAGAGAAAGGGAGCGTATCTATTAGCAGCAGAAATCTATATAGATAGAAGATGCTTTGATACTTTTCTTTTTTTTCTTGACTATATTCTCCAGAAGGTAACATAAAATATATGTAAGTATTGCCAAACTTAGGGGCCCCCTCAGCAAATTGTATTGCTATATGGTGTTGTGTTAGAAATGGTGCAAATGGACACATGATACAAACAGCTAGAAAAAAAATCTGATAAATGAACTTTCAGGGCTGAACCCAAATAAATTTTACAGCAGTAAATTAGATTTATTGCTTTGGTGACCAGTAAAACTTGTTTTTCTGCTTCTGTAAACTGAGTCAGAAGCAGTCTTTATTTTTAGAGGAATTTCTTCTATAACAGAAATCATAGAAAGACATAGAAATATTAGGCCTTCAAAGCATGTCAGCAGTTTAGTGTGCTCTCTTACCCCAAAGCATCATTTATATGTCTTCCCTGATGAATATTTAAGATCTGTCTGAGCACATAACTCCAACATCCCTAGACAGTTAGTTCTAGTGTTCTGCTGTCCATACTTCTAGAAAGCACTTTTTTGAAAATGAAATCTTGTTGACTTATCTCTTCCTTACAGTCTCCTTAAAAATTATATTACAGTTTATTTTTCCGTGCTAGAATCAATTTTATAAAATTGATCTAGGATCCAAATTTTATAAAACATCTCAAAGGCGTCTGCTCTGATGTCTTTGAAGAATGTTATGTTGGCTGAACAATGCTTCTTGTTCCAGAATTTTGGTTCATTCAGTCTTGGTTTACAATGTTTTCACTCTAATCCTTCTTGCTGCTAGTGAAAAGAGCACAGGATCAAATTATGCCAATTCATAAAACCTAAAATACTGGCTGTTCCTGTTCATCGTTCAACACAAGTGAGCTATTTTAAAAACATTAATGCAGAGAGTCTAGAAAAAGATTTTTATTTTTCCCTCAAATAAAAGCTTGTTGTTATCCATAGTGATGGAAGCAGAAAAGTAGTTTGTTCTGCGTGGCATTACGTCTGCTACCTAGCCATGACAGCAATCCTTGGTCAGGACTGGCAATCCTTGGTAGGACAAAATAATGTCTGTGGATTTAAGCAAAAAGGATTACTATGAAATCAGGACCCTAGAAAACATGCTGTCTATAAGATTACTCTTCTTCTCTAGAGGATGAGATCTTTTAAAGTTCTTAACATCCTTACATAAGAATCTGTTTTCCAAAGGGAAAAGTAGTCAAAATTCAGTTTGGATAAAATAGTAGGAAAAAAGCTTTTTTTTTTTTTTTTCCTTTTTTCTCTAGATTCTCCTTTTCCATCAACAGAGAGGTAGACAGGTATCTCTTGTGTTTTTGTAGTAAAACTTTCCATAAATTCATTCTGTAGTTGTTTTATTAGTAAAGTTTCAGAAAACTATGTCACTGACACTTGTTTTTGTAGGTTGTTATCTACTTGTCCCAGACACGTTCAGCCCTTGATGTTAAAATATTTATTATACTAGATGTCTTAAATTATATCTAAATTAAATGGTTTTGTACTGTGTTTTGAAATAGGTATTTTTAAAAATCATTGACTATCTATATTATAGCGCTTTAAAATGCAATTTTTCTGCAATTAGCTTTTGCTTTAGCCTCTAAAAACAGTCTGAACTAAAATCCTCCTCCTGCTTTCTGTAAAATAGGATGACTAATACATGCTAAATTAGAAACTCTGATTTCTATAGTAATTTTGTTTTCATTAATAAATAAATCATTAGGAAGAAAATTCACAGGGGAGGAAAATAATCTGTGGGTATATGAAAAGCAAAGATTATTGCCTGGATTTAATGAGTGAGAAAGATGGCATGTTTTATGCAGTAGTTGCAACTTGTTTTATTAAATCACATGATATTTAAACTAAAGTCTTTTATTGAATTCTATGCCAAAGCAAACAAAATTGAAGAGTATGTCTATTCCCCTTCAAATTTATTTAATCTGATACTGAGATAGTTTTTTTTTAATTAAGGCCAGAAAGACAGTAAAGATCATCAAATCATCAGAACTGAAATATCTACATTCCTTTATTGGGCAGAAACACTCATTTTAGTAGTTAAATAATTTTAATGTCTTTTAATGTTTCATTCACACTGTGTCTTTGATTAGGATGTACCTGCACTATTAAATGCTTTGACAGGGTCCAGTTTAAATGATGACTTGGATAGCCATAAAGATAAAAACACAGGAAGAGCTCAGCCTTATTTCTACTTAATCACTCCTCAGTAATTGTTTCCTTAAATATTCAATCCAGTAATTAGTTTTGGTTTATGCACAAGATGATTGCAATCAGCTGTGTTTGCAGGTTAGGAAGTACTAGGTAGTTTTAATATTCAGCCAGATAGCTCTTTCTCAGTTAGATAACAGGTCAAAAACCTTATTAGTGTAGTAGTACAAAAACAATTTACATGGCGCTATATTGCTCTCTGAATATTCCACAAGCATAAAGAACGGTTCTGAGATACTGCAGGTAAAATGTAAGATTGTTTTTTATATCATACCAAGAAAGATACTGCTGTCTTCTTCAAAACTATAACAAAGGCAGATGTGTTTTGAGACACAGAAAGATTAATTTTCTATCACTTCACACTGTTGAAGCTGGATAGATTTCTGGGGCAGTTTGCTTTTTCAAATGACAAAAAAAAAAAGCCCTAGAATGTTCAAAGTACAGTTTCTATTGAGTGAAAAATATAAGGGTTTGATTTGAAATTTTAACTTCAGAAACTGGTTCTAAATTTAGCAGCCTTGGAATAGCAAGTTAAACTGCCTCCAAGTAAAAAATTGAGCTCGCATGTCTCTGGATTCAAAGTGTTTGGGTTCACAGGAGATTCTTTCAGAAATTCAAGAATTATGTAATGTGAAATCATGGTAGTAATTATGTCTGGATGTTTTTTAACAGCCTGAAGTTGAACTGGAGCTTTTAAAGATAAAGACTGATATCTTCTGCATCTGACAGCTGCCATCACTTTTGTGTGAAATAAGCTGCTATTCAGGCTATGAAGTGCTGTTTGAAAGATTTTTTTTTTTTGTCAGGACATCAGGATGCTCACAGCATCAATCACCGATGTTCTTCTAACTAGTACTGAAATTTGTTAACATCTTGCACTTGAGTAGATGCTGAAAATTACCTTCCTTTCTTTTATATCTGAACAGTAGTTTGGAAACCATGATGCTGTATAGTCTAAACTTGATGGTGGGGAGAGCTGGGTCTGTTAACTCTTCTCTACGCATTGAATCGGTCTAGCAAGTGACCAAAATAGTTGTTAAGAAAACAGTAAAATCTCTAGTCAGGGTTAAATTGTTCAATTGATCTGAGTTGCTTCTGACCTTAACCTTTTCAAATTACTGATTTTTGTAAGGGACAGGAATCTGTTCAATAAAGTGAAAATTTAATTAATTTTCTGAGGAATTTCTTTCACTCTTCTACAGGAAGAGGTGATAACTTTATTCATCCTGAGGAGCAGCTAAATGTTGTTTTACAAAGAATTTACTACAGACTCACCATTAACAAATAGAAGAAGTGATATTTTGGTGGACACACTTTCCTGCCTGTGTTGTCACTAGTTACCAAGAAAACAATTTTCAGAAACTTTTGAAGCATAACATGAAGCAAAACACCTGTCTCTTCAGCCTGCTCCTAAAAATCACCATGAATATTCTGGCTCTGGGGGCAATTGGTAGTAAAGCAAGAAACCTAAATGACTCAACTGCAGGGAAACATTTTATCATCATTTATCCCTAAAGTTTCATTGTAAAGTAATTGGTTTTTTTCCTCTCCTCACAACCCAGACAGTCTGGGAACCTGATCTTAAATCAGACCAATTAAAAAATTTTAGATGTCATAAGCATAGTAAATATTGCCAAATTCACATCAATTAAAATATAATTTATTTAAGAACTGCATTTTTAAACCTCCCTATCTCTCTCACACATACCCATACAAATGCTTTTCATTGTATTTTGACTAGATGAGATGTCTCTTGTAAACATTTCAGCACAGTTTATATGAAACATTTGTCTATACCCTTGAACGAGTATTTGAATATTCAACAAGTCTCTGGCTGATAAAGCATTTTAAATCACTGACACATTTTCCTACTTCCAAAGTTTACACAGTGTTGTTTCACTCTGCATCTCTAGAGAATCAAACAATAATGAATTTTAAAGTCTTTTAAAACCGTTTTTGCAGTTTGAGAGGAAACATGAAGAGAAGGCTAATTACCATTGAGTACTGTAAATCATAAAACACTTTATTTGTTTGGGTAGGCAAGCAGAGTTACGTGATAGGGTGGAGGCAGGATATCCCAATCATCATAATTTTTTCCTCTATAATTATGAACTCTAATCAACATTTTGTGTGCACTTTTTTTCCCTTGCACATATAACCACCCAAGCTGTTGGTTTATGTAGTCTAAAATCCTATAGTTTGTATTGTAAAGGCCTAGCTAGATTGAAGAGGAGTATCTGAACTCATGTACATAGGCTTTTTTCTTAAATGTAGTCATTTGAATCATGATGAAATGAAAAAGGCTTTCTCTGGTTTGTTTCTTTTTTTTCCCCACTCTCATTCTAATTAGTCCTAACTGCATACAAGAAGTCTGGAAGTCTTGGCTATCTGCTCCAAAACATGCATTATAGCTGTGCTGCTCTTTTTGTGATCTCAGCTCAAACAGACTTCCAGCATACTTGATGGCTGCTTGTGACATTAAACCCTTATTTATGGGATAGAGTCTTGGTCTCTATGGTCACGGATGAGAAAGCCAGCTGAAATTACGTGGAGCTTCCTCTCAGTTGTGACATGCAGCGCAGAGATTGGCAAAAGTGCTCAGAAATCACTCTGGAGTTTAGGATCTCACCACTCCCCAGATCAGCACAGAGATACAGAATCTGTGTCCTGTTTCCTGGGCACTGTGTAGTTGGCAGTGCCTCAGCCACAAAGCAGACTTTTTCCAATAGAGAGCAATGCCTGCCTGCATGAATAAGTATTTCTTACTCTAGGTATCCTTTTTACAGAGATTAGTAATATCTGAGTGATAGTGCTGTACTGTATTGTATTGGCATTGTCTTCTGCTGCCCAGCTGCAGCCAGCACCTGCATTTAGGAGAGGGCAGAATAAATTGTGAATGGACCAGAGCAGAGTAGAGAGTTGCTCATAAACTGAGACGGAGATGACTGATCCTGAATGCAGGAACCTCTAAACCAATAAACGTCTGGTTGGAGTTTTCAAATGGAAAAACATAAATCTATGTTAATAGCAGAATGAATTAACAGTAATTTAACAATTTATTTTCTTATACTAGTGGCCTTTCAAAATAAGAAGATAAATTATCTGAGCTAGTTAGCTAATTAGGTTAGCTAAGCTTAAATATCTGAGTAGCCCTGAAAAAACTCATGTAGATAATTGTTTATATACTGCATTCTCAGAACACAGAAAGAATTTTTCCTTCTAAAGCAGTGAACCGGTGAGTCAATATTGGTCAAACACAACTTTTAAGGCAAATATGTGAAGAAAATTTTAAACTTCAAATTTTTATGCAGGTTTTTCATCTGTGCCTGGCAAATACTTGTCACCTACAACAGCAATCAAACACCGCTTCTGTGGTAGCTTAGGTATCTGTTTAGATATCTAGCTTTTATTTTATTTGGACTCAAAACTGGGATCCTTACCAGTGCTTAAGAATAATATTATGAGACTGAATGTAACTGAACTTGTCAAAGGACTTGGACTGAGAGTTATTTTTTGGAGATGTTTTGTCTCAATCCATTAGCATTGGTGTTTCCTCTCATTCTCCTTTGCACTGCACTCTTTTTCTTCATGTAGTATGGGTTTTTCTTTCCTTTTTTATTTTTTAAATTACTTTTTTTTATGCTGTCCCTTACCCAAACCCATCCATAGCAATGTTGCTGAAGTTCTGAGTAAACTGGAAATGACTAAAGAATTATTTTGTAGAATTGCACTCACTTTTAGTAACTGTCATGCCACCAGCAGCAAATAGTGGCAGCTGTTGAAAGAGAGACAGGACGAGTTCATCAGTCTGTTCTAGAAAGTTTCCAGCAGCAATTTGTGTAATTTTTGTGGCTTATATTTGTAATAGAGAAACCTGATTTTATTTGAGAGTACCACTGGTACTTCTCAGTTGGCAGAGTCGATTACTGTGGGTTTGTCTTGTGGCTTTCTATAGAGGAGAGACTTGTTCAGTCACTTCTTTTGGTAAAGAAGCGGCAAAAATATAGGTTGGCAGAAGGATAAGTCATGTTTGATGTATCCTTCCAGATGTTGTCATTTGAAAACTTTCTTAACTTAGATTTTTTTCTCAAACTTATTTCTATATAAATGAAGATTTTTTAAAAATAATCTTACTGAAAAGTATGATTAAACTATTATTAAATAATCTTACTGAAATCTATTAATTTTCACAGAAGTGTTAGATTTGTAAAAAAAAGATACCCTCATGCAAAACCACACCCCTAGTGCTTTGAATAAAACATATATATTTTTGTCTTGATCTTTCTGCTTTACAACCAGTTGTGAGTTGGCATTTATCAAGGCTGAATTTATTACGTAAAATATGAAAGCAATAAGTTTCTATAAAGTTTCAGTATAAATCAGGTTTATTTTTTAAATATTCCTTTAATCAAAACCATCTGCATCTTCCAATGCCTGATCAGGCAGAGACAAATAGATGAAAGCTAAAACTTGAATATAATCAAATATGAATGTACAGAAAAATCAAACACTCAAAAAGATTGCATGCATGTTTGCAAGGCTATGTCAGATTAGAGTAAAACTCAGTCTTCAACGTTCTTCTAGAGAAAATTAATATTTAGACAGTTACAGCTCCACAGTGGCATGTAATTTGTTGTTTTTCTAGGTCAACAAACAGCAGTAGTCAATTGTATGTAAATGAAAATAAAAGCATACCAATAAAACAATTATGAAATGACAGATCACAAGAAAAACAATGAATTTTGGGGAAGAAAAATCTGGAAATTGCATAGAACCAAAATACCTGTACATAATGTTGCCTAGAGTTCACTTTTTTCCTCAACAGAAATGAAGTTGTGAGTTCAGATTGGTTCATTATAGTCTTCCTAAATTAATTTTGCTCTAAAAATGTTGAGCTTTTTATTAATTAGTGGACCCTTATCAACACTCTCTCTACCTTGTTTGTGCGCCCTTTCCAAAATTGCTGTACCATACATACACTATATAAAATATCTTTTGTGCGCAACACATAGTATTTTGTACTTAGGCTCATATGTTTATTTATATGATGTTAAAACGGACAATTTTCCACTTTTTCTGTTAGTATTTATCTTGAAGGTTTGCATACAAAATATCGTAGTTTTCCCAAATTTGCCCTAAACTAGGACACCAAGAATGAGACTTTAACTACAGTAACTAATTTCTAATTTCAGCTAAGATTCACCTTGGTCTCCTTTATTTCATTAGTGTCTTTCACTGTAAGATCTTCAATATACTGAAGTAGTTGATAATGTTTGATTTCTCTTGTTACTTTGGTTTTTACAAATGTAAAAGCAAAACAAATGTTCTGTTAAAATAAAATTGATTTAGTGTACTTGTATACAATAAAGGTATGTATAGTACATATTACTGTATGTACTTAAACATACGTGTAAATATTTCTTCACATGTATTCTGTGTATTCTACAATATTTTTTAACCCATCTCAAACATACATAAAGCTTTATGTTTGTACCTGAGGTTTCTATATAGACAAATTCTTAGTCATGTCAAACCTCCACTATTTGGAGGTTTTAATTATTTTTTTAATCTTCTATACAGTATTATTTTCATAAAAAAAAAACAAACCCAAAACTGTTGCTGTAGAACATGTTGGTATCATTGGAAATCATTGACTACACTTGACTGGCTTATGATCTTTTGTTGAAGTACACAGAAGTCCAGCTCACATGCCAATTATTCTTTGATTGATATGTATGCAGATAACTAAATGCCCTTCATCCTGGCTTGTTATAAATAATTTATTGAACAGTTTATATTTTTCCTGACAGTTTTTTCTTGCCTTTTTCCCACTGAGCAATATTGGAGCAGCTACTTAAAGTCATTTGTCACTGAAGTTAGACAAGCTAATCTGGTAACAGGATGACTCCTGAAACAGTGAGAAAGTAAGGGTCTTGTGGGATTTGGGGTTGGTTGGTTGGTTTTGGATGGGTTCTTTGCTTTTTGTTTTTGTTTTGCTAGGCATTTTGTGTGTTGTTGTGGGGGCTGGGGCAGGGGAGGGTTCTGATTGGGTTTTTTAAGGCTGTGTTTCTGAATGAGACAGTTCCAGAATACACTGCACTGCTATGGAGAACTAGGACTTAGGACCTAAATTGGCTGAGATCTCTTTTCATTTCCCTTGTATCCTTCTAGACCTCTGCCCTCAGGAACTGAGCTGTGGATTTTAC
This sequence comes from Fringilla coelebs, assembly GCF_963513975.1. Taxonomy (NCBI): domain Eukaryota; kingdom Metazoa; phylum Chordata; class Aves; order Passeriformes; family Fringillidae; genus Fringilla; species Fringilla coelebs. Next base: position 35,502,576 of record NC_140032.1, on the reverse strand, counting down.
TTGTAAGAGTAGGAGGAAATGGGAATGTCATATTATCTTGTCCTCAGTGGCTGAAGGGAGTTCACCTGCAAATTGTTTGGTCTAAAATTTCAAGTGCTGTTGCAAGACATTTTGAAGTAGAGAAAGAAAACTGTACAGTGAGTGCCTTCCTCCTGTTGCTTCCTGAGAGCCTTCATTATTAGGAGCCTCGTAAAATCCTGTGTTTTGTCAGATTTCATTTATCTGCATTAAGGATGACCCCATCATGTTTGCCCATTGTCTGCTGGCTCATACATTAACCCACAGCTGTCAAACAAGTAATAGGTGGAGGTCCAGTGGGCTGGTACTTCCTGCTCCCTTCCAGATGTACTGATAAAGGACTCTTCGCCTGGATGTCTCTCAGGGTTCGAGGAGCTGTCAGGCTAAAGCTGAAGGGCTGGTTTTCCTCCTCACATGTCTCAAACACATGTACACACATATCTCCATATCAACAGCATCAAAGCCCAACTTCCAAATGCAAGCTTGTTTTGACGTGCATTTTCAGTCAGCATTTCTTCTTCTTTCTTGGGTCTCAACAAAAAGTAATGCTTATGTCCTCTTATTATTTTTGTGAAACCTCTAATCAGAGGCAAGAAAAGCAGTTCTGATTGACAAAAGCACTGCTTGCTCTTTTTATGCATATCCTCATGGCTGAGCAAGAAAAGTGAGCACCACTTATTCTATTCAACTAATGTTCTTTCTTTCAAAATAACAATATTATAATTACAAGGCATTACAATGCTGAAATATTGTATGTTGTTTCAGAAAATTTTTCAACAGAGATGATAAAAAAAAATATTTAATAGACAAAACCTGCCATTAATTACAGAAGTTATAGAATATTCTGAGGTACTAGAGACTCAGAAGGATCACTGAATCCAGCTCTGAAGTGAATGGCCCTTATGGGGAATCATGCCTGTAGAGAGGCATCTGAATGATAATAGAAAAAAAATTATGAGTTTTTATATATTGACATGATTCAAATACCCATGCAATTAAAAAGCTTCAGATTCAGGAAATATATGAACTTTTACATTGAATTTGAATATACTTAATATATCTGTCTAATTAGTTTGTGCTGTAATAGAAAACAATTTTAGAATAATCTTGGCTCTGGAATACTGTATTGGAACTTGGCAGCTCTCTCTAGCTATTGTAATATTTGAATTGTGCTGCTGAATCCCCATTAGGGTGTTAACCAGCTTTATCCATAAATAAATTGAGAAATTATAGGTAATGATAAATGCACACTGCTGGCTCTATATATCTGTAAAACGTCTATGGAGTTTGAAAGTCTATTGTCAAATTCTTTTTCTGGGAATTAGAGGGTGGGGTGTTTAGTGCTTCAAAAATAAATAAATAAGAAAGGAAATGGGTGTGCTGTTCCTCAGTCAATTGCAAGCCCAGGTTGGTAAATGGGGACCTTTTTTTCCTTGGATGTTTGCAATGGATTGACTAGATGGGGACAGTTATGGGGAAACGCTAAGTACTTCATGCCTGGCTGGACATCTTCCCCTAAGATCTTGATCTTGCAGGGTGTAATGTGCATTTTACTTAAAAAGATGTGTATCAGTAGAAATAACACTTGGGACAGTCTCTCATCGAATTCTGTATTTAACAGTAGAAAGGAGTGAACTTCTGTTAACCTTTTCACAGCACACCCAGGAGCAGGTATTTACACTTAGGGAAAGTACAAAGTGATGCTTTCCATTACAGCAGCTTGTTACAGCACTGAAGACCTTCTACCCAACTCCAGTCTGGAATGTCAATGTTGTTGATATTTCTGTGTGGAATGGAGAGATTCTGTTTGGCTTGTTTGGGAGCCTGGTGCTGGAGCTCATTTGAAGAAGAGATAAAGCAAATGATGGGTCAGTAGATAAAAAGGCAAGGCTGACATGGAGACACTGCGTGGTCAGGCACACATCAGAAGTAGGGGTATAGTCTAAGCTAAAAATCAAGAAAAATTGCCATTAAAAAATGGTTTTATGGATCATAAAACTATATATCCATTTAAAAATATTTTAAAGACTGGTTTGTTTTTTTTTTATCATGTTACTTCCTTCTGAGTTGCAGAGAAAAGCATTTTTTTTGTTACAGCTGAAATATCAGATGCATTTAGGAACGCAAATCTGAGCTTGCATAATAGCAAGCTTGCAATTCAGCAAGAAATTGAATTTTGTGAAAAAATTCCATTGATTTTTTAGGGTTAGAATTAATGAAAAGTGATCTGCAAGACTTTCAGAAATAATCTTCCTACATTTTCAGCAGTAGGAGTACGAATCAAAGATGTATTTCCACTTTTTTTAGTATTTGGATAATTTTTAAAGATGACAATATGTCTGAGTCTGCTTGACAGATAAGTATGCAGATATCATCTGAAATGAATCCTGTGGTAGTTTATCAGGCTAGAAGGAAACAGCAAAAAATTCCTTGATTGTTGAATGTTCTAGATCCTCTTTGTAAAAATGGGCGTCTCCAAATATTAATCAGCTTTCATCCCTTATATGGATGTGGAAAAATGAGGAAAAATAGCTGGGCCCATTCTTTCCACCAAGTATAGATATTTTCTTGAGGGGAAAATTAAACAGTAAATGTCCTTAAATAAGTCCAGGTAGTTGCTGGTAAATATCAGATGTTGCTTAATAATTAGACCTTATTTAATGGCAAAAATAGTTAAATATTTATAACTGAATTAAAGTTGCAACGGGATTTAATTTGTAGCGGTCATTTTCCTGTCTCCTTATGGCATCTGACAGAAGAGCTATACTCTCTAGCACGTAGAACTATCTAAAAAGGGTTGCTCTTTAACATTTTGTTGAGACAATTTTAATTATGTGACTGTTTTAAAGAAGGGGAACAAAAGACAAAAAGCATATGTTTCTTTTCATTTATTTTTGGATTAAAACAGTAGTTTTCTTTTCATTTTGAAATGTCCATTTCCAATTGAGGCATTAACTAACTCTAAAAGTAAAGGAAGAAAAGGAAAAAAGAAGTTATAATAAAAGCTGCATTGAAATGTTACATCTTGAATTAAACTTAGATTAGAATACATTTCTCCTCCTTATTCCTCTTCTCTCGGTCAGCATTTTTAGAGCTGGAAGGTGTTTTCTTACTATGTCAGTCTTACTAGCCAGAAACAGCTCTGAGTGCAATTTTCACAGTTTTGGTACAGAAGGAAAGGCTACAACGTAGTTCCATTCATTCTTCTTTGAGACATTGCAGAAGTTGATTTATAGGCAGTCACTTTTTGCCTTTCAAAAGCCTTAACCTCTGAAATACTCAGAATAGCAGATATAATTTGTTTCGTTGGTGTTTTTAATTTACTTTTTATCTGCTCTTAAAAAATATTTTCAATTGCTTCAGCAGATCTATGGGTGGGTGAGGGCTACTCAGAGTAGAGATGCTACTGTAGTTTGTCATTTGTATTTCTAAAGTTCGTTTTGTTTTATTTCTTCTTTGCCTGGAACTGTTGCCTTCCTTTACATTTGGATGATTACAAGCCGTGGACAGAAGCCATCTGACTTAGTTGCAACCCAGAGGAGTTTGGCAAGGCAGACTCCTTTGAGCAAATGGCAAAATCTGCAGCTTCTCCCTCAGCTGTGAGCCTTCCTGCAAGCTGGTCAAATTATCTTACAGTAGTTTAACATTTTTCACTGTCATATTCCTTCTTACTCGAGATACATTTTTCTTTTTTTTTAAGTCCAATGGAGATTTTTGACTCCTTATTAATAAGTGACTGAAAGAGAGATGCCTTAGGTCAGTTCTCTGAAAACTTTTGATGGGCAAACAACAACTAGAAAAGGACTGAACTTCTTGATATATTTATTGTAAAGAATAAATCACTTGGTAAATAACATCCCTTAGGGAATTTACTCGAGATCTTGGGATTAAAGCTGCGTTCCTCATATTTATGAGCTTAGTATTTCATAAGAACCCACTCAGTTTTGATTCATTATTGCATTGCTGTTTTAATATTTTGGTTTGGGATTTTTTTTGCTACTTCTTGATTTAATTTTTAGTAAACATGATTTGAGTGTTATTCTTGTAATCCTTGATTGCAATAGTAGTTTAGAAATTTTCAAATTTTCTTGTTTTCAGTCATATGCTTACAGAAACTTTTCACAGCAATTCACAGATCCAGAAAGTCAAATACACCACCCCCTGATACATTTTCAGGCTTTATTTACAAATCAATACTTAGCTTCTTTTACACAATAGTGACCACAATGTCAAGTCAAAATATGTTTCAGCAGGTACTTAGCACATCTTCACAGATGATCCATCTTTCAGCAATGCAGCTACACAGTTTAAAAAAAGAGGGCTTCAGGTTAAAAATAGGTTGCATTGTAAAGACAATTACATCTTCAGTTGCCAGTGTATGTTTATACTGGGTGGGCTATTGGCAATGAGCTCTTTTATTAAGTGTGTTTTTCCTGTACGTTCCCTGTGGCTTGTTCCATTTTAGTTGACACTATACCTCAGCTGTCTCTAAGGCAACCAGGCTGGCTTTTTGTCTTCTGAGTGAGAAGTCATAAGACACACATATGGACACACTAGAAAAACAGACATCTGTAAGGAATTTAAATGCTACCCACAGACTTTTCATTCCTACGCTACTGCCTGATACTCCTTATTTATTTGTGGGGTCCATTCTTGTAGATCTCACCTGGATGAATATATTAGTCATAAGAGTGAAGGCTTTACCAAATGATTCAACAGAAAGGTATGCAAGGGATGGAAGGTGAAATGGAGCAGACATTTGAAATACTCTATACTGGGTAACCTAAAGCTCTCAGAATTTGACTGAGATCACTATGCGGTCGAATCAAGACAGAACAAGTATTAACTAGAGAAAATGTTGTGTTGTTAAATCAGAAAAATCGCAAAGTTCAAAGGCATCAGCAAAAACCTGGTACAAAGATGGAAAAGGAGTTAGGTGAACAAGTGGTGTATTGCAATTTTAAGGCCTCTTTTAGCAATGGTCAGTTCATTATGAGTAAATGATTGTATGATATGATTTAATTTAGAATTTAACCTTTTGTTTGTAGTTGTACTTAGCTGACTTTGCTTTATGAAATATATGCAAAGCAAGGGCATTTATAGTAGGCATTTACACCAGGGAGCTTCCCCAGCATTTTCTGCTAGAAGAGAAAATGAGGAGGAAGAGCCTCAAGTTTTTACCTATGCTAGGGTTGGGATTTTTTATTTTATTGATGTTATCTTAAAAGAAAAAATATATTCTGAGTTGTCGGGTGCTGGTAAATTGGAGGATGGTAAATTTAGACTGGATGAGGTTTTCTTAATGCAACTTTCCTGCAGAAATCTGTGCCATGAGAAAAATGTGTTATTAAACTTCCCTATCGAACAGCTCTTAAGAATTTCACATACTGAATTTCCTATGGGAACGGATAAAGCTATGTTAATAGCTATAGCAATTATTAGGAAAATCACTGAATAATGACTGCACTTTTTGGCAACAGATGCTGCTGCAATCTCGTAATTATATTTCAGTGACGTTCAGTCAGACCTCTTTCTGTTGGAGAAGGTTGCTTTCCTGACTCTCATATCTGCAAGGAACTGAGGAATAGTTTAAGAAAGGTTAAGTTTTTAGTTCAAATATCTTCAATACTACACAAAGAAAAATGGTCTCTCCTGAAACTTTATTTTTTCCTCTAGAAAAGTTTCGATGAAATTCAAAGTCTAGGCACATCTTCTAGTGGAAAAAGGCTCACAGAAAAGGGTTTTTAAATTACATTTTATGGGTAATTTATCTTTAATGAATACAATTGAAAAAAGATTGAGGCTGTAGCTGTTCTTAAAATATGCCACTATACTACACTACTGTTGAATATTGCCAAGTTTCTGAACTGTCATGTGGTCTTTGTACTCACGGCTTCATGGGAAAAAATTGATTTCATACCATATGATGACACATAAATAGGAAGGCCTGTTTCCTTGGAGGATATGATTTTCTTTTAACTTGAGAGAATATTTTATCATAGCAAATAATTCCAAATGTTATCTTGCACTTCACGTCTGTTTCTTTGTTTTTGCCTTCTGTCTTTTTTGATGAATATGTTCTCCAGAGGGTATTGTCTGCATGCATCTTCTTTCTGCAAGATAAAATCTGTGGCTAGATTTAATTTTGATTGTACAACTGTTTTCAGTCTTTATTCAATTTCCTTTGATCGCTTTTCTTTATTTGGTGCTTTGTCATGAGTCAAATATTAGTGTAACTCAAAAAAACCCCCAGTCCTAGACTATGGTCTTGTTACACCCTTTTATATAATTGCATAGTCTCCAGACATGTTAATTTAAGTAACTATTTCCAAATGGGTATAACTGTAATTTTTTATTGCTCTATTCTTCATATACCTCAACAGGACCTACTTCATGTATTCAGTGAAAGATATTTTCTTATAATTTATGAATTGTTGCCTATCAGCTTCTGAATTGTTGGCCTTCTTCACCTACTTAGTACTTCAGAAAATTCCTTTTCTCCAAATCCTAAATTGAAGTAAAATTTGGTTGTTAATGCAGATAAAAATTATATCTTAAAATATTTAAAATAATTTTTATCTTCTAAGCATTTTTTCCTAAACATCACTGTTTTTGAAATATTGCTGTTCTGAATCCTTGTATTTGTCAGATTTTAAACATACAGAAGATTTTTCACTCCATTTCCCAAAATATGCTGACCTTGTGCTGTTAGGATGTGTTTTTACCTGCTTTCCTTTCCTAAGCCACATTAATAATGTATAAGGTAAAAGTTATGGTTAAGATATTTTGCTCCCAAGTCACTGATGTGGTCAGGCATGTATTCAAGATACAAAAATTGGTACTTCTGCTGTAATAATGGTACTATTAGTAAAGAAAACTGGTTTGGGATATAACTGACCAAATATTGGCAACAAATATTGATAATACAAATATCATAATCAGAATTAGTCACCTGTGTTCATTTATAGGGAGAATAGAGAAATAGGCATTCTGTGGCACAACTAATCTCATT